>NW_026577896.1:2499320-3124150 GCF_029407905.1 Bubalus kerabau
TCCCTGGAGCTGGGTCGGACCTCGGGGGCCCAACTCACAGGGGAAGACAAAACCACATGGACAGGTCTATGCTCTGTAGGAGAGCTCTAGTGAACCTCATCTCTCAGGAACATTCTTGGCTTCTACAGAGACACCTCTGTGCATGAAGCTACACACCCAACATAGTGGCAAAGGGAGTCTGATTCTCTCCGTGGGTGCTGATGCTTTGTGGCAAAGCACCTGCTAAGAATCCATGCGCATAGGCTTCCCTCACCTTGACAGAGGTCTCATTGCTGTAGTCCTTGGCAGTTTGGAAAGAAGCAGACCCTTACCCTTCACCAAGTAGGCCCTTGTCCTTGTTTGAATGGAAAGGAAGTAGCTGAGCTGAGGCCAGTAAGGCGCCAGTCAAGTCTGACATATTCCCGATGCCTGCTCCTTCATGGAAAATAACGTTAGAATCTGGGAATGTCTTTGCAAGGCTGGCAAAGGGCAGTCAGGAACCTCGACCCTGCCTCTGGAATTTCTATCTTCTCAGCACATCCGGAGGTCTCGGTCAGGAGAAACTAACCCATTCCTTGCAAATATAGGCTTCCAAACACAGGCCGGTTGGCTGTCTCTTCTTGCCGAAGGAAGCTTGCTTATCCCACCTCCTGCGAACTCCGCTTCCCAGCCTGGGGGATAAGAGGTTCTTGGAGATCTTTTCTCAGAGGCTGTTTCCACGGAGCAGGGGCTGATCCCGGAGACCCACACGCACAGGGGAAGGGAAAACCGCATGGATAAGTCTTTGCTCTCTAGGAGTGCTCTAGTGAACCTCAGTCTATGCGGAATGTTCTTGGCTCCAACGGGGACATCTCTGTGTGGGAAGCTGCATAGCCAACATAGAGACACAGAGACCTGATTCTCTCTGTGCAGCTTTGACGCTGTCGTTCAAACAACAAATTGAGAATCCACACAATGCTCTCCCTTACCACTGAGAGAGTTATCATTGCTGTAGCCCTTCGCAGTTTCTGGAAATCGGCACACAAACACTTCTCCAAGTAGGCCTGGGTTCAAGTTCAGATGAACATGCAATAGCGGAGCTGAGGCCAGTAAGGCACCAGTCAGGTGTCACACACTCTGGCAGCCTGCTCCTCCAGGGACAGTAAGGCCTCTATTTCCCTTCAGGAGGCTCGCTTGCCTTACTTCCTGTGAACAGCGTTTCCCAGCCTGGGCGGAAAGCAGTTCCTGGAGATCTTTTCTCAGGGGCTGTTTCCCCGGAGTTGGGGCGGACCTCGGGGACCCAACTCACAGGGGAAGGCAAAACCAAATGGACAGGTCTATGCTCTGTAGGAGATCTCTAGTGAACTGCCGGGGTCCAGCCCCAGCTGATCCAGGGTATTCGAAGCAGAGACGGCGTAGGCGAGGGTCAGGGAACAACTGCTTAATTAAACGTTAATTAAGGATATAAAGAGTAATAAAATGAGGATAGCTCAGTAGGAAAATTCATTGGAGAAAAGAGGCTGAGTAGCTTGGTTTACGCGGGGGACCAATAAAACTTCAAGACAAGAAGCTTGCACCACTTACGTAGGCCGCAGGCGTCCTTCCATTCTCCCGAAGAAGAGGAGACACTGAGGCCTCCCCGGTCGGATCTTAGAAGCCCAGGCAAAATTAGTAAGCTTGGTGGGTTCCGCGCTCCAGATGGAGACTCAACCAGAGTGAGAGAGAGAGAGAGAGACATGGGGAGACCAGTATTTCGAGAAACTGATCCCAATTCTTTATTTTCCATGATCTACTTTTATACACTGAGATGTTATGCAAAAGTCACGTGGGGTCAGCAGTCCTGACTTTTATCAAAGTCAGGTGCTTCATACAAAAGTATACAAAGGTCTTAGGGGTGTTACATCATCTTCTGGCCGGGGGGCCTGCTGACAATTTACGACCCTCTCCTTGTGACAGCGGTCAGTCAACCAGGACACTTATTTCTCCAGGGGTGATTATTCTTAAAACAGACGCCACCCAAATAAAGTTACATTCCTATAGGGTGAGGGTGTAGTGGGTTTTAGTTAAGGAAAGAATTTACTTAGCCTAAGGTCTAACGTGATTTATATCAAAGGTTAATACTTATTTCTTCTATATATTCATTAATGTGTATAAGGGCAGGGGATGTGGAGACTTAGCAGTAAACATCAGCTCAACAAATGAAAAACCCTTCACCAATATGATTTCTAATCAGCCCATTATACTTATACTAATAATTTTCTAACTTTTCTAAGGAACCTGTTTTTAGAAGGTTTAAAGCATCTCGTGCCTCTCATGGTTGGGAGGCTGTGAGCAATCACATGTGGCCGAACAAGCCTGTCAGGCAGGCTAGAGAACCTTCAGAGGAGTTTGTAGGTTAAAACACTCTTGTCACACCCAGGGGTTTTTATCAACTGGAGCTCTAGGTTAACTCCTTCTCCGAAAGAGGTGGTGGGGGACAGCCCCCCGTAAAGTCAGAGGTGTAGGTGAGAGCACAAAGTAGTAAGGTAGGCAGGCTCTGGTTATGGGGGTAGATGCTCGAGGATTTCCAGGGGGACTCCTGAGGCTCGATCCCGCCTCTGCGTATGTCGAGCCTCCTTCCTCATGACCTTTGCCATGGGCGGAGTGCCTCACTCTGGCCCCCAACAGTGAACCTCCTCTCTCAGGAACATTCTTGGCTCCTATCGAGACACCTCTGTGTGTAGCTACACACGCAACGTAGGGGCAAAGGGAGCCAGATTCTTTCCGTGGGGTGCTGATGCTTTGTGGCAAAGCACCTGCTTGAAAATCCATCAGCTTACGCTTCCCTCGCCTTGACAGAGGTCTCATTGCTGTAGCCCTTGGCAGTTTGGAAAGAAGAGGACCCTTACCTCTCATAAAGTGGGCCCTTGTCCTAGTTTGAAAGGAAAGGCAAGAGCTGAGCTGAGGCCAATAAGGCGCCAGTCAAGTCTGACATATTCCCGAAGCCTGCTCCTTCATGGAAAATAACGCTGTAATCTAGGAATGTCTCTGCAAGGCTGGCAAAGGGCAGTCAGGAGCCTGCACCCTGCCTCTGGAATTACCGACTTCTGAACAGATCTGGAGGTCTCCCTTAGGGGAAGCTAACCCATTCTTCCAAATAGAGGCTTCCAAACGCAGGCCGCTGGGCTGCCTCTTGCTCTCTGAAGGAGGCCTGCTTTTCCCACCTCCTATGAATCCCACATCCCAGCCTCTGGGAAAAGCGGATCTTGAAGATCTTTTCTCAGGGGTTGTTTCCACGGAGCTGGGGCTAAGCCTGGAGACCCAAACTAACAGGGGAAGAAAAACCACATGTACAAGTCTTTGCTCTCTAGGAGAGCTCTAGTGAACTTCACTCTGTCACGAACATTCTTGATTCATATGGAGACACCCCTGTGTGCGAAGCTGCGTACCCAACACGGGGGCACAGAGAGCCTGATTCTCTCTGTGTAGCTTTAAAGATGTCGTTCAAAAAACACCTTGAAAATCCATACAATGCTCTTCCTTACCCGTGACAGAGTTCTCATTGCTGTAGCCCTTGGCAGTTTTTAGAAATCCGCACCCAAACCCTTCTCCAAGTAGTCCTGGGTCCTAGTTCGGAGGAACATGCAATGGCGGAGCTGAGGCCAGTAAGGCACCAGTCAGGTCTCACACACTCTGCAGCCTGATCGTCCAGGGACAGTAAGCCCTCTTTTTCCCTGCAGGAGGCTCACTTGACTTCCCTCCTGTGAGCTGCATTTCCCAGCCTGGGGGAAAAGAGGTCCCTGGAGATCTTTTCTCAGGGGCTCCTTCCCCGGAGCTGGGGAGGACCTCGAGGACCCAACTCACAGGGGAAGGCAAAAGCATATGGACAGGTCTATGCTCTGTAGGAGAGCTCTAGTGAACCTCATCTCTCAGGAACATTCTGGCCTCCTATAGAGACACCTCTGTATGTGAAGCTACACACCCAACATAGGGGCAAATGGAGCCTGATTCTCCCCGTGGGGTGCTGATGCTTTGTGGCAAAGCACCTGCTTGATGATCCATCCACTTAGGCTTCCCTCGCCTTGACAGAGGTCCCATTGCTGTAGCCCTTGGCAGTTTGGAAAGAAGAAGACCCTTACCCTTCATAAAGTAGGCCTTTGTCCTAGTTTGAATGGAAAGGTAATAGCTGAGCTGAGGCCAATAAGGTGCCTGCCAAGTCTGACATACTCCCGTAGCCTTCACCTTCATGGAAAATAACTCTAGAATCTGGGAATGTCTTTGCAAGGCTGGCAAAGGGCAGTCAGGAACCAGCACCCTGCCTCTGGAATTACCGACTTCTGAGCAGATCTGGAGGTCTCCTTTAGGAGAAGCTAACCCATTCTTTCCAAATAGAGGCTTCCAAACAGGCCAGTTGGCTGCCTTTTCGCGCCCGAAGGAGGCCTGCTTTTCTCGCATCCTATGAAGCCCTGTTCCCAGCCTCTGGGAAAAGCGGATCTTGAAGATATTTTCTCAGGGGTTGTTTCCATGGAGCTGGGGCCGAGACCAGAGACCCAATCGCACAGGGGAAGGAAAACCACATGGACAAGTCTTTGCTCTCCAGGAGACCTCTAAGTGAAACTTACTGTGTCAGGAACGTTCTTGACTCCTATGGAGACACCCCTGTGTGTGAAGCTGTGTACCCAACAAGGGGGCACACAGGGCCTGATTCTCTCTTTGCAGCTTTGAAGCTGTCGTTCAAACAACAGCTTGAGAATCCATACAATGCTCTCCCTTACCTCTGAGAGACTTCTCATTGCTGTAGCCTTTGGCAGTTTTTACAAATCCGCACCCAAACCCTTCTCCAAGTAGGCCTGGGTCCTGGTTTGGATGGCCATGCAATGGCGGAGCTGAGGTCAGTAAGGCACCAGTCAGGTGTCACTCACTCTGGCAGCCTGCTCCTCCAGGGACAGTAAGGCCTATTTTTCCCTGCAGGAGGCTCGCTTGCCTTGCCTCCTGTGAACTGCGTTTCCCAGCCTGGGCAAAAAGCGGTTCCTGGAGATCTTTTCTCAGGGGCTCTATCCCCAGAGCTGGGGTGGACCTCGGGGACCCATCTCACAGGGGAAGGAAAACCACATGGACAGGTCTATGCTCTGTAGGAGACGTCAGTGTGTTTCATCTCTTAGGAACATTCTTGGCTCGTACAGAGACACCTCTGTGTGTAAAGCTACACACCGAACATAGGGGCACAGGGAGCCTGATTCTCTCCGTGGGGTGCTGATGCTTTGTGGCAAAGCACCTGTTTGAGAATCCATCTGCTTACGCTTCCCTCGCCTTGACAGAGGTCTCATTGCTGTGTCTCTTGGCAGTTGGGAAAGAAGTAGACCCTTACCCTTCACCAAGTAGGCCCTGATCCTAGTTTGAAAGGAAAGGCAATAGCTGAGCTGAGGCCAGTAAGGCACCCGTCAACTCTGACATATTCCCGATGCCTGCTCCTTCATGGAAAATATTGCTAGAATCTAGGAATGTCTTTGCAAGGCTGGCAAAGGGCAGTCAGGAACCTCGACCCTGCCTCTGGAATATCTATCTTCTGAGCAGATCTGGAGGTCTCCTTCTGGAGAAGCTAACCCATTCCTTGCAAATAGAGGCTTCCAAACACAGGCTAGTTGGCTGCCTCTTCTTGCCTGAAGGAGGCTTGCTTTTCCTGCCTCCTATGATCCCTGGTTTCCAGCATGGGGGAAAAGCAGATCTTGGAGATCTTTGCTCAGGGGTTGTTTCCACGGAGCTGGGGTTGTGCCCAGAGACCCACACATACAGGGGAAGGCAAAACCACATGAACAAGTCTTTGCTCTCTAAGAGAGCTCTAGTGAACCTCAGTCTTTGACGAACGTTCTTGGCTCCTATGCGGACACCTCTGTGTGTGAAACTGCGTACCCAACATAGCGGCAAAGAGCCTGATTCTCTCTGTGCAGGTTTAATGCTGTCGTTCAGAAAACAGCTTGAGAATCCATACAATTCTCGCCCTTACCTCTGAGAGAGTTCTCATTGCAGTAGCCCTTGGCAGTTTGTAGAAATCTGCACCTAAACCCTTCTCCAAGTAGGCCTGAGTCCCAGTTCGGAGGAACAAGCAATGGCGGAGCTAAGACCAGTATGGCACCAGTCAGTTTTCACACACTCTGGCAGCCTGCTCCTCCAGGGACAGTAAGGCTTCTTTTTCTCTGCAGGAGGCTCACTTGCCTTACTTCCTGTGAACAGCTTTTCCCAGCCTGGGCGAAAAGCGGTTCCTGGAGATCTTTTCTCAGAGGCTGTTTTCTCGGAGCTGGGGTGGACCTCGGGCACCCAACTCACAGGGGAAGGCGAAACCACATGTACAGGTGAGCACTCTGTAGGAGAGCTCTTGTGAGCCTCATCTCTCAGGAACATTCTTGGCTCCTGTAGAGACACCACTGTGTGTGAATCTACACACCCCACATAGGGGCAAAGGGAGCCTGATTCTCTCCGTGGGGTGCTGATGCTTGGTGGCAAAGAACCTTCCTGATAATCCATCCGCTTATGCTTCCCTCGCATTTACGGAGGTCTCATTGCTGTAGCCCTCGGCAGTTTGGAAAGAAGAAGACCCTTACCCTTCATAAAGTAGGGCCTTGTCCTACTTTGAATGGAAAGGCAATAGCTGAGCTGAGGCCAATAAGGCGCCAGTCAAGTCTGACATATTCCCAAAGCCTGCTTCTTCAGGAAGATAACTGTAGAATCTAGGAATGTCTTTGCAAGGCTGGCAAAGGGCAGTCAGGACCCTGCACACTGCCTCTGGAATTACCGACTTCTGAACAGATCTGGAGGTCTCCCTTAGGGGAAGCTAACCCATTCTTCCAAATAGAGGCTTCCAAACGCAGGCCGCTTGGCTGCCTCTTGCTCTCTGAAGGAGGCCTGCTTTTCCCGCCTCCTATGAACCCCACATCCCAGCCTCTGGGAAAAGCGGATCTTGAAGATCTTTTCTCAGAGGTTGTTTCCACGGAGCTGGGGCCGAGCCTGGAGCCCCAAACGCACAGGGGAAGAAAAACCACATGGACAAGTCTTTGCTCTCTAGGAGAGCTCTAGTGAACCTCACTCTGTCAGGAACGTTCTTGTTTCCTATGGAGACACCCCTGTCTGTGAAGCTGTGTACCGAACATGGAGACACAGAGTCTGATCCTCTCTGTGCATCTTTGAAGCTGTCGTTCAAACAACAGCTTGAAAATCCATACAATGCTCTTCCTTACCCGTGACACAGTTCTCATTGCTATACCCCTTGGCAGTATTTAGAAATCCATACCCAAACCCTTCTCCTAGTAGGCCTGGGTCCTAGTTCAGAGGAACATGCAATGGCGGAGCTGAGGCCAGTAAGGCACCAGTCAGGTCTCACACACTCTTGCAGCCTGATCGTCCAGGGACACTAAGGCCTGTTGTGCCTTGCAGGAGGCTCGCTTGCGTTACCTCCTGTGAACTGCGTTTGCCAGCCTGGGGGAATAGCGGTCCCTGGAGATCTTTTCTCAGGGGCTCCTTCCCCTGAGCTGGGGCGGACCTCAGGGACCCAACTCACAGGGCAAGGCAAAACCATATGGATAGGTCTATGCTCTGTAGCAGACTTCTAGTGAACCTCATCTCTCAGGAACATTCTTGGCTCCTATAGAGACACTTCTGTGTGTGAAGCTGCGTACCTAACATAGGGGCACAGAGAGCCTGATTCTCTCAGTTCATTTTGACCCTGTCGTTCAGAAAACAGCTTGAGAATCCATAAAATGCTCTCCCTGACCGCTGAGAGAATTCTCACTGCTGTAGCCCTTGGCACTTTGTAGAAATCCGCAGCCAAACGCTTCTCCAAATAGGCCTGGGTCCTAGTTCGGAGGAACAGGCAATGGTGGAACTGAGGCCAGCAAGGCAACAGTCAGGTTTCACACACTCTGGCAGCCTGCTCCTCCAGAGACAGTAAGGCCTCTTTTTCTCTGCAGGAGATTCGCTTGCCTTACTTCCTGTGAACAGCGTTTCCCAGCCTCAGCGAAGCCGTTCCTGGAGATCTTTTCTCAGGGACAGTTTCCCCGGAGGTGTGGTGGACCTCGAGGACCCAACTCACAGGGGAAGGAAAAACCACATGGACAGGTCTATGCTCTGTAGGAGAGGTTTAGTGAACCTAATCTCTCAGGAACATTCTTGGCTCCTATAGAGACAACTCTGTGTGTGAAGCTACACTCCCAACATTGGGGAACAGGGATCTTGGTTCTCTCCGTGGGGTGCTGATGCTTTGTAGCAAAGCACCTGCTTGAGAATCCGTCCTCTTAGGCTTCCCTCGCCTTGACAGAAGTCTCATTGCTGTAGCCCTTGGCAGTTTCAAAGAAGAAGACCCTTACACTTCATAAACTAGGCCCTTGTCCTAGTTTGAATGGAAAGGCAATAGCTGAGCTGAGGCCAATAAGGAGCCAGTCCCCTCTGACACATTCCCGAAGCCTGCTCCTTCATGGAATATAACTCTAGAATGTTGGAATGTCTTTGCAAGGCTGGCAAAGGGCAGTCAGGAACCAGCACCCTGCCTCTGGAATTACCGACTTCTGAGCAGATCTGGAGGTCTCCTTTAGGAGAAGCTAACCCATTCCTTCCAAATAGAGGCTTCAAAACACAGGCAGGTTGGCTGCATTTCGTGCCCGAAGGAGGCTTGCTTTTCTCTCCTCCTATGAACTCCAGTTCCCAGCCTCTGGGAAAAGCGTATCTTGAAGATATTTTCTCAGGGCTTGTTTCCACGGAGCTGGGGCCGAGCCCGGGGCCCAAAGGCACAGGGGAAGGCAAGACCACATGGACAGGTCTATGCTCTGTAGCAGACCTCTTGTGAACCTCATCTCTCAGGAGCATTCTTGGCTCCTATAGAGACACCTCTGTGTGTGGAGCTGCGTACCTAACATAGGGGCACAGAGAGCCTGATTCTCTCTGTTGATTTTGACGCTGTCATTCAGAAAACAGCTTGAGAATCCATAAAATGCTCTCCCTTACCACTGAGAGAATTCTCACTGCTGTAGCCCTTGGCACTTTGTAGAAATCTGCACCCAAATGCTTTTCCAAGTAGGCCTGGGTGCTAGCTCGGATGAACAGGCAATGGCGGAGCTGAGGCCAGTAAGGCAACAGTCAGGTTTCACACACTCTGGCAGCCTGCTCCTCCAGGGACTGTAAGGCCTCTTTTACTCTGCAGGAGATTCGCTTGCCTTACTTCCTGTGAACAGCATTTCCCAGCCTCGGCGAAGCGGTTCCTGGAGATCTTTTCTCAGGGACAGTTTCCCCGGAGGTGTGGCGGACCTCGAGGACCCAACTCACAGGGGAAGGCAAAACCACATTGACAGGTCTATGCTCTGTAGGAGAGGTTTAGTGAACCTAATCTCTCAGGAACATTCTTGGCTCCTATAGAGACAACTCTGTGTGTGAAGCTACACTCCCAACATTGGTGCACAGGGATCTTGATTCTCTCCGTGGGGTGCTGATGCTTTGTGGCAAAGCACCTGCTTGAGAATCCATCCTCTTAGGCTTCCCTCACCTTGACAGAGGTCTCATTGCTGTAGCCCTTGGAAGTTTGCAAAGAAGAAGACCCTTACCCTTCATAAAGTAGGGCCTTGCCCTAGTTTGAATGGAAAGGCAATAGCTGAGCTGAGGTCAATAAGGAGCCAGTCCCGTCTGACACATTCCCGAAGCCTGCTTCTTCATGGAAAATAACTCTAGAATCTAGGAATATCTTTGCAAGGCTAGCAAAGGGCAGTCAGGAACCAGTACCCTGCCTCTGGAATTAACAACTTCTGAGCAGATCTGGAGGTCTCCTTTAGGAGAAGCTAACCCATTCCTTCCAAATAGAGGCTTCAAAACACAGGCAGGTGGGCTGCATTTTTGTTCCCGATGGAGGCGTGCTTTTCTCTCCTCCTACGAACCCCGGTTCCCAGACACTGGGAAAAGTGGATCTTGAAGATATTTTCTCAGGGGTTGTTTCCACGGAGCTGGGGCCGAGCCTGGAGACCCAAAGGCACAGGGGAAGGCAAGACCACATGGACAAGCCTTTGCTCTTTAGTATAGCTCTAATGAACCTCATCCTGTCAGGATCTTTCTTGATTCCTACGGAGACACACCTGTGTGTGAAGCTGCGGCTACAGAGAGCCTGATTCCCTCCGTTTACCGCTGAGTCTGCATTGCCAAGCAACAGCTTGGGAACGCAGCCTGGGGCACTTCCCTTCCCTCGGACAGAGCTCTCCTTGCGGTAGGCCTTGGTAGTTTGCATACAATGGGGCCCTAAGCCCTCTGCAAGTTGGCCTGGCTCCTAGGTCCAAAGGGCAGGCCAGAGCGGAGCTGAGGCTGTCAGGCTCCAGACACATCTCCCATACTCCTACATCCTGCTCCTACCCGGGCGTGAACGCTAGAAGCTGGGAAGGTACCTGGACCGTGCAGGGGCGGGGCGAACGCGGGCGGCGTGGGGCGGGGGTCGGCTTCTGGCGGGGGTGGGGGCGGGCTTCCCAGTTGTGCTCTCAGAGGTGGACACTGAGGCTGAAAACTCGCCGGGAGCGCACCCGGGACAGGTAAACCCGGGCTGTGAGGGTCGAGATTCAGATGGCTTTGGGTGGGGGTCGGTCCCAGTTGTGCTCCCGGGGTCGCCACTGCGGCTGGGAACGCGCAGGGAGCGCGGCAGGGGCGGGGCTAACCCTGGCGGAGCGGGGCGGGGTCGGCTCACGGGGGGGATGGGGAGGGGTTCCCAGTTGCGCTCTCGGGGGTTGCAACTGCGGCTGGGAACGCCCATTTCGTCCGCTCCTGGGTCCCCAAGGATCGCCATCCCGTGGGTGCAGCGGAGGGCTGCAGACCACAGGTAAGGGAACTGGGACTGCGTGGAGCAGGGAACCAAGTATTCCGCCGTCTGTTGACACATTCTCGGAGCTCCCCAACCTGGCGGTCGCAGAAAGGCCTTGCCTTTGGGGTCAAGGCCTTTACCGCTCCACCCCTCTGCTGAAAAATCTCAGAGTCTGCGCGGTTTTTCCAAGCAGCCTAGTGTCCGCTGGAAGTCCAAGGGACAGAACACTGAACTCTGGCCGGCTGGCCCAGCCCTCTTCTGGCACTTTGTAAGCCAGCGGGCCCTTGAGCACCTGCTGGGATGGGAAAGGGAAGGGTCCATGGATTGCACCCTAGAAACTTAGTAGGGTGCATGGATTTCAAACCCTGGTGGCCGCCCAGGCAGCAAAGAAGTGGGGAGGGCACCTTGCTGCCCTTTCATGGCAGAATCTGTGGTTGTCCAGCTGCGTGGGCCTTTTCATGAGGACCCTGTGCAATAAAAGTTTGGTGTTTTGGAACTGAATAATTAGAACGTGTAAAAGCTTTAAATTATGTGGTGGTGTAATTAAAAAACAAAACAAAACAAAACCAAGCTCCAAGTGTTTTGCAAATGGAGGTTTAAATATTGAAGGACTGTATTCCTTGCACTGTGGCATTCTATCAAGAAGTGTGCAGGATTTTTTTTTTTTAAGAAAAGTGTTCGAAGTGAGGGAAACAGGAAACCCAGAGGTGCCCCTGTATTTTGGGGAAGGCCTTAGGAGGTCACTTGGAAATGCTGCTGGCTGTGGGGGAGGGGGGCAGATGGGCTGTGCAGGCTTGTCCTTTGCATGGATGTTCTTGTGTGTGGAAACCCAGCTCGGAGCCATCTCCTGATGTGTAAGAATTTCGCAGACAAACCTTGAGCTAAGCAATGCATTTTTTCCTAAGAAAATGTTTGTCTTAAGCGATGTAAATATCCTATGTATTTCCGCTAGACTCTGGCTTCAGGTCGGTTCCCCCAAAAGGCTCAGAAGCGATTTGAACAAAACAGCATGTTTTCCTCCTAGCTTGTTCTCCTTATCTATGTTAAGGAAATGATATATTTGCCTGCAATACTGCCTTTCTTCAAGATTCATGTCAATCAAGTTTTGGCCCGGGATGACTCACCTGCTGCCAATATTATCTCAATGCATGTCGTGGGGGAGGGGCCTGGTGCCATTCCCTGAAACAGTTCCTTTCTTTCCTTAGCTGACTGCTAGTGCCTGTAGAATATCTGGCTAAAGACCAGCAGGGGGTACTCTTACTACCCCCCCCACCCCGCCTCGAGTCTAAGTCAGCAGCTTTCTCTATCTCTTTAATACTTTAATAACACTTGATGACACAAAAGCTCTGAGCGATCAAATCATATCAAATCTTCATTTCAGATTGAAGATGCATTCCATGGTATTGCCATCTTAAGTCTTTCCATCGTTATGGAATATCTGTCCATGTATTCAGGATAGTTTTCAGCCAGGGTGTATAATTTCCAGTGTGCCAGTCTTGTCATCCTCGTTACATCCATGGCAAAGTGTTTTATTCATGTTGATATTATTGAAAGGGAATTTTTTAAAATTCCTTTTCAGATTATTATCTGCTAATGTATACAGATAAAACTGTGTAATCATTCATTTTTATCAGTTTGGACAGCTTGATAGTTGTCTTTAATTTCTTTACTTTCTGACACTTTAAGATTATCCTGGGACACATATGTAATGCCTCACCCCTAAATTCAGACATGTGTTCAAAGAACTTCTGTCCCTTTATTTATTTATTTATTTATTTATTTATTCTTTAACATTGAAATCGTTTTGACTATGCTGGGTGTTTGTTGCTAGATGGAAGTAGCTAGGACCTCTGGACTGCAGTCTCTCATCTCTTGCTGACCTCTTGTTGACCTCTGCAGAATCCTGGTAGGTGGGAGCTTGTTAGTTCCTTGTTCCTTATCAGAACCTCCTGTGGTAAGTGTTTTTCTCTTCTCTGTTGCCTGGTAAGGGTGGGTGGTCATGGGCATCCCAAAGTTGGCTAGAAGTCAATTATTTAGGCAGGCTTGTGCACAGATATGGGAGAAGGCAATGGCACCCCACTCCTGGAAAATCCCAAGGACGGAGGAGCCTGGTAGGCTGCAGTCCATGGGGTGGCTAAGAGTCGGACACCACTGAGTGACTTCGTTTTCACTTTTCACTTTCATGCATAGGAGGAGGAAATGGCAACCCACTCCAGTGTTCTTGCCTAGAGAACCCCAGAGACTGCGGGGCCTGGTGGGCTGCCATCTATGGCGTGGCACAGGGTCGGCCTCAACTGAACCACTTAGCAGCTGCAGCAGCAGCAGCAGCAGTGCATAGATATCAAAGGGGATGAGAACAGTCAGGTAGGATCACATATGTCATCGTGAAACAATACTTCTCCTCTTAGCCAAAGCTAACGAAAGATTTCTGTTCTAGGTCAACCTAGAAGAGATCACTTAAGAGGTAAGGAAACTTAAACTCCATTAGCAAAGGCAGTTCAACATCTCAAGAAAACTTGTGCTAGGCACAAAACTCTTTTCTGGGGGCCTACTTTCCCTACAACCTCCTTATCCCATTCTGTACCCATTCCTTTGCTTCTCCCGTCCTGAAAATGCCACCTGTAAGACAGAACTACTTCGTTTTCCTTCTTAAAGTGTGATTGCATTCCATACATTCTTGTAATAACAAGTCATACATTTCCCTTCAGCAACCAAGAACTCACTCTTATATTGGCATTTGATAGATTGGTGAGCATACCTATCAGTGATAATAGCGCCCACCCCGCTTCCTGCAAGAACAGAACAAAACAAAACAAAACAAAAAAATTGCTTTCTTACATTTAATATGTTCGGATGGTGCCAGTCACTATTCATGCAGAGTCAAAAATCTCTTTTGTTTCTGTGTAAAAGGGAGGTCCTTTCAAGTCGTGAATGTTTAAGAAGTTTCATTTATTTGGAAGTGACCTAGCTATTCAATACACTGTCGTCACTTAGTTTAGCACCAGGATAGAAACTCAGGTAACCAAAACACCTGGAGGAACGATTGTAAGTTCAGTTCAGTTCAGTTGCTCAGTCGAGTCTGACTCTTTGTGACCCCGTGGCCTGCAGGACGCCAGGCTTCCGTGTCCATCACCAACTCCAGGGGCTTGCTCAAACTCATGTCCATCGAGTCAGTGATGCCATCCAACCATCTTATCCTCTGTCATCCCCTTCTCCTCTGCCTTCCATCAAGACTATGAGAGGCAGATATTTTAGAGTATAATTATTGTTAAGAGTTTATCTAAAAGCTCATATCACATTTACATATTTTACATTGGTTGTTGCTGTTTCCAGGTAGTTTCTTGCTGACAAGCTTGTGACACATATAACAATAGAGCAATTTTTACCTCAAAAGAAACCTAGGCACTATGTACATGTTGTGCTTAATGTTGTTGACTCTTAGACATGTCTATAGTGGAGGAGCAAAACCAAAAATACTAGATATTTTATATTGACTAGTTCCCAGTTCACGGGACTCTGACATTCATTTAGGTCAATGTTTTCTTGTATTTCCAGCAGTTTGATTTGGAAGGGCTGCCTTGTCTTGAGACCATTGAAATCAGAACTCAGAACTTGAGCAATATTATCAAAAAACACAAGGCTCACACTGACACATACCTTAATCCAGACAGACAGACAAGACATCTTCCAGTTTTCCGCCTGAGATTTAAAATATTTCTTTGAGCCGTTTTCCTGGGGAGTGGGGGGGGGAGTTGGGGTGGCAGCGAGGCAGGCTTGGGTAACAAGCTAATTGTTGGTCATTGCATATGCAAAGAACCAGCTTTCCGGGTTCCAAGGAAAAAAGTTTCCTTGGTACCCAATTTTGTTTGGATCTATAGACTCTCATGGCCCTCCTAGGTCAGGACATCTTTCCTTTCTGTAGTCCTCATTTTATCGCTAAATCATAGACAGCTTGGATTGTCTCTGTGGGGTGGATGTATTGTCCTCGTGTTTGACCTGGCGGCAGTAGCGAGGTCCGAGATCCTCTCCTGGAACGGGGCCTGGGGACGGGGCTCACCAGGAGCCCCTGGTGGAAGTGGGCAATGCCCCGGGAGCGCGCCAGGGGCGGGGCGATCCCGGGCGGCGCGGGTCGGGGTTCTGGTCGGGAGGGGGTGGGGGGCGGTAACAGTTGTGCTCTCGGGGGTCCCCACTGCAGCTGGAAACGCGCTGGGAGTGCGGCAGGGGCGGGGTGAACCCGGGTGGCGCGGGGCGGGGTTCGGCTCCTGGCGGTGGTGGGGGAGGGCTTCCCAGTTGTGCTCTCGGTGGTGGCCACTGCGGCTGGAAACGCGCCGGGAGCGCACCCGGGGCGGGGTAAACCTGGGCTGCGCGGGTCGAGATTTACATGGCTGTGGGTGGGGGTTCGGTCCCAGTTGTGCTCTCGGGGGTCGCCACTGCGGCTAGGAACGCCCATTTCCTACGCTCCTGTGTCCCCAAGGATCCACATCTAGTGCGTGCAGCGGAGGGCTGCGGGCCACAGGTCAGGGAACTGGGACTGCTTGGAGCAGGGAACCAAGTATTCCGCCCTCTGTTGGCACATTCTCGGAGCTCCCCAACCTGGCGGTCGCAGAAAGGCCTTGCCCTTGGTGTCAAGGCCTTTACCGCTCCACCCCTCTGCTGAAAAATCTCAGTCTGCACGGTTTTCCCAAGCAGCCTAGTGTCCCCTGGAAGTCCAAGGGACAGAACACTGAACTCTGGCCGGCTGGCCCAGCCCTGCTTCTGGCACTTTGTAAGCCAGCGGGCCCTTGAGCACCTGCTGGGATGGGAAAGGGAAGGGTCCACGGATTGCACCCTAGAAAGTTAGTAGGGTGCATGGATTTCAAACCCTGGTGGCCGCCCAGGCAGCAAAGAAGGGGGGAGGGCACCTTGCTGCCCTTTCATGGCAGAATCTGTGGCTGTCCTGATGAGTGGGCCTTTTCATGGGGACCTTGTGCAATAAAAGTTTGGTGTTTTGGTACTGAATAATTAGAAATTGTAAAAAGTTTAAATTATGTGGTGGTGTAATTAAAAAACAAAACAAAACAGAACCAAGCCCCAAGTGTTTGGCACAGGGAGGTTTAAGTATTGAAGGCCTGTTTTCCTTGCACTGTGGCATTCTATCAAGAAGTGTGCAGGATTTTTTTTTTTTTTAAGAAAAGTGTTCGAAGTGCTTGAAACAGGAAACCCAGAGGTGCCCCTGTATTTTGGGGAAGGCCTTAGGAGGTCACTTGGAAATGCTGCTGGCTGTGGGGGAGGGGGGCAGATGGGCTGTGCAGGCTTGTCCTTTGCATTCATGTTCTTGTGTGTAGAAACCCAGCTCGGAGCCATCTCCTGATGTGTAAGAATTTCGCAGACAAACCTTGAGCTAAGCAATGCATTTGTTCCTGAGGAAATGTTTGTCTTAAGCGATGTAAATATCCTATGTATATCTGCTGGACTCTGGCTTCAGGTCGGTTCCCCCAGTAGGCTCAGAAGCGACTTGAACAAAACAGTATGTTTTCCTCGTACCTTGTTCTCCTAATCTATGTTAAGGAAATGATATATTTGCCTGGAATACTGCCTTTCTTCAAGATTCATGTCAATCAGTTTTTGGCCCAGGATGACTCACCTGCTGCCAATGTGACCTCAAGGCATGTCGTGGGGGAGGGGCCTGGTGCCATTCCCTGAGACAGTGCCTTTCTTTCCTTAGCTGACTGCTAGTGCCTGTAGAATATCTGGCTAGAGACCAGCAGGGCGTACACCCCGCCTCAAGTCTAAGTCAGCAGTTTTCTCTATCTCATTTATACTTTAATAACAATTGATGACACAAAAGCTCTGAGCGATCAAATCATATCAAATCTTCATTTCAGATTGAAGATGCATTCCATGGTATTGCCATCTTAAGTCTTTCCATTGTTATGGAATACCTGTCCATGTATTCAGGATAGTTTTCAGCCAGGGTGTATAAGTTCCAGTGTGCCAGTCTTGTCATCCTCGTTACATCCATGGCAAAGTGTTGTATTCATGTTGACATTATTGAAAGGGAATTTTTTTTAATTCCTTTTCAGATTATTATCTGGTAATATATACAGAAAAAACCGTGTAATCTTTCGTTTTTATCAGTTTGGACAGCTTGATAGTTGTCTTTAATTTCTTTCCTTTCTCATACTTTAAGATTTTCCGGGCACTGTACATGTACTGCCTCACCCCTAATCTCAGTCATGTGTTCAAAGAACTTCTGTCCTTTATTTGTTTACTTATTTTTTGCAACATTGAATTCGTTTTGACTATGCTAGGTCTCTGCTGCAAGATGGAAGTTGCTAGGACCTCTGGACTGCAGTCTTCCATCTCTTACTGACCTCTTGTTGACCTCTGCAGAATCCTGGTTGGCGGGAGCTTGTTAGTTCCTCGTTCCTTACCAGGACCTCCTGTGGTAAGTGTTTTTCTCTTCTCTGTTGCCTTGTAAGGGTGGATGGTCATTGGCATCCCAAAGCTAGCTGGAAGTCAATGATTTAGGCAGGCTTGTGCATAGATATGGGAGAAGGCAATGGCACCCCACTCCAGTACTCTTGCGTGGAAAATCCCATGGATGGAGGAGCCTGGTAGGCTGCAGTCCACGGGGTCGCTAAGAGTCGGACACCACTGAGCGACTTCACGTTCACTTTTCACTTTCATGCATGGGAGGAGGAAATGGCAACCCACTCCAGTGTTCTTGCCTAGAGAACCCCAGGGACTGCGGGGCCTCGTGGGCTGCCGTCTATGGGGTCGCACAGAGTCGGACACGACTGAAACGACTTAGCAGCAGCAGCGGCGGCAGCAGCAGCAGAAGCAGTGCATCGATATCAAAAGGGCTGCAAACAGTCAGGAAGGATCACATATGTCACCGTGAAACACTACTTCTCCACTTAGACAAAGCTAACAAAAGATTTCTGTTCTAGGTCAACCTAGAAGAGATCACTTAAGAGGTAAAGAAACTAAAACTCCATTAGCAAAGGCATTTCGACATCTCAAGAAAACTTGTGCTAGGCACAGAACTCTTTTCTGGGGGTCCACTTTCCCTACAACCTCCTTATCCCGTTCTGTACCCATTCCTTTGCTTCTCCCATCCTGAAACGGCCACCTGTAAGACAGAACTACTTTGTTTTCCTTCCTCAAGTGCCATTGCATTCCACATACTTTCTTGTAATAACAAGTCATACATTTCCCTTCAGCAACCAAGAACTGACTTTTATATTGGCATTCGCTATAGCCCGCCCCCCTCCCCCCACCCCCAAGAACAGAACAAAACAAAACAAAACAATTGCTTTCTTACATTTAACATGTCAGGATGGTGCCAGACACTATTCATGGAGAGTCAAAAATCTCTTTTGTTTCTGTGTAAAAGGGAGGTCCTTTCAAGTCGTGAATGTTTCAGAACTTTCATTTATTTGGAAATGACCTAGCTATTCAATACACTGTCGTCACAAGGATAGAAACTCGGGTAACCAAAACACCTGGAGAAACGTTTGTTAGTTCAGTTCAGTTCAGTTGCTCAGTCGTGTCTGACTCTTTGGGACCCCGTGGCCTGAAGGACGCCAGGCTTCCGTGTCCGTCACCAGCTCCAGGGGCTTGCTCAAACTCATGTCCATCGAGTCAGTGATGCCATCCAACCATCTTATCCTCTGTCATCCCCTTCTCCTCTGCCTTCAATCAAGACTATGAGAGGCAGATATTTTAGAGTATAATTATTGTAAAGAGTTTGTCTAAAAGCTCATATCACATTTACATTTTTTACTTTTGTTGTTGTCGTTTCCAGGTAGTTTCTTGCTGACAAGCTTGTGACAGATATAACAATAGAGCAATTTTTACCTCAAAAGAAACCTAGGCACTATGAACATGTTGTGCTTAATGTTGTTGACTCTTAGACATGTCTATAATGGAGGAGCAAAACCAAAAATACTAGATATTTAATATTGACTAGTTCCCAGTTCACGGGACTCTGACATTCATTTAGGTCAATGTTTTCTTGTATTTCCAGCAGTTTGATTTGGAAGGGCTGCCTTGTCTTGAGACCATTGAAATCAGAACTCAGAACTTGAGCAATATTATCAAAAAACACAGGGCTCACACTGACACATACCTTAATCCAAACAGACAGACAAGACATCTTCCAGGTTTCCGCCTGAGATTTAAAATATTTCTTTGAGCCAGTCTTCTGGGGAGTGGGGGGATGGGGGTGGCAGTAAGGCAGGCTTGGGTAACAAGCTAATTGTTGGTCATTGCATATGCAAAGAACCAGCTTTCCGGGTTCCAAGGAAAAAAGTTTCCTTGGTAACCAACTTTGTCTGGTTCTATAGAATATCATGGCCCTCCTAGGTCAGGTCATCTTGCCTTTCTGTAGTCCTCGTTTTATCCCTAAATCACAGACAGCTTGGATTGTCTCTGTGGGGTGTATGTATTGTCCTCATGTTTGACCTGGCGGCAGCAGCGAGGTCCGAGAGCCTCTCCTGGAACCGGGCGTGGGGACGGGGCTCACCGAGAGCCACTGGTGAAGGTGGGCAGCACCCCTGGAGCGCGGCAGGGGCGGGGCGAACCCGGGTGGTGCAGGGCGGGTGTCGGCTCCTGACAGGGGTAGGGGAGGGCTTCCCAGTTGTGCTCTCGGAGATGGCCACTGCAGCTGGAAACGCGCCGGGAGCGCAGCCAGGGTGGGGTAAACCTGGGCTGCACAGGTCGAGATTCCGCTCACTGTGGGTGGGTGTTCGGTGCCTGTTGTGCTCCCGGGGGTCGCCAATATTGCTGGGAACCCACCGGGAGCCCGGCAGGGCCGGGGCGAAACCTGGCGGCGCGGGGCGGGGTGGGGTTCCATTCGCAGTGGGGGTCGGCTCCTGGCGGGGGTGGGGGAGGGCTTTCCAGATGTGCTGTTGGGGGTTGCCATTGCGGCTGGGAATGCCCATTTCGTGAACTCCTGGATCCCCAAGGATCGGCATCCATTGGCCACAGCGGAGGGGTGCGGAACACAGGTAAGGGAACGGGGACTGCCTGGAGCAGGGAACCATGTATTCCGCCCTGTGTTGGCACAGTCTCAGAGCTCCCCAACCTGGCGGTCGCAGAAAGGCCTCGTCTTTGGGGTCAAGGCCTTTACCGCTCCACCCCTCTGCTGAAAAACCTCAGAGTCTGCGCGGTTTTCCCAAGCAGCCTAGTGTCCGCTGGAAGTCCAAGGGACAGAACCCTGAATTCTGGCCGGCTGGCCCAGCCCTGCTTCTGGCACTTTGTAGGCCAGCGGGCCCTGGAGCACCTGCTAGGACGGGAAAGGGAAGGGTACGCGAATTGCACGCTGGTGGCCGCCGAGGCAGCAAAGAAGGGGGGAGGGCACCTTACTGCCCTTTAATGGCAGACAGAATCTGTGGCTGTCCTGCTGCGTGGGCCTTTTCATGGGGACCTTGTGCAATAAAAGTTTACCGGTGACCTTAGGGAACTTCCCAGTGTGCTTCTGACAGATGAGGGATGCTGTGGAGTTGGCGGGGCCTCTCAGGACTCCGCTGGGTTTGGCGCAATGGAAGAGGGCCTCATCTCCAGGGAAGGCAGGAACCTCAGGCTTCCTCTCCGTTTCAGACTCCGACCGCAGGGTCCCTGCAGAGTTGGGACAGGAGAGTCAGGAATCGTCTTGTCTGAGGAAGGGAACTCCGCTTGCCTCTCGAGGTGCTCAGGGGGTCTCAGGCCCCTTGTTGAAACTGTGTGTGGAACCTGCAGGTGTTTCCGGAAATGCATGACGGTGACAGTGCCCCTTCGTGTTGTGCCTTCACCCACTGGGTTGCCTTCGAAGAGGTGTCCGGGCCTCGGGTTCTTTTCAAGAGTGGACAGGGAAATCGGGGTCTTTCGGCATGAGGGACCACCCACGGGGCTAGTCTCAAATCTCCTAGTGAGGCCAGCTTCATCCTGAGTTGTGCTGGGAAGGCCGGGGACCCTTCCAGACAATGCAGGGGGATTGACTCTCCTGTCGCCATCAGGAGGGGAGAAGGGGCTCAGATGAAGTGGGGATGGAACCCTCGGTGTTACCCTCGAGGGAAACCGGCGTGTGGGGGACTTTTGGGGGTTGCATGAAAGGAGTCAGGTACCGTTTCGCACTTCAGGACAGAACCTGGGACTTCCCTTGAGACGCCGTAGCCGGCAAGGGCCTCATCTTGCGAAGACGTTGGGACCATGTGGATTTTCTCGAGTTGCGGCGGGATTCTCGAGTTACGAAGTGGATTTCAGGCTTCCTCTTGTGTTGGCCCCAGGAAGCCTAATCTTCCATTCGAGTTGCGAGGGAAAGCTGAGGGTTGCACTTGAGTCACTGCAGGGCCAAAGAGACCTCATCTAGGCCTGTGTCCGGGACTTAACGTTCCTCTCAAGGGAAGACAGGGATCTCAGGGTGGCGTTCCAGACTCCCCCGGGGAGTCAGGCCTCGCCTCGAGGGCAAGCCAAGGATGCCGCTCTCCTCTCAAGTCGCGACGCAGATCTCTTGGAGCCCACTGAGTGGCCTCAAGGGAGTCAGGCCTTCTCTTCAGTTTGGAGAGAGGACTCGGGATTGTGCTCTGGGTCAGGCAGGAAAAGAAGGCCCTCACCTCGCGAGGATGGGGGCTTCTCAGGGGTTTCCTCGAGCTGCGGCGCCCGTGGGGGTTTTCTCACGAGGCAAGACGAGGATCTCAGGGAGCCTCTCGTGCGGTGCCAGGGAAGTCAGGTCTCTGTGCACGTGGCGAGGGGGAGCGCGTCATGGCTCTCCAGTCATGGGAGAGGACTAGGGCCTCCAGAGGCGTTGAAGAAGGACACTCGAGGTCTTTCTGTGGTTGCGGCGGGAAAGCCTCGTTTCCCTCGACTTCTGCCGGGGACCTGAGGGAACTTTCCATGGTGCCTCTGATAGGTGAGGGATGCTGTGGAGTTGGCGGGGCCTCTCGGGACTCCGCTGGGCTTGGCGCAATGGAAGAGGGCCTCATCTCGAGGGGAGACAGGAAACATAGGCTTCCTCTCCTTTTCGGACTCCAACCGCAGGGTCCCTGCAGAGTTGGGACAGGAGAGTCAGGCCTCGTCTTGTCTGAGGAAGGGAACTCTGCTTGCCTCTCGAATTGCTCAAGGTGTCTCACGCACCTCGTCAAGCTGTGTGTGGAAACCGCGGGTTTTTCCGGACGACGCACGGGGGTGTCAGTGCCCCTTCGAATGGTAACTTCACCCACAGGGTTGCCTTCGAAGAGGTGTCCGGGCATCGGGTTCTTATCCAGAGCGGACTGGGAAATCGGGGTCGTTCGGCATGTGGCACAACCCACGGGGCTCGTCTCGAATTTCCTCGGGAGGCCGGCCTCATCCTGAGGTGTGCCGGGAAAGCCGGGAACCCCTTCCAGAATACGCAGGGGAATCGACTCTCCTGTCGTGATGAGGAGGGGAGAAGGGGCTCAGATGAAGGGGTGCCAGGACCCTCGGTGTTCCCCTCGAGGGAACCCGGCGTGTCTGGGAAATTTTGGAGGTCGCATGAAGGGTGTCAGGTACCGTTTCGCTACTCAGGACGGAACGTGAGACTTCCCTTGAGACGCCGTAGCGGGCAAGGGCCCCATCTTGCTAAGACGTTGGGACCACGTGGTTTTTCTCGAGTTGCGGCGGGATTCTCGAGTTACGACGGGGATTTCAGGCTTCCTCTTGGGTTGGCCCTGGGAAGCCCCATCTTCCATTCGAGTTGCTAGGGAAAGCTGGGGGTTGCGCTAGAGTCACTGCAGGGCCCAAGAGACCTCATCTAGGCGTGTGTCCAGGACCTAGTAGTACTCTCAAGGGAAGACAGGGATCCCGGGGTTGCACTCCAGAGTCCCCCGTGGAGTCAGGCCTCGCCTCGAGGGGAAGCAAAGGACTCCGCTCTTCTCTTGAGCCACGACGCGGATCTTTTGGAGCCCTCTGAGTGGCCTCAAGGGAGTCAAGCCTAATCTTCAGTTTGGAGAGAGGACTCGGGATTGCTTTCCAGGAAAGGCAGGAAAAGAAGGCCCTCACCTCGCGAGGACGGGGGCTTCTCAGGGGTTTCGCGAGCTGCGGCGTCCGTGGGGCTTTTCTCACGAGGCACGACGAGGTTCTCAGGGAGCCTGTCGTGCGGCGCCAGGGAAGTCAGGTCTCCATGAGCGTGGCAAGGGGGAGCGCGTCATTGTTCTCGAGTCCTGGGAGGGGACTAGGGCATCAAGGCGTGTAGAAGAAGGTCTCACGAGGTCTTTCTCGGCTTGCAGCGGGAAACCCTCGTTTCCCTCGACTTCTCCCGGTGACCTGAGGGAACTTCCCAGGGTTCCTCTTAGAGGTGAGGGATGCTGTGGAGTTGGTGGGCCATCTCGGGACTCCTCTGGGTTTGGCGCAATCGAAGAGGGCCTCATCTCGAGGGGAGACAGGACCGCAGGCTTCCTCTCCGTTTCGTACTCCGACAGCAGTGTCCCTGCAGCGTTGGGGCAGGAGAGTCAGGCCTCGTCTTGTCTGAGGAAGGGAACTCCGCTTGCCTCTCGAGTTGCTCAGGGAGTCTCAGTCCCCTCGTGGAGCTGTGTGTGGAAACCGCGGGTGTTTCCGGACGATGCACGGGAGTGTCAGTGCCCCTTCGTGTTGTTCCTTCACTCACAGGGTGGCCTTCGAAGAGGCGTCCGGGCATCGGGTTCTCCTCAACTGCGGACCGGGAAATCAGGGTCGTTCAACATGGGGCACCAGCCACGGGGCTTGTCTCGAATTTCCTCGCGAGGCCGGCCTCATCCTGAGGGGCGCCGTGCAGGCCGGGAACCCCTTCCAGACCACGCAGGGGAATCAACTCTCCTGTCGCGAACAGGAGAGGAGTAGGTGCTCAGAGGAAGTGGTGCTGGGACTCTCGGTGTTCCCCTCAAGGGAACCCAGCATGTCGGGGAACTTTTGGATGTCGCATGAAGGGTGTCAGGTACCGTGTCTCACTTCACGACGGAACATGGGACTTCCCTTGAGACGCCGTACCGGGCAAGGGCCTCATCTTGCGAAGACGTTGAAACCACCTCGTTTTTCTCGAGTTGCGGCAGGATTCTCGAGTTTCGACGAGGATTTCAGGCTTCCTCTTGGGTTGGCCTTGGGAAGCCCCATCTCCCATTCAAGTAGCGAGGGAAATCTGGGGGTAGCGCTCGAGTCACTGCAGGGCCAAAGAGACCTCATCAAGGCGTGTGTCCTGGAACTAATATTCCTCTCCAGGGAAGGCAGGAATCTCGGGGTTGCATTTCAGGCTCCCTCGGGGAGTCAGGCCTCGTCTCGAGGGGAAGCCAAGGACTCCGCTCTCCTCTCGAGTGGCGACGCGGATCTCTTGGAGCCCCCTGAGCGGCCTCAAGGGAGTCCAGCCTCCTCTTCCGTTTGGAGAGAGGACCCGGGATTGCTCTCCAGGCCATGCAGGAAGAGAAGGCCCTCAGCTCGCGAGGACGGGGGCGTCTCAGGGGTTTCCTCGAGCTGCGGCGCCCGTGGGGGTTTTCTCCCGAGGCACGACGAGGATCTCAGGGAGCCTCTCGTGCGGCGCCAGGGAAGTCAAGTCTCCATGCGCGTGGCGAGGGGGAGCGCGTCCTGGCTCTCGAGTCACGGGAGGGGACTAGGGCCTCGAGACGCGTTGAAGAAGGACTCTCGAGGTCTTTCTCGGGTGGCGGCGGGAAACCCTCGTTTCCCTCGCCTTCTGCCGGAGATCTTAGGGAACTTCCCAGGGTGCCCCTGAGAGGCGAGGGATCCTGTGAAGTTGGCGGGGCCTCTCGGGACTCCGCTGGGTCTGGCGCAACGGAAGAGGGCCTCACCTCGAGGGGAGGCAGGAACCTCAGGCTTCCTCTCCGTTTCGGCTCCGACCACAGGGTCCCTGCAGAGTTGGGACAGGAGAGTCATGCCTCGTCTTGTCTGAGGAAGGGAACCCCGCTTGCCTCTCGAGTTGTCAGGGGTTTTCAGGCCCCTGGTCGAGCTGTGTGTGGAACCTGCGGGTCTTTCCGGATGATGCACGGGGGTGTCAGTGCCCCTTCGTGTTGTGCCTTCACCCACAGGGTTGCCTTCGAAGAGGGGTCCGGGCCTCGGGTCCTTCTCAAAAGCGGACCGGGGAATCGGGGGCATTTGGCATGTGGCACCACCCACGTGGCTCGTCTCGAATTTCCCTGTGAGACCGGCCTCATCCTGAGGTGCACCGGGAAGGCCGGGAACCCCTTCTGAACCACGCAGGGGAATCGACTCTCCTGTCGTGATCAGGAGGGGAGAACGGGCTCATATGAAGCTGTGCCGGGACTCTCGGTGTTCCCTCGAGGGTACCCGGCGTGTCGGGGAGCTTTTGGGGGTCGCACGAAGGGTGTCAGGTACTGTTTCGCACTTCAGGGCGGAACATGGGACTTCCCCTGAGACGCTGTAGTGGGCAAGGGCCTCATCTTGCGAAGACGTTGGAACCACGTGTTTTTTCTCGAGTTGCGCCGGGATTCTCGAGTGACGATGGGGATTACAGGCTTCCTCCTCTGTTGGCCCTGGGAAGCCCAGTCTTCCTTTCGATTGGCGAGGGAAAGCTGGGGGTTGCGCTCGAGTCATTGCAGGGCCAAAGAGACCTCATCTAGGCTTGTGTCCAGGACCTAATGTTCCTCTCCAGGGAAGGCAGGGATCTCGGGGTTGCATTCCAGGATCCCCCTGGGTGTCAGGCCTCGTCTCGAGGGGAATCAAAGGACTCTGCTGTCCTCCCGAGTCGCGACGCGGATATCTTGGAGCCCCCTAGTGGCGTCAGTGGAGTCAAGCCTCCTCTTCATTTTGGAGAGAGGGCTCGGGATTGTTCTCCAGGCCATGCAGGAAAAGAAGTCCCTTCACATCGCGAGGACGGGGGCGTCTAAGGGGTTTCCTCGAGCTGCGGCGCCCGTGGGGGTTTTCTCGCGAGGCACGGCGAGGATCTCAGGGAGCCTCTCGTGCGGCGCCAGGGAAGTCAGGTCTCCCTGCGCGTAGCGAGGAGGAGCGCGTTGTGGCTCTTGAGTAATGGGAGGGGACTAGGGCCTCAAGACGCGTTGAAGAGGGACTCTCGAGGTCTTTCTCGGGTTGTGGCGGGAAAAAGTCGTTTCCCTCGACTTCTGCCGGGGACCTTAGGGAACTTCCCAGGGTGTCTCTGAGAGTTGAGGGATACTGTGGAGTTGGCGGTGCCTCTCGGGACTCCGCTGGGTTTGTCGCAATGGAAGAGGGGCTCATCTCGAGGGGAGGCAGGAACCTCAGACTTCCTCTCTGTTTCGGACTCCGACATCAGGGTCCCTGCAGAGTTGGGACAGGAGAGACAGGCTACGTCTTTTCTGAGGAATGGAACTCCGCTTGCCTCTCGAGTTGTTCATGGGGTTTCAGGCCCCTTGTCAAACTGTGTGTCGAATCTGCAGGTTTTTCCAGACGATGCACGGGGGTGTCAGTGACCCTTCGGTTTGTGTCTTCATCCACAGGGTTGCCTTCGAAGAGGTGTCCGGGCATCGGGTTCTTACGAAGAGTGGACCGGGATATCGGGGTCGTTCAGCATTTGGCACCACCCACGTGGGTTGTCTCGAATTTCCTCATGAAACCGGCCTCATCCTGAAATGTGCCGCGAAGTTCATGAAACTCTTCCAGACAAAGCAGAGGAATCGACCCTCCTGTGGTGATCAGGAGGGGAGAAGTGGCTCAGATGAAGTGCTGCTGGGAACCTCGGTGTTTCCCTCAAGTGAGACAGGTATGTCGGGTAACTTTTGGGGTCGCATAAAGCGTTCCAAGTACCGTTTCGCTCTTCAAAATGGAACGTTGGACTTCTCTTGGGGTGCTCCAGCGGGCATGGGCCTCATCTTGGAATGACTGCGGAACCACTTGGTTTTTCTCGAGTTGCGGTGGGATATTTGAGTTACCACAGGGAATTCATGCTTCCTCTTGTGTTGGCCCACAAAATTCTTATCTTCCATTCGAGATTCGAGGAAGAGCTGGAGGTGCGCTCTAGTCACTGAAGGCAAAAGAGACCCCACCAAGGCTTGTGTGCAGGACCTAATGTTCATGTCCAGGCTCGACAGAAATCTCGGGGTTGCATTCCAGACTCACCTTGGAGTCAGCCCTCATCTCGAGGGGAAGCAAAGGACTCTGCTCTCCTCTTGAGTCGGACGGGTATGTCTTGGAGCCCACTGAGTGGCTTAAAGGGAGTCAAACCTCCTTTGGTGTTTGGAGGGAGGACACGGGATTGCTCTCCAGGCAATGCATGAAATGAAGGCCCTCATCTCCCAATGACTGGGGCGTCTCGTAGGTTTTCTCGAGCTGTGGCGCTAGTGTGAGGTTTCTCACGAAGTAAGACTGGGAGCTCAGTGAGCCTCTCACGTGGTGCCAGGGCAGTCAGGTCTCTATGCACGTGGTGAGAGGGAGCCCGTCATTGTTCTCGAGTCATGGTAGGGGAATTGGGCCTGAAGAGGTGTTAAAGAAGGACTCTCGAGGTCTTTCCTGGGTTGCAGCAGGAAACCCTGGGTTCCATCGACTTGTGCCAGTGACTTCAGGAAGCTTCTCAGCGTGCCTGTGAGAAGTCAGGGTCACTGTGGAGTTGGGAGGGGCCTCTCGGAACTCCACTGGGTTTGGTGCAATGGAAGAGGGCCTCATGACAAGTTGAGGCAGGAACCTCAGGGTTCCTCTCCTGGCTTCGAATGCGCCGGATCTGACTCGGATCGCAGAGTCCCTGCAGAGTTGGGACAGGAGACTCAGGCCTCGTCTTGTGTGGAGGACTGGAACTCCGCTTGACTCTCGCGTTGTTCATGGGGTGACAGGCCACTTGTCGATTTGTATGTGGAACTTGTGGGTTTTTCTGGACGATGCACCGGGGTGTCACTGCCCCTTCGTGTTGTGCCTTGATCCACAGGATTGCCTTCGAGTTGGGTTCTGCCATCGGGTTCTTATCAAGAGCGGACCAGGGAATTGGGGTCTTTTGGCATGCCGCACCACCCACGAGGCTATGTCTAAAATTTCCTCGTGAGACTGGCCTCATCATGCGCCAGGAAGGTCGGGAATGCCTTCCAGACAAAGCAGGGGAATCGAACCTCCTGTCGCGATCAAGAGGGGAGAAGAGTCTCAGATGAAGTGGTGCCGGGAACCTCGGTGTTCTCCTCAAGTGAGACTGGTATGTCGGGGAACTTTTGGGGTCGCATCAAGGGTTCCAAGTAACTTTTCGCTCTTCAATACGGAACGTGGGACTTCTCTTGAGACGCTGTAGCGGGCAAGGGCCTCATCTTTCGATGACGGGGGAACCACGTGGTTTTTCTTGAGTTGCGGCGGGATTCTCGAGTTACGACGGGGAATTCAGGCTTCCTCTTCAACTGGCCCAGGGAAGTCCAGTTTTCATTCGAATTGCGAGTTAGAACTGGGGATTGCTCTCGAGACACTGCAGGGCCAAATAGACCTCATCTAGGCTTGTGTCCAGGACCTAATGTTCCTCTGCTGGGGCGACAGCGATCTCGGCATTGCATTCTCGACTCACCCGGGGAATCAGCCCTCGTCTCGAGGGGAAGCCAAGGACACCGCTCTCCTGTCAAGTCGCGACGGGTATATCTTGGAGCTCACTGTGTGGCCTAAAATGAGTCAAGCCTCCTGTGGAGTTTGGAGAGAGGACTCAGGATTGCTCTCCAGGCCATACAGCAAAAGAAGGCCCTCATCTCGTGAGGACTGGGGCGTCTCGTGGGTATTCTCGAACTGCGGCTCCAGTGTGGTGTTGCTCACGAGGTATAATGGGGAGCTCAGGGAGCCTCTCCTGTGGCGCCAGGGAAATCAGGTTTCTATGCGCGTGGCTAGGCGGAGTGCGTCATTGCTCTCGAGTCATGGTAGGGGAATCGCACCTCAAGACGCGTTGAAGAAGGACTCTCAAGGTCTTTTACGGGTTGGGGCAGGAAACCCTTGGTTCCCTCGACTTGTGCCGGTGAACTCAGGAAGGTCTAAGGGTGCCTCTGAGAAGTCAGGGATACTGTGCAGTTGGGAGGGGCCTCTCGGGACTCCACTGGGTTTGGTGCAATGGAAGAGGGCCTCATCTTGAGTGGAGGCAGGAAACTCATGTTTCCTCTCCTGACTTCCCCTGGGCCAGATCTGACTCGGATTGCAGTTTCGCTGCAGAGTTCGAACAGGAGAGTCAGGCCTCGTCTTGTGTGGAGGAATGGAACTCTGCTTGCCTCTCCAGTTGTTCACGGGGTGACAGGTCACTTCTCGAGCTGTGTGTGGTACCTGCGGGTTTCTCCGGACGATACCCGGGGGTGTCAGTGCCCCTAAGTGTTGTGCCTTCATCAAAAGGGTTATCTTCAAAGAGGTGTCCGGGCACTGGGATCTTATCAAGAGCGAACCGGGAAATCGGGGTCTTTTGGCATGTGTCACCATCCACGAGGCTATGTCTCGAATATCCTCGTGAGACCGGCCTCATCCTGAGATGCACCGGGAAAGGCGGGAACCCCTTCAAGACAAAACAGGGGAATCGACCCTCCTGTCGCGATCAGGAGGGGAGAAGGGGCCCAGATGTAGTGGTGCCGGGAACCTCGGTGTTCTCCTCGAGTCAGACTGGTGTGTCGAGGAACTTTTGAGGGCGCATCAAGGGTGCCAATACCGTTTCGCACTTCAAGACGGAACGTGGGACTTCTCTTGAGACGCTGTAGGGGGCAAGGGCCTCATCTTGCGATGACGGGGGAACCACGTAGCGTTTCTCGAGTTGTGGCGGGATTCTCGAGTTTCGCCGGGGAATACAGTCTTCCTCATGTGTTGGGCCAGGGAAGTCCTATCTTCCATTCGAGTTTAAGGGAGAGCTGGGGATTGCCCTCGAGTCACTGCAGGGCAAAATAGACCTCATCTAGGCTTGTGTCCAGGACTTAATGTTCATCCCTAGGGGCGACAGGGATCTCGGGCTTGCATACCAGACTCACCCGGGGAATCAGGCCTCGTCTCGAGGGGAAGCAAAGAACTCCGCTGTCCTTTTGAGTCGCGATGGGTATCTCTTGGAGCCCACTGTGTGCCCTAAAGGGAGTCAAGCCTCCTGTGCTGTTTGGATAGAGGACTCGGGATTCCTCTCCAGGCCATGCAGGAAAAGAAGGCCCTCATCTCGCGATGACGGCGGCCTCTTGTGTGTTTTCTAGACTGCCGCGCTAGTGCCGGGTTTCTGACGAGGTACGAGAGGGAGCTCAGGGAGCCTCTCGTGTGGCGCCAGGGAAGTCAGGTCCCCATGAGATGGCTAGGGGGAGTTCGTCATTGCTCTCGAGTCATGGTAGGGTAATCGGGCCTCAAGACGGGTTGAAGAAGGACTCTCGAGGTCTTTCTCGGGTCACTGCATAAAACCCAGGGTTCCCTTGACTTGTGCCTGCGACCTCAGGGAGCTTCTCAGAGTGCCTCTGAGAAGTCAGGGATACTGTGCAGTTTGGAGGGGCCTCTCGAGACTCCTCTGCATTTGGTGGAATGTAAGAGGGACTCATCTCGAGTTGAAGCAGGAACCTCAGTGTTCCTCTCCATTTTTGACTCAGATCGCAAGGTCCCTGCATGTTGGTACAGGAGAGTCAGGCCTCGTCTTTTCTGGAGGATGGGACTCCTCTTGCCTCTCGAGTTGTTCTCGAGGTGACAGGCCACTTGTCGAGCTGTGTGTGTAACCTGCCCTTTTTTCCGGATGATGCACAGGTGTGTTAGTGCCCCTTCGTGTTGTACCTTCATACTCAAGGCTGCCTTCCAAGAGGTGTCCGAGCATCGGATTCTTATCAAGAGCGGACCGGGAAATTGGAGTCTTTCAGCAAGTGGCACCACCCACAAAGCTACGTATTGAATTTCCCCATGAGACCGGCCTCATCCTGAGTTGTGCAGGGAAGGTCGGGCCCCCTTGCAGACAAAGCAGGGGAATCGACCCACCGGTCACGATCAGGAGGGGAGAAGGGGCTTAAATGAAGTGGTGCCGGGAACCTCGGTGTTCCCCTTGAGTGAGACCGGCGTGTTGGGGGACTTTTGGGGTCGCATCAAGGGTGCCAAGTACCGTTTCGCATTTCAAGACGGAACCTGGGACATCTTTTGAAACGCTGTAGCGGGCAAGGGCCTCATCTTGCGATGACGGGAGAACCACGTGGTTTTGCTCGAGTTGCGGCGGGATTCTCGAGTTATGACCGGGAATTTAGGCTTCCTCTTGTTGGTCTTGAAATCCAATCTTCCATTCGGGTTGCGAGGGGGAGCTGGGAATTGCGCTAGAGTCACTGCAGGGCAAAAGAGACCTAATCTAGGCTTGTGTCCAGGATCTAACGTTGCTCTCCAGGGGCGACAGGGATCTCGGGTTTGCATTCCAGACTCATCCGGGGAGTCAGTTCTCACCTCGAGGGTAAGCAAAGAATTCCGCTCTCGTCTCGAGTCGCGATGGGTATCTCTTGGAGCCCACTGTGTGTACTAAAGGGAGTCAAGCCTCCTGTGGAGTTTGGAGAGAGGACTCGGGATTGGACTCCAGGCCATGCAGGAAAAGAAGGCCCTCATCTCGAGATGACGGTGGCGTCTCGTGGGTTTTCTCGAGCTGCGGTGCCAGTGTGGGGTGTCTCATGAAGTACCACAGGGATTTCAGGGAGCCTCTTGTGTGGCGTCAGGAAAATCCAGTATTCCATTCGAGTTGCAAGTTAGAACTGGGGATTGCTCTCCAGTCACTGCAGGGCAAAATAGACCTCATCTACGCTTGTGTCCAGGACCTAGTGTTCCACTACTGGGCCGACAGGGATCTCAGGGTTGCATTCTCGACTCACCCGGAGAGTCAGGCCTCGTCTTGAGGGGCAAAAAAGGACTCCGCTCTCCTGTCGAGTCGCGACGGGTATCTCTTGGAGCCCACTGCGTGGCGTAAAGGGAGTGAAGCCTCCTATGGAGTTTGGAGAGATGACTCGGGAATGTTTTCCTGGCCATGCAGGAAAAAAGGCCCTCGTCTCGCGATGACGGGGGCGTCTCGTGGGTTTTCTCCAGCTGCGGCGCCAGTATCAGATTTCTCACGAGGTACGACGGGGAGCTCAGAGAGCCTCTCGTGTGGTGCTAGGGACGTCAGGTCTCCGTGCGTGTGGTGAAGGGGAGTGCGTGATTGCTCTCGAGTCATAGTAGGCGAATCGGGCCTCAAGACGCATTGAAGAAGGACTCTCGAGGTCTTTCTCGGGTTGCGGCAGGGAACCCTGGGTTCCCTCGACTTGTGTCGGTGACCTCAGGCAACTTCTCAGGGTGCCTCTGAGAAGTCAGGGACACTGTGGATTTGGGAGGGGCCTTTCATTACTCAACTGGGTTTGGTGCAATCGAAGAGGGCCTCATCTCGAATGGAGGCAGGAACCTCAGGGGTCCTCTCCATTTCTGACTCGGGTCGCAGAGTACCCGCCGAGTACGGACAAGAGAGTCACGCCTCGTCTTCCGTGGAGGAATGGATCTCCGCTTGCCTTTCGAGTTGTTCACGGAGTGACAGGCCACTTGTTGAGCTGTGTGTGGAACCTGCGGGTTTTTCCGGACGATGCACAGGGGTGTCAGTGCCCCTTCGTGTTGTGCCTTCATCCACAGGGTGGCCTTCAAAGAGGTGTCCGGGCATCGGGTTCTTTTCAAGAGCGTACCAGAAAATTGGGGTCTTTCAGCATGTGGTACCACCCACGAGGCTACGTCTCGAATTTCCTCGGGAGACCGGCCTCATCCTGAGGTTCGCCGGGAAGGTAGGGAACCCTTGCAGACAAAGCAGGGGAATCGACACACCGGTCGCGATCAGAAGGGGAGAAGGGGCTCAGATGAAGTGGTGCCGGGAACCTCGGTGGTCCCCTCGAGTGAGACCGGTATGTCATGGCACTTTTGAGGTCGCATCAAGGGTGCCAAGTACAGTTTCGCACTTCAAGACGAAACGTGGGAATTCTCTGGAGATGCTCTAGCGGGCAAGGGCCTCATATTGCGATGACGAGGGAAACACGTGGTTTTTCTCGAGTTGCGGCGGGATTCTCGAGTTACGACGGGGAATTCAGGCTTCCTCTTGTGTTGGCCCAGGAAGTCCAATCTTCCATTCAACTTGTCAGAGAGAGCTGTGGGTTGCTCTCGAGTCACTTCAGGGCAAAGAGTCCTCATCTAGGCTTGGGGCCAGGATGTAGTGTTCCTCTCCAGGGGCAACAGGGATATCGGGGTCGCATTCCAGTCTCACCCGGTGGGTCACGCCTCGTCTCGAGTGGAAGCAAAGGACTCCACTATCCTCTCGATTTGCGACGTGTAACTCTTGGAACCCAATGAGTGGCCTAAAGGGAGTCAAGCGTCCTGTGTAGCTTGGACAGAAGGTTCACGCTTGATCTGCATACCATTCAGTTAAAGATGGCCCTCCTCTCGTGATGACGGGAGCGTCTCATGGGTTTTCTCGAGCTGCGGCGCCAGTGTGGGGTTTCTCACGAGATATGATGGGGAGCTCAGGGAGCCTCTCGTGCGGCGCCAGAGAAGTCAGGCCTCCATGCGTGTGGCCAGGCAGATCGCGTCATTGCTCTGGAGTCATGGGAGGGACTAGGGCCTCCAGACGCATTTAAGAAGGACTCTCGAGGTCTTTCTTGGGTTGGGGCGGGAAACACTCGTTTCCCTCGACCTCTACCGGGGACCTTAGGGAACTTCCCAGGTGCCTCTGAGAGGTGAGGGATACTGAGGAGTTAGAGGGGCCTGTCGGGACTCCACTAGGTTTGACGAAATGAAAGAGGGCCTCATCTCGATTGGAGGCAGGAACCTCAGGCTTCCTCTCCATTTCTGACTCCGACCGCAGGGTCCCTGCAGGGTTGGGACAGGAGAGTCAGGCCTCGTCTTGTCTGAGTAATGGAACTCTGCTTGCCTCTCGAGTCGTTCAGTGGGTCTCAGGCCCCTTGTCGAGCTGTGTGTGGAACCTGCGTTTGTTTCCAGAAGATGCATGGGGGTGTCATGTGGCGCCAGGGAAGTCAGGTCTCCATGTGCGTGGCGAGGGGGAGCGCGTTATTGCTCTCGAGCCACGGTAGGGGAATCTGACCTCAAGACGCGTTGAAGAAGGACTCTCGAGGTCTTTCTTCGGTTGTGGCAGGAAACCCTTATTTCCCTCGACGTTTGCCGGTGGCCTCAAGGAGCTTCTCAGAATGCCTATGAGAAGTCAGGTATACTGTGGAGATGGGAGTGGCCTCTCGGGACTCCACTGGGTTTGTTTTAATGGAAGAGGGCCTCATCTCGGGTTGAGGCAGGAACCTCAGGTTTCCTCTCTCTCCATTTCTGACTCAGATCGAAGCGTGCCTGCAGAGTTGGGATTGGATACTCAGGCCTCGTCTTGTCTGAGGAAGGGAACTCCGCTTGCCTCTCTCATTGTTTAAGGGGTGACAGGCCAGTTGTGGAGCTGTATGTGGATCCTGTGGGATTTTCCGGACGATGAACAGGGTTGCCAGTGCCCCCTCGTGTAGTGCCTTCATCCACAGGGTTGCCTTAGAAGAGGTGTCCGGGCATCGGGTTCTTATCAAGAGCAAGACCGAGAAATCGGGGTCTTTCGGCACGTGGCACCAACACGAGGCTACGTCTCGAATTTCTTCGTGAGACTGGCCTCATCCTGAGGTGCGCCATGAAGGTCGGGAACCCCTTCTAGACAAAGCAGGGGAATCGACCTTCCTGCCATGATCAGGAGGGGAGAAGGGGCTCAAATGAAGTGGTGCCAGGAACTTCGGTGTTCCCTTGGAGTGAGACCGGTATATTGGGGAACTTTTGGGGTCGCATCAAGGGTGCCAAGTAGCATTTCGAACTTTATGACGAAACATGGGACTTCTCTTGAGACTCTGTAGCGGGCAAAGGCCTCATATTGCAATGAATGGGGAACCACGTGGTTTTTAAGAGTTGCGGCGGGATTCTCGAGTTACAACGGGAAATTCAGACTTCCTCTTGTGTTGGCCCAGTGAAGACCAATCTTCCATTCGAATTGCGACGGAGAGATGGGTGTTGCTCTCGATTCACTGTAGGGCAAAATAGACCTCATCTAGGCTTTTGTCCAGGACATAATGTTCCTCTCCAGGGGCAACAGGGATCTCGGGGTTGCATTCCAGACTCACCCAAGGTAAGGCCTCATCTCCAGGGGAAACAAAGTACTCTGCTCTCCTCTCAGGTCGCTACAGGTATCTCTTGGAGCCCATTGAGTGGCCTAAAGGGAGTAAAGCCTCCTGTGAAGTTTGGAGAAAGGACCAGGGATTGCTCTCCAGGTCAGGCAGGAAAAGATGTCCCCAATCTCGCGATGACGGTGGCGTCTCGTGGGTTTTCCCGAGCTGTGGCGCCAGTGTGGGGTTTCTCACGAGGTATGACGGGGAGCTCAGGGAGCCTCTCATGTGGCGCCAGGGAAGTCAGGTGTCCATGCGCATGGCGAGGGGGAGCGTGTCATTGCTCTCGAGTCATGGTAGGGGAATCCGGCCTCAAGACGTGTTGAAGACGGACTCTTGAGGTCTTTCTCGGGTTGCAGCAGGATACCCTGTGTTCCCTCGACTTGTGCCGGTGAACTCAGGGAGTTGCTCAGGGTGCCTCTGAGAAGACACTGATACTGTGGTGTTGGGAGGGGCCTCTCGGGACTCCACTGCGTTTGGTGCAATGGAAGATTGCCGGGAGCCAGCGAGAGATATTCCACTCGTGACAAATGTCATGAGGAAAGAGTCTCGGCATACGCAAAGGTGGGATCGAGCCTCCGGGAGTTCCCCCGTATATTCTTCAGCATCTACCCCCAAAAACCAAAGTCTGCCTTCTTTATTGCTTTGTTCTCTCACCTCTGACATTACTGGGGATGTCCCCCACCACCATCTCACTCTCTCTGTCAAAGAGCTAACTTACAGCTCCAACTAATAATGTTCCTGGGCAATTAGGAGTGTTTAAATCCAAACCCCTCAGATGGTTTTCTAACTCGCCTGACAAGTTTACCCAGTCTCCTACAGCTATGCATACGATTGTGTACAGTCTCCCAGCCTCGAGACGCACGGGAAGTTTAAGATATTCAAATAGCTTAGAGCCTCTCAGAGAGTTAGAAACTGTCAGAATAAAACTAGTAAAAGATTTCATTGATGAACCAATGCTTTTTGCCAAGTTTCCACATCCCCTGAATTGTATCCTTGAATGTGTGCTAATTAATATAGTTGGTATGTAGAAAAAATAAGTAGTGGCCTTGATGTTGGTAACTTTAGACCCTTAAGGTAATAAATTCTTTTCTTTGTTGTAAACCCATTACACATCCTCCCTATAGGAATGCAATTTTATCTTCGAAAGATGGCGCCAAACCTTAAACAATTACTCTTAGAGAAAATAACTCTTATGGTTGATAAGTCTTTGTCAAGAGTCATAAAATGTTAATAGGTCTTCTGGCCAGAAGATGATGTAAATCATCTAAACCATTTTTATACGATAAATCTGCAGAAAAGAAACCCTGGTTTTTGATAAGGATTAAAGACTGCTGACTTTGCATCCCCTATTATCCTCTATGTGTAACTTAGGGTATTAAAACCTGTGTTGAAAATAAAGCTACGGGCCTTGCTCGCCAACGCTTGGTCTCCCCATGTCATTATTCCCCTCAATTTTCAGATGAGTGTCCATCTGGAGCGCGGATATCCTCTGCGACCATTTATTTGCCTGGGCTTCGAAGACCCACTCGATAAGGTGTCTAAGGTGGGGCACCTTCCTCTATTCTAGAGGGCACTTGCAGCCTCCGTGGTCAGAGCTAACCTGGTGTCACGGGTTATATTGATTTTCCGCGTAAACCAAGCTACTCAGCTGCTTTTCTCCACTGAATTTTCCTACTGAGCTATCCTCATTCTATTACTCTGTATATCTTTGATGAATAAATAAATATATAAATAGGTCGCCTACTCCATCTTCCCTTCGAATACCCTGGATCAGCTGGGGCTGGACCTCTGCAGGTGGCGCCCGAGACAGGCATTTCGAAGGTAAATCCCCAACCCCATTCCCCCAGTGTTCAGTTTTGGGGACAGATAGGATCCCACTTAGGGGGCTGCAGATCCCCCTGTAGAATAGACAGGGCGAGAGGAGTGGGAAGTGTTGAAGAGTTAGAGAGAAAAAACGGTTTCTAAAAAGGCTGACAAAAAAGGCCTAATCTTTAGATAGCTAAAAGCAAAATCTTTTACTATCCTTAAGTTTCTGACATGGGCAACACTGAATCAAATGAAAGACAGCTCTTTATAGGAGTAATTTTACAGTTATTAAGTAAAAGAAGAATCAAGGTTAAAAAATCTTCCATTCAATCATTTTTTACATTTGTACAAGACCACTGCCCTTGGTTTCTACAACAAGGCACTGTTAACCTCGATATCTTGAAAAAACTAGGAAAACAGCTAAGAGCTTATTGTGCTCAGCAAGGTTTGGAAAAAATCCCTACTTACACCTTTCCTCTGTGGAATATGACTAGAGATGTTTTAGATCCAGCTCATGAATTTGAAAAGGTACCTGTTAAAGAGGAAAGTAAAGTTGGAAAAGTACCTGTTAAACAAAAAAGCAAATCTGAAAAGGTACCTGTTATAAAGAAAAGTGAAAATGAAGAGGCTATACCTAGCTATCGACAGCTAAATGAATGGCTGGCCGCTATGACTGCCAATGAGCATGTAAAAGATAGGGATGAAAAGAAAGATCAGCTCTCCCCTCAATTTGAAAAAGGTTTAGAGGAAACAGCAGCTCGATGCCATTCTGATGAGGATTTTTTATTTTTTAAGCTAAAGATGCTCCTAAAAGTTTAAGAAAACATCCCTAATCAGACCATCCGCTCCTAGGAGGTTGAGGGAAACATCCCCGATCAGACAGTTCGTAAGATTTAGTTACCAAACAGTTAAAGGATCTCCGGAACAGAAGAGGAAAACTTCGGGACGCTCCCATCCCCCTATGCCTCCTCCTCCATGTCGGGGTAAAGGGCCACCGCTAGGAGTTTCCCGGAGAAGGATTTTCTCTAGTCCCAAGGATGAACTTGATCCTCACCTTGAGGCTTCTTTTCTAGTCTCCTCTGCAGTTTAGCCAGGGTAAAGAGGTTACAAAATAAATAAAAATATTCTCTAAAATTAAAAAAAAATTAAAAATGGATTTCTCTGCATCTAAGAATAGACAAATATTTATTGACTGTGGAATATGATTAGAAATGTCCTGGACCTCCGTCACGAGGCTGTTAAATAGACTATGGGGGAGGCTATAGAGGTGGATGGTGGTGAGTCTCCATTTACTGCACAGATCATATTTTCTGCCATTGAAGAAAAAAAAAAAAAGGAGGGAGAAAGTGGTCTACCTCCCGAGGAAGGAGAGGGCTTACAGGACGCTGCGGCCGAGAGCCCTGGCGAGCTCCCTCCCCCTCTGCGCAAACCTTTAAAAAACTTATCCACCACTTTCTGATTTAAGGCGACTGCCACCGCCTTCGATTGTGCCTCCCAGGACCCAGGAGTTCCCCACTTTGCCCCCAAAGCCTCCCAAAGTGTTGCCTAAGACTGAGGAAGATAAAAAGTTTTTTAAACAAAGGAGCTTTTAGTACACAATATGCAGAGTGTGCTCCTTGGAGAAAACTCCCTCAGGGGGGTCTCACCCAGGCTAGGAGAAAAGCGAAAAGGCAAGGAGATTTAATAACAATATTAACCCCTGATGTGCCGCTTACTCCAATTCCAACCGGAGTGGCTGGCCCCCTATCTGAGGACATTGTAAGATTTGTCCTGGGGCGTAGCTCGCTTTCTTTTAAAAAAAAGTTAAAAAAAAAAAAAGAAAGAAAAGAAATTTCGCTGGTGCATGGTGTAGTAGATTCTGATGATATTGAGAAATTAAAGTCTTGATCTCACTGCCTATCAAAACTGTACAAATTAATAAAGGTCAAAGAGTAACACAGCTTTTACTTTTACCTTACTATCAGACAAGGAAAAACTTGACTTCTCAATCTAAGAGCCACAAAACATTTGGATCTAGTGATCTAGCCTTTTGGGTGCAGGAAATTACAGTTCCAAGGCCTTTAAAAGATCTTTTAATTCAAGAGAATAAAACGCCAGGGCTATTAGACACAGGAACAGACGTCTCTTAACATTGCTGGGAAAGACTGGCCCAGCTCCTGGCCAACACATAATACTGAAAATGAGTTGGTGGGATTAGAGAAAGTGGTATGTGGGGTGGAGATGCTGTACAGGTGGTACATTTAAAAATACTTTATATATTGTTATAAATACATAATATAAATGTATTTGCCTAATTACAGTTTGCCTAATTAGGTATGGGTATAAATAAAATATAATAAAGGTATACCTAATTCTATTTATAGATCTATACTTAATTAATTTGTATATAAATTAATATGTATACTATATACACACACACATATATCTACTGTATAATTAAATATATATGGCAGTAATATAATGTGTGTGTGGCTGATATTAATTGGTATGGATTGATGTGCTGTGATGATATATGTTCTATATACTGTATAATTATAAATGTGTGACATGTATTATTACAGTATATTGGTTTGTGTTGGTTGGTATTAGCTGTGTATGTGTTGTATTGTTGTAATATATATTAATTAATATATTAATTATAAAGATTAATTCAAGTATATTGATTTATATATATTATATGTCAATAACTTTATACTTGTTGCCATATATAAATACATATATAAATGCATTTTGCATTTAGGTCTATCTGTATACCTGTATACCAAAATGAGATAAGGAGGTTATACATTTATTACTTAAATTTATACAGAGACCTAAACTAAACATTAGACCTAAATTAACATATCCATAGGGAAACAGCTAGACAAATAGTGAAGTTATGTTCCAATTGTAATTAATCACTTAAACGTAAACACACAGGGGCAGACTACAATGATGAGACACTAGATGCCTGAATTACAGGCTACGACTTGGCCCCTGGTCAAGTAAAAAGGCCTCCTTACGGGAGAGTGAAAAAGGCCAGATGTGTTGCTAACTTGTGGGAGAGGGTATGCTTGTATATTTCTACAGAATGCAGATTCTCCGGTTTGGATCTCAGACAAATTCGTCATGTCACATTCCCCAAAGACCAGGTTCGCGGCGCGCGCACTCGCTCGCTCCCCCTCCCCCAGCCAGCTCTCGCCTCCACGCCACCAGCAGCGCCTCGCACCCACCTCTCTGCACCCCATGACCTAGAGCAAAGAAGTCTGTGCAGCGAGTGAGGGCCAGAGAGGAAAGCGCGCCCGCGGAGTGCCGTCCAGACCAGCGTGGCCCCACCGGCGAGAGGGGACCGCCCTGAGCTCAAGCGGTGGCGGCTAGCCCTAAACCACGAACCCTGCCCCTCCGCCCACCATAGGCGCCTTGGCCCACAGCCTGCCGCTCGCGTTCTGCCTCCTGATGCTGGGGACACTGCTCCCCCGGGCTGACGCCTACAGCTGCTCCCTGGTTCATCTTGTTTAAACCCTCAATATAATGTTTGCTCCTTTGTAATGCTACAACATCCACCTTATCTTATGATGTAACCACTTATTGAATTATGGTCTTGCTGTATTACAACAACTACAGGATTTAATGCAAACACGACGGTTTGTGGGCTTACTTATCTTGGGAACAGCAGCTTTGATAAGTGCAATCACTTCTGTTACTGTGGCAGCAATATCATTGACTCAACAAGTACATACTGCTCAATATGTTGATTCTATGTCCAAAAATGTTTCTTTAACATTGGCAACACAGGAAGCTATAGAGAGAAAATTAGAAATGAGGGTAGACGCCCTAGAGGAAGCAGTAATACATATTGGGACTGAATTGCAGGCTTTAAAGGTGAAAATGGCATTGTCTTGTCATGCTGACTATCGGTGGATATGTGGAACACCCCTGAAAGTAAATGAGACAGATTTTGAATGGGAAAAGATTAAAAACCATATTTCAGGTATCTGGAACAGCTCTGACATTGGTTGAGACGTAGGGAAACTTCACTATCAAATAGCAACCATGGAGCACTCCCGATTAGATTTTACTGCTGCTGGAACAGCAAATGATTTCTTCCATACTTTCCCTAACTACATCTCAGGAAAGAATATTCTGTCTAATGTCTTTAGCTCTGCTGCGGTGGCTGCTTTAATTCTGCTTCTCATAATCATTCTTCCTTGTATTGTCAGGATTCTTCGGCAGAGTATTCAGAGGCTCGCGACTGAGCTACATCTGGCTGTTTTAAGAAATACAAAACGGGGAGATGCCGGGAGCCGGCGAGAGACATTCCACTCGTGACAAAGGTCATGAGGAAGGAGGCTGGGCATACACAAAGGCGGGATCGAGCCTCGGGAGTCCTCCCGGATATTCTTGAGCATCTACCCCCCAAAACCAGAGTCTGCCTACTTTATTGCTTTGTGCTCTCCCCTCTGACTTTACTGGGGGCTGTCCCCCACCACCATCTCACTCTCTCTGTCAAAGAGCTAACTTACAGCTCCAATTAATAAAGTTCCTGGGCAATTAGGAGTGTTTAAATCCAAACACGTCAGATGGCTCTCTAACTCGCCTGACAAATTTACCCGGTCTCCTACAGCAATGCATACAATTGTTTACAGTCTCCGAGCCTCGAGAGGCACGGGAAGCTTAAGATATTCAAATAGCTTAGAGCCTCTCAGAGAGTTAGAAACTGTCAGAATAAAACTAGTAAAAGATTTCATTGATGAACCAATGCTTGTTGCCAAGTTTCCACGTCCCCTGAATTGTATCCTTGAATGTGTATTAATTAATATAGTTGGTATGTAGAAGAAATAAGTAGTGGCCTTGGTGTTACTAACTTTAGACCCTTAAGGTAATAAATTATTTCCTTTGTTGTAAGCCCATTACACATCTGCCCTATAGGAATGCAATTTTATCTTCGAAAGATGGGGCCAAACCTTAAAATAATTACTCTTAGAGAAAATAAGTCTTACGGTTGATAAGTCTTTGTCAAGAGTCATAAAATGTTAATAGGTCTTCTGGCTAGAAGATGATATAAATCACCTAAACCATTTGTATACGATACATTTGCAGGACAGAAACTCTGGTTTTTGATAAGGATCAAAGGCTGCTGTCTTTGCATCCCCATTATCCTCTATGTGTAACTTAGGGTATAAAAACCCCTGTTGAAAATAAAGCTACGGGCCTTGATTGCCAACGCTTAGTCTCCTAATGTCATTCTTCCCCTCAATTTTCAGATGAGTGTCCATCTGGAGCGCGGATATCCTCTGCGACCATTTATTTGCCTGGGCTTCGAAGACCACTTGAGAAGGTGTCTAAGGTGGGGCACTTTTCGCTATTCGAGAGGGAGCCTGCGGCCTCCGTGGTCAGAGCTAACCTGGTGTCACGGGTTATACTGATTTTCCGCATAAACCAAGCTACTCAGCTTCTTTTCTCCACTAAATTTTCCTACTGAGCTATCCTCATTCTATTACTCTTTATATCTTCGATAAATAAATCAATAGGTCGCCTACTCTGTCTCCCCTTCGAAAACCCTGGACCAGCCGAGGCTGGACCTTGTCAGAAGAAGGCCTCATCTCGATTTGAAGCAGGAACCTCAGGGTTGCTCTCCATTTCTGACTCTGAACACAGAGTCCCTACAGAGTTAGGACAGGAGAGTCAGGCCTCGTCTTGTGTGGAGGAATGGAACTCCACTGGACTCTCGAGTTGTTCACCGGATAACAGGCCACTTGTCGAGCTGTGTGTGGAACCTGCGGTTTTATCCGGACGATGCATGGGGGTGTCAGTTCCCCTTCGTTTTTTGCCTCCATACACAGGGTTGCCTTCGAAGAGGTATCCAGCCTTCAGATTCTTATCAAGAGCAGACCAGGAAATCAGTGTCTTTTGGCATGTGGCACCACCCACAAGCCTACGTCTCGAATTTCTTCTTGAGACGGACCTCAACCTGAGGTGCACCAGGAAGGTCGGTAACCCTTTCAGACAAAGCAAGTGAATCGACCCTCTTGTCCCGATCAGGAGGGGAGAAGGGGCTCAGATGAAGTGGTGCCGGGAACCTCGATGTTCCCCTCGAGTAAAACTGGGATGTTGGGGAAGTTTTGGCGTCACATCAAAGGTGCTAAGTACCGTTTCAAACTTCAAGACGGAACGTGAGACTTCTCTTGAGACGCTGTAGCTGGCAAGGGCCTCATCTTGTGGTGACGGGTTAACCACATCGTTTTTCTCGAGTTGTGGCGGGATTCTCGAGTTAGGTCAGGAAATTCAGGCTTCCTCTTGTGTTGGCCCAGGGAAGTCCAGTCTTCCATTCGAGTTGCGAGGGAGAGCTAGGGATTGCGCTTGAGTTACTGCAGGGCAAAAGAGACCTTATCTAGGCTTGTGTCCAGGACATAATGTTCGTCTCCAGGGGGGACAGGGATCTCGGGGTTGCTTTCCTGATGCACCCGGGGAGTCAGGCCTTGTCTCGAGGGGAAGCGAAGGACTCCACTCTCCTCTCGAGTTGCGACGGGTATCTCTTGGAGCCCACTGAGTGGCCTAAAGGGAGTCAAGCCTCCTGTGGAGTTTGGAGAGAGGACTCGTGATTGCTCTCCAGGCCATGCAGGAAAAGAAGGCCATCATCTCGCGATGAAGGGGGCGTCTCGTGGGTTTTCTCGAGCTGCAGCGCCAGTGTGGGGTTTCTCATGAGGTACTACGGGGAGCTCAGGGAGCCTCTCATGTGGCGCTTGGGAAGTCAGGTCTCCATGCGCATTGTGAGGGGGAGCGCGTCATTGCTCTAGAGTCATGGAAGGTGTATCGGGCCTCAAGAACCGTTAAAGAAGGACTTTCAAGGTGTTTCTTGGGTCACGGCAGTAAACCCTGGGTTCCCTCGACTAGTGCCGGTGGCCTCAGGGAGCTTCTCAGTGTGCCTCTGAGAAGTCAAGGATACCCTGGAGTTGGGAGGGCCCTCTCGGGACTCCACTGGGTTTGGTGCAATAGAAGAGGGCCTCATCTCGAGTGGAGGCAGGAACCTCAGGGTTCGTCTCCATTTCTGACTCTGATCGCAGGGTCCCTGCAGAGTTGGGACAGGAGAGTCAGGCCTCGTCTTGTAAGGAGGAATGGAACTCCGCTTGCCTCTCGAGTTATTCACGGGGTGACAGGCAACTTGTCGAACTGTGTTTGGAATCTGCGGGTTTTTCCGGACGATGCACGAGGGTGTCAGTGCCCCGTCGTGTTGTGCCTTCTTCCACAGGGTTGCCTTTCAAGAGGTGTCCGGGCATCGGGTTCTTATCAAGAGTGGACCAGGGAATCGGGGTCTTTCAGCATGTGTTACCACCCATGAAGCTACGTCTCAAATATTCTCGTTAGACCGGCCTCATCCTGAGGTGCGCTGGGAAGGTTGGGAACCCCTTCCAGACAAAGCACGGGAGTCGACCCTCCAGTCGCAATCAGGAGGGGAGAAGTGGCTCAGATGAAGTCATACCGGGAACCTCGGTGTTCCCCTCGAGAGAGACCAGGGTGTCGGGGAACTTTTGGAATCGCATCAAGGGTGCCAAGTTTTCACACTTGAAGTGTGAAAACACTTCAAGAAGAAACCTGGGACTTCTCTTTAGACGCTGTAGCGGGCAAGGGCCTCATCTTGCGATGACAGGGTAACCATGTGGTTTTTCTCGAGTTTCGGCGGGATTCTCGAGTTACGATGGGGAATTCAGGCTTCCTCTTGTGTTGGCCCAGGGAAGTCCAATCTTCCATTGGAGTTGTGAGAGAGAGCTAGGGATTGCTCTCGAGTCACTTCAGGGCAAAAGAGACCTCATCTAAGCTTGTGTCCAGGACCTAATGTTCCTCTCCAGGGGCGACAGAGATCTCGGGGTTGCATTTTAGACGCACCCGAGGAGTCAGACCTCATCTCGAGAGGAAGGAAAGGACTCTGCTCTGCTCTCGAGTCCCGACGGGTATTTCTTGGAGACCACTGAGTGGCCTAAAGGGAGTCAAGCCTCCTGTGGATTTTTTTTTTAATTTTATTTTATTTTTAAACTTTACATAATTGTATTAGTTTTTCCAAATATCAAAATGAATCCGCCTCAGGTATACATGTGCTCCCCATCCTGAACCCTCCTCCCTCCTCCCCCCCCATAGCATCCCTCTGGGTCGTCCGAGTGCACTAGCCCCAAGCATCCAGTGTCATGCATCAAACCTGGACTGGCAACTCTTTTCATACATGATATTTTACATGTTTCAATGCCATTCTCCCAAATCTTCCCACCTTCTCCCTCTCCCACAGAGTCCATAAGACTCTTCTATACATCAGTGTCTCTTTTGCTGTCTCGTACTCAGGGTTATTGTTACCGTCTTTCAAAGTTCCATATATATGCGTTAGTATACTGTATTGGTGTTTTTCTTTCTGGCTTACTTCACTCTGTATAATAGGCTCCAGTTTCATCCACCTCATTAGAACTGATTCATTCTATTCTTTTTAATGGCGGAGTAATACTCCATTGTGTATATGTACCACAGCTTTCTTATCCATTCATCTGCTGATGGACATCTAGGTTGCTTCCATGTCCTGGCTATTAGAAACAGTGCTGCGATGAACATTGGGGTACACGTGTCTCTTTCCCTTCTGGTTTCCTCAGTGTGTATGCCCAGCAGTGGGATTGCTGGATCATAAGGCAGTTCTATTTCCAGTTTTTTAAGGAATCTCCACACTGTTCTCTATAGTGGCTGTACTAGTTTGCATTCCCACCAACAGTGTAAGAGGGTTCCCTTTTCTCCACACCCTCTCCAGCATTTATTATTTGTAGACTTTTGGATTGCAGCCATTCTGACTGGCGTGAAATGGTACCTCATAGTGGTTTTGATTTGCATTTCTATGATAATGAGTGATTTTGAGCATCTTTTCATGTGTTTGTTAGCCATCTGTATGTCTTCTTTGGAGAAATGTCTATTTAGTTCTTTGGCCCATTTTTTGATTGGGTCATCTATTTTTCTGGAGTTGAGCTGTAGGTGTTGCTTGTATATTTTTGAGATTAGTTGTTTGTCAGTTGCTTCATTTCCTATTATTTTCTCCCATTCCGAAGGCTGTCTTTTCACCTTGCTAATAGTTTGCTTTGATGTGCAGAAGCTTTTAAGGTTAATTAGGTCCCATTTGTTTATTTTTGTTTTTATTTCCAATATTCTGGGAGGTGGGTCATAGAGGATCCTGCTGTGATGTATTTCAGAGAGTGTTTTGCCTATGTTCTCCTCTAGGCGTTTTATAGTTTCTGGTCTTACGTTTAGATCTTTAATCCATTTTGAGTTTATTTTTGTGTATTGTGTTAGAAAGTGTTCTAGTTTCATTCTTTTACAAGTGGTTGACCAGATTTCCCAGCACCACTTGTTAAAGAGATTGTCTTTAATCCATTGTATATTTTTGCCTCCTTTGTCAAAGATAAGGTGTCCATATGTGTGTGGATTTATCTCTGGGCTTTCTATTTCGTTCCACTAATCTATATTTCTGTCTTTGTGCCAGTACCATACTGTCTTGATAACTGTGGCTTTGTAGCGGAGCCTGAAATCAGGTAGGTTGATTCCTCCAGTTCCATTCTTCTTTCTCAAGATCGCTTTGGCTATTCGAGGTTTTTTGTATTTCCATACAAATTGTGAAATTATTTGTTCTAGCTCTGTGAAGAATACTGTTGGTAGCTTGATAGGGATTGCATTGAATCTATAAATTGCCTTGGGTAGTATACTCATTTTCACTATATTGATTCTTCCAATCCATGAACATGGTATATTTCTCCACCTATTAGTGTCCTCTTTGATTTCTTTCACCAGTGTTTTATAGTTTTCTATATATAGGTCTTTAGTTTCTTTAGGTAGGTATATTCCTAAGTATTTTATTCTTTCCGTTGCAATGGTGAATGAAATTGTTTCCTTAATTTCTCTTTCTGTTTTCTCATTATTAGTGTATAGGAATTCAAGGGATTTCTGTGTGTTGATTTTATATCCTGCAACTTTACTATAGTCATTGACTAGTTCTAGTGATTTTCTGGTGGAGTCTTTAGGGTTTTCTATGTAGAGGATCATGTCATCTGCAAACAGTGAGAGTTTTACTTCTTCTTTTCCAATTTGGATTCCTTTTGTTTCTTTTTCTGCTCTGATTGCTGTGGCCAAAACTTCCAAAGCTATGTTGAATAGTAATGGTGAAAGTGGGCACCCTTGTCTAGTTCCTGACTTTAGAGGAAATGCTTTCAATTTTTCACCATTGAGGATAATGTTTGCTGTGGGTTTGTCATATATAGCTTTTATTATGTTGAGGTATGTTCCTTCTATTCCTGCTTTCTGGAGAGTTTTTATCATAAATGGATGTTGAATTTTGTCAAAGGCTTTCTCTGCATCTATTGAGAAAATCATATGGTTTTTATTTTTCAATTTGTTAAGGTGGTGTATTACATTGATTGATTTGCGGATATTGAAGAATCCTTGCATCCCTGGGATAAAGCCCACTTGGTCATGGTGTATGATCTTTTTAATGTGTTGTTGGATTCTGATTGCTAGAATTTTGTTAAGGATTTTTGCATCTATATCATCAGTGATATTGGCCTGTAGTTTTCTTTTTTTGTGGGATCTTTGTCAGGTTTTGGTATTAGGCTGATGGTGGCCTCATAGAATGAGTTTGGAAGTTTACCTTCCTCTGCAATTTTCTGGAAGAGTTTGAGCAGGATAGGTGTTAGCTCTTCTCTAAATTTTTCGTAGAATTCAGCTGTGAAGCCGTCTGGACCTGGGCTTTTGTTGGCTGGAAGATTTTTGGTTACAGTTTCCATTTCCGTGCTTGTGATGGGTCTGTTAAGATTTTCTATTTCTTCCCTGGTCCAGTTTTGGAAAGTTGTACTTTTCTAAGAATTTGTCCATTTCTTCCACGTTGTCCATTTTATTGGCATATAATTGTTGATAGTAGTCTCTTATGATCCTTTGTATTTCTGTGTTTTCTGTTGTGATCTCTCCATTTTCATTTCTAATTTTATTGATTTGATTTTTCTCCCTTTGTTTCTTGATGAGTCTGGCTAATGGTTTGTCAATTTTATTTATCGTTTCAAAGAACCAGCTTTTGGTTTTGTTGATTTTTGCTATGGTCTCTTTTGTTTCTTTTGCATTTATTTCTGCTCTAATTTTTAAGATTTCTTTCCTTCTACTAACCCTGGGGTTCTTCATTTCTTCCTTTTCTAGTTGCTTTAGGTGTAGAGTTAGTTTATTTATTTGACTTTTTTCTTGTTTCTTGAGGTGTGCCTGTATTGCTATGAACTTTCCCCTTAGGACTGCTTTTACCATGTCCCACAAGTTTTGGGTTGTTCTGTTTTCATTTTCATCCGTTTCTATGCAAATTTTGATTTCTTTTTTGATTTCTTCTGTGATTTGTTGGTTATTCAGCAGCGTGTTGTTCAGCCTCCATATGTTGGAATTTTTAATAGTTTTTCTCCTGTAATTGAGATCTAATCTTACTGCATTGTGGTCAGAAAAGATGCTTGGAATGATTTCTATTTTTTTGAATTTACCAATGCTAGCTTTATGGCCCAGGATGTGATCTATCCTGGAGAAGGTTCCATGTGCACTTTAGAAAAAGTTGAAATTCATTGTTTTGGGATGAATTGTCCTATAGATATCAATTAGGTCTAACTGGTCTATTGTATCATTTAAAGTTTGTGTTTCCTTGTTAAATTTCTGTTTAGTTGATCTATCCATAGGTGTGAGTGGGGTATTAAAATCTCCAACTATTATTGTGTTAGTGTTAATTTCTCCTTTCATACTTGTTAGCATTTGTCTTACATACTGTGGTGCTCCCACGTTGGGTGCATATATATTTATAATTGTTATATCGTCTTCTTGGATTGATCCTTTGATCATTATGTAGTGACCTTCTTTGTCTCTTTTCACAGCCTTTGTTTTAAAGTCTATTTTATCTGATATGAGTATCGCTACTCCTGCTTTCTTTTGGTCCCTATTTGCATGGAAAATCTTTTTCCAGCCCTTCACTTTCAGTCTGTATGTATCCCCTGTTTTGAGGTGGGTCTCTTGTAGACAACATATGTAGGGGTCTTTTTTTTGTATCCATTCAGCCAGTCTTTGTCTTTTGGTTGGAGCATTCAACCCATTTACGTTTAAGGTAATTACTGATAAGTATGATCCCATTGCCATTTACTTTATTGTTTGGGGTTTGAATTTATACACCGTTTTTGTGTTTCCTGTTTAGTATTTGTTGGAGAGCTGGTTTGGTGGTGCAGAATTCTCTCAGCTTTTGCTTGTCTGAAAAGCTTTTGATTTCTCATTCATACTTGAATGAGATCCTTGCTGGGTACAATAATCTGGGCTGTAGGTTATTTTCTTTCATCATTTTAAGTATGTCTTGCCATTCCCTCCTTGCTTGAAGAGTTTCTATTGAAAGATCAGCTGTTATCCTTATGGCAATTCCCTTGTGTGTTATTTGTTGTTTTTCCCTTGCTGCTTTTCATATTTGTTCTTTGTGTTTGATTTTTGTTAATGTGATTAATATGTGTCTTGGGGGGTTTCGCCTTGGCTTTATCCTGTTTGGGACTCTCTGGGTTTCTTGGACTTGAGTGAGTATTTCCTTCCCCATTTTAGGGAAGTTTTCAACTATTATCTCCTCAAGTATTTTCTCACGGTCTTTCTTTTTGTCTTCTTCTTCTGGGACCCCTATGATTCGAATGTTGTAGCGTTTAATATTGTCCTGGAGGTCTCTGAGATTGTGCTCATTTCTTTTAATTCGTTTTTCATGTATCCTCTCTGATTCATTTATTTCTACCATTCTATCTTCGAATTCACTAATCCTATCTTCTGCCTCTGTTATTCTACTATTTGTTGCCTCCAGAGTGTTTTTAATTTCATTTATTGCATTATTCATTATATATTGACTCTTTTTTTATTTCTTCTAGGTCCTTGTTAAACCTTTCTTGCATCTTCTCAATCCTTGTCTCCAGGCTATTTATCTGTGATTCCATTTTAATTTCAAGATTTTAGATCCATTTCACTATCCTTACTCGGAATTCTTTATCAGGTAGATTCCCTATCTCTTCCTCTTTTGTTTGGTTTGGTGGGCATTTATCCTGTTCCTTTATCTGCTGGGTATTCCTCTGTCTCATCTTGTTTAAATTGCTGAGTTTGGGGTGTCCTTTCTGTATTCTGGCAGTTTGTGGAGTTCTTTACTGTGGCATTTCCTCGCTGTGTGTGGGTTTGTACAGGTGTCTTGTCAAGGTTTCCTGGTTAGGGAAGCTTGTGTCCGTGTTCTGGTGGGTGGAGCTGTATTTCTTCTCTCTGGAGTGCAATGAAGTGTCCAGTAATGAGTTATGAGATGTTTGTGGTTTTGAGGTGACTTTGGGCAGCCTGTATCTTGAAGCTCAGGGCTGCGTTCCTTTGTTGCTGGAGAATTGGCTTGGTATGTCTTGCCCTGGAACTTGTTGGCCCTTGTGTGGTGCTTGATTTCAGTGTCGGTATGGAGGCATTTGATGAGCTCCTGTCAATTAATGTTCCTTGGAGTCAGGAGTTCCCTGGAGTCAGGGTTTGGACTTAAGCCTCCTGCTTCCAGTTATCTGTCTTACTTTTACAGTAGTTTCAAAACTTCTCCTTCTATACAGCACCATTGATAAAACATCTACGTTAAAGAAGAAAAGTTTCTCTACTGTGAGGGCCACTCAGAAAGGTTCACAGCATTACATGGAGAAGAGAAGAGGGAGGAGGGAGTTAGAGGTGACCCAAATGAGATCAGGTGGAATCAATAGTGGAGAGAGTGGGCTGGCCAGTAGTCACTTCCTTATGTGCACTCCACAACTGGACCGCTCAGAGATGTTCACAGAGTTATACAGAGATGAGAAGAAGGAGGAAGGAGACAGAGGTGGCCAGAAGGATAAAAGGGGGGAATGAAAAGGAGGGAGACAGATCCAGCCAGTAATCAGTTCCCTAAGTGTTCTCCACCGTCTGGAATACACAGAAATTCACAGAGTTGGGTAGAGTAGAGAGGGGTTAGGGAGGAGACACAGGCGACCTGGTGGAGAAAAAGGAGAGTCCAAAGGGAGAGAGAGCAGTCAAGCCAGTAATCTCGCTCCCTAGTGAAAAATGGGTACTGAAGATTGGGTTCTTAAAGGTACAAAATTGGTAACAAATACATAAAAGCAAAAATTAAAAATCTAGAGTAGAGTTTGGAATTTCAAAAATACGATGTTAAAGAAAAGAAGAAGGAAAAGAAAGAGAGAAAAAACGAACAAAGAAAAACAAACATGGTCGCAAAAATTATCAAGAAAATACAGGTACAAAATTGATAACTAATACCAAAAAGCAAAAATTAAAAATCTAGAGTAGAGTTTGGAATTTCAAAAATACAATGTTAAAAAAAAAGGAAGAAGAAAACTAAAGAGAAAACAAACAAACAAAAACAAGCAATGTCGCAAAAATTATAAAGAAACTACAGGTACAAAATTGATATCAAATATCAAAAAGCATAAATTAAAAATCTAGAGTACAGTTTGGAATTTCAAAAATACAATGTTAAAGAAAAGAAGAAAAAAAACAAAACAAAAAAACAAGGTCAAAAAATTATTATATATATATATATATATATATATATATATATATATATGAAGTTTGCTGAAGAAGAAAAAAATAGGGTCTTTGTTTTGCAAAGTAATAGGTTATAAAAGTGAAAATTAAATGAACAATAGAGAACTTAAAATTAAAAAAATTAAAAAAAGTAAGAATGATCATAAAAATATATCTAGGACTTTCTCTGGTTTTGTTGTGAGTATCGTGGGTTCGGTTCATTTTTGGCTAGTTCCTTGGTCCAACTTATATTTCTCAAGATCTATAGGCGCCTTCGTATGTAGTCCTAGTAACCACAGGGTTTTAATCTATTGCCTGTAGCTTCCAAGGCGTTTCCCTCTGTTATAGCTTCTTTTGTTTGCCTGTCTCTTCAGTGTCTGGTTTACGCCCTGACACAAAGGGGACGGTGGAGGACACTTTTTTTTTTTAGGCTCACTTGTTCAGTTGCGCTGTGGGGAGGGAGGGAGGGAGTGATGCTGCAAACAAATAACACTGGCGTGCGCTCGCAGTGCCTCAGCCACACTGGGTCTGCCCCCGCTCACGGCACGTGTAGCCTCCCTGCCCACACTGCTCGGGCTCTAGGTTGTTCCACCGGGAACAATCCGAGGCTGGCCCTGGGCTGCATGCACCTCCCAGGTCCAAGCCGCTCAGGTTCAGGCACTCGGGTAGTCCTCAGAGGCACAGACTCGGTTGGGCCTGCGTTTTGTGCTCTTCCCAGGTCCGAGCAGCTCAGGTGATGAGGTGTTTGGCGAGCGCCAATGTTGTGACTTATCGCCTCCCCGCCACTCGGTTATCTGGGTGTAAAACAGGCGCACCTTCTCAGGCAGATGTTGACCGTCCAGATCCCCAAGAAGTTTTAGTTAGCAAAGAAGGCTGCTTACAGTTTTATAGATAATGTCTCTCTGGGGCTGCGATTGCCCCCTTCTGGCTCTGGCTGCCTGTCACCGGAGGGGGAAGGTCTGCAGCCGGCTATCTCTGTTCAGTCCTTTGTTCCATGCGCGGGCCTGGCGGTGTCTTAGGTTAGGGCTGGCTTTTTGCGTGGTAGATATCCCAGAGTCTGGTTTGCTAGCCCAAGTTATTTCGTTCAGATAGTGCTCAGGGTATTCAGGCCAGATTCTTACTCTAAGCGATGCAGCCCGCGCCGCGCCTCCCTGCCCAGCCCCTGCTTGCTAATGGTGTGAGCAGGCGTCTGCACTGCTTTGCGGCTGGGGGAGTTACCGTAGGGCTTGCAATCTGCGAGTTTTAATTGTTTATTTATTTTTATCCCCCTTATGTTGCCCTTTGTGCTTCCAAAGCTTGGCAAAGATTTGGCAGTGAAAAGCTTTCCTGGTGTTTGGAAACTTTTCTCTTTTTAAGACTATCTTCCTGGGACGGAAATCCCTCCCTCCCTCTTTTGTCTCTTTTTTTGTCTTTTATACTTTTTCCTACCTACTTTCCAAGAGTTGGGTTCTTTTCTGGGTGCCTGATGTCCTCTGGCAGCATTCATAAGTTGTATTGTGGAATTTACTCGACGTTTAAATGCTCTTTTGATGAAATTGTTTGGGGGGGAAAGAGTTCTCCCCGTCCTACTCCTCAGCAATCTTGGCTCCTCTCTTGTGGAGTTTGGAGAGAGCACGCGGGATTGCTATCCAGGTCATGCAGGAAATGAAGGCCCTCATCTCGCGATGTCGGGGGAGTCTCGTGGTTTTTCTGGAGCTGCGGTGCCAGTGTGGGTTTCTCACAAGGTACGACCGGGAGCTCAGGGAGCCTCTCGTGTGGTGTCAGGGAAGTCAAGTCTCCCTACGAGTGGCGAGGGGGCGCACGTCATTGCTCTCGAGTCATGGTAGTGGAATCAGGGCTCAATGCAATGAAAAAGGACGCTCGAGGTCTTTCTCGGGTTGCGGCAGGAAACCCTGGGTTCCCTCGACTTGTGCCTGTGACCTCAGGTAGCTTCTCAGGGTGCCTCTGAGAAGTCAGGGATACTATGGAGCTGGGAGAGGCCTCTCGGGACTCCACTGGGTTTGCTGCAATGGAAGAGGGCCTAATCTCGAGATCAGGAAGGAACCTTAGGGTTCCTCTCCATTTCTGACTCAGATTGCAGGGTCCCTGCAGAGTTGGGACAGGAGAGTCAGGCCTCGTCTTGTGTGGAGGAATGGAACTCCGCTTGCCTCTCGAGTTGTTCAAGGAGTGACAGGCCACTTGTTGAGCTGTGTGTGGAACCTGCGGTTTTTTCCAGACAATGCACGGGGGTGTCAGTGCCCCTTCGTGATGTGCTTTCATCCACAGGGTTGCCTTCGAAGTGGTGTGCGGGCATCGGGTTCTTATTAAGAGCGGACCAGGAAATCGGGGTCTTTTGGAATGCGGCACCACACACGAGGCTACGTCTCGAATTTCCTCGTGAGACGGGCCTCATGCTGAGTTGCCCCTGGAAGGTCGGGAAAGCCTTCCAGACAAAGCAGGTTAATCGACCCTACTGTCGCGATCAGGAGGGGAGAAGGGGCTCAGATGAAGTGGTGCCGGGAACCTCGGTGTTCCCCTTGAGTGAGACCGGTATGTCAGGGAACTTTTGGGGTCTCATGAAGCTTGCCAAATACTGTTTCAAACTTCAAGATGAAACGTGGGACTTCTCTTGAGATGCTGTGGCGGGCAAGGGCCTCATCTTGTGATGAAGGGGAAACCACGTGGTTTTTTTCGAGTTGCGATGGGATTGTTGACTTACGACGGGGAATTCAGGTTTCCTCTTCTGTTGGCCCAGGGAAGTCCATTCTTCCATTCGAGTTGCCAGGGAGAGCTGGGTGGGAATTGCTCTCAAGTCACGGCAGGTCAAAATAGACCTCATCTATGCTTGTGTCCAGGACCTAATGTTCCTCTCCAGGGGCGATAGGGATCACGGGGACGCATTCCAGACTCACCCAGTGAGTCAGGCCTCGGCTCGAGGGGAAGCAAAGGATTCTGATATCCTCCTGGGTCGCAATAGGTATCTCTTGGAGCCCACTGAGTGGGCTCCAGGGAGTCAAGCCTCCTGTGGAGTTGGAGAGAGGACTCCGGATTGCTCTCCAGGCCATACAGGAAAGAAGGCCCTCAGCTCGCAATGACGGGGGCGTCTTGTGGGTTTTCTCGAGTTGGAGCGCAAGTATGAGTTTTCTCACGAGGTACGACGGGGAGCTCAGGGAGCCTCTCGTGTGGTGCCAGGAAAGTCAGGTGTCTATGCGTGTGATGAGGAGGAGCCCATAAATGCTCTCGAGTCATGGTAGGGAAATCGGGACTCAAGACGCGTTGAAGAAGGCGTCTCGAGGTCTTTCTCAGGTTGCGGCAGGAAACCCTGGGTTCCCTCGACTTGTACCGGTGACCTCAGGGAGCTTCTCAGGGTGCCTCTGAGAAGTCAGGCATACTGTGGACTTGGGAGGCGCTCTCGGAACTCCACTGGGTTTGGTGCAATGGCAAAGGTTCTCATCTCGAGTTGAGGCAGGAACCTAAGGGTTCCTCTCCATTTAAAACTCCGACCACAGGGTCCCTGAAGAGTTGGGACAGGAGAGTCAGGCCTCGTCTTGTGTGGAGGAATGGAACTCCACTTGCCTCTCGAGTTGTTCACAGGATAACAGACCATTTGTCGAGCTGTGAGTGGAACCTTCGGTTTTTTCCGTAAGATGCATGAGGGGGTCAGTGCCCCTTCGTGTTGTGCCTTCATCCACAGGGTTGCCTTCAAAGAGGTGTCCGGACATCGGGTTCTTATCAATAGCAGAGCAGGAAATCGGGGTCTTTCAGAACGTGGCACCATCCATGAGGCTACGTCTCGAATTTCTTCATTAGACTGGTGTCATCCTGAGGTGCGCCATGAAGATCGGGAACCCCTTCCAGACAAAGCAGGGGAATCGACCATCTTGTCACGATCAGGAGGAGTGAAAGGGCTCAGTTGAAGTCATGCCGGGAACCTCGGTGTTCCCCTCGAGTGGGACCGGTGTGTCGGGAAACTTTTGGGGTCACTTCAAGGGTGCCAAGTACCGTTTTGCACTTCAATACGGACTTGGGGCTTCTCTTGACACGCTGTAGAGGGCAAGGGCCTCATCTTGGGATGACGGGGGAATCACGTGGTTTTTCTCAAGGTGCGGCGGGATTCTCGAGTTACGACGGGGAATTCAGGCTTCCTCTTGTGTTGGCCCAGGGAAGTCCAATCTTCCATTCGAGTTTCGAGGAAGAGCTGGGGTTTGCTCTTGAGTCACTGCAGGGCAAAAGAGACCTCATCTAGGCTTGTGTCCAGGACCTAATATTCCTCTCCAGGGCCGACAGCGATCTCGGGGTTGCATTCCAGACGCATCCTGGGAGTCAGAGCTCGACTCGAGGGGAAGCAAAGGACCCCGCTCTCCTCTTGAGTCACTGCAGGTGTCTCTTGGAGCCCACTGAGTGGCCTAAAGGGAGTCAAGCCCCCTGTGGAGTTTGGAGAGAGGACTCAGGATTGCTCTCCAGGCCATGCAGGAAAAGAAGACCCTCATCTCGCGATGACAGGGGCGTCTTGTTGGTTTTCTCGAGCTGCGGTGCCAGTGTGCGGTTTCTGACGAGGTGCGACGGGAAGCTCAGGGAGCCTTTCGTGTGGCACCAGGGAATTCAGGTCTCCATGCGCATGGCAAGGGGGAGCGCGTCATTGCTCTCGAGATATGATACGGGAATCGGGCCTCAAGACACGTTAAAGCAGGACTCTCAAGGTCTTTCTCGGGTTGCGGCAGGAAACCCTGGGTTCCGTCGACTTCTGCCGGTGACCTTAGGGAGCTTCTCAGGGTGCCTCTGAGAAGTCAGGCATACTGTGGATTTAGGACGGGCCTCTCGGGACTCCACTGGTTTTGTGGCAATGGAAAAGGGCCTCATCTTGAGTGGAGGCAGGAACCTCAGGCTTCCTCTCCATTTCTGACTCGGTGCGCAAGGTCCCTAGAGTTGTGACAGGAGAGTCAGGCATCGTCTTGTGTGGAGGAATGGAACTCCGCTTGCTTCTCGAGTTGTTCACGAGGTGACAGACCACTTGTGGAGCTGTGTGAGGAACCTGCGCGTTTTTCCGGAAGATGCACGGGGTGTCAGTGCCCCTACGTGTTGTGCCTTCATCCACAGGCTTGCCTTCGAAGAGGTGTCCAGGAGTCTGGTTTTGATCAAAAGTGGACCATGGAATCGGGGTCTTTCGGCATGTAGTATGGCCCTCGAGGCTACCTCTCGAATTTCCTCATGAGACCGGCCTCATCCTGAGGTGTGCCGGGAAGGTCGGGAATCCCTTCGAGACAAAGCAGTGGAATCGACCCTCCTATCGCGATCAGGAGAGGAGAAAGGCCTCAGATGAAGTGGTGCCGGAAACTTCAGTGTCCCCTCTAGTGAGATCGGTATATAGGGGAACTTTTGGGGTCGCATCAAGGGTGCCAAGTACTGTTTTGCACTTCAAGACGGAATGTGAGACTTCTCTTGAGACGCTGTAGGGGGCAAGGGCCTCATCTTGCAATACGGGGAACCACGTGATTTTTCTCGAGTTGCGGCGGGTTTCTCAAATTACAACTGGAAATTCAGGCTTCCTCTTGTGTTGGCTCAGAAAGGCCAATCTTCCATTCGAGTTGCAAGGGAAAGCTAGGGGTTGCGCTTGTGTCACTGCAGGGCCAAAGAGACCTCATCTAGGCTTTTGTCCAGGACCTAAGGTTCCTCTCCAGGGGCGACAGGGATCCAGGGTTGCATTCCAGACTCACCCTCGTAGTCAGGCCTCATCTCGAGGGGAAGCAAAGGACACCGCTCACCTCCTGAGTATCGACGGGTATCTCTTGGAGCCCACTGAGTGACCTAAAGGGAGTCAAGCCTCCTTTGGAGTTTGGAGAGAGGATTCGGGATTGCTCTTCAGGTCATGCAGGAAAGGCCCTCATTTCACCATGACAGGGGCGTCTCGTGGGTTTTCTCGAGCTGCGGCGCCAGTGTGGGGTTTCTCACGAGGTACGATGGGGAGCTCAGGGAGCCTCTCAAGTGGTGCCGGGGAAGTCAGATCTTCATGTGCGTGGCGAGGGGGAGCGCGTCATTTTTCTCCAGTCATGGTAGGGGAATCGGGCCTCAAGACGCGTGAAGAAGGACTCGCGAGGTTTTTCTCAGGTTACGGCAGGAAACCCTGGGTTCCGTCGACTTATGCCCGTGACCTCAGGGAGCTTTTCAGGGTGCCTCTGAGAAGTCAGGGATACTGTGCAGTTGGGAGGGGCCGCTCCGAACTCCACTGGGTTTGGTGCAGTAGAAGAGGGCCTTATCTCAAGTTGAGGCAGGAACCTCATGGTTCCTCTCCATTTCTGAATCGGATCTCAGTGTCCATGCAGAGTTGGGACAGGAGAGTCAGGCCTCGTCTTGTGTGGAGGAATTTAACTCCTCTTGCCTCTCGAGTTGTTCACGGGGTGACAGGCCACTTGTCGATCTGTATGTGGAACTTGCGGGCTTTTCCAACGATGCAGGAGGGTGTCAGACCCCTTCGTTTTGTGCCTTCGTCCACAGGATTGCCTTCGAAGAGGTGTCCTAGCATTGGGTTCTTATCAAGAGCAGACAGGGAAATCGGGGTCTTTCGGCGTGTGGCACCAACCACAAGGCTACGTCTCGAATTTCCTCGTGAGACCGGCCTCATCCTGAGGTGCGCCGGGAAGGTCCGGAACCCCTTCCAGACAAAGCAGGGTAATCGACCCTCCCGTCGCGATCAGGAGGGGATAAGGGGCTCAGAACAAGCGGTGCACCGAACCTGGGTGTTCCCCTCGAGTGAGACCAGGGTGTCGGGGAACTTTTGTGCTAACATCAAGGTTGCCAATTATCGTTTTAAACTTCAAGATGGAACGTAGGGCTTCTACTGAGACGCTGTAGCTGGCAAGGGCCTCATCTTGCGATGACGGGGGAACCACGTGGTTTTCCTCGAGTTGCAGTGGGATTTTCGAATTACGACGGGGAATTCAGGTTTCCTCTTGTGTTGTCCCAGGGAAGTCCATTCTTCCATTCGAGGTGCGAGGGAGAGCAGGGGATTGCTCTCGAGTCACTTCAGGGCAAATGAGACCTCATCTATGCTTGTGTCTAGGACCTAATGTTCCTCTCCAGGGGCGACAGGGATCTCGGGGTTGCATTCCAGACTCACCTGAGGAGTCAGGCCTGGTATATAGGGGAAGCAAAGAATTCCGCTCTCCTCTCGAGTCCCAACGGGTATCTCTTGGAGCCCACAGAGTGGCCTAAAGGGAGTCAGGCCTCCTGTGGAGTTTGAAGAGAGGCCTCGAGATTGCTCTCCAGGCCATGCAGGAAAAGAAGGCCTTCATCTCGCGATGACGGAGGCGTCTCGTGTGTTTTCTCGAGCTGGGGAGCCAGTGTGGGATTTCTCACGAGGTATGACGGGGAGCTCAGGGAGCCTCTCGTGTGGCGCCAGGGAAGTCAAGTCTCCATGCGAGTGGCGAGGGGGAATGCGTCATTGCTCTCGAGTCATGGTAGGGGAATCGGGATTCAAGATGCGTTGAAGGAGGATTTTCGAGGTCTTTCTCGGGTTGCGTCAGGAAACCCTGTGTTCCCTCGACTTGTGCCGGTGACCTCAGGGAGCTTCTAAGGGTGCCTCTGAGAAGTCGCGATACTGTGGATTTGGGAGGGGCCTCTCGGGCCTCCACTGTTTTTGGTGTAATGGAAGAGGGCCTCATCTCGAGTGGAGTCAGGAACCTCAGGGTTCCTCTCCATTTCGGACTCCGATCGCAGGGTCCCTTCAGAGTTGGGACCGGAGAGTCAGGCCTCGTCTTGAGTGGAGGAATGGAACTCTGCTTGCCTCTCGAGTTGTTCATGGGATGACAGGCCTCTTGTCGAGCTGTGTGTGGAACCTGCGGCTTTTACCGAATGATGCACGGGAGTGTCAGTGACCCTTCATTTTGTGCCTTCGTCCACAGGGTTGCCTTCGAAGAGGTGTCCGGGCATCGGGTTCTTCTCAAGAGTGGGCCGGGAAATCGGGGTATTTCGGCATGTGACACCACCCACGACGCTATGTCTCGAATTTACTCGTGAGACCGGCCTCATCCTTAGGTGCGCCGGGAATGTGGGAAACCCCTTCCAAACAAAGCAGGGGAATAGACCCTCCTGTCTCGAACAGGAGGGGAGAAGGTGCTCAGATGAAGTGGTGCGGGAACCTCGGTGTTCCTGTCGAGTGAGACCGGCGTGTCCGGGAACATTTGGTGTCGCATCAAGGGTGCAAAGTACCGTTTCGCACTTCAAGACGGAACGTGGTTCTTTTCTTGAGACGCCATAGCAGCAAGGGCCTCATCTTGGGATGACGTTGGAAACACGTGGTTTTTCTCGAGTTGCGGCGGGATTCTCGAGTTACGAAGGGGATTTCTGGCTTCCTCTTGTGTTGGCCCAGGGAAGCCCAATCTTCCATTCGAGTTGCGAGGGAGAGCTGGGGGTTGCGCTCGAGTCACTGCAGGGCAAAAGAAACCTCATCCAGGCTTGTGTCTAGGACCTAATGTTCCTCTCAAGGGATGACTGGGATCTTGGGGTTGCATTCTAGACTCACCCAGGAGTCAGGCGTCCTCTCCAGGGGAAACAAAGGACTTCTCTCTCTTCTCGAGTCACGACGGGTATTTCTTGGAGCCCACTGAGTGGACTAAAGGGAGTCAAGCCTCCTCTGGAGTTTGGAGAGAGGACTCGGGATTGCACTCCAGGACATGCAGGAAAAGAAGGCCCTCATCTCACGATGACGGTGGCGGGTCTCGGTGGTTTTACCGAGCTGCAGCGCCTGTGTTGGTTTCTCAGGAGGTACGACGGGGAGCTCAGGGAGCCTCTTGTGTGGCGCCAGGGAAGTTAGGTCTCGATGCGTGTGGCGAGGGGGAGCGCGTCATTGCTCTCGAGTCATGGTAGGGGAATCAGGCCTCTAGACGCGTTGAAGGACTCTCAAGATCTCTCTCGGGTCTTGGCAAGAATACCTGGCTTCCCTCGACTTGTGCCGGTGACCTCAGGGAGATTCTCCGGGTGCCTCTGAGAAGTCAGGGATACTGTGGAGTTGGGAAAGACCTCTCGGGACTCCACTGGGTTTGGTGAAATGGAAGGGGGCCTCATCTCGAGGGGAGGCAGGAACCTCAGGGTTCCTCTCCATTTCTGATTCCGATCGCAGCCCCCTGCATAGTTGGGAGAGGTGAGTCAGGCCTTGTCTTGTGTGCAGGAATGGACCTCCGCTTGCCTCTCGAGTTGTTCACTGGGTGACAGGCACTTGTTGAGCTGTATGAGTAACCTGCGGTCTTTTCCGGACGATGCACAGGGGTGTCAGTGCCCCTTCGTGTTGTGCCTTCATCCACACTATCTTCGAATAGGTGTCTGGGCATCGCGTTCTTATCAAGAGCGGATCGGGAAATCGCGGTCTTTCGGCATGTGGCACCACCATCGAGGCTATGTCTCGAATTTCCTCGTGAGACAGCCTCATCTGAGGTGCGTGGAGAAGGTCGGGAACCCCTTGCAGACAAAGCAGGGGAATTGACCCTCCTTTCGCGATCAGGAGGGGAGAAGGGGCTCAGATGAAGTGGTGCCAGGAACCTCGGTGTTCCCCTCTAGTGCGACCCGTATGTCGGGGAACTTTTGGGGTAGCATTAAGGGTGCCAAATATCATTTCGCACTTGAAGACAGAACGTGGGACTACTCTTGAGACGCTGGAGCGGGCAAGGGCCTCATCTTGCAATGACGGGGGAACCACGTGGTTTTTCTCAAGTTGAGGCGGAATTCTCGAATTACTACTTGGAATTCAGGCTTCCTCTTGTGTTGGCCCAGGGAGGTCCAATCTTCCATTCGGGTTGCGAGGGAAAGCTGGGGAGTGCTCTCGAGTTACTGCAGGGCAAAAGCGACCTCATCTAGCCTTGTGTTCAGGACCCAGTGATCCTCTCCAAGGGCGACAGGGATCTCGGGTTTGCATTACAGACTCACCCGGGGAGTTAGGCCTCGTCTCGAGGGGAAGCAAAGGACTTGGCTATCCTCTCGAGTTGCGACGCGTATCTCTTGGAGCCCACTGAGTGGTCTAAAGGGAGTCAACCCTCCTCTTCAGTTTGGAGAGAGGACTCGGGATTGCTCTCCAGGCCATGCAGGAAAAGAAGGCCCACATCTCGAGATGACGGGGGCGTCTCGTGTGTTTTCTCGAGCTGCGGCGCCAGTGTGGGGTTTCTCACGAGGTACGACGGGGAGTTCAGGTAGCCTCTCTTGTGGCAACAGGGAAGTCAGGTCTCCATGGGCGGGGCAAGGGGGAGCGCGTCATTGCTCTCAAGTCAGGGTAGGGGAATCGGGCCTCATGACGGGTTGAAAAAGAACTCTCGATGTCTTTCTAGGGTTGCGGCAGGAAACCCTGGGTTCCCTTGACTTGTGCCGGTGACCTCAGGGAGCGTCTCAGGGTGCCTCTGAGAAGTCAGGGATACTGTGGATTTGGGAGAGGCCTCTCGGGACTCCTTTGGGTTTGGTGCAATGGAAGTGGGCCTCATCTCGAGTTGAGGCAGGAACCTCAGGGTTCTGCTCCTGACTTCCTGGAGGCCGGATGTGACTCAGATCGCAGGGTCCCTGTTGAGTTTGCTCAGGAGTGTCAGGTCTCGTGTTCTGTGGAGGAATGGAACTCCGCTTACATCTCAAGTTGTTCAAGGATAACACCACTTTTCGTGATGTGTGTGGAACCTGCGGGTTTTTCGGAGATGCACGGGGGCATCAGTGCTCCTTCCTGTTGTGCCTTCATCCACAAGGTTGCCTTCGAAGAGGTGTCCGGGTATTGTGTTCTCCTCAAGTGCGGACCGGGAAATTGGGGTCTTTCAGCATGTTGCACCACCCACTAGGCTACGTCTCGAATTTTCTCGTGAGACCGGCCTCATCCTGAGGCGCGCAGGAAAGTCCGGGAACCCTTTCCAAACAAAGCAGGGGAATCGACCCTACTTTCGGGATCAGGAGGAGAGAAAGGGCTCAGATGAAGTAGTGCCGGGAACCTCGGTGCTCTCCTTGAGTGAAAGTCGGGTAACTTTTCTGGTTGCATCAAGGGTGCCAAGTACCGTTTCGCACTTCAAGACGGAACCTGGGACTTCTCTTGAGATGCTGTAGTGGGCAAGGGCCTCATCTAGCACTGACGGGGGACCCACGTGTTTTTTCTCGAGTTGCGGCAGGATTCTTGAGTTACGATGGGGAATACAGGTTTCCTCTTGTGTTGGCCCAGGGAAGTCCAATCTTCCATTCGAGTTGCAAGTGAGAGCTGGAGATTGCTCTCGAGTCACTGCAGGGCAAAATAGAGCTCATCTAGGTTTGTGTCCAGGACCGAGTTTTTCTCTCCAGGGGCGACAGGGATCTCGGGGTTGCATTCCAGACTCACCCGGGGAGTCAGGCCTCATCTCGAAGGGAATGAATGGACTCCGCTCTCCTCTCGAGTCGCGACGGGTATCCCTTGGAGCCCAAGAGTGGCCTAAATGGAGTTAAGCCTCCTGTGGAGTTTGGAGAGAGGACTCGGGATTGCTCTCTAGGCCATGCAGGAAAAGAAGGCCCTCATCTCGCGATGACGGGGGCGTCTCGTGGGTTTTCTCAAGGTGCAGTGCCTGGTTGGGGTTTCTCACGAGATAGGACGGGGAGCTCAGGGAGACTCCTGTGGTGCCACGGAAGTCAGGTCTCCATGGACGTGGCGTGGGGGAGCACCTCATTGCTCTCGAGTCATGGTAGGGGAATCAAGCCTCAGGACGCTTCGAAGAAGAACTCTCGAGGTCTTTCTCCGGGTGTGGCAGGAAACCCTGGGTTCCCTCGACTTGTGCCCATGACCTCAGGGAGCTTAGCGGGGTTCCTCTGAGAAGTCAGGGATACTGTGGAGTTGAGAGGGGCTTCTCGGGACATCACAGGGACTGGTGCAATTGAAGAGGACCTAATCTCGGATTGAGGCAGTAACGTCAGGGTTCCTCTCCATTTCTGACTCGGATAGCAGGGTCCCTGCAGAGTTGGGACAGGAGAGTCAGACCTCGTCTCGTGTGGAGTAATGGAACTCCGCTTGCCTCTCGAGTTGTTCACGGGATGACAGGCCACCTGTCGAGTTGTATGTGGAACCTGCGGTTTTGGGGGACGATGCACAGGGGTGTCAGTGCCCCTTCGTGTTGTGCCTTCATCCACAGGGTTACCTTCGAAGAGGTGACCGGGCATCGGGATCTTATCAATAGCGGACCAGGAAATCGGGGTCTTTCGGCATGTGGCACAACCCACGAGGCTACGTCTCGACTTCCCTCGTGAGACTGGCCTCATCCTGAGGTTCGCCGGGAAGTCTGGGAACCCCTTCCAGACAAAGCAGGGGAATCGACCCTCCTGTCGCCATCAGGAGGGGAGAAGAGGCTCAGCTGAAGCGGTGCTGGGAACCTCCATGTTCTCCTCGAGTGAGACCGGGGTGTCAGGGAAATTTGGGGGTCGCATCAAGGGTGCCAAGTACCGTTTCACACTTCAAGACGGAACATGGGACTTCCCTGGAGACGCTATAGCTGACAGGGGCCTCATATTTCGATGACGGAGGAGCCACGTTGTTTTTCTCCAGTTGCCGCGGGATTCTCGAATTACAATGGGGAATACAGGCTTCCTCTTGTGTTGGCCCAGGGAAGTCCAATCATCCATTCGAGTTGGGAGGGAGAGCTGGGGATTGCACTTGAGTCAATGCAGGACAAAAAAGACCTCATTTAGGCTTGTGTCCAGGACCGAGTTTTCCTCTACAGGGGCAACACGGATCTCGGGATCCCATTCCAGACTCACCCAAGTAGTCAGGCCTCGGCTCGAGGGGAAGCAACGGACTCTGCTCTCCTCTAGAGTAGCGACGTGTATCTCTTGGAGGCTACTGAGTGGCCTAAAGGGAGTCAGGCCTCCAGTGGAGTTTGGAGAGTGGACTCGGGATTGCTCTCTAGGTCATGTAGGAAAAGAAGGCCCTCATCTTACGATGATGGGGGCATCTCGTGAATTTTCTCGAGCGGCGGTGCCAGTGTGGGGTTTTCATGAGGTAGGACGGGGAGCGCAGCAGGGAGCCTCTCGTGTGGCGCCAGGGAAGTTAGGTTTCAATGGGCGTGGCGAGGGGAATGCGTCATTGCTCTCCAGTCATGGTAGGGTATCGGGCCTCAAGACGCGGTAAAGAAGGACTCTCAAGGTCTTTCTCAGAATGCAGCAGGAAAACCTGGGTTCACTCGACTTGTGCCAGTGACCGCAGAGGCTTCTGAGGGTGCCTCTGAGAATCAGGGATACTGTGGAGTTTTAGGGGCCTCTCGGGACTCCACTGGGTATGGCGCAATGGAAGAGGGCCTCATTTCGAGTTGATGCAGGAACGTCAGGTTTCATCTACATTTCTGACTCCGATCACACGGTCCCTGCAGAGTGGGAAAGGAGAGTCAGGCCTTCTCTTGTTTGGAGGAACGGAACTCCGCATGCCTCTCTAGTTCTTCAAGGGATGACAGGACACTTGTCGATCTGTGTTTTGGAATCTGCGTGTTTTTCCGTACTATGCATGGGGATGTCAGTACCCCTTCGTGTTGTGCATTCATCCACAGGTTTGCTTTCAAAGAGGTGTCCTGGCATCGGGTTCTTATTAAGAGCGGACCGGGAATCGGGGTCTTTCCGCATGTGGCACCACCCCACCAGGCTACGTCTCGAATTTCCTAGTGAGACCGGCCTCATCCTGAGGTGCGCCGGGAAGGTCGGAACCCTTGCAGACAAAGAAGGGGAATCGACCCTCCTGTCTCGATCAGGAGGGGAGAAGGGGGCACAGATGAGGTGATGCCGGGAACCTCGGTGTTCCCCTCCAGTGAGACCAGTGTGTGGGGAACTTTTGGGGTCGCATCAAAGGTGCCAAGTACCGTATCGCACTTCAAGATGGAACGTAAGACTTCTTTTGAGACGCTGTAGCGGAAAATGGCCGCATCTTGCGATGAAGAGGGAACGACGTGGTTTTCTCGAGTTGTGGCGGGATTCTTGAGTTACAACGGGAAATTCAGGCTTCCTCTTCTGTTGGCCCCAGGGAAGTCCAGTCTTCCATTCGAGTTGCGAGGGAGAGTTGGGGATTGCTCTCGAGTCACTGCAGGAAAAAGAGACCTCATCTAGGCTTGTGTCCAGGACCTAATGTTTCTCTCCAGGGGCGACAGGGATCTCCGGTTCACATATCAGACACACCCGAGGAGTCAGGCCTCGCCTCGAGGGGAAGGAAAAGACTCCGCTCTCCTCTCGAGTCGCGACGGGTGTGTCTTGGAGTCCACTGAGTGACCAAAAGGGAGTCAAGCCTACTGTGGAGTTTGGAGAGAGGACTCGGGATTGCTCTCCAGGCCATGCTAGAAAGGAAGGCCGTCATGTCGCGAAAATGGGGGCGTCTCGTGGGTTTTCTCTATCTGTGGCGCCAGTGTTTGGTTTCTCACGAGGTATGACGGGGAGCTCAGGGAGCCTCTCGTGTGGCGCCAGGGAAGTCAGGGCTTCATGAGTGTAGCAGAGGGAGCGTGTCATGCCCTCGAGTCATGGTAGGGGAATCAGGCCTCAAAATGCGTTGAAGCAGGACTCTTGAGTTCTTTCTATGGTGGCGGCAGTAAACCCTGGGTTCACTCGAATTGTGCTGGTGACCTCAGGGAGCTTCTCAGGGTGCCTCTGAGAGTCAGGGATACTGTGGAGCTGGGACGCGTCTCTCGGGACTCCACTGGGTTTCGTGAAATGGAAGAGGTCCTAATCTCGAGTGGAGGCAGGAACCTCAGCGTTCCTCTCGTGACTTCACTGGTGCTGGTCTGATTCGGATCGCAAAGTCCCTGCAGAGTTGGAACAGGAGAGTCAGGCATCGTCTTGTGTAGAGGAATGAAACCCCACTTGCCTCTCGAGTTCTTCAGGGGTGACAAGCCACTTGTTGAGCTGTATGTGGAACCTGCGGGTTTTTTCGGACGAATGCACGAGGGTGTCAGTGCCCCTTTGTGTTGTGCCTTCATCCACAGCGTTGCATTCAAAGAGGTGTCCAGGCATCGGGTTCTTATCAAGAGCGTACCGGGAAATCATAGTCTTTTGGCATGTGGTACCACCCGCGAGCTACGTCTCGAATTTCCTCGTGAGACTGGCCTCATCCTGAAGTGCCCCGTGAAGGTCGGGAACCCCTTACAAACAAAGCAGGGGAAGTTACCCTGCTATCACGAACAGGAGGGGAGAAGGGGCTCAGATAAACTGGTGCCGGGAACCTCGGTGTTCACCTCGAGTGAGACCGATATTTCGGGGAACTTTTGGGGTCACATCAAGGGTGTCAAGTATCGTTTTGCACTTCAAGACGGAACGTGGGACTTTTCTTGAGAAGCTGTAGCGGGCAAGGGCCTCATCTTGTGATGACGAGGGAACCAAGTGCTTTTTCTCGAGTTGCGGCGGGATTCTCGAGTTACGAAGGGGAATTCAGGCTTCCTCTTGTGTTGGCCCAGGGAAGTCCAATCTTCCATTCGAGTTGTCAGGGAGAGCGGGGGATTGCTCTCGAGTTACAGAAGGGCAAAAGAGACCTCATCTAGGCTTGTTTCCAGGACCTAATGTTCCTCTCCAGGGGAGACAGGGATCTCGGGGTTGCATTCCAGACCCACCTGGTGAGTCAGGCCTTGTCTCGAAGGGAAGCAAAGGACTCAATTCTCCTCTCGAGTCGCGACGGGTATCTCTTGGAGCCCACTAAGTGGCCTAAAGGGAGTCAAGCCTCCTGTGGAGTTTGGAAAGAGGATTCGGGATTCCTCTCCAGGCCATGCAGGAAAAGAAGGCCCTCATCTCGCGATGACAGGGGCGTATGGTGAGTTTTCTCAAGCTGCGGCGTCAGTGTGGGGTTTCTCACGAGGTACGACAGGGAGCTCAGGGAGCCTCTCTTATGGCACCAGGGAAGTCAGGTCTCCATATGCGTGGCGAGGGGGTGCGTGTCATTTCTATAGAGCCATGGAAGCAGATTCGGGCTTCAAGACACGTTGAAGTAGGACTCTCGAGGTCTTTTTCCCATTGTGGCAGGAAACCCTGGGTTCCCTCAACATGTGCCGGTGACCTCATGGAGCTTCTCCGGGTGCCTCTGAGAAGTCAGGGGTACTGTGGAGTTGGGAGGGGCCTCTCTGGACTCCACTGGGTTTGGTGCAATGGATGAGAGCCTCATCTCGAGTGGAGGCAGGTACCTCATGTTTCCTCTCCTGGGTTTCCTGTCGCTGGTACTGACTCGGATCGCAGTTTCCCTGCAGAGTTGGTACAGAAAATCAGGTCTCGTCTTGTGTGGAGGAATGGAACTCCACTTGCCTGTCGAGTTGTTCACGGGGTGACAGACCACTTGTTGAACTGTGTTTGTAACCTGCGGGTTTTTCTGGACGATGCACGGTGTCAGTGCCCCTTCGTGTTGTGCTTTCATCCACAGGTTTTCCTTCGTAAAGGTGTCACGGCATCACGTTCTTATCAAGAGCAGACCGGGAAATCGGGGTCTTTCGGCTTGTGGCACCACCCACGAGGCTATGTTTCGAATTTCCTCGTGAGACCTGCCTCATCCTTAGGCGCGCTGGAAAGGTCGGGAACCCCTTCCAGACATAGCAGGGGAATCGACACTCCTGTCGCGATCACGAGGGGAGAAGGAGCTCAAATGATGTGGTTCCGGGAACCTCGGTGTTCCTTTCGAGTGAGACCGGTATGTCGGGGAATTTTGAGATTGCATCAAGGGTGCCAAGTACCGTTTCGCACTTCAAGACAGAAAGTGGGACTTCTCTTGAGTCGCTGTAGCGGGCAAGGGCCTCATCTAGCGCTGATGGGGGAACCACGTGGATTTTCTCGAGTTTCGGCGGGATTCTCGAGTTACGATGTCGAATTCAGGCTTCCAATTGTATTGGCCCAGGGAAGTCCAATCTTCAATTCGATTTGCGAGGGAGAGCTGGCGATTGCGCTCTAGTAACTGCAGTGCAAAATAGACCTCATCTAGGCTTGTGTCCAGGACCGAGTTTTCCTCTCCAGGTGTGACAGGAACTCGGGGTTGCATTCCAGACTCACACGGGGAGTCAGGCCTCGTCTCGAGGGCAAGCAAAGGACTCTGCTCTCCCTTCAGGTCCTGACAGGTATCTCTTGGAGCCAACTGAGAGGCCTAAAGAGAGTCAAGCCTCCTGTGGAGTCTGGAGAGAGGACTCGGTTTTGCTCTCCATGCCAGGGAGGAAACAAGTCCCTCATCTCATGATGACGGGGGCGTATCGTGGGTTTTCTCGAGCTGCGGTGCCTGAATGGGGTTTCCGAAGAGGTACGACGGGGAGCTCAGGGAGACTCTCTTCAGGAGTCAGGGAAGTCAGGTCTCCATGCGCATGGCGATGGGGAGCGGGTCTTTGCTCTCGAGTCATGGTAGGGGAATCGGGCCTTAAGATGCGCCGAAGGACTCTCAAGGTCTTTCTCGGGTCGCAGCAGGAAACCCTGGGTTCCCTGGACTTGAGCCGGTGACCTCAGGTAGATTCTCAAGGTGCCTCTGAGAATTCAGGGATACTGTGGAGTTGGGAGGGGCCTCTCGCGACTCATCTGGGTTTGGTGCAATCTAAGAGGGCCTCACCTCGAGGGGAGACAGGAACCTCAGGATTCCTCTCCGTTTCGGACTCCGACCGCAGGGTTCCTGCAGAGTTGGGACAGGAGAGTCAGTCCTCGTCTTGTCTGAGGAAGGGAAGCCCGCTGGCCTCTCGAGTTGCTCAGGGGGTCGCAGGCCCCTCGTCGAGCTGTGTGTGGAACCCGCGGGTCGTTGCGGACGATGCACGGGGGTGGCAGTGCCCCTTCGTGTTGTGCCTTCACCCACAGGGTTGCCTTCGAAGAGGGGTCCGGGCCTCGGGTCCTTCTCAAGAGCGGACCGGGGAATCGGGGGCGTTCGGCATGTGGCACCACCCACGTAGCTCATCTCGAATTTCTTCGTGAGACCGGCCTCATGCTGAGGTGCGCCGGGAAGGCCGGGAACCCCTTCCAGACCATGCGGGGGAATCGACTCTCCTGTCGCGATCAGGAGGGGAGAAGGGGCTCAGAGGAAGCGGTGCCGGGACCCTCGGTATTCCCCTCGGGGGACCCCGGCGTGTCGGGGGACTTTTGGGGGTCGCAGGAAGGCTGTCAGGGACCGTTTCGCCCTTCAGGGCGGAACAGGGGACTTCCCTTGAGACGCCGTGGCGGGCAAGGGCCTCATCTTGCCAAGAGGTGGGAACCACGTGGTTTTTCTCGAGTTGCGGCGGGATTCTCGAGTTACGACGGGGATCTCAGCCTTCCCCTTGGGTTGGCCCTGGGAAGCCCAATCTTCCCCTCGGGTTGCGAGGGAAAGCTGGGGGTTGCGCTCGAGTCACTGCAGGGCCGAAGAGACCTCACCTAGGCGTGTGTCCGGGACCTGATATTCCTCTCCAGGGAAGGCAGGGATCTCGGGGTTGCATTCCAGGCTCCCCCGGGGAGTCAGGCCTCGTCTCGATGGGAAGCCAAGGACTCCGCTCTCCTCTCGAGTCGCGACGCGGGTCTCTTGGAGCCCCCTGAGCGGCCTCAAGGGAGTCCAGCCTCCTCTTCCGTTTGGAGAGAGGACCCGGGATTGCTCTCCAGGCCATGCAGGAAGAGAAGGCCCTCAGCTCGCGAGGACGGGGGCGTCTCAGGGGTTTCCTCGAGCTGCGGCGCCCATGGGGGTTTTCTTCCGAGGCACGACGAGGATCTCAGGGAGCCTCTCGTGCGGCGCCAGGGAAGTCAGGTCTCCATGCGCGTGGCGAGGGGGAGCGCGTCCTGGCTCTCGAGTCACGGGAGGGGACTAGGGCCTGGAGACGCGTTGAAGAAGGACTCTCGAGGTCTTTCTCGGGGGGCGGCGGGAAACCCTCGTTTCCCTCGCCTTCTGCCGGGGACTTAGGGAACTTCCCAGGGTGCCTCTGAGAGGAGAGGGATCCTGTGGACGTGGCGGGGCCCCTCGGGACTCCGCTGGGTCTGGCGCAACGGAAGAGGTCCTCATCTGGTTTGGATGCAAGAACCTCAGGATTCCTCTCCGTTTTGGACTCCGACTGCAGGGTCCCTGCACAGTTGGGACAGGAAAGTCAGGCCTCGTCTTGTCTGGGGAAGGGAACCCCGCTTGCCTCTCGAGTTGTTCAGGGGGCCACAGGCCCCTCGTCGAGCTGTGTGTGGAACCCGCGGGTCTTTCCGGACGATGCACGGTGATGTCAATGCCGCTTAGGTCTGTGCCTTCACCCACAGGGTTCCCTTCTAAGAGGGGTACGTCATCGGGTTCTTCTCAAGAGCGGACCGGGGAATCGGGGTCGTTCGTCGTGTGGCACCACCCACGTGGCTCATTTCAAATGTCGTGAGACCGGCCTCCTCCTGAGGTGCGCCAGGAAGGCAAGGAACCCCTTCCAGACCACGCAGGGGAATCGTCTCTCCTTTCGCGCTCAGGAGGGGAGAAGGGGCTCAGATGAAGCGGTGCCGGGACCCTCGGTGTTCCCCTCGAGGGAACCAGGCGTGTCGGGGAACTTTTGGGGTCACATGAAGGCTGTCAGGTCCCGTTTCGCACTTCAGGGCGGAACAGGGGACTTCCCTTGAGACGCCTTCACGGGCAAGGGCATCATCTTGCGAAGAGGTAGGAACCACGTGGTTTTTCTCGAGTTGCGGCGGCATTCTCGAGTTACGACGGGGATCTCAGCCTTCCCCTTGGGTTGGCCCTGGGAAGCCCAATCTTCCCCTCGGGTTGCGAGGGAAAGCTGGGGGTGGCGCTCGAGTCACTGCAGGGCCTAAGAGACCTCACCTAAGCGTGTGTCCGGGACCTAATTTTCCTCTCCAGGGAAGGCAGGGATCTCGGGGTTGCATTCCAGGCTCCCCCGGGGAGTCAGGCCTCGTCTCGAGGGGAGGAATGGAACTCTGCTTGCCTCTCGAGTTGTTCATGGGATGACAGGCCTCTTGTCGAGCTGTGTGTGGAACCTGCGGCTTTTACCGAATGATGCACGGGAGTGTCAGTGACCCTTCATTTTGTGCCTTCGTCCACAGGGTTGCCTTCGAAGAGGTGTCCGGGCATCGGGTTCTTCTCAAGAGTGGGCCGGGAAATCGGGGTATTTCGGCATGTGACACCACCCACGACGCTATGTCTCGAATTTACTCGTGAGACCGGCCTCATCCTTAGGTGCGCCGGGAATGTGGGAAACCCCTTCCAAACAAAGCAGGGGAATAGACCCTCCTGTCTCGAACAGGAGGGGGAGAAGGTGCTCAGATGAAGTGGTGCGGGAACCTCGGTGTTCCTGTCGAGTGAGACCGGCGTGTCCGGGAACATTTGGTGTCGCATCAAGGGTGCAAAGTACCGTTTCGCACTTCAAGACGGAACGTGGTTCTTTTCTTGAGACGCCATAGCAGCAAGGGCCTCATCTTGGGATGACGTTGGAAACACGTGGTTTTTCTCGAGTTGCGGCGGGATTCTCGAGTTACGAAGGGGATTTCTGGCTTCCTCTTGTGTTGGCCCAGGGAAGCCCAATCTTCCATTCGAGTTGCGAGGGAGAGCTGGGGGTTGCGCTCGAGTCACTGCAGGGCAAAAGAAACCTCATCCAGGCTTGTGTCTAGGACCTAATGTTCCTCTCAAGGGATGACTGGGATCTTGGGGTTGCATTCTAGACTCACCCAGGAGTCAGGCGTCCTCTCCAGGGGAAACAAAGGACTTCTCTCTCTTCTCGAGTCACGACGGGTATTTCTTGGAGCCCACTGAGTGGACTAAAGGGAGTCAAGCCTCCTCTGGAGTTTGGAGAGAGGACTCGGGATTGCACTCCAGGACATGCAGGAAAAGAAGGCCCTCATCTCACGATGACGGGGGCGGGTCTCGGTGGTTTTACCGAGCTGCAGCGCCTGTGTTGGTTTCTCAGGAGGTACGACGGGGAGCTCAGGGAGCCTCTTGTGTGGCGCCAGGGAAGTTAGGTCTCGATGCGTGTGGCGAGGGGGAGCGCGTCATTGCTCTCGAGTCATGGTAGGGGAATCAGGCCTCTAGACGCGTTGAAGGACTCTCAAGATCTCTCTCGGGTCTTGGCAAGAATACCTGGCTTCCCTCGACTTGTGCCGGTGACCTCAGGGAGATTCTCCGGGTGCCTCTGAGAAGTCAGGGATACTGTGGAGTTGGGAAAGACCTCTCGGGACTCCACTGGGTTTGGTGAAATGGAAGGGGGCCTCATCTCGAGGGGAGGCAGGAACCTCAGGGTTCCTCTCCATTTCTGATTCCGATCGCAGCCCCCTGCATAGTTGGGAGAGGTGAGTCAGGCCTTGTCTTGTGTGCAGGAATGGACCTCCGCTTGCCTCTTGAGTTGTTCACTGGGTGACAGGCACTTGTTGAGCTGTATGAGTAACCTGCGGTCTTTTCCGGACGATGCACAGGGGTGTCAGTGCCCTTTCGTGTTGTGCCTTCATCCACACTATCTTCGAATAGGTGTCTGGGCATCGCGTTCTTATCAAGAGCGGATCGGGAAATCGCGGTCTTTCGGCATGTGGCACCACCATCGAGGCTATGTCTCGAATTTCCTCGTGAGACAGCCTCATCTGAGGTGCGTGGAGAAGGTCGGGAACCCCTTGCAGACAAAGCAGGGGAATTGACCCTCCTTTCGCGATCAGGAGGGGAGAAGGGGCTCAGATGAAGTGGTGCCAGGAACCTCGGTGTTCCCCTCTAGTGCGACCCATATGTCGGGGAACTTTTGGGGTAGCATTAAGGGTGCCAAATATCATTTCGCACTTGAAGACAGAACGTGGGACTACTCTTGAGACGCTGGAGCGGGCAAGGGCCTCATCTTGCAATGACGGGGGAACCACGTGGTTTTTCTCAAGTTGAGGCGGAATTCTCGAATTACTACTGGGAATTCAGGCTTCCTCTTGTGTTGGCCCAGGGAGGTCCAATCTTCCATTCGGGTTGCGAGGGAAAGCTGGGGAGTGCTCTCGAGTTACTGCAGGGCAAAAGCGACCTCATCTAGCCTTGTGTTCAGGACCCAGTGATCCTCTCCAAGGGCGACAGGGATCTCGGGTTTGCATTACAGACTCACCCGGGGAGTTAGGCCTCGTCTCGAGGGGAAGCAAAGGACTTGGCTATCCTCTCGAGTTGCGACGCGTATCTCTTGGAGCCCACTGAGTGGTCTAAAGGGAGTCAACCCTCCTCTTCAGTTTGGAGAGAGGACTCGGGATTGCTCTCCAGGCCATGCAGGAAAAGAAGGCCCACATCTCGAGATGACGGGGGCGTCTCGTGTGTTTTCTCGAGCTGCGGCGCCAGTGTGGGGTTTCTCACGAGGTACGACGGGGAGTTCAGGTAGCCTCTCGTGTGGCAACAGGGAAGTCAGGTCTCCATGGGCGGGGCAAGGGGGAGCGCGTCATTGCTCTCAAGTCAGGGTAGGGGAATCGGGCCTCATGACGGGTTGAAAAAGAACTCTCGATGTCTTTCTAGGGTTGCGGCAGGAAACCCTGGGTTCCCTTGACTTGTGCCGGTGACCTCAGGGAGCGTCTCAGGGTGCCTCTGAGAAGTCAGGGATACTGTGGATTTGGGAGAGGCCTCTCGGGACTCCTTTGGGTTTGGTGCAATGGAAGTGGGCCTCATCTCGAGTTGAGGCAGGAACCTCAGGGTTCTGCTCCTGACTTCCTGGAGGCCGGATGTGACTCAGATCGCAGGGTCCCTGTTGAGTTTGCTCAGGAGTGTCAGGTCTCGTGTTCTGTGGAGGAATGGAACTCCGCTTACATCTCAAGTTGTTCAAGGATAACACCACTTTTCGTGATGTGTGTGGAACCTGCGGGTTTTTCGGAGATGCACGGGGGCATCAGTGCTCCTTCCTGTTGTGCCTTCATCCACAAGGTTGCCTTCGAAGAGGTGTCCGGGTATTGTGTTCTCCTCAAGTGCGGACCGGGAAATTGGGGTCTTTCAGCATGTTGCACCACCCACTAGGCTACGTCTCGAATTTTCTCGTGAGACCGGCCTCATCCTGAGGCGCGCAGGAAAGTCCGGGAACCCTTTCCAAACAAAGCAGGGGAATCGACCCTACTTTCGGGATCAGGAGGAGAGAAAGGGCTCAGATGAAGTAGTGCCGGGAACCTCGGTGCTCTCCTTGAGTGAAAGTCGGGTAACTTTTCTGGTTGCATCAAGGGTGCCAAGTACCGTTTCGCACTTCAAGACGGAACCTGGGACTTCTCTTGAGATGCTGTAGTGGGCAAGGGCCTCATCTAGCACTGACGGGGGACCCACGTGTTTTTTCTCGAGTTGCGGCAGGATTCTTGAGTTACGATGGGGAATACAGGTTTCCTCTTGTGTTGGCCCAGGGAAGTCCAATCTTCCATTCGAGTTGCAAGTGAGAGCTGGAGATTGCTCTCGAGTCACTGCAGGGCAAAATAGAGCTCAACTAGGTTTGTGTCCAGGACCGAGTTTTTCTCTCCAGGGGCGACAGGGATCTCGGGGTTGCATTCCAGACTCACCCGGGGAGTCAGGCCTCGTCTCGAAGGGAATGAATGGACTCCGCTCTCCTCTCGAGTCGCGACGGGTATCCCTTGGAGCCCAAGAGTGGCCTAAATGGAGTTAAGCCTCCTGTGGAGTTTGGAGAGAGGACTCGGGATTGCTCTCTAGGCCATGCAGGAAAAGAAGGCCCTCATCTCGCGATGACGGGGGCGTCTCGTGGGTTTTCTCAAGGTGCAGTGCCTGGTTGGGGTTTCTCACGAGATAGGACGGGGAGCTCAGGGAGACTCCTGTGGTGCCACGGAAGTCAGGTCTCCATGGACGTGGCGTGGGGGAGCACCTCATTGCTCTCGAGTCATGGTAGGGGAATCAAGCCTCAGGACGCTTCGAAGAAGAACTCTCGAGGTCTTTCTCCGGGTGTGGCAGGAAACCCTGGGTTCCCTCGACTTGTGCCCATGACCTCAGGGAGCTTAGCGGGGTTCCTCTGAGAAGTCAGGGATACTGTGGAGTTGAGAGGGGCTTCTCGGGACATCACAGGGACTGGTGCAATTGAAGAGGACCTAATCTCGGATTGAGGCAGTAACGTCAGGGTTCCTCTCCATTTCTGACTCGGATAGCAGGGTCCCTGCAGAGTTGGGACAGGAGAGTCAGACCTCGTCTCGTGTGGAGTAATGGAACTCCGCTTGCCTCTCGAGTTGTTCACGGGATGACAGGCCACCTGTCGAGTTGTATGTGGAACCTGCGGTTTTGGGGGACGATGCACAGGGGTGTCAGTGCCCCTTCGTGTTGTGCCTTCATCCACAGGGTTACCTTCGAAGAGGTGACCGGGCATCGGGATCTTATCAATAGCGGACCAGGAAATCGGGGTCTTTCGGCATGTGGCACAACCCACGAGGCTACGTCTCGACTTCCCTCGTGAGACTGGCCTCATCCTGAGGTTCGCCGGGAAGTCTGGGAACCCCTTCCAGACAAAGCAGGGGAATCGACCCTCCTGTCGCCATCAGGAGGGGAGAAGAGGCTCAGCTGAAGCGGTGCTGGGAACCTCCATGTTCTCCTCGAGTGAGACCGGGGTGTCAGGGAAATTTGGGGGTCGCATCAAGGGTGCCAAGTACCGTTTCACACTTCAAGACGGAACATGGGACTTCCCTGGAGACGCTATAGCTGACAGGGGCCTCATATTTCGATGACGGAGGAGCCACGTTGTTTTTCTCCAGTTGCCGCGGGATTCTCGAATTACAATGGGGAATACAGGCTTCCTCTTGTGTTGGCCCAGGGAAGTCCAATCATCCATTCGAGTTGGGAGGGAGAGCTGGGGATTGCACTTGAGTCAATGCAGGACAAAAAAGACCTCATTTAGGCTTGTGTCCAGGACCGAGTTTTCCTCTACAGGGGCAACACGGATCTCGGGATCCCATTCCAGACTCACCCAAGTAGTCAGGCCTCGGCTCGAGGGGAAGCAACGGACTCTGCTCTCCTCTAGAGTAGCGACGTGTATCTCTTGGAGGCTACTGAGTGGCCTAAAGGGAGTCAGGCCTCCAGTGGAGTTTGGAGAGTGGACTCGGGATTGCTCTCTAGGTCATGTAGGAAAAGAAGGCCCTCATCTTACGATGATGGGGGCATCTCGTGAGTTTTCTCGAGCGGCGGTGCCAGTGTGGGGTTTTCATGAGGTAGGACGGGGAGCGCAGGGAGCCTCTCGTGTGGCGCCAGGGAAGTTAGGTTTCAATGGGCGTGGCGAGGGGAATGCGTCATTGCTCTCCAGTCATGGTAGGGTATCGGGCCTCAAGACGCGGTAAAGAAGGACTCTCAAGGTCTTTCTCAGAATGCAGCAGGAAACCCTGGGTTCACTCGACTTGTGCCAGTGACCGCAGAGAGCTTCTGAGGGTGCCTCTGAGAATCAGGGATACTGTGGAGTTTTAGGGGCCTCTCGGGACTCCACTGGGTATGGCGCAATGGAAGAGGGCCTCATTTCGAGTTGATGCAGGAACGTCAGGTTTCATCTACATTTCTGACTCCGATCACACGGTCCCTGCAGAGTTGGGAAAGGAGAGTCAGGCCTTCTCTTGTTTGGAGGAACGGAACTCCGCATGCCTCTCTAGTTCTTCAAGGGATGACAGGACACTTGTCGATCTGTGTTTGGAATCTGCGTGTTTTTCCGTACTATGCATGGGGATGTCAGTACCCCTTCGTGTTGTGCATTCATCCACAGGTTTGCTTTCAAAGAGGTGTCCTGGCATCGGGTTCTTATTAAGAGCGGACCGGGAAATCGGGGTCTTTCCGCATGTGGCACCACCCACCAGGCTACGTCTCGAATTTCCTAGTGAGACCGGCCTCATCCTGAGGTGCGCCGGGAAGGTCAGAACCCCTTGCAGACAAAGCAGGGGAATCGACCCTCCTGTCTCGATCAGGAGGGGAGAAGGGGCACAGATGAGGTGATGCCGGGAACCTCGGTGTTCCCCTCCAGTGAGACCAGTGTGTTGGGGAACTTTTGGGGTCGCATCAAAGGTGCCAAGTACCGTATCGCACTTCAAGATGGAACGTAAGACTTCTTTTGAGACGCTGTAGCGGAAAATGGCCGCATCTTGCGATGAAGAGGGAACGACGTGGTTTTTCTCGAGTTGTGGCGGGATTCTTGAGTTACAACGGGAAATTCAGGCTTCCTCTTCTGTTGGCCCAGGGAAGTCCAGTCTTCCATTCGAGTTGCGAGGGAGAGTTGGGGATTGCTCTCGAGTCACTGCAGGAAAAAAGAGACCTCATCTAGGCTTGTGTCCAGGACCTAATGTTTCTCTCCAGGGGCGACAGGGATCTCCGGTTCACATATCAGACACACCCGAGGAGTCAGGCCTCGCCTCGAGGGGAAGGAAAAGACTCCGCTCTCCTCTCGAGTCGCGACGGGTGTGTCTTGGAGTCCACTGAGTGACCAAAAGGGAGTCAAGCCTACTGTGGAGTTTGGAGAGAGGACTCGGGATTGCTCTCCAGGCCATGCTAGAAAGGAAGGCCGTCATGTCGCGAAAATGGGGGCGTCTCGTGGGTTTTCTCTATCTGTGGCGCCAGTGTTTGGTTTCTCACGAGGTATGACGGGGAGCTCAGGGAGCCTCTCGTGTGGCGCCAGGGAAGTCAGGGCTTCATGAGTGTAGCAGAGGGAGCGTGTCATTGCCCTCGAGTCATGGTAGGGGAATCAGGCCTCAAAATGCGTTGAAGCAGGACTCTTGAGTTCTTTCTATGGTGGCGGCAGTAAACCCTGGGTTCACTCGAATTGTGCTGGTGACCTCAGGGAGCTTCTCAGGGTGCCTCTGAGAAGTCAGGGATACTGTGGAGCTGGGACGCGTCTCTCGGGACTCCACTGGGTTTCGTGAAATGGAAGAGGTCCTAATCTCGAGTGGAGGCAGGAACCTCAGCGTTCCTCTCGTGACTTCACTGGCGCTGGTCTGATTCGGATCGCAAAGTCCCTGCAGAGTTGGAACAGGAGAGTCAGGCATCGTCTTGTGTAGAGGAATGAAACCCCACTTGCCTCTCGAGTTCTTCAGGGGTGACAAGCCACTTGTTGAGCTGTATGTGGAACCTGCGGGTTTTTCCGGACGATGCACGAGGGTGTCAGTGCCCCTTTGTGTTGTGCCTTCATCCACAGCGTTGCATTCAAAGAGGTGTCCAGGCATCGGGTTCTTATCAAGAGCGTACCGGGAAATCATAGTCTTTTGGCATGTGGTACCACCCGCGAGCTACGTCTCGAATTTCCTCGTGAGACTGGCCTCATCCTGAAGTGCCCCGTGAAGGTCGGGAACCCCTTACAAACAAAGCAGGGGAAGTTACCCTGCTATCACGAACAGGAGGGGAGAAGGGGCTCAGATAAACTGGTGCCGGGAACCTCGGTGTTCACCTCGAGTGAGACCGATATTTCGGGGAACTTTTGGGGTCACATCAAGGGTGTCAAGTATCGTTTTGCACTTCAAGACGGAACGTGGGACTTTTCTTGAGAAGCTGTAGTGGGCAAGGGCCTCATCTTGTGATGACGAGGGAACCAAGTGCTTTTTCTCGAGTTGCGGCGGGATTCTCGAGTTACGAAGGGGAATTCAGGCTTCCTCTTGTGTTGGCCCAGGGAAGTCCAATCTTCCATTCGAGTTGTCAGGGAGAGCGGGGGATTGCTCTCGAGTTACAGAAGGGCAAAAGAGACCTCATCTAGGCTTGTTTCCAGGACCTAATGTTCCTCTCCAGGGGAGACAGGGATCTCGGGGTTGCATTCCAGACCCACCTGGTGAGTCAGGCCTTGTCTCGAAGGGAAGCAAAGGACTCAATTCTCCTCTCGAGTCGCGACGGGTATCTCTTGGAGCCCACTAAGTGGCCTAAAGGGAGTCAAGCCTCCTGTGGAGTTTGGAAAGAGGATTCGGGATTCCTCTCCAGGCCATGCAGGAAAAGAAGGCCCTCATCTCGCGATGACAGGGGCGTATGGTGAGTTTTCTCAAGCTGCGGCGTCAGTGTGGGGTTTCTCACGAGGTACGACAGGGAGCTCAGGGAGCCTCTCTTATGGCACCAGGGAAGTCAGGTCTCCATATGCGTGGCGAGGGGGTGCGTGTCATTTCTATAGAGCCATGGAAGCAGATTCGGGCTTCAAGACACGTTGAAGTAGGACTCTCGAGGTCTTTTTCCCATTGTGGCAGGAAACCCTGGGTTCCCTCAACATGTGCCGGTGACCTCATGGAGCTTCTCCGGGTGCCTCTGAGAAGTCAGGGGTACTGTGGAGTTGGGAGGGGCCTCTCTGGACTCCACTGGGTTTGGTGCAATGGATGAGAGCCTCATCTCGAGTGGAGGCAGGTACCTCATGTTTCCTCTCCTGGGTTTCCTGTCGCTGGTACTGACTCGGATCGCAGTTTCCCTGCAGAGTTGGTACAGAAAATCAGGTCTCGTCTTGTGTGGAGGAATGGAACTCCACTTGCCTGTCGAGTTGTTCACGGGGTGACAGACCACTTGTTGAACTGTGTTTGTAACCTGCGGGTTTTTCTGGACGATGCACGGTGTCAGTGCCCCTTCGTGTTGTGCTTTCATCCACAGGTTTTCCTTCGTAAAGGTGTCACGGCATCACGTTCTTATCAAGAGCAGACCGGGAAATCGGGGTCTTTCGGCTTGTGGCACCACCCACGAGGCTATGTTTCGAATTTCCTCGTGAGACCTGCCTCATCCTTAGGCGCGCTGGAAAGGTCGGGAACCCCTTCCAGACATAGCAGGGGAATCGACACTCCTGTCGCGATCACGAGGGGAGAAGGAGCTCAAATGATGTGGTTCCGGGAACCTCGGTGTTCCTTTCGAGTGAGACCGGTATGTCGGGGAATTTTGAGATTGCATCAAGGGTGCCAAGTACCGTTTCGCACTTCAAGACAGAAAGTGGGACTTCTCTTGAGTCGCTGTAGCGGGCAAGGGCCTCATCTAGCGCTGATGGGGGAACCACGTGGATTTTCTCGAGTTTCGGCGGGATTCTCGAGTTACGATGTCGAATTCAGGCTTCCAATTGTATTGGCCCAGGGAAGTCCAATCTTCAATTCGATTTGCGAGGGAGAGCTGGCGATTGCGCTCTAGTAACTGCAGTGCAAAATAGACCTCATCTAGGCTTGTGTCCAGGACCGAGTTTTCCTCTCCAGGTGTGACAGGAACTCGGGGTTGCATTCCAGACTCACACGGGGAGTCAGGCCTCGTCTCGAGGGCAAGCAAAGGACTCTGCTCTCCCTTCAGGTCCTGACAGGTATCTCTTGGAGCCAACTGAGAGGCCTAAAGAGAGTCAAGCCTCCTGTGGAGTCTGGAGAGAGGACTCGGTTTTGCTCTCCATGCCAGGGAGGAAACAAGTCCCTCATCTCATGATGACGGGGGCGTATCGTGGGTTTTCTCGAGCTGCGGTGCCTGAATGGGGTTTCCGAAGAGGTACGACGGGGAGCTCAGGGAGACTCTCTTCAGGAGTCAGGGAAGTCAGGTCTCCATGCGCATGGCGATGGGGAGCGGGTCTTTGCTCTCGAGTCATGGTAGGGGAATCGGGCCTTAAGATGCGCCGAAGGACTCTCAAGGTCTTTCTCGGGTCGCAGCAGGAAACCCTGGGTTCCCTGGACTTGAGCCGGTGACCTCAGGTAGATTCTCAAGGTGCCTCTGAGAATTCAGGGATACTGTGGAGTTGGGAGGGGCCTCTCGCGACTCATCTGGGTTTGGTGCAATCGAAGAGGGCCTCACCTCGAGGGGAGACAGGAACCTCAGGATTCCTCTCCGTTTCGGACTCCGACCGCAGGGTTCCTGCAGAGTTGGGACAGGAGAGTCAGTCCTCGTCTTGTCTGAGGAAGGGAAGCCCGCTGGCCTCTCGAGTTGCTCAGGGGGTCGCAGGCCCCTCGTCGAGCTGTGTGTGGAACCCGCGGGTCGTTGCGGACGATGCACGGGGGTGGCAGTGCCCCTTCGTGTTGTGCCTTCACCCACAGGGTTGCCTTCGAAGAGGGGTCCGGGCCTCGGGTCCTTCTCAAGAGCGGACCGGGGAATCGGGGGCGTTCGGCATGTGGCACCACCCACGTGGCTCATCTCGAATTTCTTCGTGAGACCGGCCTCATGCTGAGGTGCGCCGGGAAGGCCGGGAACCCCTTCCAGACCATGCGGGGGAATCGACTCTCCTGTCGCGATCAGGAGGGGAGAAGGGGCTCAGAGGAAGCGGTGCCGGGACCCTCGGTATTCCCCTCGGGGGACCCCGGCGTGTCGGGGGACTTTTGGGGGTCGCAGGAAGGCTGTCAGGGACCGTTTCGCCCTTCAGGGCGGAACAGGGGACTTCCCTTGAGACGCCGTGGCGGGCAAGGGCCTCATCTTGCCAAGAGGTGGGAACCACGTGGTTTTTCTCGAGTTGCGGCGGGATTCTCGAGTTACGACGGGGATCTCAGCCTTCCCCTTGGGTTGGCCCTGGGAAGCCCAATCTTCCCCTCGGGTTGCGAGGGAAAGCTGGGGGTTGCGCTCGAGTCACTGCAGGGCCGAAGAGACCTCACCTAGGCGTGTGTCCGGGACCTGATATTCCTCTCCAGGGAAGGCAGGGATCTCGGGGTTGCATTCCAGGCTCCCCCGGGGAGTCAGGCCTCGTCTCGATGGGAAGCCAAGGACTCCGCTCTCCTCTCGAGTCGCGACGCGGGTCTCTTGGAGCCCCCTGAGCGGCCTCAAGGGAGTCCAGCCTCCTCTTCCGTTTGGAGAGAGGACCCGGGATTGCTCTCCAGGCCATGCAGGAAGAGAAGGCCCTCAGCTCGCGAGGACGGGGGCGTCTCAGGGGTTTCCTCGAGCTGCGGCGCCCATGGGGGTTTTCTTCCGAGGCACGACGAGGATCTCAGGGAGCCTCTCGTGCGGCGCCAGGGAAGTCAGGTCTCCATGCGCGTGGCGAGGGGGAGCGCGACCTGGCTCTCGAGTCACGGGAGGGGACTAGGGCCTCGAGACGCGTTGAAGAAGGACTCTCGAGGTCTTTCTCGGGGGGCGGCGGGAAACCCTCGTTTCCCTCGCCTTCTGCCGGGGACCTTAGGGAACTTGCCAGGGTGCCTCTGAGAGGCGAGGGATCCTGTGGAGGTGGCGGGGCCCCTCGGGACTCCGCTGGGTCTGGCGCAACGGAAGAGGGCCTCACCTCGAGGGGAGGCAGGAAACTCAGGCTTCCTCTGCGTTTCGGACTCCGACCGCAGGGTCCCTGCAGAGTTGGGACAGGAGGGTCAGGCCTCGTCTTGTCTGAGGAAGGGAACCCCGCTGGCCTCTCGAGTTGCTCAGGGGGTCTCAGGCCCCTCGTCGAGCTGTGTGTGGAACCCGCGGGTCTTTGCGGACGATGCACGGGGGTGGCAGTGCCCCTTCGTGTTGTGCCTTCACCCACAGGGTTGCCTTCGAAGAGGGGTCCGGGCCTCGGGTCCTTCTCAAGGGCGGACCGGGGAATCGGGGGCGTTTGGAATGTGGCACCACCCACGTGGCTCGTCTCGAATTTCCTCGTGAGACCGGCCTCATCCTGAGGTGTGCCGGGAAGGCCGGGAACCCCTTCCAGACCACGCAGGGGAATCGCCTCTCCTGTCGCGCTCAGGAGGGGAGAAGGTGCACAGAGAAAGCGGTGCCGGGACCCTCGGTGCTCCCCTCGGGGGACCCCGGTGTGTCGGGGGACTTTTGGGGGTCGCAGGAAGGCTGTCAGGGACCGTTTCGCCCTTCAGGTCCGAACAGGGGACTTCCCTTGAGACGACGTCGCGGGCAAGGGCCTCATCTTGCCAAGTGGTGGGAACCACGTGGTTTTTCTCGAGTTGCGGCGGCATTCTCGAGTTACGACGGGGATCTCAGCCTTCCCCTTGGGTTGGCCCTGGGAAGCCCAATCTTCCCCTCGGGTTGCGAGGGAAAGCTGGGGGTGGCGCTCGAGTCACTGCAGGGCCTAAGAGACCTCACCTAAGCGTGTGTCCGGGACCTAATTTTCCTCTCCAGGGAAGGCAGGGATCTCGGGGTTGCATTCCAGGCTCCCCCGGGGAGTCAGGCCTCGTCTCGAGGGGAAGCCAAGGACTCCGCTCTCCTCTCGAGTCGCGACGCGGGTCTCTTGGAGCCCCCTGAGCGGCCTCAAGGGAGTCCAGCCTCCTCTTCCGTTTGGAGAGAGGACCCGGGATTGCTCTCCAGGCCATGCAGGAAAAGAAGGCCCTCAGCTCGCGAGGACGGGGGCGTCTCAGGGGTTTCCTCGAGCTGCGGCGCCCGTGTGGGTTTTCTCCCGAGGAACGACGAGGATCTCAGGGAGGCTCCCGTGCGGCGCCAGGAAAGTCAGGTCTCCATGCGCATGGCGAGGGGGAGCGCGTCATGGCTCTCGAGTCACGGGAGGGGACTAGGGCCTGGAGACGCGTTGAAGAAGGACTCTCGAGGTCTTTCTCGGGGGGCGGCGGGAAACCCTCGTTTCCCTCGCCTTCTGCCGGGGACTTAGGGAACTTCCCAGGGTGCCTCTGAGAGGAGAGGGATCCTGTGGACGTGGCGGGGCCCCTCGGGACTCCGCTGGGTCTGGCACAACGGAAGAGGTCCTCATCTGGTTTGGATGCAAGAACCTCAGGATTCCTCTCCGTTTTGGACTCCGACTGCAGGGTCCCTGCACAGTTGGGACAGGAAAGTCAGGCCTCGTCTTGTCTGGGGAAGGGAACCCCGCTTGCCTCTCGAGTTGTTCAGGGGGCCACAGGCCCCTCGTCGAGCTGTGTGTGGAACCCGCGGGTCTTTCCGGACGATGCACGGTGATGTCAATGCCGCTTAGGTCTGTGCCTTCACCCACAGGGTTCCCTTCTAAGAGGGGTACGTCATCGGGTTCTTCTCAAGAGCGGACCGTGGAATCGGGGTCGTTCGTCGTGTGGCACCACCCACGTGGCTCATTTCAAATGTCGTGAGACCGGCCTCCTCCTGAGGTGCGCCAGGAAGGCAAGGAACCCCTTCCAGACCACGCAGGGGAATCGTCTCTCCTTTCGCGCTCAGGAGGGGAGAAGGGGCTCAGATGAAGCGGTGCCGGGACCTTCGGTGTTCCCCTCGAGGGAACCAGGCGTGTCGGGGAACTTTTGGGGTCACATGAAGGCTGTCAGGTCCCGTTTCGCACTTCAGGGCGGAACAGGGGACTTCCCTTGAGACGCCTTCACGGGCAAGGGCATCATCTTGCGAAGAGGTAGGAACCACGTGGTTTTTCTCGAGTTGCGGCGGGATTCTCGTGTTACGACGGGGGATTACAGGCTTCCTCTTGTGTCGGCCCTGAGTAGCCCAATCTTCTATTCTAGTGGCGAGCGAAAGCTGGGGGTTGCGCTCGAGTCACTGCAGGGCCAAAGAGACCTCATCTAGGCCTGTGTCCAGGAGCTAATGCTCCTCTCCAGGGAAGACAAGGATCTCGGAGTTGAATCCCATGCTCCCCCGGGGAGTCAGGCCTCGCCTCGAGGGGAAGCAAAGGACTCCGCTCTCCTCCCGAGTCGCGACGCGGATATCTTGTTGCCCCCTGAGTGGCCTCAAGGGAGTCCAGCCTCCTCTTCACATTTGAGAGAGGACTCGTGATTACTCTCCAGGCCAGGCAGGAAAAGAAGGCCCTCACCTCGCGAGGAGGGGCCATCTCAGGGGTTTCCTCGAGCTGCGGCACCCGTGGGGGTTTTCTCCCGAGGCACGACGAGGATCTCAGGGAGCCTCTCGTGCGCTTCCAGGGAAGTCATGTCTCCATGCACATGGCGAGAAGGAGCGCGTCATTGTTCTCGATTCATGGGAGGGGACTAAGGCCTCAAGACGCATTGAAGAAGGACTGTCGATGTCTATCTCGGGTTGCAGCGGGAAACCCTCGTTTCCCCCGACTTCTGCCGGGGACCTGAGGAAACTTCCCAGGGTGCTTCTGAGAGGTGAGGGACGCTGTGGATTTGGCGGGGCCTCTCGGGACTCCACTGGGTTTGTCGCAATGGAAGAGGGCCTCATCTCGAGTGGAGGCAGGAACCTCAGGCTTCCTCTCCAATTCTGACTCTGATCGTAGTGTCCCTGCAGAGTTGGGACAGGAGAGTCAGGCTATGTCTTTTCTGAGGAATGGAACTCCGCTTGCCTCTCGAGTTGTTCATGGGGTTTCAGGCCCCTTGTCAAACTGTGTGTGGAATCTGCAGGTTTTTCCAGACGATGCATGGGGGTGTCAGTGACCCTTCGTTTTGTGTCTTCATCCACAGGGTTGCCTTCGAAGAGGTGTCCGGGCATCGTGTTCTTATGAAGAGCGGACTGGGAAATCGGGGTCGTTTAGCATTCATCACCAGCCACGTGGCTAGTCTCGAATTTCCTCATGAAACCGGCCTCATCCTGAGGTGTGCCGCGAAGGTCATGAAACCCTTCCAGACAAAGCAGAGGAATCGACCCTCCTGTGGCGATCAGGAGGGGAGAAGTGGCTCAGATGAAGTGCTGCTGGGAACCTCGGTGTTTCCCTTAAGTGAGACAGGTATGTCGGGTAACTTTTGGGGTCGCATAACGCGTTCCAAGTACCGTTTCGCTCTTCAAATTGGAACGTGGGACTTCTCTTGGGGTGCTCCAGCGGGCAAGGGCCTCATCTTGGAATGACTGGGGAACCACTTGGTTTTTCTCTAGTTGCGGTGGGATATTTGAGTTACCACAGGGAATTCATGCTTCCTCTTGTGTTGGCCCACAAAAGTCTTATCTTCCATTCGAGATTCGAGGAAGAGCTGGAGGTGCGCTCTAGTCACTGAAGGCAAAAGAGACCCCACCAAGGCTTGTGTGCAGGACCTAATGTTCATGTCAAGGGGCGACAGGAATCTCGGGGTTGCATTCCAGACTCACCCTGGAGTCAGGCCTCGTCTCGAGGGGAAGCAAAGGACTCTGCTCTCCTCTCGAGTCGGACGGGTATGTCTTGGAGCCCACTGAGTGGCTTAAAGGGAGTCAAACCTCCTCTGGTGTTTGGAGGGAGGACACGGGATTGCTCTCCAGGCAATGCAGGAAATGAAGGCCCTCATCTCCCGATGACTGGGGCGTCTCGTAGGTTTTCTCAAGCTGTGGCGCTAGTGTAGGGTTTCTCACGAAGTAAGACTGGGAGCTCAGTGAGCCTCTCATGTGGTGCCAGGGCAGTCAGGTCTCTATGCACGTGGTGAGAGGGAGCCCGTCATTGTTCTCGAGTCATGGTAGGGGAATTGGGCCTGAAGACGTGTTAAAGAAGGACTCTCGAGGTCTTTCTTGGGTTGCAGCAGGAAACCCTGGGTTCCATCGACTTGTGCCAGTGACCTCAGGAAGCTTCTCAGCGTGCCTCTGAGAAGTCAGGGTCACTGTGGAGTTGGGAGGGGCCTCTCGGAACTCCACTGGGTTTGGTGCAATGGAAGAGGGCCTCATGACAAGTTGAGGCAGGAACCACAGGGTTCCTCTCCTGGCTTCGAATGCGCCGGATCTGACTCGGATCCCAGAGTCCCTGCAGAGTTGGGACAGGAGAGTCAGGCCTCGTCTTGTGTGGAGGAATGGAACTCCACTTGACTCTCGCGTTGTTCATGGGGTGACAGGCCACTTGTCGATTTGTATGTGGAACTTGCGGGTTTTTCTGGACGATGCACCGTGGTGTCTCTGCCCCTTCGTGTTGTGCCTTGTTCCACAGGATTGCCTTCGAGTTGGGTTCTGCCATCGGGTTCTTATCAAGAGTGGACCAGGGAATCGGGGTCTTTTGGCATGCCGCACCACCCACGAGGCTATGTCTCGAATTTCGTCGTGAGACTGGCCTCATCTTGATGTGCACCAGGAAGGTCGGGAACGCCTTCCAGACAAAGCAGGGGAATCGAACCTCCTGTCACGATCAAGAGGGGAGAAGAGTCTCAGATGAAGTGGTGCCAGGAAGCTCGGTGTTCTCCTCAAGTGAGACTGGTATGTCGGGGAACTTTTGGGGTCGCATCAAGGGTTCCAAGTAACTTTTCGCTCTTCAATACGGAACGTGGGACTTCTCTTGAGACGCTGTAGCGGGCAAGGGCCTCATGTTTCGATGACGGGGGAACCACGTGGTTTTTCTTGAGTTGGGGCGGGATTCTCGAGTTACAACCGGGAATTCAGGCTTCCTCTTCAACTGGCCCAGGGAAGTCCAGTTTTCATTCAAATTGTGAGTTAGAACTGGGGATTGCTCTCGAGACACTGCAGGGCCAAATAGACCTCATCTAGGCTTGTGTCCAGGACCTAATGTTCCTCTGCTGGGGCGAAAGCGATCTCAGCATTGCATTCTCGACTCACCCGGGGAGTCAGGCCTCGTCTCGAGGGGAAGCCAAGGACACCGCTCTCCTATCAAGTCGCGACGGGTATATCTTGGAGCTCACTGTGTGGCCTAAAATGAGTCAAGCCTCTTGTGGAGTTTGGAGAGAGGACTCAGGATTGCTCTCCAGGCCATACAGCAAAAGAAGGCCCTCATCTCGTGAGGACTGGGGCGTCTCGTGGGTATTCTCGAGCTGCGGCTCCAGTGTGGTGTTGCTCACGAGGTATAATGGGGAGCTCAGGGAGCCTCTCCTGTGGCGCCAGGGAAGTCAGGTTTCTATGCGTGTGGCTAGGGGGAGCGCGTCATTGCTCTCGAGTCATGGTAGGGGAATCGCACCTCAAGACGCGTTGAAGAAGGACTCTCGAGGTCTTTTACGGGTTGGGGCAGGAAACCCTTGGTTCCCTCGACTTGTGCCGGTGATCTCAGGAAGGTCTAAGGGTGACTCTGAGAAGTCAGGGATACTGTGCAGTTGGGAGGGGTCTCTCGGGACTCCACTGGGTTCGGTGCAATGGAAGAGGGCCTCATCTCGAGTGGAGGCAGGAAACTCATGTTTCCTCTCCTGACTTCCCCTGGGCCAGATCTGACTCGGATCACAGTTTCGCTGCAGAGTGCGAACAGGAGAGTCAGGCCTCGTCTTGTGTGGAGGAATGGAACTCTGCTTGCCTCTCCAGTTGTTCACGTGGTGACAGGTCACTTCTCGAGCTGTGTGTGGTACCTGCGGGTTTCTCCGGACGATACCCAGGGGTGTCAGTGCCCCTAAGTGTTGTGCCTTCATCAAAAGGGTTATCTTCAAAGAGGTGTCCGGGCATCAGGATCTTATCAAGAGCGGACCGGGAAATCGGGGTCTTTCGGCATGTGTCACCATCCACGTGGCTATGTCTCGAATATCCTCGTGAGACCGGCCTCATCCTGAGATGCACCGGGAAAGGTGGGAACCCCTTCAAGACAAAACAGGGGAATCGACCCTCCTGTCGCGATCAGGAGGGGAGAAGGGGCCCAGATGTAGTGGTGCCGGGAACCTCGGTGTTCTCCTCGAGTCAGACTGGTGTGTCGAGGAACTTTTGAGGGCGCATCAAGGGTGCCAATACCGTTTCGCACTTCAAGACGGAACGTGGGACTTCTCTTGAGACGCTGTAGGGGGCAAGGGCCTCATCTTGGGATGACGGGGGAACCACGTGGCGTTTCTCGAGTTGTGGCGGGATTCTCGAGTTTCGCCGGGGAATACAGTCTTCCTCATGTGTTGGGCCAGGGAAGTCCTATCTTCCATTCGAGTTTAAAGGGAGAGCTGGGGATTGCTCTCGAGTCACTTCAGGGCAAAATAGACCTCATCTAGGCTTGTGTCCAGGACTTAATGCTCGTCCCTAGGGGAGACAGGGATCTTGGGGTTGCATACCAGACTCACCCGGGGAATCAGGCCTCGTCTCGAGGGGAAGCAAAGAACTCCGCTGTCCTTTTGAGTCGCGATGGGTATCTCTTGGAGCCCACTGTGTGCCCTAAAGGGAGTCAAGCCTCCTGTGGTGTTTGGATAGAGGACTCGGGATTCCTGTCCAGGCCATGCAGGAAAAGAAGGCCCTCATCTCGCGATGATGGCGGCGTCTCGTGGGTTTTCTAGACTGCCGCGCTAGTGCCGGGTTTCTGACGAGGTACGAGAGGGAGCTCAGGGAGCCTCTCGTGTGGCGCCAGGGAAGTCAGGTCCCCATGAGATGGCTAGGGGGAGCTCGTTATTGCTCTCAAGTCATGGTAGGGTAATCGGGCCTCAAGACGGGTTGAAGAAGGACTCTCGAGGTCTTTCTCGGGTCACTGCATAAAACCCAGGGTTCCCTTGACTTGTGCCTGCGACCTCAGGGAGCTTCTCAGAGTGCCTCTGAGAAGTCAGGGATACTGTGCAGTTTGGAGGGGCCTCTCGAGACTCCTCTGCATTTGGTGGAATGTAAGAGGGACTCATTTCGAGTTGAAGCAGGAACCTCAGTGTTCCTCTCCATTTCTGACTCAGATCGCAAGGTCCCTGCATGTTGGTACAGGAGAGTCAGGCCTCGTCTTTTCTGGAGGATGGGACTCCTCTTGCCTCTCGAGTTGTTCTCGAGGTGACAGGCCACTTGTCGAGCTGTGTGTGTAACCTGCCCGTTTTTCCGGATGATGCACAGGTGTGTTAGTGCCCCTTCGTGTTGTACCTTCATACTCAAGGCTGCCTTCCAAGAGGTGTCCGAGCATCGGATTCTTATCAAGAGCGGACCGGGAAATTGGAGTCTTTCAGCAAGTGGCACCACCCACAAAGCTACGTATCGAATTTCCCCATGAGACCGGCCTCATCCTGAGTTGTGCAGGGAAGGTCGGGCCCCCTTGCAGACAAAGCAGGGGAATCGACCCACCGGTCACGATCAGGAGGAGAGAAGGGGCTTAAATGAAGTGGTGCCGGGAACCTCGGTGTTCCCCTTGAGTGAGACCGGCGTGTTGGGGGACTTTTGGGGTCGCATCAAGGGTGCCAAGTACCGTTTCGCATTTCAAGACGGAACCTGGGACATCTTTTGAAACGCTGTAGCGGGCAAGGGCCTCATCTTGCGATGACGGGAGAACCACATGGTTTTGCTCGAGTTGCGGCGGGATTCTCGAGTTATGACCGGGAATTTAGGCTTCCTCTTGTTGGCCTTGAAATCCAATCTTCCATTCGGATTGCGAGGGGGAGCTGGGGATTGCGCTAGAGTCACTGCAGGGCAAAAGAGACCTAATCTAGGCTTGTGTCCAGGATCTAACGTTGCTCTCCAGGGGCGACAGGGATCTCGGGTTTGCATTCCAGACTCATCCGGGGAGTCAGTTCTCACCTCGAGGGTAAGCAAAGAATTCCGCTCTCGTCTCGAGTCGCGATGGGTATCTCTTGGAGCCCACTGTGTGTACTAAAGGGAGTCAAGCCTCCTGTGGAGTTTGGAGAGAGGACTCGGGATTGGACTCCAGGCCATGCAGGAAAAGAAGGCCCTCATCTCGAGATGACGGTGGCGTCTCGTGGGTTTTCTCGAGCTGCGGCGCCAGTGTGGGGTGTCTCATGAAGTACCACGGGGATCTCAGGGAGCCTCTTGTATGGCGCCAGGAAAATCCAGTATTCCATTCGAGTTGCAAGTTAGAACTGGGGATTGCTCTCCAGTCACTGCAGGGCAAAATAGACCTCATCTACGCTTGTGTCCAGGACCTAGTGTTCCACTACTGGGCCAACAGGGATCTCAGGGTTGCATTCTCGACTCACCCGGAGAGTCAGACCTCGTCTTGAGGGGAAAAAAAGGACTCCGCTCTCCTGTCGAGTCGCGACGGGTATCTCTTGGAGCCCACTGCGTGGCGTAAAGGGAGTGAAGCCTCCTATGGAGTTTGGAGATGACTCGGGATTGTTTTCCTGGCCATGCAGGAAAAAAGGCCCTCATCTCGCGATGATGGGGGCATCTCGTGGGTTTTCTCCAGCTGCGGCGCCAGTATCAGATTTCTCACGAGGTACAACGGGGAGCTCAGAGAGCCTCTCGTGTGGTGCTAGGGACGTCAGGTCTCCGTGCGTGTGGTGAAGGGGAGTGCGTGATTGCTCTCGAGTCATAGTAGGCGAATCGGGCCTCAAGACACATTGAAGAAGGACTCTTGAGGTCTTTCTCGGGTTGCGGCAGGGAACCCTGGGTTCCCTTGATTTGTGTCGGTGACCTCAGGCAACTTCTAAGGGTGCCTCTGAGAAGTCAGGGACACTGTGGATTTGGGAGGGGCCTTTCGATACTCAACTGGGTTTGGTGCAATCGAAGAGGGCCTCATCTCGAATGGAGGCAGGAACCTCAGGGGTCCTCTCCATATCTGACTCGGGTCGCAGGGTACCTGCAGAGTATGGACAAGACAGTCACGCCTCGTCTTCTGTTGAGGAATGGATTTCCCCTTGCCTTTCGAGTTGTTCACGGAGTGACAGGCCACTTGTTGAGCTGAGTGTGGAACCTGCGGGTTTTTCCGGACGATGCACGGGGGTGTCAGTGCCCCTTCGTGTTGTGCCTTCATCCACAGGGTTGCCTTCAAAGAGGTTTCCGGGCATCGGGTTCTTTTCAAGAGCGTACCGGAAAATTGGGGTCTTTCAGCATGTGGTACCACCCACGAGGCCACGTCTCGAATTTCCTCGGGAGACTGGCCTCATCCTGAGTTGCGCCGGGAAGGTCGGGAACCCCTTGCAGACAAAGCAGGGGAATCGACCCACCGCTCGCGATCAGAAGGGGAGAAGGGGCTCAGATGAAGTGGTGCCGGGAACCTCGGTGGTCCCCTCGAGTGAGACCGGTATGTCACGGCACTTTTGAGGTCGCATCAAGGGTGCCAAGTACAGTTTCGCACTTCAAGATGGAACGTGGGAATTCTCTGGAGATGCTGTAGCGGGCAAGGGCCTCATATTGCGATGACGAGGGAAACACGTGGTTTTTCTCGAGTTGAGGCGGGATTCTCGAGTTACAACGGGGAATTCAGGCTTCCTCTTGTGTTGGCCCAGGAAGTCCAATCTTCCATTCAACTTGTCAGAGAGAGCTGGGGGTTGCTCTCGAGTCACTTCAGGGCAAAGAGTCCTCATCTAGGCTTGGGTCCAGGACGTAATGTTCCTCTCCAGGGGCGACAGGGATATCGGGGTCGCATTCCAGTCTCACCCGGTGGGTCACACCTCGTCTCGAGTGGAAGGAAGCAAAGGACTCCACTATCCTCTCGAGTCGGGACGCGTAACTCTTGGAGCCCAATGAGTGTCCTAAAGGGAGTCAAGCGTCCTGTGTAGCTTGGACAGAAGGTTCACGCTTGATCTGCATACCATGCAGTTAAAGATGGCCCTCCTCTCGTGATGACGGGGGCGTCTCATGGGTTTTCTCGAGCTGCGGCGCCAGTGTGGGGTTTCTCACGAGATATGATGGGGAGTTCAGGGAGCCTCTCGTGCGGCGCCAGAGAAGCCTGACTCCATGCGTGTGGCCAGGCAGATCGCGTCATTGCTCTCGAGTCATGGGAGGGACTAGGGCCTCAAGAGGCATTTAAGAAGGACTCTCAAGGTCTTTCTTGGGTTGGGGCGGGAAACACTCGTTTCCATCGACCTCTACAGGGGACCTTAGGGAACTTCCCAGGTGCCTCTGAGAGGTGAGGGATACTGAGGAGTTAGAGGGGCCTCTCGGGACTCCACTAGGTTTGACGAAATGAAAGAGGGCCTCATCTCGATTGGAGGCAGGAACCTCAGGCTTCCTCTCCATTTCTGACTCCGACCGCAGGGTCCCTGCAGAGTTGGGACAGGAGAGTCAGGCCTCGTCTTGTCTGAGTAACGGAACTCTGCTTGCCCCTTGAGTCGTTCAGGGGGTCTCAGGGCCCTTGACAAGCTGTGTGTGGAACCTGCGGGTGTTTCCAGAAGATGCATGGGGGTGTCAGTGCCCCTTCGTTTGGTGCCTTCCCCCACAGGGTTTCCTTCAAAGAGGTGTCCGGGCATCGTGTTCATTTCAAGAGCGGACCGGGAAATCGGGGTCATTCGGCATGTGGCACCACCCACGTGGCTCATCTCGAATTTCCTCGTGAGACCAGCATCATCCTGAGGTGCGGCAGGAAGGCCGGGAACACCTTCCACACAAAGTAGGGGAATCGATTCTCCTGTCGCGATCAGGAGAGGAGATGGGGCTCAGATGAAGTGGTGCCGGGACCCTCGGTGTTCCACTCGAGGGAACCCGGCGTTTCAGGGAACTTTAGGGGTCGCATCAAGGGAGCCAAGTACAGTTTCCCACTTCAGGACGGAACATGGGACTTCCCTGGAGACGCTGTAGCGGGCAAGGGCCTCATCCTGTGAAGACGTTGGAACCACGTCGTTTTTCTCGAGTTGCATTAGGATTCTCAAAAACGACAGGAATTTCAGGCTTCCTCTTGGGTTGGCCCTGGGAAGCCCAATCTTCAATTCGAGTTGCGATGGAAAGCTGGGGGTTCTGCTCGAGTCACTACAGGGCCAAAGAGACCTCATCGAGGCGTGTGTCCAGGACCTAATATTCCTCTCAAGGGAAGACAGGGATCACGGGTTTCCATTCCAGACTCCCCCGGGGGGTCAGGACTCGCCTGGAGGGGAAGCAAAGACTCCGCTTTCCTCTCAAGTCGCGACACGGATCTCTTGGAGCCCACTGAGTGGACTCAAGGGTGTCGAGCCTCCTCTTCAGTTTGGAGAGAGGACTCGGGATTGCTCTCCAGGCCAGGCAAGAAAGAAGGCCCTCATCTCGCGATGACGGGGGCGTCTCATGGGTTTCCTCAGGCTGCTGGGCCCATGGGGGTTTTCTCACGAGGCACGATGAGGACCTCAGGGAGCCTCTCGTGCGGCGCCAGGCAAGTCAGGTCTCCATGCGCATGGCGAGGGGGAGCTGGTCATCACTCTCGAGTCATGGGAAACGGCTAGGTCCTCAAGAGGCGTTGAAGAAGGACTCTCGAGGTCTTTCTCGGGTTGCGGCGGGAAACCCTTGTTTCCCTCGACTTCTGCAGGGGACATTAGGGAACTTCCCACGGTGCTTCTGAGAGGTGAGGGATGCTGTGCAGTTGGCAGGGCCTCTCGGGACTCTGCTGGGTTCGGCGCAATGGAAGAGGGCCTCATCTCGAGGGGAGGCAGGAACCTCAGGCTTCGTCTCGGATTCGGACTCCGACTGCACGGTCCCTGCAGTGTTGGGACAGGAGAGTCATGCCTCGTCTTGTCTGAGGAATGGAATTCTGGTTGCCTCTCGAGTTGTTCTGGGAGTCTCAGTCCCCTTGTCGAGCTGTGTGTAGACCCTGCGGGTTTTTCCGGATGATGCATGGGGGTGTCAGTGCCCCTTCGTGTTGTGCCTTCACCCACAGGGTTGCCTTCGAAGAGGTGTCTGGGCATCGGGTTCTTATCAAGAGCGGACCGGAAAATCGGAGTCGTTCGGCACGTGGCACCTCACATGTGGCTAGTCTCGAATTTCCTCCTGAGACCGGCCTCATCCTGAGGTGCGCCAGGAAGGCCGGGAACCCCTTCCAGACAAAGCAGGGGAATCGACTCTCCTGTCGCGATCAGGAGGGGAGACGGGGCTCAGATGAAGTGGTGCCGGGACCCTCGGTGTTCCCCTCGAGGGAACCCAGCGTGTCGGGGAACTTTTGCGGTCGCATCAAGGGTGTCAAGTACCGTGTCGCCCTTCAGGGCGGAACATGGGACTTCCCTGGAGACACCGGGAACTTCGGTGTTCCCCTGGAGTGAGACCGGTATGTTGGGGAACTTTGGGGTCACATCAAGGGTGCCAAGTAGCATTTGGAACTTTAAGATGGAACGTGGGACTTCTCTTGAGACTCTAGCTGGCAAGGGCCTCATATTGGGATGAAGGGGGAACCACATGGTTTTTAAGACTTGAGGCTGAATTCTCGAATTACGATGGGAAATTCAGACTTCCTCTTGTGTTGACTGTGGGAAGACCAATCTTCCATTCAAATTGTGAGGGAGAGATGGAAGTTGCTCGAGTCACTGTAGGCAAAATAGACCTCATCTAGGCTTGTGTCTAGGACATAATGTTCCACTCCAGGGGTGACATGGATCTCGGGGTTGCATTCCAAACTCACCCGGGGAGTCAGGCCTCGTCTCCAGGGAAGCAAAGGACTCCGCTCTCCTCTCGAGTCGCACCGGGTATTTCTTGGACCCAACTGAGTGGCCTAAAGGGAGTCAATACTCCTGTGAAGTTTGGAGAGAGGACCAGGAATTGCTCTCCAGGTCAGGCAGGAAAAGAAGGCCCCCATCTCTCCTTGACGGGGGCATCTTGTGGTTTTTCTCGAACTGCGGCGCCAGTGTGGGTTTTCTCACGAGGTACGATGGGGTACTCAGGGAGCCTCTTGTGTGGTACTAGGGAAGTCAGTTTTCCTGCTCGTGGCGAGGGGAACGCGTCCTTGCTCTGGAGTCATGGTAGGGGAATCGGGCATCAAGAGACGTTGAAAAAGGACTCTCCAAGTCTTTCTCGGGTTACTTCAGGAAACTCTGGTTTCCCTCGACTTGTGCCAGTGACCTCAGGTAGCTTCTCACGGAGCCTCTGAGAATTCAGGGATACTGAGGTGTTGGGAGGGGCCTCTCGGGACACCACTGAGTTTGGTTCAATGGAAGAGGGCCTCTTCTCTAGTTGAGGCAGGAACCTCAGGGTTCCTCTCCATTTCTGACTCCAATTGCAGGGTCCCTGAAGAGTTGGGCCAGGAGAGTAAGGCCTCGTCTTGTGTGAAGGAATGCAACTTCACTTGCCTCTCGAGTTGTTCACGAGGTGACAGTCCACATTTGGAGCTGTGAGTGGAATCTGCGGGTTTTTCCAGACGATGCATGGGGATGTCAGTGTCCCTTCGTGTTGTGCCTTCCTCCACAGGGTTGCCTTGGAAGAGATGTCCGGGCGTCAGGTTCTTATCTAGAGTGGACCGGGAATTCGGGATCTTTCAGCATTTGGCACCAACCATGAGGCTACTTTTCGAATTTCCTCATGAGACCGGCCTCATCCGGAGGTTCGCGGGGAACGTCGGGAACCCCTTGCAGACAAAACATGGGAATCGACCCTTCTGTCGCGATCAGGAGGGGTGAAGGGGCTCACAGGAAGTGGTGCCGTGAACTTTGGTGTTTCCCTCGAGTGAGACCGGTATGTCAGGGAACTTTGGGGGTCGCATCAAGGGTGCCAAGTACCGTTTTCTACTTCAGGATGGAACGTGGGACTTCTCTTGATACGCTGTAGCGGCCAAGGGCCTCATCTTGCGATGACGGGGGAGCCACGTGGTTTTTCTCGAGTTGCGGCGGGATTCTCGAGTTACGACGGGGATTTCAGGCTTCCTCTTGTGTTGGGCCAGGGAAGTCCAATCATCCATTCGAGTTGCGAGGGAGAGCTGGGGGTTGCGCTCGAGTCACTGCAGGGCAAAGGAGACCTCATCTAGGCTTGTGTCCAGGACCTAATGTTCCTCTCCAAGGGCCACAGGGATCTCAGGTTTGCATTCCAGACTCACCCAGGGAATCAGGCCTCATGTCGAAGGGAAGCAAAGGACTCCGCTCTCCTTTCGAGTCGCGACGGGCACCTCTTGGAGCCCACTTTGTGGCCTAAAGGGAGTCAAGCCTCCTGTGAAGTTTGGAGAGAGGACTTGGGACTGCTCTCCAGGCCATGCAGGAAAAGATGGCCCTCATCTCGCGATGACGGAGGGATCTTGTGGGTTTTCTCGAGCTGCGGCGCCAGTGTGGGGTTTCACACGAGGTACGACGGGGAGCTCAGGGAGCCTCTCGTGTGGCGCCAGGGAAGTCAGGTCTCCATGTGCGTGGCGAGGGGGAGCGCATTATTGCTCTCGAGCTATGGTAGGGGAATCTGACCTCAAGACACATTGAAGAAGGACTCTCGAGGTCTTTCTTCGGTTGTGGCAGGAAACCCTTATTTCCCTCGACTTTTGCCGGTGGCCTCAAGGAGCTTCTCAGAATGCCTATGAGAAGTCAGGGATATTGTGGAGATGGGAGGGGACTCTCGGGACTCCACTGGGTTTGTTTTAATGGAAGAGGGCCTCATCTCGGGTTGAGGCAGGAACCTCAGGTTTCCTCTCCATTTCTGACTCAGATCGAAGCGTGCCTGCAGAGTTGGGATTGGATACTCAGGCCTCGTCTTGTCTGAGGAAGGGGACTCCGCTTTCCTCTCTCATTGTTTAAGGGGTGACAGGCCAGTTGTGGAGCTGTATGTGGATCCTGCGGGGTTTTCCGGACGATGAACAGGGTTGCCAGTGCCCCCTCGTGTAGTGCCTTCATCCACAGGGTTGCCTTAGAAGAGGTGTCCGGGCATCGGGTTCTTATCAAGAGCAAGACCGAGAAATCGGGGTCTTTTGGCACGTGGCACCAACACGAGGCTACGTCTCGAATTTCTTCGTGAGACTGGCCTCATCCTGAGGTGCGCCATGAAGGTCGAGAACCCCTTCTAGACAAAGCAGGGGGATCGACCTTCCTGCCGTGATCAGGAGCGGAGAAGGGGCTCAAATGAAGTGGTGCCAGGAACTTCGGTGTTGCCTTGGAGTGAGACCGGTATATTGGGGAACTTTTGGGGTCGCATCAAGGGTGCCAAGTAGCATCTCGAACTTTATGACGAAACATGGGACTTCTCTTGAGACTCTGTAGCGGGCAAAGGCCTCATATTGCGATGAATGGGGAACCACGTGGTTTTTAAGAGTTGCGGTGGGATTCTCGAGTTACAACGGGAAATTCAGACTTCCTCTTGTGTTGGCCCAATGAAGACCAATCTTCCATTCGAATTGCGAGGGAGAGATGGGTGTTGCTCTCGAGTCACTGTAGGGCAAAATAGACCTCATCTAGGCTTTTGTCCAGGACATAATGTTCCTCTCCAGGGACAACAGGGATCTCGGGGTTGCATTCCAGACTCACCCGAGGTAAGGCCTCGTCTCGAGGGGAAACAAAGTACTCTGCTCTCCTCTCAAGTCGCGACAGGTATCTCTTGGAGCCCATTGAGTGGCCTAAAGGGAGTAAAGCCTCCTGTGAAGTTTGGAGAAAAGACCAGGGATTGCTCTCCAGGTCAGGCAGGAAAAGAAGTCCCCAATCTCGCGATGACGGTGGGTTTTCCCGAGCTGCGGCGCCAGTGTGGGGTTTCTCACGAGGTATGACGGGGAGCTCAGGGAGCCTCTCATGTGGCGCCAGGGAAGTCAGGTGTCCATGCGCATGGCGAGGGGGAGCGTGTCATTGCTCTCGAGTCATGGTAGGGGAATCCGTCCTCAAGACGCGTTGAAGAAGGACTCTTGAGGTCTTTCTCGTGTTTCGGCAGGATACCCTGTGTTCCCTCGACTTGTGCCGGTGACCTCAGGGAGTTGCTCAGGGTGCCTCTGAGAAGACACTGATACTGTGGAGTTGGGAGGGGCCTCTCGGGACTCCACTGGGTGTGGTATAATACAAGAGGGCCTCATCTCGTGTTGAGGAAGGAACCTCAGGGTTCCTCTCCATTTCAGACTCCGATCTCAGGATTCCTGCAGAGTTGGGACAGGAGAGTCAGGCCTCGTATTCTGTGGAGAAATGAAACTTAGCTTGCCTCTCGAGTTGTTCACGAGGTAACAGGTCACTTGTCGAGCTGTATGTGGAACCTGCAGAATTTTCCAAAAGATGCACGGGTGTTCAGGGTCCCTCCTTGTTGTGCCTTCATCCTACGGGATGCATTCCAAGACGTGTACGGGCATCGGGTTCTTATTAATAGCTGACCGGGAAATGGGGTCTTTCCGCATGTGGCACCACCCACGAGGCTACATCTCCAATTTCCTCGTGAGACAGGCCTCATCCTGATGTGCGCTGGGAAGATCGGTAACCCCTTCCACACAAAGCAGGAGAAAAGACACTCCTGTTGCAATCAGGAGGGGAGAAGGGGCTCAAATGATGTGGTAAGGGGAACATGGGTGTTACCCTCGAGTGAGGCCTGTATGTTGGGGAACTTTGGGGGTGCCATCATGGGTGCCAAGTACCGTTTTGCACTTCAGTAGGAACGTGGGACTTCTTTTGAGACGCTGTGGCGGGCAAGGGCCTCATGCTGCGAAGACGATGGAACCACGTGGTTTTTCTCGAGTTGCGGCGGGATTCTCGAGTTACGACGTGGATTTCAGGCTTCCTCTTGTGTTGGCCCTGGGAAGCCCAAACTTCCCTTCGAGTTGCGAGGGAAAGCTGGATGTTGTGCTCGAACCACTGCAAGGCCAAAGAGACCTCATCTAGGCGTGTGTCCGGGACCTAATAGTCCTCTCAAGGGAAGACAAGGATCTCGGGATTGCACTCCAGACTCCCCCGGGGAGTCAGGCCTCGCCTCGAGGGGAAGCAAAGGACTGCGCTCTCCTCTAAAGCCCCGACGCGGGTCTCTTGGAGCCCACTGAGTCGCCTCAAGGGAATCCATCCTACTCTTCAGTTTGGAGAGAGGACTCGGGATTGCACTCCAGGCCAGGCAGGAAAAGAAGGCCCTCAGCTAGCGAGGACGGGGGCGTCTCAGGGGTTTCCTCGAACTGCGGTGCCCATGGGGGTTTTCTCCCGAGGCACGACGAGTATCTTAGGGAGCCTCTCGTGCGGCGCCAGGGAAGCCAGGTCTGCATGCGCGAGGCGAGGGGGAGCGCATCATTGCTCTCTAGTCCAGAGAGGGGACAAGGGCCTCAAGACACTTTGAAGAAGGACTATCGAGGTCTTTCTCGAGTGGCGGCGGGAAACCCTTATTTCCCTCGACTTCTGCCGGGGACCTGAGGGAACTTCCCAGGGTGCCTCTGAGAGGCGAGGGATCCTGTGGAGGTGGCGGGGCCCCTCGGGACTCCGCTGGGTCTGGCGCAACGGAAGAGGGCCTTACCTCGAGGGGAGGCAGGAACCTCAGGCTTCCTCTCCGTTTCGGACTCCGACCGCAGGGTCCCTGCAGAGTTGGGACAGGAGAGTCAGGCCTCGTCTTGTCTGAGGAAGGGAACCCCGCTGGCCTCTCGAGTTGCTCAGGGGGTCCCTAGTCGAGCTGTGTGTGGAACCCGCGGGTCTTTGCGGACGATGCACGGGGGTGGCAGTGCCCCTTCGTGTTGTGCCTTCCCCCACAGGGTTGCCTTCGAAGAGGGGTCCGGGGCTCGGGTCCTTCTCAAGGGCGGACCGGGGAATCGGGGGCGTTCGGCATGTGGCCCCACCCACGTGGCTCGTCTCGAATTTCCTCGTGAGACCGGCCTCATCCTGAGGTGCGCCGGGAAGGCCGGGAACCCCTTCCAGACCACGCAGGGGAATCGCCTCTCCTGTCGCGATCAGGAGGGGAGAAGGGGCTCAGAGGAAGCGGTGTCGGGACTCTCGGTGTTCCCCTCGAGGGAACCCGGCGTGTCGGGGGACGGTTGGGGGTCGCAGGAAGGCTGTCAGGGACCGTTTCGCCCTTCAGGGCGGAACAGGGGACTTCCCTTGAGACGCCGTGGCGGGCAAGGGCCTCCTCTTGCCAAGAGGTGGGAACCACGTGGTTTTTCTCGAGTTGCGGCGGGATTCTCGAGTTACGACGGGGATCTCAGCCTTCCCCTTGGGTTGGCCCTGGGAAGCCCAATCTTCCCCTCGGGTGGCGAGGGAAAGCTGGGGGTTGCGCTCGAGTCACTGCAGGGCTGAAGAGACCTCACCTAGGCGTGTGTCCGGGACCTAATATTCCTCTCCAGGGAAGGCAGGGATCTCGGGGTTGCATTCCAGGCTCCCCCGGGGAGTCAGGCCTCGTCTCGATGGGAAGCCAAGGACTCCGCTCTCCTCTCGAGTCGCGACGCGGGTCTCTTGGAGCCCCCTGAGCGGCCTCAAGGGAGTCCAGCCTCCTCTTCCGTTTGGAGAGAGGACCCGGGATTGCTCTCCAGGCCATGCAGGAAAAGAAGGCCCTCAGCTCGCGAGGACGGGGGCGTCTCAGGGGTTTCCTCGAGCTGCGGCGCCCGTGGGGGTTTTCTCCCGAGGCACGACGAGGATCTCAGGGAGCCTCTCGTGCGGCGCCAGGGAAGTCAGGTCTCCATGCGCGTGGCGAGGGGGAGCGCGTCCTGGCTCTCGAGTCACGGGAGGGGACTAGGGCCTCGAGACGCGTTGAAGAAGGACTCTCGAGGTCTTTCTCGGGGGGCGGCGGGAAACCCTCGTGTCCCTCGCCTTCTGCCGGGGACCTTAGGGAACTTCCCAGGGTGCCTCTGAGAGGCGAGGGATCCTGTGGAGGTGGCGGGGCCCCTCGGGACTCCGCTGGGTCTGGCGCAACGGAAGAGGGCCTCACCTCGAGGGGAGGCAGGAACCTCAGGCTTCCTCTCCATTTCGGACTCCGACCGCAGGGTCCCTGCAGAGTTGGCACAGGAGCGTCAGGCCTCGTCTTGTCTGAGGAAGGGAACCCCGCTGGCCTCTCGAGTTGCTCAGGGGGTCTCAGGCCCCTCGTCGAGCTGTGTGTGGAACCCGCGGGTCTTTGCGGACGATGCACGGGGGTGGCAGTGCCCCTTCGTGTTGTGCCTTCCCCCCCCAGGGTTGCCTTCGAAGAGGGGTCCGGGCCTCGGGTCCTTCTCAAGGGCGGACCGGGGAATCGGGGGCGTTCGGCATGTGGCCCCACCCACGTGGCTCGTCTCGAATTTCCTCGTGAGACCGGCCTCATCCTGAGGTGCGCCGGGAAGGCCAGGAACCCCTTCCAGACCACCCAGGGGAATCGCCTCTCCTGTCGCGATCAGGAGGGGAGAAGGGGCTCAGAGGAAGCGGTGCCGGGACACTCGGTGTTCCCCTCGAGTGAACCCGGCGTGTCGGGGGACTTTTGGGGGTCGCAGGAAGGCTGTCAGGGACCGTTTCGCCCTTCAGGGCGGAACAGGGGACTTCCCTTGAGACGCCATGGCGGGCAAGGGCCTCCTCTTGCCAAGAGGTGGGAACCACGTGGTTTTTCTCGAGTTGCGGCGGGATTCTCGAGTTACGACGGGGATCTCAGCCTTCCCCTTGGGTTGGCCCTGGGAAGCCCAATCTTCCCCTCGGGTTGCGAGGGAAAGCTGGGGGTTGCGCTCGAGTCACTGCAGGGCCGAAGAGACCTCACCTTGGCGTGTGTCCGGGACCTAATATTCCTCTCCAGGGAAGGCAGGGATCTCGGGGTTGCATTCCAGGCTCCCCCGGGGAGTCAGGCCTCGTCTCGAGGGGAAGCCAAGGACTCCGCTCTCCTCTCGAGTCGCGACGCGGGTCTCTTGGAGCCCCCTGAGCGGCCTCAAGGGAGTCCAGCCTCCTCTTCCGTTTGGAGAGAGGACCCGGGATTGCTCTCCAGGCCATGCAGGAAAAGAAGGCCCTCAGCTCGCGAGGACGGGGGCGTCTCAGGGGTTTCCTCGAGCTGCGGCGCCCGTGGGGGTTTTCTCCCGAGGCACGACGAGGATCTCAGGGAGCCTCTCGTGCGGCGCCAGGGAAGTCAGGTCTTCATGCGCGTGGCGAGGGGGAGCGCGTCCTGGCTCTCGAGTCACGGGAGGGGACTAGGGCCTCGAGACGCGTTGAAGAAGGACTCTCGAGGTCTTCCTCGGGGGGCGGCGGGAAACACTCGTGTCCCTCGCCTTCTGCCGGGGACCTTAGGGAACTTCCCAGGGTGCCTCTGAGAGGCGAGGGATTCTGTGGAGGTGGCGGGGCCCCTCGGGACTCCGCTGGGTCTGGCGCAACGGAAGAGTGCCTCACCTCGATGGGAGGCAGGAACCTCAGGCTTCCTCTCCGTTTCGGACTCCGACCGCAGGGTCCCTGCAGTGTTGGGACAGGAGAGTCAGGCCTCATCTTGTCTGAGGAAGGGAACCCCGCTGGCCTCTCGAGTTGCTCAGGGGGTCTCAGGCTCCTCGTCGAGCTGTGTGTGGAACCCGCGGGTCTTTGAGGACGATGCACGGGGGTGGCAGTGCCCCTTCGTGTTGTGCCTTCCCCCCCAGGGTTGCCTTCGAAGAGGGGTCCGGGCCTCGGGTCCTTCTCAAGGGCGGACCGGGGAATCGGGGGCGTTCGGCATGTGGCCCCACCCACGTGGCTCGTCTCGAATTTCCTCGTGAGACCGGCCTCATCCTGAGGTGCGCCGGGAAGGCCGGGAACACCTTCCAGACCACGCAGGGGAATCGCCTCTCCTGTCGCGATCAAGAGTTGAGAAGGGGCTCAGAGGAAGCGGTGCCGGGACCCTCGGTGTTCCCCTCGAGGGAACCCGGCGTGTCGGGGGACTTTTCGGGGTCGCAGGAAGGCTGTCAGGGACCGTTTCGCCCTTCAGGGCGGAACAGGGGACTTCCCTTGAGACGCCGTGGCGGGCAAGGGCCTCATCTTGCCAAGAGGTGGGAACCACGTGGTTTTTCTCGAGTTGCGGCGGGATTCTCGAGTTACGACGGGGATCTCAGCCTTCCCCTTGGGTTGGCCCTGGGAAGCCCAATCTTCCCCTCGGGTTGCGAGGGAAAAATGGGGGTTGCGCTCGAGTCACTGCAGGGCCGAAGAGACCTCACCTAGGCGTGTGTCCGGGACCTAATATTCCTCTCCAGGGAAGGCAGGGATCTCGGGGTTGCATTCCAGGCTCCCCCGGGGAGTCAGGCCTCGTCTCGAGGGGAAGCCAAGGACTCCGCTCTCCTCTCGAGTCGCGACGCGGGTCTCTTGGAGCCCCCTGAGCGGCCTCAAGGGAGTCCAGCCTCCTCTTCCGTTTGGAGAGAGGACCCGGGATTGCTCTCCAGGCCATGCAGGAAAAGAAGGCCCTCAGCTCGCGAAGACGGGGGCGTCTCCGGGGTTTCCTCGAGCTGCGGCGCCCGTGGGGGTTTTCTCCCGAGGCACGACGAGGATCTCAGGGAGCCTCTCGTGCGGCACTAGGGATGTCAGGTCTCCATGCGCGTGGCGAGGGGGAGCGCGTCCTGGCTCTCGAGTCACGGGAGGGGACTAGGGCCTCGAGACGCGTTGAAGAAGGACTCTCGAGGTCTTCCTCGGGGGGCGGCGGGAAACCCTCGTGTCCCTCGCCTTCTGCCGGGGACCTTAGGGAACTTCCCAGGGTGCCTCTGAGAGGCGAGGGATCCTGTGGAGGTGGCGGGGCCCCTCGGGACTCCGCTGGGCCTGGCGCAACGGAAGAGGGCCTCACCTCGAGGGGAGGCAGCAACCTCAGGCTTCCTCTCCGTTTCGGACTCCGACCGCAGGGTCCCTGCAGAGTTGGGACAGGAGAGTCAGGCCTCGTCTTGTCTGAGGAAGGGAACCCCGCTGGCCTCTCGAGTTGCTCAGGGGGTCTCAGGCCCCTCGTCGAGCTGTGTGTGGAACCCGCGGGTCTTTGCGGACGATGCACGGGGGTGGCAGTGCCCCTTCGTGTTGTGCCTTCACCCACAGGGTTGCCTTCGAAGAGGGGTCCGGGCCTCGGGTCCTTCTCAAGGGCGGACCGGGGATTCGGGGGCGTTCGGCATGTGGCCCCACCCACGTGGCTCGCCTCGAATTTCCTCGTGAGACCGGCCTCATCCTGAGGTGCGCCGGGAAGGCCGGGAACCCCTTCCAGACCACGCAGGGGAATCGCCTCTCCTGTCGCGATCAGGAGGGGAGAAGGGGCTCAGAGGAAGCGGTGCCGGGACCCTCGGTGTTCCCCTCGAGGGAACCCGGCGTGTCGGGGGACTTTTGGGGGTCGCAGGAAGGCTGTCAGGGACCGTTTCGCCCTTCAGAGCGGAACAGGGGACTTCCCTTGAGACGCCGTGGCGGGCAAGGGCCTCATCATGCCAAGAGGTGGGAACCACGTGGTTTTTCTCGAGTTGCGGCGGGATTCTCGAGTTACGACGGGGATCTCAGCCTTCCCCTTGGGTTGGCCCTGGGAAGCCCAATCTTCCCCTCGGGTTGCGAGGGAAAGCTGGGGGTTGCGCTCGAGTCACTGCAGGGCCGAAGAGACCTCACCTAGGCTTGTGTCCGGGACCTACTTTTCCTCTCCAGGGAAGGCAGGGATCTCGAGGTTGCATTCCAGGCTCCCCCGGGGAGTCAGGCCTCGTCTCGAGGGCAAGCCAAGGACTCCGCTCTCCTCTCGAGTCGCGACGCGGGTCTCTTGGAGCCCCCTGAGCGGCCTCAAGGGAGTCCAGCCTCCTCTTCCGTTTGGAGAGAGGACCCGGGATTGCTCTCCAGGCCATGCAGGAAAAGAAGGCCCTCAGCTCGCGAGGACGGGGGCGTCTCAGGGGTTTCCTCGAGCTGCGGCGCCCGTGGGGGTTTTCTCCCGAGGCACGACGAGGATCTCAGGGAGCCTCTCGTGCGGCGCCAGGGAAGTCAGGTCTCCATGCGCGTGGCGAGGGGGAGCGCGTCCTGGCTCTCGAGTCACGGGAGGGGACTAGGGCCTCGAGACGCGTTGAAGAAGGACTCTCGAGGTCTTTCTCGGGGGCGGCGGGAAACCCTCGTGTCCCTCGCCTTCTGCCGGGGACCTTAGGGAACTTCCCAGGGTGCCTCTGAGAGGCGAGGGATCCTGTGGAGGTGGCGGGGCCCCTCGGGACTCCGCTGGGTCTGGCGCAACGGAAGAGGGCCTCACCTCGAGGGGAGGCAGGAACCTCAGGCTTCCTCTGCGTTTCGGACTCCGACCGCAGGGTCCCTGCAGAGTTGGGACAGGAGAGTCAGGCCTCGTCTTGTCTGAGGAAGGGAACCCCGCTGGCCTCTCGAGTTGCTCAGGGGGTCTCAGGCCCCTCGTCGAGCTGTGTGTGGAACCCGCGGGTCTTTGTGGACGATGCACGGGGGTGGCAGTGCCCCTTCGTGTTGTGCCTTCACCCACAGGGTTGCATTCGAAGAGGGGTCCGGGCTTCGGGTCCTTCTCAAGGGCGGACCGGGGAATCGGGGGCGTTCGGCATGTGGCCCCACCCACGTGGCTCGTCTCGAATTTCCTCGTGAGACCGGCCTCATCCTGAGGTGCGCCGGGAAGCCCGGGACCCCCTTCCAGACCACGCAGGGGAATCGCCTCTCCTGTCACGATGAGGAGGGGAGAAGGGGCTCAGAGGAAGCGGTGCCGGGACCCTCGGTGTTCCCCTCGAGGGAACCCGGCATGTCGGGGGACTTTTGGGGGTCGCAGGAAGGCTGTCAGGGACCGTTTCGCCCTTCAGGGCGGAACAGGGGACTTCCCTTGAGACGCCGTGGCGGGCAAGGGCCTCATCTTGCCAAGAAGTGGGAACCACGTGGTTTTTCTCGAGTTGCGGCGGGATTCTCGAGTTACGACGGGGATCTCAGCCTTCCCCTTGGGTTGGCCCTGGGAAGCCCAATCTTCCCCTCGGGTTGCGAGGGAAAGCTGGGGGTTGCGCTCGAGTCACTGCAGGGCCGAAGAGACCTCACCTAGGCGTGTGTCCGGGACCTAATATTCCTCTCCAGGGAAGGCAGGGATCTCGGGGTTGCATTCCAGGCTCCCCCGGGGAGTCAGGCCTCGTCTCGAGGGGAAGCCAAGGACTCCGCTCTCCTCTCGAGTCGCGACGCGGGTCTCTTGGAGCCCCCTGAGCGGCCTCAAGGGAGTCCAGCCTCCTCTTCCGTTTGGAGAGAGGACCCGGGATTGCTCTCCAGGCCATGCAGGAAAAGAAGGCCCTCAGCTCGCGAGGACGGGGGCGTCTCCGGGGTTTCCTCGAGCTGCGGCGCCCGTGGGGATTTTCTCCCGACGCACGACGAGGATCTCAGGGAGCCTCTCGTGCGGCGCCAGGGAAGTCAGGTCTCCATGCGCGTGCCGAGGGGGAGCGCGTCCTGGCTCTCGAGTCACGGGAGGGGACTAGGGCCTCGAGACGCGTTGAAGAAGGGCTCTCGAGGTCTTTCTCGGGGGGCGGCGGGAAACCCTCGTGTCCCTCGCCTTCTGCCGGGGACCTTAGGGAACTTCCCAGGGTGCCTCTGAGAGGCGAGGGACCCTGTGGAGGTGGCGGGGCCCCTCGGGACTCCGCTGGGTCTGGCGCAACGGAGGACGGCCTCACCTCGAGGGGAGGCAGCAACCTCAGGCTTCCTCTCCGTTTCGGACTCCGACCGCAGGGTCCCTGCAGAGTTGGGACAGGAGAGTCAGGCCTCGTCTTGTCTGAGGAAGGGAACCCCTCTGGCCTCTCGAGTTGCTCAGGGGGTCTCAGGCCCCTCGTCGAGCTGTGTGTGGAACCCGCGGGTCTTTGCGGACGATGCACGGGGGTGGCAGTGCCCCTTCGTTTTGTTCCTTCCCCCACAGGGTTGCCTTCGAAGAGGGGTCCGGGCCTCGGGTCCTTCTCAAGGGCGGACCGGGGAATCGGGGGCGTTCGGCATGTGGCCCCACCCACGTGGCTCGTCTCGAATTTCCTCGTGAGACCGGCCTCTTCCTGAGGTGCGCCGGGAAGGCCGGGAACCCCTTCCAGACCACGCAGGGGAATCGCCTCTCCTGTCGCGATCAGGAGGGGAGAAGGGGCTCAGAGGAAGCGGTGCCGGGACCCTCGGTGTTCCCCTCGAGGGAACCCGGCGTGTCGGGGGACTTTTGGGGGTCGCAGGAAGGCTGTCAGGGACCGTTTCGCCCTTCAGGGCAGAACAGGGGACTTCCCTTGAGACGCCGTGGCGGGCAAGGGCCTCCTCTTGTCCAGAGGTGGGAACAACGTGGTTTTTCTCGAGTTGCGGCGGGATTCTCGAGTTAGGACGGGGATCTCAGCCTTCCCCTTGGGTTGGCCCTGGAAAGCCCAAACTTCCCCTCGGGTTGCGAGGGAAAGCTGGGGGTTGCGCTCGAGTCACCGCAGGGCCGAAGAGACCTCACCTAGGCGTGTGTCCGGGACCTAATATTCCTCTCCAGGGAAGGCAGGGATCTCGGGGTTGCATTCCAGGCTCCCCCGGGGAGTCAGGCCTCGTCTCGAGGGGAAGCCAAGGACTCCGCTCTCCTCTCGAGTCGCGACGCGGGTCTCTTGGAGCCCCCTGAGCGGCCTCAAGGGAGTCCAGCCTCCTCTTCCGTTTGGAGAGAGGACCCGGGATTGCTCTCCAGGCCATGCAGGAAAAGAAGGCCCTCAGCTCGCGAGGACGGGGGCGTCTCCGGGGTTTCCTCGAGCTGCGGCGCCCGTGGGGATTTTCTCCCGACGCACGACGAGGATCTCAGGGAGCCTCTCGTGCGGCGCCAGGGAAGTCAGGTCTCCATGCGCGTGCCGAGGGGGAGCGCGTCCTGGCTCTCGAGTCACGGGAGGGGACTAGGGCCTCGAGATGCGTTGAAGAAGGACTCTCGAGGTCTACCTCGGGGGGCGGCGGCAAACCCTCGTGTCCCTCACCTTCTGCCGGGGACCTTAGGGAACTTCCCAGGGTGCCTCTGAGAGGCGAGGGATCCTGTGGAGGTGGCGGGGCCCCTCGGGACTCCGCTGGGTCTGGCGCAACGGAAGAGTGCCTCACCTCAAGGGGAGGCAGGAACCTCAGGCTTCCTCTCCGTTTCGGACTCCGACCGCAGGGTCCCTGCAGAGTTGGGACAGGAGAGTCCGGCCTCGTCTTGTCTGAGGAAGGGAACCCCGCTGGCCTCTCGAGTTGCTCATGGGGTCTCAGGCCCCTCGTCGAGTTGTGTGTGGAACCCGCGGGTCTTTGCGGACGATGCACGGAGGTGGCACTGCCCCTTCGTGTTGTGCCTTCCCCCCCAGGGTTGCCTTCGAAGAGGGGTCCGGGCCTCGGGTCCTTCTCAAGGGCGGACCGGGAAATCGGGGGCGTTAGGCATGTGGCCCCACCCACGTGACTCGTCTCGAATTTCCTCGTGAAGACCGGCCTCATCCTGAGGTGCGCCGGGAAGGCCGGGAACCCCTTCCAGACCACGCAGGGGAATCGCCTCTCCTGTCGCGATCAGGAGGGGAGAAGGGGCTCAGAGGAAGCGGTGCCGGGACCCTCGGTGTTCCCCTCGAGGGAACCCGGCGTGTCGGGGGACTTTTGGGGGTCGCAGGAAGGCTGTCAGGGACCGTTTCGCCCTTCAGGGCGGAACAGGGGACTTCCCTTGAGACGCCGTGGCGGGCAAGGGCCTCCTCTTGCCCAGAGGTGGGAACCACGTGGTTTTTCTCGAGTTGCGGCGGGATTCTCGAGTTACGACGGGGATCGCAGCCTTCCCCTTGGGTTGGCCCTGGAAAGCCCAATCTTCCGCTCGGGTTGCGAGGGAAAGCTGGGGGTTGCGCTCGAGTCACTGCAGGGCCGAAGAGACCTCACCTAGGCGTGTGTCCGGGACCTAATATTCCTCTCCAGGGAAGGCAGGGATCTCGGGGTTGCATTCCAGGCTCCCCCGGGGAGTCAGGCCTCGTCTCGAGGGGAAGCCAAGGACTCCGCTCTCCTCTCGAGTCGCGACGCGGGTCTCTTGGAGCCCCCTGAGCGGCCTCAAGGGAGTCCAGCCTCCTCTTCCGTTTGGAGAGAGGACCCGGGATTGCTCTCCAGGCCATGCAGGAAAAGAAGGCCCTCAGCTCGCGAGGACGGGGGCGTCTCCGGGGTTTCCTCGAGCTGCGGCGCCCGTGGGGGTTTTCTCCCGAGGCACGACGAAGATCTCAGGGAGCCTCTCGTGCGGCGCCAGGGAAGTCAGGTCTCCATGCGCGTGGCGAGGGGGAGCGCGTCCTGGCTCTCGAGTCACGGGAGGGGACTAGGGCCTCGAGACGCGTTGAAGAAGGACTCTCGAGGTCTTTCTCGGGGGGGCGGCGGGAAACCCTCGTGTCCCTCGCCTTCTGCCGGGGACCTTAGGGAACTTCCCAGGGTGACTCTGAGAGGCGAGGGATCCTGTGGAGGTGGCGGGGCCCCTCGGGACTCCGCTGGGTCTGGCGCAACGGAAGAGGGCCTCACCTCGAGGGGAGGCAGGAACCTCAGGCTTCCTCTCCGTTTCGGACTCCGACCGCAGGGTCCCTGCAGAGTTGGGACAGGAGAGTCAGGCCTCGTCTTGTCTGAGGAAGGGAACCCCGCTGGCCTCTCAAGTTGCTCAGGGGGTCTCAGGCCCCTCGTCGAGCTGTGTGTGGAACCCGCGGGTCTTTGCGGACGATGCACGGGGGTGGCAGTGCCCCTTCGTGTTGTGCCTTCACCCACAGGGTTGCCTTCGAAGAGGGGTCCGGGCTTCGGGTCCTTCTCAAGGGCGGACCGGGGAATCGGGGGCGTTCGGCATGTGGCCCCACCCACGTGGCTCGTCTCGAATTTCTTCGTGAGACCGGCCTCATCCTGAGGTGCGCCGGGAAGCCCGGGACCCCCTTCCAGACCACGCAGGGGAATCGCCTCTCCTGTCGCGATGAGGAGGGGAGAAGGGACTCAGAGGAAGCGGTGCCGGGACCCTCGGTGTCCCCTCGAGGGAACCCGGCGTGTCGGGGGACTTTTGGGGGTCGCAGGAAGGCTGTCAGGGACCGTTTCGCCCTTCAGGGCGGAACAGGGGACTTCCCTTGAGACGCCGTGGCGGGCAAGGGCCTCATCATGCCAAGAAGTGGGAACCACGTGGTTTTTCTCGAGTTGCGGCGGGATTCTCGAGTTACGACGGGGATCTCAGCCTTCCCCTTGGGTTGGCCCTGGGAAGCCCAATCTTCCCCTCGGGTTGCGAGGGAAAGCTGGGGGTTGCGCTCGAGTCACTGCAGGGCCGAAGAGACCTCACCTAGGCGTGTGTCCGGGACCTAATATTCCTCTCCAGGGAAGGCAGGGATCTCGGGGTTGCATTCCAGGCTCCCCCGGGGAGTCAGGCCTCGTCTCGAGGGGAAGCCAAGGACTCCGCTCTCCTCTCGAGTCACGACGCGGGTCTCTTGGAGCCCCCTGAGCGGCCTCAAGGAGTCCAGCCTCCTCTTCCGTTTGGAGAGAGGACCCGGGATTGCTCTCCAGGCCATGCAGGAAAAGAAGGCCCTCAGCTCGCGAGGACGGGGGCGTCTCAGGGGTTTCCTCGAGCTGCGGCGCCCGTGGGGGTTTTCTCCCGAGGCACGACGAGGATCTCAGGGAGCCTCTCGTGCGGCGCCAGGGAAGTCAGGTCTCCATGCGCGTGGCGAGGGGGAGCGCGTCCTGGCTCTCGAGTCACGGGAGGGGACTAGGGCCTCGAGACGCGTTGAAGAAGGGCTCTCGAGGTCTTTCTCGGGGGGCGGCGGGAAACCCTCGTGTCCCTCGCCTTCTGCCGGGGACCTTAGGGAACTTCCCAGGGTGCCTCTGAGAGGCGAGGGACCCTGTGGAGGTGGCGGGGCCCCTCGGGACTCCGCTGGGTCTGGCGCAACGGAGGAGGGCCTCACCTCGAGGGGAGGCAGCAACCTCAGGCTTCCTCTCCGTTTCGGACTCCGACCGCAGGGTCCCTGCAGAGTTGGGACAGGAGAGTCAGGCCTCGTCTTGTCTGAGGAAGGGAACCCCTCTGGCCTCTCGAGTTGCTCAGGGGGTCTCAGGCCCCTCGTCGAGCTGTGTGTGGAACCCGCGGGTCTTTGCGGACGATGCACGGGGGTGGCAGTGCCCCTTCGTGTTGTGCCTTCCCCCACAGGGTTGCCTTCGAAGAGGGGTCCGGGCCTCGGGTCCTTCTCAAGGGCGGACCGGGGAATCGGGGGCGTTCGGCATGTGGCCCCACCCACGTGGCTCGTCTCGAATTTCCTCGTGAGACCGGCCTCCTCCTGAGGTGCGCCGGGAAGCCCGGGAACCCCTTCCAGACCACGCAGGGGAATCGCCTCTCCTGTCGCGATCAGGAGGGGAGAAGGGGCTCAGAGGAAGCGGTGCCGGGACCCTCGGTGTTCCCCTCGAGGGAACCCGGCGTGTCGGGGGACTTTTGGGGGTCGCAGGAAGGCTGTCAGGGACCGTTTCGCCCTTCAGGGCGGAACAGGGGACTTCCCTTGAGACGCCGTGGCGGGCAAGGGCCTCATCTTGCCAAGAGGTGGGAACCACGTGGTTTTTCTCGAGTTGCGGCGGGATTCTCGAGTTACGACGGGGATCTCAGCCTTCCCCTTGGGTTGGCCCTGGGAAGCCCAATCTTCCCCTCGGGTTGCGAGGGAAAGCTGGGGGTTGCGCTCGAGTCACCGCAGGGCCGAAGAGACCTCACCTAGGCGTGTGTCCGGGACCTAATATTCCTCTCCAGGGAAGGCAGGGATCTCGGGGTTGCATTCCAGGCTCCCCCGGGGAGTCAGGCCTCGTCTCGAGGGGAAGCCAAGGACACCGCTCTCCTCTCGCGTCGCGACGCGGGTCTCTTGGAGCCCCCTGAGCGGCCTCAAGGAGTCCAGCCTCCTCTTCCGTTTGGAGAGAGGACCCGGGATTGCTCTCCAGGCCATGCAGGAAAAGAAGGCCCTCAGCTCGCGAGGACGGGGGCCTCTCAGGGGTTTCCTCGAGCTGCGGCGCCCGTGGGGGTTTTCTCCCGAGGCACGACGAGGATCTCAGGGAGCCTCTCGTGCGGCGCCAGGGAAGTCAGGTCTCCATGCGCGTGGCGAGGGGGAGCGCGTCCTGGATCTCGAGTCACGGGAGGGGACTAGGGCCTCGAGACGCGTTGAAGAAGGACTCTCGAGGTCTTTCTCGGGGGGCGGCGGGAAACCCTCGTGTCCCTCGCCTTCTGCCGGGGACCTTAGGGAAATTCCCAGGGTGCCTCTGAGAGGCGAGGGATCCTGTGGAGGTGGCGGGGCCCCTCGGGACTCCGCTGGGTCTGGCGCAACGGAAGAGGGCCTCACCTCGAGGGGAGGCAGGAACCTCAGGCTTCCTCTCCGTTTCGGACTCCGACCGCAGGGTCCCTGCAGAGTTGGGACAGGAGAGTCCGGCCTCGTCTTGTCTGAGGAAGGGAACCCCGCTGGCCTCTCGAGTTGCTCAGGGGGTCTCAGGCCCCTCGTCGAGCTGTGTGTGGAACCCGCGGGTCTTTGCGGACGATGCACGGGGGTGGCAGTGCCCCTTCGTGTTGTGCCTTCCCCCACAGGGTTGCCTTCGAAGAGGGGTCCGGGCCTCGGGTCCTTCTCAAGGGCGGACCGGGGATTCGGGGGCGTTCGGCATGTGGCCCCACCCACGTGGCTCGTCTCGAATTTCCTCGTGAGACCGGCCTCCTCCTGAGGTGCGCCGGGAAGGCCGGGAACCCATTCCAGACCACGCAGGGGAATCGCCTCTCCTGTCGCGATCAGGAGGGGAGAAGGGGCTCAGAGGAAGCGGTGCCGGGACCCTCGGTGTTCCCCTCGAGGGAACCCGGCGTGTCGGGGGACTTTTGGGGGTCGCAGGAAGGCTGTCAGGGACCGTTTCGCCCTTCAGGGCGGAACAGGGGACTTCCCTTGAGACGCCGTGGCGGGCAAGGGCCTCCTCTTGCCAAGAGGTGGGAACCACGTGGTTTTTCTCGAGTTGCGGCGGGATTCTCGAGTTACGACGGGGATCTCAGCCTTCCCCTTGGGTTGGCCCTGGGAAGCCCAATCTTCCCCTCGGGTTGCGAGGGAAAGCTGGGGGTTGCGCTCGAGTCACTGCAGGGCCGAAGAGACCTCACCTAGGCATGTGTCCGGGACCTAATATTCCTCTCCAGGGAAGGCAGGGATCTCGGGGTTGCATTCCAGGCTCCCCCGGGGAGTCAGGCCTCGTCTCGAGGGGAAGCCAAGGACTCCGCTCTCCTCTCGAGTCGCGACGCGGGTCTCTTGGAGCCCCCTGAGCGGCCTCAAGGGAGTCCAGCCTCCTCTTCCGTTTGGAGAGAGGACCCGGGATTGCTCTCCAGGCCATGCAGGAAAAGAAGGCCCTCAGCTCGCGAGGATGGGGGCGTCTCAGGGGTTTCCTCGAGCTGCGGCGCCCGTGGGGGTTTTCTCCCGAGGCACGACGAGGATCTCAGGGAGCCTCTCGTGCGGCGCCAGGGAAGTCAGGTCTCCATGCGCGTGGCGAGGGGGAGCGCGTCCTGGCTCTCGAGTCACGGGAGGGGACTAGGGCCTCGAGACGCGTTGAAGAAGGACTCTCGAGGTCTTTGTCGGGGGGCGGCGGGAAACCCTCGTGTCCCTCGCCTTCTGCCGGGGACCTTAGGGAACTTCCCAGGGTGCGTCTGAGAGGCGAGGGATCCTGTGGAGGTGGCGGGGCCCCTCGGGACTCCGCTGGGTCTGGCGCAACGGAAGAGGGCCTCACCTCGAGGGGAGGCAGGAACCTCAGGCTTCCTCTCCGTTTCGGACTCCGACCGCAGGGTCCCTGCAGAGTTGGGACAGGAGAGTCAGGCCTCGTCTTGTCTGAGGAAGGGAACCCCGCTGGCCTCTCGAGTTGCTCAGGGGGTCTCAGGCCCCTCGTCGAGCTGTGTGTGGAACCCGCGGGTCTTTGCGGACGATGCACGGGGGTGGCAGTGCCCCTTCGTGTTGTGCCTTCACCCACAGGGTTGCCTTCGAAGAGGGGTCCGGGCCTCGGGTCCTTCTCAAGGGCGGACCGGGGAATCGGGGGGGTTCGGCATGTGGCCCCACCCACGTGGCTCGTCTCGAATTTCCTCGTGAGACCGGCCTCATCCTGAGGTGCGCCGGGAAGCCCGGGAACCCCTTCCAGACCACGCAGGGGAATCGCCTCTCCTGTCGCGATCAGGAGGGGAGAAGGGGCTCAGAGGAAGCGGTGCCGGGACCCTCGGTGTTCCCCTCGAGGGAACCCGGCGTGTCGGGGGACTTTTGAGGGTCGCAGGAAGGCTGTCAGGGGCCGTTTCGCCCTTCAGGGCGGAACAGGGGACTTCCCTTGAGACGCCGTGGCGGGCAAGGGCCTCATCTTGCCAAGAGGTGGGAACCACGTGGTTTTTCTCGAGTTGCGGCGGGATTCTCGAGTTACGACGGGGATCTCAGCCTTCCCCTTGGGTTGGCCCTGGGAAGCCCAATCTTCCCCTCGGGTTGCGAGGGAAAGCTGGGGGTTGCGCTCGAGTCACCGCAGGGCCGAAGAGACCTCACCTAGGCGTGTGTCCGGGACCTAATATTCCTCTCCAGGGAAGGCAGGGATCTCGGGGTTGCATTCCAGGCTCCCCCGGGGAGTCAGGCCTCGTCTCGAGGGGAAGCCATGGACTCCGCTCTCCTCTCGAGTCGCGACGAGGGTCTCTTGGAGCCCCCTGAGCGGCCTCAAGGTAGTCCAGCCTCCTCTTACTTTTGAGAGAGGACTCGTGATTGCTCTCCAGGCCAGGCAGGAAAAGAAGGCCCTCACCTCGCGAGGACGGGGGCATCTCAGGGGTTTCCTCGAGCTGTGGCACCCGTGGGGGTTTTCTCCCGAGGCACGACGAGGATCTCAGGGAGCCTCTCGTGCGGCGCCAGGGAAGTCATGTCTCCATGCACGTGGCGAGAAGGAGCGCGTCATTGTTCTCGAGTCATGGGAGGGGACTAGGGCCTCAAGACGCGTTGAAGAAGGACTCTCGATGTCTTTCTCGGGTTGCAGCGGGAAACCCTCGTTTCCCCCGAATTCTGCCGGGGACCTGAGGAAACTTCCCAGGGTGCCTCTGAGAGGTGAGGGACGCCGTGGAGTTGGTGGGGCCTCTCGGGACTCCACTGGGTTTGTCGCAATGGAAGAGGGCCTCATCTCGAGTGGAGGCAGGAACCTCAGGCTTCCTCTCCAATTCTGACTCTGATCATAGTGTCCCTGCAGAGTTGGGACAGGAGAGTCAGGCTATGTCTTTTCTGAGGAATGGAACTCCGCTTGCCTCTCGAGTTGTTCATGGGGTTTCAGGCCCCTTGTCAAACTGTGTGTGGAATCTGCAGGTTTTTCCAGACGATGCATGGGGGTGTCAGTGACCCTTCGTTTTGTGTCTTCATCCACAGGGTTGCCTTCGAAGAGGTGTCCGGGCATCGTGTTCTTATGAAGAGCGGACTGGGAAATCGGGGTCGTTCAGCATTTGGCACCACCCACGTGGCTAGTCTCGAATTTCCTCATGAAACCGGCCTCATCCTGAGGTGTGCCACGAAGGTCATGAAACCCTTCCAGACAAAGCAGAGGATTCGACCCTCCTGTGGCGATCAGGAGGGGAGAAGTGGCTCAGATGAAGTGCTGCTGGGAACCTCGGTGTTTCCCTCAAGTGAGACAGGTATGTCGGGTAACTTTTGGGGTCGCATAACGCGTTCCAAGTACCGTTTCGCTCTTCAAATTGGAACGTGGGACTTCTCTTGGGGTGCTCCAGCGGGCCAGGGCCTCATCTTGGAATGACTGGGGAACCACTTGGTTTTTCTCTAGTTGCGGTGGGATATTTGAGTTACCACAGGGAATTCATGCTTCCTCTTGTGTTGGCCCACAAAAGTCTTATCTTCCATTCGAGATTCGAGGAAGAGCTGGAGGTGCGCTCTAGTCACTGAAGGCAAAAGAGACCCCACCAAGGCTTGTGTGCAGGACCTAATGTTCATGTCAAGGGGCGACAGGAATCTCGGGGTTGCATTCCAGACTCACCCTGGAGTCAGACCTCGTCTCGAGGGGAAGCAAAGGACTCTGCTCTCCTCTCGAGTCGGACGGGTATGTCTTGGAGCCCACTGAGTGGCTTAAAGGGAGTCAAACCTCCTCTGGTGTTTGGAGGGAGGACACGGGATTGCTCTCCAGGCAATGCAGGAAATGAAGGCCCTCATCTCCCGATGACTGGGGCGTCTCGTAGGTTTTCTCGAGCTGTGGCGCTAGTGTGGGGTTTCTCACGAAGTAAGACTGGGAGCTCAATGAGCCTCTCATGTGGCGCCAGGGCAGTCAGGTCTCTATGCACGTGGTGAGAGGGAGCCCGTCATTGTTCTCGAGTCATGGTAGGGGAATTGGGCCTGAAAACGTGTTAAAAAAGGACTCTCGAGGTCTTTCTTGGGTTTCAGCAGGAAACCCTGGGTTCCATCGACTTGTGCCAGTGACCTCAGGAAGCTTCTCAGCGTGCCTGTGAGAAGTCAGGGTCACTGTGGAGTTGGGAGGGGCCTCTTGGAACTCCACTGGGTTTGGTGCAATGGAAGAGGGCCTCATGACAAGTTGAGGCAGGAACCACAGGGTTCCTCTCCTGGCTTCGAATGCGCCGGATCTGACTCGGATCGCAGAGTCCCTGCAGAGTTGGGACAGGAGAGTCAGGCCTCGTCTTGTGTGGAGGAATGGAACTCCGCTTGACTCTCGCGTTGTTCATGGGGTGACAGGCCACTTGTCGATTTGTATGTGGAACTTGCGGGTTTTTCTGGACGATGCACTGGGGTGTCACTGCCCCTTCGTGTTGTGCCTTGTTCCACAGGATTGCCTTCGAGTTGGGTTCTGCCATCGGGTTCTTATCAAGAGCAGACCAGGGAATCGGGGTCTTTTGGCATGCCGCACCACCCACGAGGCTATGTCTCTAATTTCGTCGTGAGACTGGCCTCATCTTGATGTGCGCCAGGAAGGTCGGGAACGCCTTCCAGACAAAGCAGGGGAATCGAACCTCCTGTCGCGATCAAGAGGGGAGAAGAGTCTCAGATGAAGTGGTGCCGGGAACCTCGGTGTTCTCCTCAAGTGAGACTGGTATGTCGGGGAACTTTTGGGGTCGCATCAAGGGTTCCAAGTAACTTTTCGCACTTCAATACGGAACGTGGGACTTCTCTTGAGACGCTGTAGCGGGCAAAGGCCTCATCTTTCGATGACGGGAGAACCACGTGGTTTTTCCTGAGTTGGGGCGGGATTCTCGAGTTACAACCGGGAATTCAGGCTTCCTCTTCAACTGGCCCAGGGAAGTCCAGTTTTCATTTGAATTGCGAGTTAGAACTGGGGATTGCTCTCGAGACACTGCAGGGCCAAATAGACCTCATCTAGGCTTGTGTCCAGGACCTAATGTTCCTCTGCTGGGTCGAAAGCGATCTCAGCATTGCATTCTCGACTCACCCGGGGAGTCAGGCCCCATCTCGAGGGGAAGCCAAGGACACCGCTCTCCTGTCAAGTCGCGACGGGTATATCTTAGAGCTCACTGTGTGGCCTAAAATGAGTCAAGCCTCCTGTGGTGTTTGGAGAGAGGACTCAGGATTGCTCTCCAGGCCATACAGCAAAAGAAGGCCCTCATCTCGTGAGGACTGGGGCGTCTCGTGGGTATTCTCGAGCTGCGGCTCCAGTGTGGTGTTGCTCACGAGGTATAATGTGGAGCTCAGGGAGCCTCTCCTGTGGCGCCAGGGAAGTCAGGTTTCTATGCGCGTGGCTAGGGGGAGCGCGTCATTGCTCTCGAGTCATGGTAGGGGAATCGCACCTCAAGACGCATTGAAGAAGGACTCTCGAGGTCTTTTACGGGTTGGGGCAGGAAACCCTTGGTTCCCTCGACTTGTGCCGGTGATCTCAGGAAGGTCTAAGGGTGCCTCTGAGAAGTCAGGGATACTGTGCAGTTGGGAGGGGCCTCTCGGGACTCCACTGGGTTCGGTGCAATGGAAGAGGGCCTCATCTCGAGTGGAGGCAGGAAACTCATGTTTCCTCTCCTGACTTCCCCTGGGCCAGATCTGACTCGGATCGCAGTTTCGCTGCAGAGTTCGAACAGGAGAGTCAGGCCTCGTCTTGTGTGGAGGAATGGAACTCTGCTTGCCTCTCCAGTTGTTCACGGGGTGACAGGTCACTTCTCGAGCTGTGTGTGGTACCTGCGGGTTTCTCCGGACGATACCCAGGGGTGTCAGTGCCCCTAAGTGTTGTGCCTTCATCAAAAGGGTTATCTTCAAAGAGGTGTCCGGGCATCAGGATCTTATCAAGAGCGGACCGGGAAATCGGGGTCTTTCGGCATGTATCACCATCCACGTGGCTATGTCTCGAATATCCTCGTGAGACCGGCCTCATCCTGAGATGCACCGGGAAAGGCGGGAACCCCTTCAAGACAAAACAGGGGAATCGACCCTCCTGTCGCGATCAGGAGGGGAGAAGGGGCCCAGATGTAGTGGTGCCGGGAACCTCGGTGTTCTCCTCGAGTCAGACTGGTGTGTCGAGGAACATTTGAGGGCGCATCAAGGGTGCCAATACCGTTTCGCACTTCAAGAAGGAACGTGGGACTTCTCTTGAGACGCTGTAGGGGGCAAGGGCCTCATCTTGGGATGACGGGGGAACCACGTGGCGTTTCTCAAGTTGTGGCGGGATTCTCGAGTTTCGACGGGGAATACAGTCTTCCTCATGTGTTGGGCCAGGGAAGTCCTATCTTCCATTCGAGTTTAAAGGGAGAGCTGGGGATTGCTCTCGAGTCACTTCAGGGCAAAATAGACCTCATCTAGGCTTGTGTCCAGGACTTAATGCTCGTCCCTAGGGGAGACAGGGATCTTGGGGTTGCATACCAGACTCACCCGGGGAATCAGGCCTCGTCTCGAGGGGAAGCAAAGAACTCCGCTGTCCTTTTGAGTCGCGATGGGTATCTCTTGGAGCCCACTGTGTGCCCTAAAGGGAGTCAAGCCTCCTGTGCTGTTTGGATAGAGGACTCGGGATTCCTCTCCAGGCCATGCAGGAAAAGAAGGCCCTCATCTCGCGATGATGGCGGCGTCTCGTGGGTTTTCTAGACTGCTGCGCTAGTGCCGGGTTTCTGATGAGGTACGAGAGGGAGCTCAGGGAGCGTCTCGTGTGGCGCAAGGGAAGTCAGGTCCCCATGAGATGGCTAGGGGGAGCTCGTCATTGCTCTCGAGTCATGGTAGGGTAATCGGGCCTCAAGACGGGTTGAAGAAGGGCTCTCGAGGTCTTTCTCGGATCACTGCATAAAACCCAGGGTTCCCTTGACTTGTGCCTGCGACCTCAGGGAGCTTCTCAGAGTGCCTCTGAGAAGTCAGGGATACTGTGCAGTTTGGAGGGGCCTCTCGAGACTCCTCTGCATTTGGTGGAATGTAAGAGGGACTCATCTCCAGTTGAAGCAGGAACCTCAGTGTTCCTCTCCATTTCTGACTCAGATCGCAAGGTCCCTGCATGTTGGTACAGGAGAGTCAGGCCTCGTCTTTTCTGGAGGATGGGACTCCTCTTGCCTCTCGAGTTGTTCTCGAGGTGACAGGCCACTTGTCGAGCTGTGTGTGTAACCTGCCCGTTTTTCCGGATGATGCACAGGTGTGTTAGTGCCCCTTCGTGTTGTACCTTCATACTCAAGGCTGCCTTCCAAGAGGTGTCCGAGCATCGGATTCTTATCAAGAGCGGACCGGGAAATTGGAGTCTTTCAGCAAGTGGCACCACCCACAAAGCTACGTATCGAATTTCCCCATGAGACCGGCCTCATCCTGAGTTGTGCAGGGAAGGTCGGGCCCCCTTGCAGACAAAGCAGGGGAATCGACCCACCGGTCACCATCAGGAGGGGAGAAGGGGCTTAAATAAAGTGGTGCCGGGAACCTCGGTGTTCCCCTTGAGTGAGACCGGCGTGTTGGGGGACTTTTGGGGTCGCATCAAGGGTGCCAAGTACCGCTTCGCATTTCAAGACGGAACCTGGGACATCTTTTGAAACGCTGTAGCGGGCAAGGGCCTCATCTTGCGATGACGGGAGAACCACGTGGTTTTGCTCGAGTTGCGGCGGGATTCTCGAGTTATGACCGGGAATTTAGGCTTCCTCTTGTTGGCCTTGAAATCCAATCTTCCATTCGGGTTGTGAGGGGGAGCTGGGGATTGCGCTAGAGTCACTGCAGGGCAAAAGAGACCTAATCTAGGCTTGTGTCCAGGATCTAACGTTGCTCTCCAGGGGCGACAGGGATCTCGGGTTTGCATTCCAGACTCATCCGGGGAGTCAGTTCTCACCTCGAGGGTAAGCAAAGAATTCCGCTCTCGTCTCGAGTCGCGATGGGTATCTCTTGGAGCCCACTGTGTGTACTAAGGGGAGTCAAGCCTCCTGTGGAGTTTGGAGAGAGGACTCGGGATTGGACTCCAGGCCATGCAGGAAAAGAAGGCCCTCATCTCGAGATGACGGTGGCGTCTCGTGGGTTTTCTCGAGCTGCGGCGCCAGTGTGGGGTGTCTCATGAAGTACCACGGGGATTTCAGGGAGCCTCTTGTGTGGCGTCAGGAAAATCCAGTATTCCATTTGAGTTGCAAGTTAGAACTGGGGATTGCTCTCCAGTCACTGCAGGGCAAAATAGACCTCATCTACGCTTGTGTCCAGGACCTAGTGTTCCACTACTGGGCCGACAGGGATCTCAGGGTTGCATTCTCGACTCACCCGGAGAGTCAGGCCTCGTCTTGAGGGGAAACAAAGGACTCCGCTCTCCTGTCGAGTCGCGACGGGTATCTCTTGGAGCCCACTGCGTGGCGTAAAGGGAGTGAAGCCTCCTATGGAGTTTGGAGAGATGACTCGGGATTGTTTTCCTGGCCATGCAGGAAAAAAGGCCCTCATCTCGCGATGACGGGGGCGTCTCGTGGGTTTTCTCCAGCTGCGGCGCCAGTATCAGATTTCTCACGAGGTACGACGGGGCGCTCAGAGAGCCTCTCGTGTGGTGCTAGGGACGTCAGGTCTCCGTGCGTGTGGTGAAGGGGTGTGCGTGATTGCTCTCGAGTCATAGTAGGCGAATCGGGCCTCAAGACGCATTGAAGAAGGACTCTCGAGGTCTTTCTCGGGTTGCGGCAGGGAACCCTGGGTTCCCTCGACTTGTGTCGGTGACCTCAGGCAACTTCTCAGGGTGCCTCTGAGAAGTCAGGGACACTGTGGATTTGGGAGGGGCCTTTCGTTACTCAACTGGGTTTGGTGCAATCGAAGAGGGCCTCATCTCGAATGGAGGCAGGAACCTCAGGGGTCCTCTCCATTTCTGACTTGGGTCGCAGAGTACCTGCCGAGTACGGACAAGAGAGTCACGCCTCGTCTTCCGTGGAGGAATGGATCTCCGCTTGCCTTTCGAGTTGTTCACGGAGTGACAGGCCACTTGTTGAGCTGTGTGTGGAACCTGCGGGTTTTTCCGGACGATGCACGGGGGTGTCAGTGCCCCTTCGTGTTGTGCCTTCATCCACAGGGTTGCCTTCAAAGAGGTGTCCGGGCATCGGGTTCTTTTCAAGAGCGTACCAGAAAATTGGGGTCTTTCAACATGTGCTACCACCCACGAGGCTACGTCTCGAATTTCCTCGGGAGACCGGCCTCATCCTGAGGTTCGCCGGGAAGGTAGGGAACCCTTGCAGACAAAGCAGGGGAATCGACACACCGGTCGCGATCAGAAGGGGAGAAGGGGCTCAGATGAAGTGGTGCCGGGAACCTCGGTGGTCCCCTCGAGTGAGACCGGTATGTCACGGCACTTTTGAGGTCGCATCAAGGGTGCCAAGTACAGTTTCGCACTTCAAGATGGAACGTGGGAATTCTCTGGAGATGCTGTAGCGGGCAAGGGCCTCATATTGCGATGACGAGGGAAACACGTGGTTTTTCTCGAGTTGCGGCGGGATTCTCGAGTTACGACGGGGAATTCAGGCTTCCTCTTGTGTTGGCCCAGGAAGTCCAATCTTCCATTCAACTTGTCAGAGAGAGCTGTGGGTTGCTCTCGAGTCTCTTCAGGGCAAAGAGTCCTCATCTAGGCTTGGGTCCAGGACGTAGTGTTCCTCTCCAGGGGCAACAGGGATATCGGGGTCGCATTCCACTCTCACCCGGTGGGTCACGCCTCGTCTCGAGTGGAAGCAAAGGACTCCACTATCCTCTCGAGTCGCGACGTGTAACTCTTGGAGCCCAATGAGTGGCCTAAAGGGAGTCAAGCGTCCTGTGTAGCTTGGACAGAAGGTTCACGCTTGATCTGCATACCATTCAGTTAAAGATGGCCCTCCTCTCGTGATGACGGGAGCGTCTCATGGGTTTTCTCGAGCTGCGGCGCCAGTGTGGGGTTTCTCACGAGATATGATGGGGAGCTCAGGGAGCCTCTCGTGCGGCGCCAGAGAAGTCAGGCCTCCATGCGTGTGGCCAGGCAGATCGCGTCATTGCTCTGGAGTCATGGGAGGGACTAGGGCCTCAAGACGCATTTAAGAAGGACTCTCGAGGTCTTTCTTGGGTTGGGGCGGGAAACACTCGTTTCCCTCGACCTCTACTGGGGACCTTAGGGAACTCCCCAGGTGCCTCTGAGAGGTGAGGGATACTGAGGAGTTAGAGGGGCCTCTCGGGACTCCACTAGGTTTGACGAAATGAAAGAGGGCCTCATCTCGATTGGAGGCAGGAACCTCAGGCTTCCTCTCCGTTTCTGACTCCGACCGCAGGGTCCCTGCAGGGTTGGGACAGGAGAGTCAGGCCTCGTCTTGTCTGAGTAATGGAACTCTGCTTGCCTCTCGAGTCGTTCAGTGGGTCTCAGGCCCCTTGTCGAGCTGTGTGTGGAACCTGCAGGTGTTTCCAGAAGATGCACGGGGGTGTCATTTCCCCTTCATTTGGTGCCTTCCCCCACAGGGTTGCCTTCAAAGAGGTGTCCGGGCATCAGGTTCATTTCAAGAGCGGACCGGGAAATCGGGGTCGTTCGACATGTGGCACCACCCACGTGGCTCATCTCGAATTTCCTCGTGAGACCAACATCATCCTGAGGTGCGCCGGGAAGGCCGGGAACACCTTCCACACAAAGAAGGGGAATCGACTCTCCTGTCGCGATCAGGAGGGGAGATGGGGCTCAGATGAAGTGGGGCCGGGACTGTAGCTGTTCCACTCGAGGGAACCCGGCGTTTCAGGGAACTTAAGGGGTCGCATCAAGGGAGCCAAGTACCGTTTCCCACTTCAGGACGGAACATGGGACTTCCCTGGAGACGCTGTAGCGGGCAAGGGCCTCATCCTGTGAAGACGTTGGAACCACGTCGTTTTTCTCGAGTTGCGTCTGGATTCTCGAAAACGACGGGGATTTCAGGCTTCCTCTTGTGTTGGCCCTGGGAAGCCAATCTTCCCCTGGAGTTGCGAGGGAAAGCTGGGGATTCTGCTCGAGTCACTACAGGGCCAAAGAGACCTCATCGAGGCGTGTGTCCAGGACCTAATATTCCTCTCAAGGGAAGACAGAGATCTCGGGTTTCCATTCCAGACTCCCCTGGGGAGTCAGGCCTCGCCTCGAGGGGAAGCAGAGGACTCCACTTTCCTCTCAAGTCGCGACACGGATCTCTTGGAGCCCACTGAGTGGACTCAAGGGTGTCGAGCCTCCTCTTCAGTTTGGAGAGAGGACTCGGGATTGCTCTCCAGGTCAGGCAGGAAAAGAAGGCCCTCATCTCGCGATGACGGGGGCATCTCATGGGTTTCCTCAGGCTGCGGCGCCCGTGGGGGTTTTCTCACGAGGCACGACGAGGACCTCAGGGAGCCTCTCGTGCGGCGCCAGGGAACTCATGTCTCCATGCGCATGGCGAGGGGGAGCTGGTCATCACTCTCGAGTCATGGGAAGTGACTAGGGCCTCAACACGCGTTGAAGAAGGACTCTCGAGGTCTTTCTCGGGTTGCGGCGGAAAACCCTCGTTTCCCTCGACTTCTACAGGGGACTATAGGGAACTTACCAGGGTGCCTCTGAGAGGTGAGGAATGCTGTGGAGTTGGCAGGGCCTCTCGGGACTCTGCTGGGTTCGGCGCAATGGAAGAGGGCCTCATCTCGAGGGGAGGCAGGAACCTCAGGCTTCCTCTCCGATTCTGACTCGGACTGCACGGTCCCTGCAGTGTTGGGACAGGAGAGTCATGCCTCGTCTTGTCTGAGGAATGGAATTCTGGTTGCCTCTCGAGTTGTTCCGGGAGTCTCAGGCCCCTTGTCGAGCTGTGTGTAGACCCTGCGGGTTTTTCCGGATGATGCACGGGGGTGTCAGTGCCCCTTCGTGTTGTGCCTTCACTCACAGGGTTGCCTTCGAAGAGGTGTCCGGGCATAGGGTTCTTATCAAGAGCAGACCGGAAAATCGGTGTCGTTCGGTACGTGGCACCTCACACATGGGTAGTCTCGAATTTCCTCCTGAGACCGGCCTCATCCTGAGGTGCACCAGGAAGGCCGGGAACCCCTTCCAGAGAAAGCAGGGGAATCGACTCTCCTGTCGCGATCAGGAGGGGAGAAGGGGCTCAGATGAAGTGGTGCCGGGACCCTTGGTGTTCCCCTCGAGGGAACCCAGCGTGTCGGGGAACTTTTGCGGTCGCATCAAGGGTGTCAAGTACCGTTTCGCACTTAAGGACAGAACATGGGACTTCCCTGGAGACGCCGGGAATTTCGGTGTTCCCCTGGAGTGAGACCGGTTTGTTGGGGAACTTTGGGGTCGCATCAAGGTCGCCAAGTAGCATTTCCAACTTTAAGATGGAACGTGGGACTTCTCTTGAGACTCTAGCTGGCAAGGGCCTCATATTGCGATGAAGGGGGAACCACATGGCTTTTAAGACTTGAGGCTGAATTCTCGAATTACGATGGGAAATTCAGACTTCCTCATGTGTTGACCGTGGGAAGCCCAATCTTCCATTCAAATTGTGAGGGAGAGATGGAGGTTGCTCTCGATCACTGTAGGGCAAAATAGACCTCATCTAGGCTTGTGTCTAGGACATAATGTTCCACTCCAGGGGCGACAGGGATCTCGGGGTTGCATTCCAAACTCACCCGGGGAGTCAGGCCTCGTCTCGAGGGAAGCAAAGGACTCCGCTCTCCTCTCGAGTAGCACCGGGTATTTCTTGGACCCAACTGAGTGGCCTAAAGGGAGTCAATCCTCCTGTGAAGTTTGGAGAGAGGACCAGGGATTGCTCTCCAGGTCAGGCAGCAAAAGAAGGCCCCCATCTCTCCTTGACGGGGGCATCTTGTGGTTTTTCTCGAACTGCGGCGCCACTGTGGGTTTTCTCACGAGGTACGATGGGGTACTCAGGGAGCCTCTTGTGTGGTACTAGGGAAGTCAGTTTTCCTGCTTGTGGCGAGGGGAGCGCGTCCTTGCTCTGGAGTCATGGTAGGGGAATCGGGCATCAAGAGACGTTGAAAAAGGACTCTCCAAGTCTTTCTCGGGTTACTTCAGGAAACTCTGGGTTCCCTCGACTTGTGCCAGTGACCTCAGGTAGCTTCTCAGGGAGCCTCTGAGAATTCAGGGATACTGTGGTGTTGGGAGGGGCCTCTCGGGACACCACTGAGTTTGGTTCAATGGAAGAGGGCCTCTTCTCTAGTTGAGGCAGGAACCTCAGGGTTCCTCTCCATTTCTGACTCCAATTGCAGGGTCCCTGAAGAGTTGGGCCAGGAGGGTAAGGCCTCGTCTTGTGTGAAGGAATGCAACTTCACTTGCCTCTCGAGTTGTTCACGGGGTGACAGTCCACATTTGGAGCTGTGAGTGGAATTGGCGGGTTTTTCCAGACGATGCATGGGGATGTCAGTGTCCCTTCGTGTTGTGCCTTCATCCACAGGGTTGCCTTGGAAGAGATGTCCGGGCGTCAGGTTCTTATCTAGAGTGGACCGGGAATTCGGGATCTTTCAACATGTGGCACCAACCATGAGGCTACTTTCTGAATTTCCTCATGAGACCGGCCTCATCCGGAGGTTCGCGGGGAACGTCGGGAACCCCTTGCAGACAAAACCTGGGAATCGACCCTTCTGTCGCGATCAGGAGGGGTGAAGGGGCTCACAGGAAGTGGTGCCATGAACTTTGGTGTTTCCCTCGAGTGAGACCGGTATGTCAGGGAACTTTGGGGGTCGCATCAAGGGTGCCAAGTACCGTTTTGTACTTCAGGATGGAACGTGGGACTTCTCTTGATACGCTGTAGCGGCCAAGGGCCTCATCTTGCGATGACGGGGGAGCCACGTGGTTTTTCTCGAGTTGCGGCGGGATTCTCGAGTTACGACGGGGATTTCAGGCTTCCTCTTGTGTTGGGCCAGGGAAGTCCAATCATCCATTCGAGTTGCGAGGGAGAGCTGGGGGTTGCGCTCGAGTCACTGCAGGGCAAAGGAGACCTCATCTAGGCTTGTTTCCAGGACCTAATGTTCCTCTCCAAGGGCCACAGGGATCTCAGGTTTGCATTCCAGACTCACCCAGGGAGTCAGGCCTCGTGTCGAAGGGAAGCAAAGGACTCCGCTCTCCTTTCGAGTTGTGACGGGCACCTCTTGGAGCCCACTTTGTGGCCTAAAGGGAGTCAAGCCTCCTGTGAAGTTTGGAGAGAGGACTTGGGTCTGCTCTCCAGGCCATGCAGGAAAAGATGGCCCTCATCTCGCGATGACGGAGGGGTCTTGTGTGTTTTCTCGAGCTGCGGCGCCAGTGTGGGGTTTCACACGAGGTACGACGGGGAGCTCAGGGAGCCTCTCCTGTGGTGCCAGGGAAGTCAGGTCTCCATGTGCGTGGCGAGGGGGAGCGCGTTATTGCTCTCGAGCCATGGTAGGGGAATCTGACCTCAAGACGCGTTGAAGAAGGACTCTCGAGGTCTTTCTTCGGTTGTGGCAGGAAACCCTTATTTCCCTCGACGTTTGCCGGTGGCCTCAAGGAGCTTCTCAGAATGCCTATGAGAAGTCAGGGATACTGTGGAGATGGGAGTGGCCTCTCGGGACTCCACTGGGTTTGTTTTAATGGAAGAGGGCCTCATCTCGGGTTGAGGCAGGAACCTCAGGTTTCCTCTCCATTTCTGACTCAGATCGAAGCGTGCCTGCAGAGTTGGGATTGGATACTCAGGCCTCGTCTTGTCTGAGGAAGGGAACTCCGCTTGCCTCTCTCGTTGTTTAAGGGGTGACAGGCCAGTTGTGGAGCTGTATGTGGATCCTGTGGGATTTTCCGGACGATGAACAGGGTTGCCAGTGCCCCCTCGTGTAGTGCCTTCATCCACAGGGTTGCCTTAGAAGAGGTGTCCGGGCATCGGGTTCTTATCAAGAGCAAGACCGAGAAATCGGGGTCTTTCGGCACGTGGCGCCAACACGAGTCTACGTCTCGAATTTCTTCGTGAGACTGGCCTCATCCTGAGGTGCGCCATGAAGGTCGGGAACCCCTTCTAGACAAAGCAGGGGAATCGACCTTCCTGCCGTGATCAGGAGGGGAGAAGGGGCTCAAATGAAGTGGTGCCAGGAAATTCCGTGTTCCCTTGGAGTGAGACCGGTATATTGGGGAACTTTTGGGGTCGCATCAAGGGTGCCAAGTAGCATTTCGAACTTTATGACGAAACGTGGGACTTCTCTTGAGACTCTGTAGCGGGCAAAGGCCTCATATTGCGATGAATGGGGAACCACGTGGTTTTTAAGAGTTGCGGCGGGATTCTCGAGTTACAACGGGAAATTCAGACTTCCTCTTGTGTTGGCCCAGTGAAGACCAATCTTCCATTCGAATTGCGAGGGAGAGATGGGTGTTGCTCTCGAGTCACTGTAGGGCAAAATAGACCTCATCTAGGCTTTTGTCCAGGACATAATGTTCCTCTCCAGGGGCAACAGGGATCTCGGGGTTGCATTCCAGACTCACCCGAGGTAAGGCCTCATCTCGAGGGGAAACAAAGTACTCTGCTCTCCTCTCAAGTCGCGACAGGTATCTCTTGGAGCCCATTGAGTGGCCTAAAGGGAGTAAAGCCTCCTGTGAAGTTTGGAGAAAGGACCAGGGATTGCTCTCCAGGTCAGGCAGGAAAAGAAGTCCCCAATCTCGCGATGACCGTGGCGTCTCGTGGGTTTTCCCGAGCTGTGGCGCCAGTGTGGGGTTTCTCACGAGGTATGACGGGGAGCTCAGGGAGCCTCTCATGTGGCGCCAGGGAAGTCAGGTGTCCATGCGCATGGCGAGGGGGAGCGTGTCATTGCTCTCGAGTCATGGTAGGGGAATCCGGCCTCAAGACGCGTTGAAGACGGACTCTTGAGGTCTTTCTCGGGTTGCGGCAGGATACCCTGTGTTCCCTCGACTTGTGCCGGTGACCTCAGGGAGTTGCTCAGGGTGCCTCTGAGAAGACACTGATACTGTGGTGTTGGGAGGGGCCTCTCGGGACTCCACTGCGTTTGGTGCAATGGAAGATTGCCGGGAGCCAGCGAGAGACATTCCACTCGTGACAAATGTCATGAGGAAAGAGTCTCGGCATACGCAAAGGCGGGATCGAGCCTCCGGGAGTTCCCCCGTATATTCTTCAGCATCTACCCCCAAAAACCAAAGTCTGCCTTCTTTATTGCTTTGTTCTCTCACCTCTGACATTACTGGGGATGTCCCCCACCACCATCTCACTCTCTCTGTCAAAGAGCTAACTTACAGCTCCAACTAATAATGTTCCTGGGCAATTAGTAGTGTTTAAATCCAAACCCCTCAGATGGTTTTCTAACTCGCCTGACAAGTTTACCCAGTCTCCTACAGCTATGCATACGATTGTGTACAGTCTCCCAGCCTCGAGACGCACGGGAAGTTTAAGATATTCAAAGAGCTTAGAGCCTCTCAGAGAGTTAGAAACTGTCAGAATAAAACTAGTAAAAGATTTCATTGATGAACCAATGCTTTTTGCCAAGTTTCCACATCCCCTGAATTGTATCCTTGAATGTGTGCTAATTAATATAGTTGGTATGTAGAAAAAATAAGTAGTGGCCTTGATGTTGGTAACTTTAGACCCTTAAGGTAATAAATTCTTTTCTTTGTTGTAAACCCATTACACATCCTCCCTATAGGAATGCAATTTTATCTTCGAAAGATGGCGCCAAACCTTAAACAATTACTCTTAGAGAAAATAACTCTTATGGTTGATAAGTCTTTGTCAAGAGTCATAAAATGTTAATAGGTCTTCTGGCCAGAAGATGATGTAAATCATCTAAACCATTTTTATACGATAAATCTGCAGAAAAGAAACCCTGGTTTTTGATAAGGATTAAAGACTGCTGACTTTGCATCCCCTATTATCCTCTATGTGTAACTTAGGGTATTAAAACCTGTGTTGAAAATAAAGCTACGGGCCTTGCTCGCCAACGCTTGGTCTCCCCATGTCATTATTCCCCTCAATTTTCAGATGAGTGTCCATCTGGAGCGCGGATATCCTCTGCGACCATTTATTTGCCTGGGCTTCGAAGACCCACTCGATAAGGTGTCTAAGGTGGGGCACCTTCCTCTATTCTAGAGGGCACTTGCAGCCTCCGTGGTCAGAGCTAACCTGGTGTCACGGGTTATATTGATTTTCCGCGTAAACCAAGCTACTCAGCTGCTTTTCTCCACTGAATTTTCCTACTGAGCTATCCTCATTCTATTACTCTTTATATCTTTGATGAATAAATAAATATATAAATAGGTCGCCTACTCCATATTCCCTTCGAATACCCTGGATCAGCTGGGGCTGGACCTCTGCAGGTGGCACCCGAGACAGGCATTTCGAAGGTAAATCCCCAACCCCATTCCCCCAGTGTTCAGTTTTGGGGACAGATAGGATCCCACTTAGGGGGCTGCAGATCCCCCTGTAGAATAGACAGGGCGAGAGGAGTGGGAAGTGTTGAAGAGTTAGAGAGAAAAAACGGTTTCTAAAAAGGCTGACAAAAAAGGCCTAATCTTTAGATAGCTAAAAGCAAAATCTTTTACTATCCTTAAGTTTCTGACATGGGCAACACTGAATCAAATGAAAGACAGCTCTTTATAGGAGTAATTTTACAGTTATTAAGTAAAAGAAGAATCAAGGTTAAAAAATCTTCCATTCAATCATTTTTTACATTTGTACAAGACCACTGCCCTTGGTTTCTACAACAAGGCACTGTTAACCTCGATATCTTGAAAAAACTAGGAAAACAGCTAAGAGCTTATTGTGCTCAGCAAGGTTTGGAAAAAATCCCTACTTACACCTTTCCTCTGTGGAATATGACTAGAGATGTTTTAGATCCAGCTCATGAATTTGAAAAGGTACCTGTTAAAGAGGAAAGTAAAGTTGGAAAAGTACCTGTTAAACAAAAAAGCAAATCTGAAAAGGTACCTGTTATAAAGAAAAGTGAAAATGAAGAGGCTATACCTAGCTATCGACAGCTAAATGAATGGCTGGCCGCTATGACTGCCAATGAGCATGTAAAAGATAGGGATGAAAAGAAAGATCAGCTCTCCCCTCAATTTGAAAAAGGTTTAGAGGAAACAGCAGCTCGATGCCATTCTGATGAGGATTTTTTTTTTTAAGCTAAAGATGCTCCTAAAAGTTTAAGAAAACATCCCTAATCAGACCATCCGCTCCTAGGAGGTTGAGGGAAACATCCCCGATTAGACAGTTCATAAGATTTAGTTACCAAACAGTTAAAGGATCTCCGGAACAGAAGAGGAAAACTTTGGGACGCTCCCATCCCCCTATGCCTCCTCCTCCATGTCGGGGTAAAGGGCCACCGCTAGGAGTTTCCCGGAGAAGGATTTTCTCTAGTCCCAAGGATGAACTTGATCCTCACCTTGAGGCTTCTTTTCTAGTCCCCTCTGCAGTTTAGCCAGGGTAAAGAGGTTACAAAATAAATAAAAATATTCTCTAAAATTAAAAAAAAATTAAAAATGGATTTCTCTGCATCTAAGAATAGACAAATATTTATTGACTGTGGAATATGATTAGAAATGTCCTGGACCTCCGTCACGAGGCTGTTAAATAGACTATGGGGGAGGCTATAGAGGTGGATGGTGGTGAGTCTCCATTTACTGCACAGATCATATTTTCTGCCATTGAAAAAAAAAAAAAAGGAGGGAGAAAGTGGTCTACCTCCCGAGGAAGGAGAGGGCTTACAGGACGCTGCGGCCGAGAGCCCTGGCGAGCTCCCTCCCCCTCTGCGCAAACCTTTAAAAAACTTATCCACCACTTTCTGATTTAAGGCGACCGCCACCGCCTTCGATTGTGCCTCCCAGGACCCAGGAGTTCCCCACTTTGCCCCCAAAGCCACCCAAAGTGTTGCCTAAGACTGAGGAAGATAAAAAGTTTTTTAAACAAAGGAGCTTTTAGTACACAATATGCAGAGCGTGCTCCTTGGAGAAAACTCCCTCAGGGGGGTCTCACCCAGGCTAGGAGAAAAGCGAAAAGGCAAGGAGATTTAATAACAATATTAACCCCTGATGTGCCACTTACTCCAATTCCAACCGGAGTGGCTGGCCCCCTATCTGAGGACATTGTAAGATTTGTCCTGGGGCGTAGCTTGCTTTCTTTTTAAAAAAAAATTAAATAAAAAAAAAAGAAAGAAAAGAAATTTCGCTGGTGCATGGTGTAGTAGATTCTGATGATATTGAGAAATTAAAGTCTTGATCTCACTGCCTATCAAAACTGTACAAATTAATAAAGGTCAAAGAGTAACACAGCTTTTACTTTTACCTTACTATCAGACAAGGAAAAACTTGACTTCTCAATCTAAGAGCCACAAAACATTTGGATCTAGTGATCTAGCCTTTTGGGTGCAGGAAATTACAGTTCCAAGGCCTTTAAAAGATCTTTTAATTCAAGAGAATAAAACGCCAGGGCTATTAGACACAGGAACAGACGTCTCTTAACATTGCTGGGAAAGACTGGCCCAGCTCCTGGCCAACACATAATACTGAAAATGAGTTGGTGGGATTAGAGAAAGTGGTATGTGGGGTGGAGATGCTGTACAGGTGGTACATTTAACAATACTTTATATATTGTTATAAATACATAATATAAATGTATTTGCCTAAATACAGTTTGCCTAATTAGGTATGGGTATAAATACAATATAATAAAGGTATACCTAATTCTATTTATAGATCTATACTTAATTAATTTGTATATAAATTAATATGTATACTATATACACACACATATATATCTACTGTATAATTAAATATATATGGCAGTAATATAATGTGTGTGTGGCTGATATTAATTGGTATGGATTGATGTGCTGTGATGATGTATGTTCTATATACTGTATAATTATAAATGTGTGACATGTATTATTACAGTATATTGGTTTGTGTTGGTTGGTATTAGCTGTGTATGTGTTGTATTGTTGTAATATATATTAATTAATATATTAATTATAAAGACTAATTCAAGTATATTGATTTATATATATTATATGTCAATAACTTTATAGTTGTTGCCATATATAAATACATATATAAATGCATTTTGCATTTAGGTATATCTGTATACCTGTATACCAAAATGAGATAAGGAGGTTATACATTTATTACTTAAATTTATACAGAGACCTAAACTAAACATTAGACCTAAATTAACATATCCATAGGGAAACAGCTAGACAAATAGTGAAGTTATGTTCCAATTGTAATTAATCACTTAAACGTAAACACACAGGGGCAGACTACAATGATGAGACACTAGATGCCTGAATTACAGGCTACGACTCGGCCCCTGGTCAAGTAAAAAGGCCTCCTTACGGGAGAGTGAAAAAGGCCAGATGTGTTGCTAACTTGTGGGAGAGGGTATGCTTGTATATTTCTACAGAATGCAGATTCTCCGGTTTGGATCTCAGACAAATTCGTCATGTCACATTCCCCAAAGACCAGGTTCGCGGCGCGCGCACTCGCTCGCTCCCCCTCCCCCAGCCAGCTCTCGCCTCCGTGCCACCAGCAGCGCCTCGCACCCACCTCTCTGCACCCCGTGACCTAGAGCAAAGAAGTCTGTGCAGCGAGTGAGGGCCAGAGAGGAAAGCGCGCCCGCGGAGTGCCGTCCAGACCAGCGTGGCCCCACCGGCGAGAGGGGACCGCCCTGAGCCCAAGCGGTGGCGGCTAGCCCTAAACCACGAACCCTGCCCCTCCGCCCACCATAGGCGCCTTGGCCCACAGCCTGCCGCTCGCGTTCTGCCTCCTGATGCTGGGGACACTGCTCCCCCGGGCTGACGCCTACAGCTGCTCCCTGGTTCATCTTGTTTAAACCCTCAATATAATGTTTGCTCCTTTGTAATGCTACAACATCCACCTTATCTTATGATGTAACCACTTATTGAATTATGGTCTTGCTGTATTACAACAACTACAGGATTTAATGCAAACACGACGGTTTGTGGGCTTACTTATCTTGGGAACAGCAGCTTTGATAAGTGCAATCACTTCTGTTACTGTGGCAGCAATATCATTGACTCAACAAGTACATACTGCTCAATATGTTGATTCTATGTCCAAAAATGTTTCTTTAACATTGGCAACACAGGAAGCTATAGAGAGAAAATTAGAAATGAGGGTAGACGCCCTAGAGGAAGCAGTAATACATATTGGGACTGAATTGCAGGCTTTAAAGGTGAAAATGGCATTGTCTTGTCATGCTGACTATCGGTGGATATGTGGAACACCCCTGAAAGTAAATGAGACAGATTTTGAATGGGAAAAGATTAAAAACCATATTTCAGGTATCTGGAACAGCTCTGACATTGGTTGAGACGTAGGGAAACTTCACTATCAAATAGCAACCATGGAGCACTCCCGATTAGATTTTACTGCTGCTGGAACAGCAAATGATTTCTTCCATACTTTCCCTAACTACATCTCAGGAAAGAATATTCTGTCTAATGTCTTTAGCTATGCTGCGGTGGCTGCTTTAATTCTGCTTCTCATAATCATTCTTCCTTGTATTGTCAGGATTCTTCGGCAGAGTATTCAGAGGCTCGCGACTGAGCTACATCTGGCTGTTTTAAGAAATACAAAACGGGGAGATGCCGGGAGCCGGCGAGAGACATTCCACTCGTGACAAAGGTCATGAGGAAGGAGGCTGGGCATACACAAAGGCGGGATCGAGCCTCGGGAGTCCTCCCGGATATTCTTGAGCATCTACCCCCCAAAACCAGAGTCTGCCTACTTTATTGCTTTGTGCTCTCCCCTCTGACTTTACTGGGGGCTGTCCCCCACCACCATCTCACTCTCTCTGTCAAAGAGCTAACTTACAGCTCCAATTAATAAAGTTCCTGGGCAATTAGGAGTGTTTAAATCCAAACACGTCAGATGGCTCTCTAACTCGCCTGACAAGTTTACCCGGTCTCCTACAGCAATGCATACAATTGTTTACAGTCTCCGAGCCTCGAGAGGCACGGGAAGCTTAAGATATTCAAATAGCTTAGAGCCTCTCAGAGAGTTAGAAACTGTCAGAATAAAACTAGTAAAAGATTTCATTGATGAACCAATGCTTGTTGCCAAGTTTCCACATCCCCTGAATTGTATCCTTGAATGTGTATTAATTAATATAGTTGGTATGTAGAAGAAATAAGTAGTGGCTTTGGTGTTACTAACTTTAGACCCTTAAGGTAATAAATTATTTCCTTTGTTGTAATCCCATTACACATCTGCCCTATAGGAATGCCATTTTATCTTCGAAAGATGGGGCCAAACCTTAAAATAATTACTCTTAGAGAAAATAAGTCTTACGGTTGATAAGTCTTTGTCAAGAGTCATAAAATGTTAATAGGTCTTCTGGCTAGAAGATGATGTAAATCACCTAAACCATTTGTATACGATACATTTGCAGGACAGAAACTCTGGTTTTTGATAAGGATCAAAGGCTGCTGTCTTTGCATCCCCATTATCCTCTATGTGTAACTTAGGGTATAAAAACCCCTGTTGAAAATAAAGCTACGGGCCTTGATTGCCAACGCTTAGTCTCCTAATGTCATTCTTCCCCTCAATTTTCAGATGAGTGTCCATCTGGAGTGCGGATATCCTCTGCGACCATTTATTTGCCTGGGCTTCGAAGACCACTTGAGAAGGTGTCTAAGGTGGGGCAGTTTTCGCTATTCGAGAGGGAGCCTGCGGCCTCCGTGGTCAGAGCTAACCTGGTGTCACGGGTTATACTGATTTTCCGCATAAACCAAGCTACTCAGCTTCTTTTCTCCACTAAATTTTCCTACTGAGCTATCCTCATTCTATTACTCTTTATATCTTCGATAAATAAATCAATAGGTCGCCTACTCTGTCTTCCCTTCGAAAACCCTGGACCAGCCGAGGCTGGACCTTGTCAGAAGAAGGCCTCATCTCGATTTGAAGCAGGAACCTCAGGGTTGCTCTCCATTTCTGACTCTGAACACAGAGTCCCTACAGAGTTAGGACAGGAGAGTCAGGCCTCGTCTTGTGTGGAGGAATGGAACTCCACTGGACTCTCGAGTTGTTCACCGGATAACAGGCCACTTGTCGAGCTGTGTGTGGAACCTGCGGTTTTATCCGGACGATGCATGGGGGTGTCAGTTCCCCTTCGTTTTTTGCCTTCATACACAGGGTTGCCTTCGAAGAGGTATCCAGCCTTCAGATTCTTATCAAGAGCAGACCAGGAAATCAGTGTCTTTCGGCATGTGGCACCACCCACAAGCCTACGTCTCGAATTTCTTCTTGAGACGGACCTCAACCTGAGGTGCACCAGGAAGGTCGGTAACCCTTTCAGACAAAGCAAGTGAATCGACCCTCTTGTCCCGATCAGGAGGGGAGAAGGGGCTCAGATGAAGTGGTGCCGGGAACCTTGATGTTCCCCTCGAGTAAAACTGGGATGTCGGGGAACTTTTGGAGTCACATCAAATGTGCTAAGTACCGTTTCAAACTTCAAGACGGAACGTGAGACTTCTCTTGAGACGCTGTAGCTGGCAAGGGCCTCATCTTGTGGTGACGGGTTAACCACGTCGTTTTTCTCGAGTTGTGGCGGGATTCTCGAGTTAGGTCAGGAAATTCAGGCTTCCTCTTGTGTTGGCCCAGGGAAGTCCAGTCTTCCATTCGAGTTGCGAGGGAGAGCTAGGGATTGCGCTTGAGTTACTGCAGGGCAAAAGAGACCTTATCTAGGCTTGTGTCCAGGACATAATGTTCGTCTCCAGGGGGGACAGGGATCTCGGGGTTGCTTTCCTGATGCACCCGGGGAGTCAGTCCTTGTCTCGAGGGGAAGCGAAGGACTCCGCTCTCCTCTCGAGTTGCGACGGGTATCTCTTGGAGCCCACTGAGTGGCCTAAAGGGAGTCAAGCCTCCTGTGGAGTTTGGAGAGAGGACTCGTGATTGCTCTCCAGGCCATGCAGGAAAAGAAGGCCATCATCTCGCGATGAAGGGGGCGCCTCGTGGATTTTCTCGAGCTGCAGCGCCAGTGTGGGGTTTCTCATGAGGTACTACGGGGAGCTCAGGGAGTCTCTCATGTGGCGCTTGGGAAGTCAGGTCTCCATGCGCATTGCGAGGGGGAGCGCGTCATTGCTCTAGAGTCATGGAAGGTGTATCGGGCCTCAAGAACTGTTAAAGAAGGACTTTCAAGGTGTTTCTTGGGTCACGGCAGTAAACCCTGGGTTCCCTCGACTAGTGCCGGTGGCCTCAGGGAGCTTCTCAGTGTGCCTCTGAGAAGTCAAGGATACCCTGGAGTTGGGAGGGCCCTCTCGGGACTCCACTGGGTTTGGTGCAATAGAAGAGGGCCTCATCTCGAGTGGAGGCAGGAACCTCAGGGTTCGTCTCCATTTCTGACTCTGATCGCAGGGTCCCTGCAGAGTTGGGACAGGAGAGTCAGGCCTCGTCTTGTAAGGAGGAATGGAACTCCGCTTGCCTCTCGAGTTATTCACGGGGTGACAGGCAACTTGTCGAACTGTGTTTGGAATCTGCGGGTTTTTCCGGACGATGCACAAGGGTGTCAGTGCCCCTTCGTGTTGTGACTTCTTCCACAGGGTTGCCTTTCAAGAGGTGTCCGGGCATCGGGTTCTTATCAAGAGTGGACTGGGGAATCGGGGTCTTTCAGCATGTGTTACCACCCATGAAGCTACGTCTCAAATATTCTCGTTAGACCGGCCTCATCCTGAGGTGCGCCGGGAAGGTTGGGAACCCCTTCCAGACAAAGCACGGGAGTCGACCCTCCAGTCGCAATCAGGAGGGGAGAAGTGGCTCAGATGAAGTCGTACCGGGAACCTCGGTGTTCCCCTCGAGAGAGACCAGGGTGTCGGGGAACTTTTGGAATCGCATCAAGGGTGCCAAGTTTTCACACTTGAAGTGTGAAAACACTTCAAGAAGAAACCTGGGACTTCTCTTTAGACTCTGTAGCGGGCAAGGGCATCATCTTGCGATGACGGGGTAACCATGTGGTTTTTCTCGAGTTTCGGCGGGATTCTCGAGTTACGATGGGGAATTCAGGCTTCCTCTTGTGTTGGCCCAGGGAAGTCCAATCTTCCATTGGAGTTGCGAGAGAGAGCTAGGGATTGCTCTCGAGTCACTTCAGGGCAAAAGAGACCTCATCTAAGCTTGTGTCCAGGACCTAATGTTCCTCTCCAGGGGCGACAGAGATCTCGGGGTTGCATTTTAGACGCACCCGAGGAGTCAGACCTCATCTCGAGAGGAAGGAAAGGACTCTGCTCTGCTCTCGAGTCCCGACGGGTATTTCTTGGAGACCACTGAGTGGCCTAAAGGGAGTCAAGCCTCCTGTGGATTTTTTTTTTAATTTTATTTTATTTTTAAACTTTACATAATTGTATTAGTTTTTCCAAATATCAAAATGAATCCGCCTCAGGTATACATGTGCTCCCCATCCTGAACCCTCCTCCCTCCTCCCCCCCATAGCATCTCTCTGGGTCGTCCCAGTGCACTAGCCCCAAGCATCCAGTGTCATGCATCAAACCTGGACTGGCAACTCTTTTCATACATGATATTTTACATGTTTCAATGCCATTCTCCCAAATCTTCCCACCTTCTCCCTCTCCCACAGAGTCCATAAGACTCTTCTATACATCAGTGTCTCTTTTGCTGTCTCGTACTCAGGGTTATTGTTACCGTCTTTCAAAGTTCCATATATATGCGTTAGTATACTGTATTGGTGTTTTTCTTTCTGGCTTACTTCACTCTGTATAATAGGCTCCAGTTTCATCCACCTCATTAGAACTGATTCATTCTATTCTTTTTAATGGCGGAGTAATACTCCATTGTGTATATGTACCACAGCTTTCTTATCCATTCATCTGCTGATGGACATCTAGGTTGCTTCCATGTCCTGGCTATTAGAAACAGTGCTGCGATGAACATTGCGGTACACGTGTCTCTTTCCCTTCTGGTTTCCTCAGTGTGTATGCCCAGCAGTGGGATTGCTGGATCATAAGGCAGTTCTATTTCCAGTTTTTTAAGGAATCTCCACACTGTTCTCTATAGTGGCTGTACTAGTTTGCATTCCCACCAACAGTGTAAGAGGGTTCCCTTTTCTCCACACCCTCTCCAGCATTTATTATTTGTAGACTTTTGGATTGCAGCCATTCTGACTGGCGTGAAATGGTACCTCATAGTGGTTTTGATTTGCATTTCTATGATAATGAGTGATTTTGAGCATCTTTTCATGTGTTTGTTAGCCATCTGTATGTCTTCTTTGGAGAAATGTCTATTTAGTTCTTTGGCCCATTTTTTGATTGGGTCATCTATTTTTCTGGAGTTGAGCTGTAGGTGTTGCTTGTATATTTTTGAGATTAGTTGTTTGTCAGTTGCTTCATTTCCTATTATTTTCTCCCATTCCGAAGGCTGTCTTTTCACCTTGCTAATAGTTTGCTTTGATGTGCAGAAGCTTTTAAGGTTAATTAGGTCCCATTTGTTTATTTTTGTTTTTATTTCCAATATTCTGGGAGGTGGGTCATAGAGGATCCTGCTGTGATGTATTTCAGAGAGTGTTTTGCCTATGTTCTCCTCTAGGAGTTTTATAGTTTCTGGTCTTACGTTTAGATCTTTAATCCATTTTGAGTTTATTTTTGTGTATTGTGTTAGAAAGTGTTCTAGTTTCATTCTTTTACAAGTGGTTGACCAGATTTCCCAGCACCACTTGTTAAAGAGATTGTCTTTAATCCATTGTATATTTTTGCCTCCTTTGTCAAAGATAAGGTGTCCATATGTGTGTGGATTTATCTCTGGGCTTTCTATTTTGTTCCACTAATCTATATTTCTGTCTTTGTGCCAGTACCATAGTGTCTTGATAACTGTGGCTTTGTAGCGGAGCCTGAAATCAGGTAGGTTGATTCCTCCAGTTCCATTCTTCTTTCTCAAGATCGCTTTGGCTATTCGAGGTTTTTTGTATTTCCATACAAATTGTGAAATTATTTGTTCTAGCTCTGTGAAGAATACTGTTGGTAGCTTGATAGGGATTGCATTGAATCTATAAATTGCCTTGGGTAGTATACTCATTTTCACTATATTGATTCTTCCAATCCATGAACATGGTATATTTCTCCACCTATTAGTGTCCTCTTTGATTTCTTTCACCAGTGTTTTATAGTTTTCTATATATAGGTCTTTAGTTTCTTTAGGTAGGTATATTCCTAAGTATTTTATTCTTTCCGTTGCAATGGTGAATGAAATTGTTTCCTTAATTTCTCTTTCTGTTTTCTCATTATTAGTGTATAGGAATTCAAGGGATTTCTCTGTGTTGATTTTATATCCTGCAACTTTACTATAGTCATTGACTAGTTCTAGTAATTTTCTGGTGGAGTCTTTAGGGTTTTCTATGTAGAGGATAATGTCATCTGCAAACAGTGAGAGTTTTACTTCTTCTTTTCCAATTTGGATTCCTTTTGTTTCTTTTTCTGCTCTGACTGCTGTGGCCAAAACTTCCAAAGCTATGTTGAATAGTAATGGTGAAAGTGGGCACCCTTGTCTAGTTCCTGACTTTAGAGGAAATGCTTTCAATTTTTCACCATTGAGGATAATGTTTGCTGTGGGTTTGTCATATATAGCTTTTATTATGTTGAGGTATGTTCCTTCTATTCCTGCTTTCTGGAGAGTTTTTATCATAAATGGATGTTGAATTTTGTCAAAGGCTTTCTCTGCATCTATTGAGAAAATCATATGGTTTTTATTTTTCAATTTGTTAAGGTGGTGTATTACATTGATTGATTTGCGGATATTGAAGAATCCTTGCATCCCTGGGATAAAGCCCACTTGGTCATGGTGTATGATCTTTTTAATGTGTTGTTGGATTCTGATTGCTAGAATTTTGTTAAGGATTTTTGCATCTATGTCATCAGTGATATTGGCCTGTAGTTTTCTTTTTTTGTGGGATCTTTGTCAGGTTTTGGTATTAGGCTGATGGTGGCCTCATAGAATGAGTTTGGAAGTTTACCTTCCTCTGCAATTTTCTGGAAGAGTTTGAGCAGGATAGGTGTTAGCTCTTCTCTAAATTTTTCGTAGAATTCAGCTGTGAAGCCGTCTGGACCTGGGCTTTTGTTGGCTGGAAAATTTTTGGTTACAGTTTCCATTTCCGTGCTTGTGATGGGTCTGTTAAGATTTTCTATTTCTTCCCTGGTCCAGTTTTGGAAAGTTGTACTTTTCTAAGAATTTGTCCATTTCTTCCACGTTGTCCATTTTATTGGCATATAATTGTTGATAGTAGTCTCTTATGATCCTTTGTATTTCTGTGTTTTCTGTTGTGATCTCTCCATTTTCATTTCTAATTTTATTGATTTGATTTTTCTCCCTTTGTTTCTTGATGAGTCTGGCTAATGGTTTGTCAATTTTATTTATCGTTTCAAAGAACCAGCTTTTGGTTTTGTTGATTTTTGCTATGGTCTCTTTTGTTTCTTTTGCATTTATTTCTGCTCTAATTTTTAAGATTTCTTTCCTTCTACTAACCCTGGGGTTCTTCATTTCTTCCTTTTCTAGTTGCTTTAGGTGTAGAGTTAGTTTATTTATTTGACTTTTTTCTTGTTTCTTGAGGTGTGCCTGTATTGCTATGAACTTTCCCCTTAGGACTGCTTTTACCGTGTCCCACAAGTTTTGGGTTGTTGTGTTTTCATTTTCATCCGTTTCTATGCAAATTTTGATTTCTTTTTTGATTTCTTCTGTGATTTGTTGGTTATTCAGCAGCGTGTTGTTCAGCCTCCATATGTTGGAATTTTTAATAGTTTTTCTCCTGTAATTGAGATCTAATCTTACTGCATTGTGGTCAGGAAAGATGCTTGGAATGATTTCTATTTTTTTGAATTTACCAATGCTAGCTTTATGGCCCAGGATGTGATCTATCCTGCAGAAGGTTCCATGTGCACTTTAGAAAAAGTTGAAATTCATTGTTTTGGGATGAAATGTCCTATAGATATCAATTAGGTCTAACTGGTCTATTGTATCATTTAAAGTTTGTGTTTCCTTGTTAAATTTCTGTTTAGTTGATCTATCCATAGGTGTGAGTGGGGTATTAAAATCTCCAACTATTATTGTGTTAGTGTTAATTTCTCCTTTCATACTTGTTAGCATTTGTCTTACATACTGTGGTGCTCCCACGTTGGGTGCATATATATTTATAATTGTTATATCTTCTTCTTGGATTGATCCTTTGATCATTATGTAGTGACCTTCTTTGTCTCTTTTCACAGCCTTTGTTTTAAAGTCTATTTTATCTGATATGAGTATCGCTACTCCTGCTTTCTTTTGGTCCCTATTTGCATGGAAAATCTTTTTCCAGCCCTTCACTTTCAGTCTGTATGTATCCCCTGTTTTGAGGTGGGTCTCTTGTAGACAACATATGTAGGGGTCTTGTTTTTGTATCCATTCAGCCAGTCTTTGTCTTTTGGTTGGAGCATTCAACCCATTTACGTTTAAGGTAATTACTGATAAGTATGATCCCATTGCCATTTACTTTATTGTTTGGGGTTTGAATTTATACACCGTTTTTGTGTTTCCTGTTTAGTATTTGTTGGAGAGCTGGTTTGGTGGTGCAGAATTCTCTCAGCTTTTGCTTGTCTGAAAAGCTTTTGATTTCTCCTTCATACTTGAATGAGATCCTTGCTGGGTACAATAATCTGGGCTGTAGGTTATTTTCTTTCATCATTTTAAGTACGTCTTGCCATTCCCTCCTTGCTTGAAGAGTTTCTATTGAAAGATCAGCTGTTATCCTTATGGCAATTCCCTTGTGTGTTATTTGTTGTTTTTCCCTTGCTGCTTTTCATATTTGTTCTTTGTGTTTGATTTTTGTTAATGTGATTAATATGTGTCTTGGGGGGTTTCGCCTTGGCTTTATCCTGTTTGGGACTCTGGGTTTCTTGGACTTGAGTGAGTATTTCCTTCCCCATTTTAGGGAAGTTTTCAACTATTATCTCCTCAAGTATTTTCTCAAGGTCTTTCTTTTTGTCTTCTTCTTCTGGGACCCCTATGATTCGAATGTTGTAGCGTTTAATATTGTCCTGGAGGTCTCTGAGATTGTGCTCATTTCTTTTAATTCGTTTTTCATGTATCCTCTCTGATTCATTTATTTCTACCATTCTATCTTCGAATTCACTAATCCTATCTTCTGCCTCTGTTATTCTACTATTTGTTGCCTCCAGAGTGTTTTTAATTTCATTTATTGCATTATTCATTATATATTGACTCTTTTATTATTTCTTCTAGGTCCTTGTTAAACCTTTCTTGCATCTTCTCAATCCTTGTCTCCAGGCTATTTATCTGTGATTCCATTTTAATTTCAAGATTTTAGATCCATTTCACTATCCTTACTCGGAATTCTTTATCAGGTAGATTCCCTATCTCTTCCTCTTTTGTTTGGTTTGGTGGGCATTTATCCTGTTCCTTTATCTGCTGGGTATTCCTCTGTCTCATCTTGTTTAAATTGCTGAGTTTGGGGTGTCCTTTCTGTATTCTGGCAGTTTGTGGAGTTCTTTACTGTGGCATTTCCTCGCTGTGTGTGGGTTTGTACAGGTGTCTTGTCAAGGTTTCCTGGTTAGGGAAGCTTGTGTCCGTGTTCTGGTGGGTGGAGCTGTATTTCTTCTCTCTGGAGTGCAATGAAGTGTCCAGTAATGAGTTATGAGATGTTTGTGGTTTTGGGGTGACTTTGGGCAGCCTGTATCTTGAAGCTCAGGGCTGCGTTCCTTTGTTGCTGGAGAATTGGCTTGGTATGTCTTGCCCTGGAACTTGTTGGCCCTTGTGTGGTGCTTGATTTCAGTGTCGGTATGGAGGCATTTGATGAGCTCCTGTCAATTAATGTTCCTTGGAGTCAGGAGTTCCCTGGAGTCAGGGTTTGGACTTAAGCCTCCTGCTTCCAGTTATCTGTCTTACTTTTACAGTAGTTTCAAAACTTCTCCTTCTATACAGCACCATTGATAAAACATCTACGTTAAAGAAGAAAAGTTTCTCTACTGTGAGGGCCACTCAGAAAGGTTCACAGCGTTACATGGAGAAGAGAAGAGGGAGGAGGGAGTTAGAGGTGACCCAAATGAGATCAGGTGGAATCAATAGTGGAGAGAGTGGGCTGGCCAGTAGTCACTTCCTTATGTGCACTCCACAACTGGACCGCTCAGAGATGTTCACAGAGTTATACAGAGATGAGAAGAAGGAGGAAGGAGACAGAGGTGGCCAGAAGGATAAAAGGGGGGAATGAAAAGGAGGGAGACAGATCCAGCCAGTAATCAGTTCCCTAAGTGTTCTCCACCGTCTGGAATACACAGAAATTCACAGAGTTGGGTAGAGTAGAGAGGGGTTAGGGAGGAGACACAGGCGACCTGGTGGAGAAAAAGGAGAGTCCAAAGGGAGAGAGAGCAGTCAAGCCAGTAATCTCGCTCCCTAGTGAAAAATGGGTACTGAAGATTGGGTTCTTAAAGGTACAAAATTGGTAACAAATACATAAAAGCAAAAATTAAAAATCTAGAGTAGAGTTTGGAATTTCAAAAATACGATGTTAAAGAAAAGAAGAAGGAAAAGAAAGAGAGAAAAAACGAACAAAGAAAAACAAACAAGGTCGCAAAAATTATCAAGAAAATACAGGTACAAAATTGATAACTAATACCAAAAAGCAAAAATTAAAAATCTAGAATAGAGTTTGGAATTTCAAAAATACAATGTTAAAAAAAAGGAAGAAGAAAACTAAAGAGAAAACAAACAAACAAAAACAAGCAATGTCGCAAAAATTATAAAGAAACTACAGGTACAAAATTGATATCAAATATCAAAAAGCATAAATTAAAAATCTAGAGTACAGTTTGGAATTTCAAAAATACAATGTTAAGAAAAGAAGAAAAAAAACAAAACAAAAAAACAAGGTCAAAAAATTATTTTATATATATATATATATATATATATATATATATGAAGTTTGCTGAAGAAGAAAAAAATAGGGTCTTTTTTTTGCAAAGTAATAGGTTATAAAAGTGAAAATTAAATGAACAATAGAGAACTTAAAATTAAAAAAATTAAAAAAAAGTAAGAATGATCATAAAAATATATCTAGGACTTTCTCTGGTTTTGTTGTGAGTATCGTGGGTTCGGTTCATTTTTGGCTAGTTCCTTGGTCCGACTTATATTTCTCAAGATCTATAGGCGCCTTCCTATGTAGTCCTAGTAACCACAGGGTTTTAATCTATTGCCTGTAGCTTCCAAGGCGTTTCCCTCTGTTATAGCTTCTTTTGTTTGCTGGTCTCTTCAGTGTCTGGTTTACGCCCTGACACAAAGGGGACGGTGGAGGACACTTTTTTTTTTTTTAGGCTCACTTGTTCAGTTGCGCTGTGGGGAGGGAGGGAGGGAGTGATGCTGCAAACAAATAACACTGGCGTGCGCTCGCAGTGCCTCAGCCACACTGGGTCTGCCCCCGCTCACGGCACGTGTAGCCTCCCTGCCCACACTGCTCGGGCTCTAGGTTGTTCCACCGGGAACAATCCGAGGCTGGCCCTGGGCTGCATGCACCTCCCAGGTCCAAGCCGCTCAGGTTCAGGCACTCGGGTAGTCCTCAGAGGCACAGACTCGGTTGGGCCTGCATTTTGTGATCTTCCCAGGTCCGAGCAGCTCAGGTGATGAGGTGTTTGGCGAGCGCCAATGTTGTGACTTATCGCCTCCCCGCCACTCGGTTATCTGGGTGTAAAACAGGCGCACCTTCTCAGGCAGATGTTGACCGTCCAGATCCCCAAGAAGTTTTAGTTAGCAAAGAAGCCTGCTTACAGTTTTATAGATAATGTCTCTCTGGGGCTGCGATTGCCCCCTTCTGGCTCTGGCTGCCTGTCACTGGAGGGGGAAGGTCTGCAGCCGGCTATCTCTGTTCAGTCCTTTGTTCCGTGCGCGGGCCTGGCGGTGTCTTAGGTTAGGGCTGGCTTTTTGCGTGGTAGATATCCCAGAGTCTGGTTTGCTAGCCCAAGTTATTTCGTTCAGATAGCGCTCAGGGTATTCAGGCCAGATTTTTACTCTAAGTGATGCAGCCCGCGCTGCGCCTCCCTGCCCAGCCCCTGCTTGCTAATGGTGTGAGCAGGCGTCTGCACTGCTTCGCGGCTGGGGGAGTTACCGTAGGGCTTGCAATCTGCGAGTTTTAATTGTTTATTTATTTTTATCCCCCTTATGTTGCCCTTTGTGCTTCCAAAGCTTGGCAAAGATTTGGCAGTGAAAAGCTTTCCTGGTGTTTGGAAACTTTTCTCTTTTTAAGACTATCTTTCCGGGACGGAAATCCCTCCCTCCCTCTTTTGTCTCTTTTTTTGTCTTTTATACTTTTTCCTACCTACTTTCCAAGAGTTGGGTTCTTTTCTGGGTGCCTGGTGTCCTCTGGCAGCATTCATAAGTTGTATTGTGGAATTTACTCGACGTTTAAATGCTCTTTTGATGAAATTGTTTGGGGGGGAAAGAGTTCTCCCCGTCCTACTCCTCAGCAATCTTGGCTCCTCTCTTGTGGAGTTTGGAGAGAGCACGCGGGATTGCTCTCCAGGCGATGCAGGAAAAGAAGGCCCTCATCTCGCGATGTCGGGGGAGTCTCGTGGTTTTTCTGGAGCTGCGGTGCCAGTGTGGGGTTTCTCACAAGGTACGACCGGGAGCTCAGGGAGCCTCTCGTGTGGTGTCAGGGAAGTCAAGTCTCCCTACGAGTGGCGAGGGGGCGCACGTCATTGCTCTCGAGTCATGGTAGTGGAATCAGGGCTCAACGCAATGAAAAAGGACGCTCGAGGTCTTTCTCGGGTTGCGGCAGGAAACCCTGGGTTCCCTCGACTTGTGCCTGTGACCTCAGGTGGCTTCTCAGGGTGCCTCTGAGAAGTCAGGGATACTATGGAGCTGGGAGAGGCCTCTCGGGACTCCACTGGGTTTGCTGCAACGGAAGAGGGCCTAATTTCGAGATCAGGAAGGAACCTCAGGGTTCCTCTCCATTTCTGACTCAGATTGCAGGGTCCCTGCAGAGTTGGGACAGGAGAGTCAGGCCTCGTCTTGTGTGGAGGAATGGAACTCCGCTTGCCTCTCGAGTTGTTCAAGGAATGACAGGCCACTTGTCGAGCTGTGTGTGGAACCTGCGGTTTTTTCCAGACAATGCACGGGGGTGTCAGTGCCCCTTCGTGATGTGCTTTCATCCACAGGGTTGCCTTCGAAGTGGTGTGCGGGCATCGGGTTCTTATCAAGAGCGGACCAGGAAATCGGGGTCTTTTTGAATGCGGCACCACACACGAGGCTACGTCTCGAATTTCCTCGTGAGACGGGCCTCATGCTGAGGTGCCCCTGGAAGGTCGGGAAAGCCTTCCAGACAAAGCAGGTTAATCGACCCTACTGTCGCGATCAGGAGGGGAGAAGGGGCTCAGATGAAGTGGTGCCGGGAACCTCGGTGTTCCCCTTGAGTGAGACCGGTATGTCAGGGAACTTTTGGGGTCTCACGAAGCTTGCCAAATACTGTTTCAAACTTCAAGATGAAACGTGGGACTTCTCTTGAGACGCTGTGGCGGGCAAGGGCCTCATCTTGTGATGAAGGGGAAACCACGTGGTTTTTTTCGAGTTGCGATGGGATTGTTGACTTACGACGGGGAATTCAGGCTTCCTCTTCTGTTGGCCCAGGGAAGTCCATTCTTCCATTCGAGTTGCCAGGGAGAGCTGGGTGGGAATTGCTCTCGAGTCACGGCAGGTCAAAATAGACCTCATCTAGGCTTGTGTCCAGGACCTAATGTTCCTCTCCAGGGGCGATAGGGATCACGGGGACGCATTCCAGACTCACCCAGTGAGTCAGGCCTCGGCTCGAGGGGAAGCAAAGGATTCTGATATCCTCCTGGGTCACGATAGGTATCTCTTGGAGCCCACTGAGTGGCCTCCAGGGAGTCAAGCCTCCTGTGGAGTTGGAGAGAGGACTCGGGATTGCTCTCCAGGCCATACAGGAAAGAAGGCCCTCAGCTCGCGATGACAGGGGCGTATGGTGAGTTTTCTCAAGCTGCGGCGTCAGTGTGGGGTTTCTCACGAGGTACGACAGGGAGCTCAGGGAGCCTCTCTTATGGCGCCAGGGAAGTCAGGTCTCCATGTGCGTGGCGAGGGGGTGCGTGTCATTTCTATAGAGCCATGGAAGCAGATTCGGGCTTCAAGACACGTTGAAGTAGGACTCTCGAGGTCTTTTTCCCATTGTGGCAGGAAACCCTGGGTTCCCTCGACATGTGCCGGTGACCTCATGGAGCTTCTCCGGGTGCCTCTGAGAAGTCAGGGGTACTGTGGAGTTGGGAGGGGCCTCTCTGGACTCCACTGGGTTTGGTGCAATGGATGAGAGCCTCATCTCGAGTGGAGGCAGGAACCTCATGTTTCCTCTCCTGGGTTTCCTGTCGCTGGTACTGACTCGGATCGCAGTTTCCCTGCAGAGTTGGTACAGAAAATCAGGTCTCGTCTTGTGTGGAGGAATGGAACTCCACTTGCCTGTCGAGTTGTTCACGGGGTGACAGACCACTTGTTGAACTGTGTTTGTAACCTGCGGGTTTTTCTGGACGATGCACGGGGGTGTCAGTGCCCCTTCGTGTTGTGCTTTCATCCACAGGTTTTCCTTCGTAAAGGTGTCAGGGCATCACGTTCTTATCAAGAGCAGACCGGGAAATCGGGGTCTTTCGGCTTGTGGCACCACCCACGAGGCTATGTCTCGAATTTCCTCGTGAGACCTGCCTCATCCTTAGGCGCGCTGGAAAGGTCGGGAACGCCTTCCAGACATAGCAGGGGAATCGACACTCCTGTCGCGATCACGAGGGGAGAAGGAGCTCAAATGAAGTGGTTCCGGGAACCTCGGTGTTCCTTTCGAGTGAGACCGGTATGTCGGGGAATTTTGAGATTGCATCAAGGGTGCCAAGTACCGTTTCGCACTTCAAGACAGAAAGTGGGACTTCTCTTGAGTCGCTGTAGCGGGCAAGGGCCTCATCTAGCGCTGATGGGGGAACCACGTGGATTTTCTCGAGTTTCGGCGGGATTCTCGAGTTACGATGTCGAATTCAGGCTTCCAATTGTATTGGCCCAGGGAAGTCCAATCTTCAATTCGATTTGCGAGGGAGAGCTGGGGATTGCTCTCTAGTAACTGCAGTGCAAAATAGACCTCATCTAGGCTTGTGTCCAGGACCGAGTTTTCCTCTCCAGGTGTGACAGGCACTCGGGGTTGCATTCCAGACTCACACGGGGAGTCAGGCCTCGTCTCGAGGGGAAGCAAAGGACTCTGCTCTCCCTTCAGGTCCTGACAGGTATCTCTTGGAGCCAACTGAGAGGCCTAAAGAGAGTCAAGCCTCCTGTGGAGTCTGGAGAGAGGACTCGGTTTTGCTCTCCATGCCAGGCAGGAAACAAGTCCCTCATCTCGTGATGACGGGGGCGTATCGTGGGTTTCCTCGAGCTGCGGTGCCTGAATGGGGTTTCCGAAGAGGTACGACGGGGAGCTCAGGGAGACTCTCTTCAGGAGTCAGGGAAGTCAGGACTCCATGCGCATGGCAATGGGGAGCGGGTCTTTGCTCTCGAGTCATGGTAGGGCAATAGGGCCTCAAGACGCGCCGAAGGACTCTCAAGGTCTTTCTCGGGTCGCAGCAGGAAACCCTGGGTTCCCTGGACTTGAGGCGGTGACCTCAGGTAGATTCTCAAGGTGCCTCTGAGAATTCAGGGATACTGTGGAGTTGGGAGGGGCCTCTCGCGACTCATCTGGGTTTGGTGCAATGGAAGAGGGCCTCACCTCGAGGGGAGACAGGAACCTCAGGATTCCTCTCCGTTTCGGACTCCAACCACAGGGTCCCTGCAGAGTTGGGACAGGAGAGTCAGGCCTCGTCTTGTCTGAGGAAGGGAAATCCGCTGACCTCTCGAGTTGCTCAGGGGGTATCAGGCCCCTCGTCGAGCTGTGTGTGGAACCCGCGGGTCTTTGCAGACGATGCACGGGGGTGGCAGTGCCCCTTCCTGTTGTGCCTTCACCCACAGGGTTGCCTTCGAAGAGGGGTCCGGGCCTCGGGTCCCTCTCAAGGGCGGACCGGGGAATCGGGGGCGTTCGGCATGTGGCCCCACCCACGTGGCTCGTCTCGAATTTCCTCGTGAGACGGGCCTCATGCTGAGGTGCGCCGGGAAGGCCGGGAACCCCTTCCAGACCACGCAGGGGAATCGCCTCTCCTGTCGCGATCAGGAGGGGAGAAGGGGCTCAGAGGAAGCGGTGCCGGGACCCTCGGTGTTCCCCTCGGGGGACCCCGGCGTGTCGGGGAACTTTTGGGGGCCGCAGGAAGGCTGTCAGGGACCGTTTCGCCCTTCAGGGCGGAACAGGGGACTTCCCTTGAGACGCTGTCGCGGGCAAGGGCCTCATCTTGCCAAGAGGTGGGAACCACGTGGTTTTTCTCGAGTTGCGGCGGCATTCTCGAGTTACGACGGGGATCTCAGCCTTCCCCTTGTGTTGGCCCTGGGACGCCCCATCTTCCCCTCGGGTTGCGAGGGAAAGCTGGGGGTTGCGCTCGAGTCACTGCAGAGCTGAAGAGACCTCACCTAGGCGTGTGTCCGGGACCTAATATTCCTCTCCAGGGAAGGCAGGGATCTCGGGGTTGCATTCCAGGCTCCCCCGGGGAGTCAGGCCTCGTCTCAAGGGGAAGCCAAGGACACCGCTCTCCTCTCGAGTCGCGACGCGGGTCTCTTGGAGCCCCCTGAGCGGCCTCAAGGGAGTCCAGCCTCCTCTTCCGTTTGGAGAGAGGACCCGGGATTGCTCTCCAGGCCATGCAGGAAAAGAAGGCCCCAGCTCGCGAGGACGGGGGCGTCTCAGGGGTTTCCTCGAGCTGCGGCGCCCGTGGGGGTTTTCTCCCGAGGCACGACGAGGATCTCAGGCAGCCTCTCGTGCGGCGCCAGGGAAGTCAGGTCTCCATGCTCGTGGCGAGGGGGAGCGCGTCCTGGCTCTCGAGTCAAGGGAGGAGACTAGGGCCTCGAGACGCGTTGAAGAAGGACTCTCGAGGTCTTTCTCGGGGGGCGGCGGGAAACCCTCGTTTCCCTCGCCTTCTGCCGGGGACCTTAGGGAACTTGCCAGGGTGCCTCTGAGAGGCGAGGGATCCTGTGGAGGTGGCGGGGCCCCTCGGGACTCCGCTGGGTCTGGCGCAACGGAAGAGGGCCTCACCTCGAGGGGAGGCAGGAACCTCAGGCTTCCTCTCCGTTTCGGACTCCGACCGCAGGGTCCCTGCAGAGTTGGGACAGGAGAGTCAGGCCTCGTCTTGTCTGAGGAAGGGAACCCCGCTGGCCTCTCGAGTTGCTCAGGGGGTCTCAGGCCCCTCGTCGAGCTGTGTGTGGAACCCGCGGGTCTTTGCGGACGATGCACGGGGGTGGCAGTGCCCCTTCGTGTTGTGCCTTCACCCACAGGGTTGCCTTCGAAGAGGGGTCCGGGCCTCGGGTCCTTCTCAAGGGCGGACCGGGGAATCGGGGGCGTTCGGCATGTGGCCCCACCCACGTGGCTCGTCTCGAATTTCCTCGTGAGACCGGCCTGATCCTGAATTGTGCCAGGAAGGCCGGGAACCCCTTCCAGACCACGCAGGGGAATCGCCTCTCCTGTCGCGATCAGGAGGGGAGAAGGGGCTCAGAGGAAGCGGTGCCGGGACCCTCGGTGTTCCCCTCGGGGGACCCCGGCGTATCGGGGAACTTTTGGGGGTCGCAGGAAGGCTGTCAGGGACCGTTTCGCCCTTCAGGGCGGAACAGGGGACTTCCCTTGAGACGCCGTGGCGGGCAAGGGCCTCATCTTGCCAAGAGGTGGGAACCACGTGGTTTTTCTCGAGTTGCGGCGGCATTCTCGAGTTACGATGGGGATCTCAGCCTTCCCCTTGTGTTGGCCCTGGGAAGCCCCATCTTCCCCTTGGGTTGCGAGGGAAAGCTGGGGGTTGCGATCGAGTCACTGCAGAGCTGAAGAGACCTCACCTAGGCGTGTGTCCGGGACCTAATATTCCTCTCCAGGGAAGGCAGGGATCTCGGGGTTGCATTCCAGGCTCCCCCGGGGAGTCAGGCCTCGTGTCGAGGGGAAGCCAAGGACTCCGCTCTCCTCTCGAGTCGCGACGCGGGTCTCTTGGAGCCCCCTGAGCGGCCTCAAGGGAGTCCAGCCTCCTCTTCCGTTTGGAGAGAGGACCCGGGATTGCTCTCCAGGCCATGCAGGAAAAGAAGGCCCTCAGCTCGCGAGGACGGGGGCGTCTCAGGGGTTTCCTCGAGCTGCGGCGCCCATGGGGGTTTTCTCCCGAGGCACGACGAGGATCTCAGGGAGCCTCTCGTGCGGCGCCAGGGAAGTCAGGTCTCCATGCGCGTGGCGAGGGGGAGCGCGTCCTGGCTCTCGAGTCACGGGAGGGGACTAGGGCCTCGAGACGCGTTGAAGAAGGACTCCCGAGGTCTTTCTCAGGTGGCGGCGGGAAACCCTCGTTTCCCCCGCCTTCTGCCGGGGACCTTAGGGAACTTCCCAGGGTGCCTCTGAGAGGCGAGGGATCCTGTGGAGGTGGTGGGGCCCCTCGGGACTCCGCTGGGTCTGGCGCAACGGAAGAGAGCCTCACCTCGAGGGGAGGCAGGAACCTCAGGCTTCCTCTCCGTTTCGGACTCCGACCGCAGGGTCCCTGCAGAGTTGGGACAGGAGAGTCAGGCCTCGTCTTGTCTGAGGAAGGGAACCCCGCTGGCCTCTCGAGTTGCTCAGGGGGTCTCAGGCCCCTCGTCGAGCTGTGTGTGAAACCCGCGGGTCTTTGCGGACGATGCACGGGGGTGGCAGTGCCCCTTCGTGTTGTGCCTTCACCCACAGGGTTGCCTTCGAAGAGGGATCCGGGCCTCGGGTCCTTCTCAAGGGCGGACCGGGGAATCGGGGGCGTTCGGCATGTGGCACCACCCACGTGGCTCGTCTCGAATTTCCTCGTGAGACCGGCCTCATCCTGAGGTGTGCCGCGAAGGTCATGAAACTCTTCCAGACAAAGCAGAGGAATCGACCCTCCTGTGGCGATCAGGAGGGGAGAAGTGGCTCAGATGAAGTGCTGCTGGGAACCTCGGTGTTTCCCTCAAGTGAGACATGTATGTCGGGTAACTTTTGGGGTCACATAACGCGTTCCAAGTACCGTTTCGCTCTTCAAATTGGAACGTGGGACTTCTCTTGGGGTGCTCCAGCGGGCAAGGGCCTCATCTTGGAATGACTGGGGAACCACTTGGTTTTTCTCGAGTTGCAGTGGGATATTTGAGTTACCACAGGGAATTCATGCTTCCTCTTGTGTTGGCCCACAAAAGTCTTATCTTCCATTCGAGATTCGAGGAAAAGCTGGAGGTGCGCTCTAGTCACTGAAGGCAAAAGAGACCCCACCAAGGCTTGTGTGCAGGACCTAATGTTCATGTCAAGGGGCGACAGGAATCTCGGGGTTGCATTCCAGACTCACCCTGGAGTCAGGCCTCGTCTCGAGGGGAAGCAAAGGACTCTGCTCTCCTCTCGAGTCGGACGGGAATGTCTTGGAGCCCACTGAGTGGCTTAAAGGGAGTCAAACCTCCTCTGGTGTTTGGAGGGAGGACACGGGATTGCTCTCCAGGCAATGCAGGAAATGAAGGCCCTCATCTCCCGATGACTGGGGCGTCTCGTAGGTTTTCTCGAGCTGTGGCGCTAGTGTGGGGTTTCTCACGAAGTAAGACTGGGAGCTCAGTGAGCCTCTCATGTGGTGCCAGGGCAGTCAGGTCTCTATGCACGTGGTGAGAGGGAGCCCGTCATTGTTCTCGAGTCATGGTAGGGGAATTGGGCCTGAAGAGGTGTTAAAGAAGGACTCTCGAGGTCTTTCCTGGGTTGCAGCAGGAAACCCTGGGTTCCATCGACTTGTGCCAGTGACTTCAGGAAGCTTCTCAGCGTGCCTCTGAGAAGTCAGGGTCACTGTGGAGTTGGGAGGGGCCTCTCGGAACTCCACTGGGTTTGGTGCAATGGAAGAGGGCCTCATGACAAGTTGAGGCAGGAACCACAGGGTTCCTCTCCTGGCTTCGAATGCGCCGGATCTGACTCAGATCGCAGATTCCTGCAGAGTTGGGACAGGAGAGTCAGGCCTCGTCTTGTGTGGAGGAATGGAACTCCGCTTGACTCTCGCGTTGTTCATGAGGTGACAGGCCACTTGTCGATTTGTATGTGGAACTTGTGGGTTTTTCTGGACGATGCACCGGGGTGTCACTGCCCCTTCGTGTTGTGCCTTGTTCCACAGGATTGCCTTCGAGTTGGGTTCTGCCATCGGGTTCTTATCAAGAGCGGACCAGGGAATCGGGGTCTTTTGGCATGCCGCACCACCCACGAGGCTATGTCTCGAATTTCCTCATGAGACTGGCCTCATCTTGATGTGCGCCAGGAAGGTCGGGAACGCCTTCCAGACAAAGCAGGGGAATCGAACCTCCTGTCGCGATTAAGAGGGGAGAAGAGTCTCAGATGAAGTGGTGCTGGGAACCTCGGTGTTCTCCTCAAGTGAGACTGGTATGTCGAGGAACTTTTGGGGTCGCATCAAGGGTTCCAAGTAACTTTTCACTCTTCAATACGGAACGTGGGACTTCTCTTGAGACGCTGTAGCGGGCAAGGGCCTCATCTTTCGATGACGGGGGAACCACGTGGTTTTTCTTGAGTTGCGGCGGGATTCTCGAGTTACAACCGGGAATTCAGGCTTCCTCTTCAACTGGCCCAGGGAAGTCCAGTTTTCATTCGAATTGTGACTTAGAACTGGGGATTGCTCTCGAGACACTGCAGGGCCAAATAGACCTCATCTAGGCTTGTGTCCAGGACCTAATGTTCCTCTTCTGGGGCGAAAGCGATCTCAGCATTGCATTCTGGACTCACCCGGGGAGTCAGGCCTCGTCTCGAGGGGAAGCCAAGGACACCGCTCTCCTTTCGAGTCGCGACGGGCACCTCTTGGAGCCCACTTTGTGGCCTAAAGGGAGTCAAGCCTCCTGTGAAGTTTGGAGAGAGGACTTGGGACTGCTCTCCAGGCCATGCAGGAAAAGATGGCCCTCATCTCGCGATGACGGAGGGATCTTGTTGGTTTTCTCGAGCTGCGGCACCAGTGTGGGGTTTCACACGAGGTACGATGGGGAGCTCAGGGAGCCTCTCGTGTGGCGCCAGGGAAGTCAGGTCTCCATGTGGGTGGCGAGGGGGAGCGCATTATTGCTCTCGAGCTATGGTAGGGGAATCTGACCTCAAGACACATTGAAGAAGGACTCTCGAGGTCTTTCTTCGGTTGTGGCAGGAAACCCTTATTTCCCTCGACTTTTGCCGATGGCCTCAAGGAGCTTCTCAGAATGCCTATGAGAAGTCAGGGATACTGTGGAGATGGGAGGGGCCTCTCGGGACTCCACTGGGTGTGGTATAATACAAGAGGGCCTCATCTCGTGTTGAGGAAGGAACCTCAGGGTTCCTCTCCATTTCAGACTCCGATCTCAGGATTCCTGCAGAGTTGGGACAGGAGAGTCAGGCCTCGTATTCTGTGGAGAAATGAAACTTAGCTTGCCTCTCGAGTTGTTCACGAGGTAACAGGTCACTTGTCGAGCTGTATGTGGAACCTGCAGAATTTTCCAAAAGATGCACGGGTGTTCAGGGTCCCTCCTTGTTGTGCCTTCATCCTACGGGATGCATTCCAAGACGTGTACGGGCATCGGGTTCTTATTAATAGCTGACCGGGAAATGGGGTCTTTCCGCATGTGGCACCACCCACGAGGCTACATCTCCAATTTCCTCGTGAGACAGGCCTCATCCTGATGTGCGCTGGGAAGATCGGTAACCCCTTCCACACAAAGCAGGAGAAAAGACACTCCTGTTGCAATCAGGAGGGGAGAAGGGGCTCAAATGATGTGGTAAGGGGAACATGGGTGTTACCCTCGAGTGAGGCCTGTATGTTGGGGAACTTTGGGGGTGCCATCATGGGTGCCAAGTACCGTTTTGCACTTCAGTAGGAACGTGGGACTTCTTTTGAGACGCTGTGGCGGGCAAGGGCCTCATGCTGCGAAGACGATGGAACCACGTGGTTTTTATCGAGTTGCGGCGGGATTCTCGAGTTACGACGTGGATCTCAGGCTTCCTCTTGTGTTAGCCCTGGGAAGCCCAAACTTCCCTTCGAGTTGCGAGGGAAAGCTGGATGTTGTGCTCGAATCACTGCAAGGCCAAAGAGACCTCATCTAGGCGTGTGTCCAGGACCTAATAGTCCTCTCAAGGGAAGACAAGGATCTCGGGATTGCACTCCAGACTCCCCCGGGGAGTCAGGCCTCGCCTCGAGGGGAAGCAAAGGACTGCGCTCTCCTCTCGAGCCGCGACGCAGATCTCTTGGAGCCCACTGAGTCGCCTCAAGGGAATCCATCCTACTCTTCAGTTTGGAGAGAGGACTCGGGATTGCTCTCCAGGCCAGGCAGGAAAAGAAGTCCCTCAGCTCGCGAGGACGGGGGCGTCTCAGGGGTTTCCTCGAGCTGCGGCGCCTGTGGGGGTTTTCTCCCGAGGCACGACGAGGACCTCAGGGAGCCTCTCGTGCGGCGCCAGGGAAGCCAGGTCTGCATGCGCGAGGTGAGGGGGAGCGCATCATTGCTCTCTAGTCCAGAGAGGGGACAAGGGCCTCAAGACACTTTGAAGAAGGACTATCGAGGTCTTTCTCGAGTGGTGGCAGGAAACCCTCATTTCCCTCGACTTCTGCAGGGGACCTGAGGGAACTTCCCAGGGTGCCCCTGAGAGGTGAGGGATGCTGTGGAGTTAGCGGGGCCACTGGTGGACCCAATGTAGTGACCTGTGAATAATGTATGCTCTCATCTTGTTTAAACCCTCAATATAATGTTTGCTCCTTTGTAAGTGTTACAACGTCCACCTTATCTTATAATGTAACCACTTATTGATATAACTATAGTCTTGCCGTGTTACAACAACTTCAGGATTTAATGCGATTGCGACGATTTGTGGGCTTACTTATTTTAGGAATATCAGCTTTAATAACCGCAATTACTTCTGTTACTGTGGCAGCAATATCATTGACTCAACAAGTGCATACTGCCCAATATGTTGATACCATGTCTAAAAATGTTTCACTAACTCTAACAACACAGGAAGCTATAGATAAGAAATTAGAGATGAGAGTAGACGCCTTAGAAGAGGCAATAATGCATATTGGGACTGATTTACAGGCTTTAAAACTGAAAATGGCTTTGTCTTGCCACGCTGATTACCGGTGGATATGCGTGACATCTTTAAAGGTAAATGAGACAGATTATGAATGGGAAAAAATAAAAAATCATATCTCAGGTGTTTGGAACAGCTCTGACATTGGCCTGGACTTAGGGAAACTTCATAATCAAATCCAGTCCCTGAAACACTCTCGACTGGATTTTACCGCCGCTGGAGCAGCTAATGACTTTTTTCACACCTTCTCTAACTTTTATTTCTGGAAAAAACATTCTGTCTAATCTTCTCATAATCATTCTTCCTTGTGTTGTCAGGATTCTTCGGCAGAACGTTCAGAAGCTCGCGACTGAGCTGCATCTGGCTGTTTTAAGAAATAAAAAAGGGGGAGATGCTGGGAGCCGGCATATTGCATATTGAGTGAGGATCTGGAATAGCTCAACTGGAATTCTATCACTGCCGGGAGCCAGCGTGAGGCACTCCGCCCATGACAAAGGTCATGAGGAAGGAGGCTCGGCATACGCAAAGGCGGGATCGAGCCTCAGGAGTCCCCCTGGAAATTCTCGAGCATCTACCCCCAAACCAGAGTCTGCCTACTTTCTGCTTTGTGCTTTCACCTACACCTCTGACTTTACGGGGGGCTGTCTCCCACTACCTCTCTCTGGAAAAAGAGTTAGCTTACAGCTCCAGTTAATAATTCCTGGGTGTGACAGTGTTTAACCTACAAACTCCTTTGGAAATCCTCTAGCCTGCCTGAATGGGTTTTTCCGGCCACATGTGATTGTTCAGAGCCTCCCAACTGTGAGAGGCAGGAGATGTTCTAAACTGCCTAAACACAGATTCCTTTGAGTAGTTAAAAGATTAATTAGAAATTGTATTGGTGAAGGGTTTTTTCACTTGTTGAGCCAGTTTGCTGCTAAGTCTTCATACTCCTTACCTACTGTGTCCTTGGCAGTGTATTGATTGATATAATGGGTGTATAGAAATGTAAAATGCAGCTTTGTCCAATGCTTTTTGGAAGGCTGGCGCCTGACTTTGGAATAATCACCTTTAGAGAAAGATAAGTTTCTTAAAATGTTAACAGGCCTCCGGGCCAGAAGATGATGTCAATCACCTGAACTTTTGCATATGATAAGTTTGCAGGAAGAAAGCCTGGCTTGCTGCATGACTCTACCCCTTCCCCCATTATCCTCTATGCATAACTTAAGGTATAAAAACTACTTTGGAAAATAAAGTGCGGGCCTTGTTCACTGAGACTTGGTCTCCCCATGTCACTCTCTCTCCCAAATTCCAGCTGAGCGTCCATCTGGAGCGCAGATGTCCTCTGCGACCATTTATTTGCCTGGGCTTCTAAGACCCACTCGAGAGGGTGTCTAAGGTGGGGCACCTTCCGCTATTCGAGAGGGCGCCTGCGGCCTCCGTGGTCAGAGCTAACCTGGTGTCACGGGTTATATTGATTTTCCGCGTAAACCAAGCCACTCAGCTTCTTTTCTCCACTGAATTTTCCTACTGAGCTATCCTTATTTCAGCCGCTTTTCTCCACTGAATTTCCTCACTGAGCTATCCTTATTCTATTACTCTTTGTATCCTTAATTAAGTGTAATTAAGCAGTTATTCCCTGACCCTCGCCTAGCCGTCTCTCCTTCGAATACCCTGGATCAGCAGGGGCCTCTCGGGACTCCGCTGTGGTTGGCGCAATGGAAGAGGGCCTCATCTCGAGGGGAGGCAGGAACCTCAGGCTTCCTCTCTGTTTCTGACTCCGACCCTCCGACCTCAGGGTCCCTGCAGAGATGGGAGCGGAGAGTTAGGCCTCGTCTTGTCTGAGGAAGGGAACTCCGCTTGCCTCTCGAGTTGCTCAGGGGGTCTCAGGCCCCTCTTCGAGCTGTGTGTGGAACCCACGGGTGTTTCTGGACGATGCACGGGAGTGTCAGTGCCCCTTCGTGTTGTGCCTTCACCCACAGGGTTGCCTTCGAAGAGGGGTCCGTGCAACGGGTTCTTCTCAAGAGTGGACCGGGAAATCGAGGTCGATAGGCATGTGGCACCACCCCCGTGGCTCATCTCGAATTTCCTCGTGCGGACGGCCTCATCCTGAGATGCGCCGGGAAGGCCGGGAATCCCTTCCAGACCACGCAGGGGAATCGACACTCCTGTCGCCATCAGGAGGGGAGAAGGGGCTCAGATGAAGCAGTGTCGGGACCCTCAGTGTTTCCCTCGAGGGAACCCGGTGTGTCGGGGAACTTCTGGGGGTCGCATGAAAGGTGTCAGGTACTGTTTTGCACTTCAGGACTGAAACTGGGACTTCCCTTGAGACGCCATAGCGGGCAAGAGGCTCATCTTGCAAAGACGTTGGAACCACGTGGTTTTCCTCGAGTTGCGGCGGGATTCTCGAGTTACGACGGGGATCTCAGGCTTCCTCTTGGGTTGGCCCTGGGAAGCCCAATCTTCCCCTCGAGTGAGAGGGAAAGCTGGGGGTTGCGCTCGAGTCACTGCAGGGCCGAAGAGACCTCACTTAGGCGTGTGTCCGGAACCTAATATTCCTCTCCAGGGAAGGCAGGGATCTCGGGGTTGCATTCCAGGCTCCCCTGGGGAGTCAGGCCTCGTCTCGAGGGGAAGCCAAGGACTCCGCCCTCCTCTCGAGTCGCGACGCGGGTCTCTTGGAGCCCCCTGAGCGGCCTCAAGGGAGTCCAGCCTGCTCTTCAGTTTGGAGACAGGACCCGGGATTGCTCTGCAGGCCATGCAGGAAAAGAAGGCCCTCAGCTCGCGAGGACGGGGGCGTCTCAGGGGTTTCCTCGAGCTGCGGTGCCCGTGGGAGGTTTCTCCCGAGGCACGACGAGGATCTCAGGGAGCCTCTCGTGCGGCGCCAGGGAAGTCAGGTCTCCATGCGGTGGCGATGGGGATCGAGTCATGGCTCTCGAGTCACGGGAGGGGAATAGGGCCTCGAGACGCGTTGAAGAAGGACTCTTGAGGTCTTTCTCGGGGGGCGGCGGGAAACCCTCGTTTCCCTCGCCTTCTGCCGGGGACCTTAGGGAACTTGCCAGGGTGCCTCTGAGAGGCGAGGGATCCTGTGGAGGTGGCGGGGCCCCTCGGGACTCAGCTGGGTCTGGCGCAACGGAAGAGGGCCTCACCTCGAGGGGAGGCAGGAACCTCAGGCTTCCTCTCCGTTTCGGACTCCGACCTCAGGGTCCCTGCAGAGTTGGGACAGGAGAGTCAGGCCTCGTCTTGTCTGAGGAAGGGAACACCGCTGGCCTCTCGAGTTCCTCAGGGGGTCTCAGGCACGCCTTCGAGCTGTGTGGAACCCGCGGGTCTTTGCGGATGATGCACGGGGGTGGCAGTGCCCCTTCGTGTTGTGCCTTCACCCACAGGGTTGCCTTCGAAGAGGGATCCGGGCCTCGGGTCCTTCTCAAGAGCAGACCGGGGAATCGGGGGCGTTCGGCAGGTGGCCCCACCCACGTGGCTCGTCTCGAATTTCCTCGTGAGACCGGCCTCATCCTGAGGTGCGCCGGGAAGGCGGGGAACCCCTTCCAGACCACGCAGGGGAATCGCCTCTCCTGTCGCGATCAGGAGGGGAGAAGGGGCTCAGAGGAAGCGGTGCCAGGACACTCGGTTTTCCCCTCGGGGGAAACCGACGTGTCGGGGGACTTTTGGGGGTCGCAGGAAGGCTGTCAGGGACGGTTTCGCCCTTCAGTGTGCAACAGGGGACTTTCATTGAGACGCCATCGCGGGCAAGGGCCTCATCTTGCCAAGAGGTGGGAACCACGTGGTTTTTCTCGAGTTGCGGCGCGATTCTCGAGTTACGACGGGGATCTCAGCCTTCCCCTTGGGTTGGCCCTGGGAAGCCCAATCTTCCCCTCGGGTTGCGAGGGAAAGCTGGGGGTTGCGCTCGAGTCACTGCAGGGCCGAAGAGACCTCACCTAGGCGTGTGTCCGGGACCTAATATTCCTCTCCAGGATAGGCGGGGATCTCGGGGTTGCATTCCAGGCTCCCCCGGGGAGTCAGGCCTCGTCTCGAGGGGAAGCCAAGGACTCCGCTCTCCTCTCGAGTCGTGATGCGGATCTCTTGGAGCCCCCTGAGCGGCTTCAAGGGAGTCCAGCCTCCTCTTCAGTTTGGAGAGAGGACTCGTGATTGGTCTCCATGCCATGCAGGAAAATAAGGCCCTCATCTCGCGATGACCGGGGTGTCTCATGTGTTTCCTCGAGCTGCCGCGCCAGTGTGGGTTGCCTCACGAGGTACGATGAGGAACTCATGGAGCCTCTCGTGCAGTGCCAGGTTAGTCAGGTCTCCATGCGCGTGGCGAGGGGGAGCGTGTCATGGCTCTCGAGTCATGGTAGGGTAATCGCGACTCAACACATTTTGATGCACTCTCGAGGTCTTTCTCGAGTCACGGCAGAAAACCCAGGGGTCCCTCGACTTGTGCCTGTGACCTCAGGGAGCTTCTTTTTGTGCCTCTGAGAACTCAGGGATACTGTGGAGTTGGTAGGGGCCTCTTGGGACTCCACTGGTTGTGGTGCAATGGAAGAGGGCTTCATCTCGAGTGGACGCAGGAACCTCAGGCTTGCTCTCCGTTTCTGACTCGGATCCCATGGTCCCTGCAGAATAGGGACAAGAGAGTCACACCTAGTCTTCTGTTGAGGAATGGACCTTCGTTTGCCTTTCGAGTTGTTTACAGGGTGACAGGCCACTTGTCGAAATGTCTGTGGGACCTGCGGGTTTTTCTGGACAATGCACGCGGGTGTCAGTGCCCCTTCGTGTTGTGCCTTCATCCACAGGTTTTCCTTCAAAGAGGTGTGCTGGCATCGGGTTCTTTTCAAGAGTGGACCGTGAAATTGGGGTCTTTCGACATGTGGCACCACCCACGAGGCTATGTCTCGAACTTCCTCATGAGACCGGCCTCATCCTGAGGTGCGCCCGGAAGGTCGGGAACCCCTTGCAGACAGAGAAGGGGAGTCGACCCTCCTGTCGCAATCAGGAGAGGAGAAGGGGCTCAGATGAAGTGGTGCCGGGAACCTCGGTGTTCCCCTTGAGTGAGTCTGGTATGTCGCGGAACTTTTGGGGTCGCATCAAGGGTGCCAAGTACCGTTTCGCACTTCAGGATGGAACGTGGGACTTCTCTTGAGATGCTGTAGCGGACAAAGGGCCTCATCTTGCGATGACGAGGGAAGCACGTGGTTTTTCTCGAGTTGCGGTGGGATTCTCGAGTTACGACGGGGAATTCAGGCTTCCTCTTGTGTTGGCCCAGGAAGTCTAATCTTCCATTCGAGTTGCCAGGGAGAGCTGGGGATTGGGCTCCATTCACTGAAGGGCAAACTAGACCTCATCTAGGCTTGTATCCAGGACTTAATGTTCCTCTCCATAGGCGACAGGGATTTGGGGTTGCATTCCATACTCACCCGGGGAGTCAGGCCTCATCTCGAGGGGAAGCAAAGGACTCCACTCTCTTCTCGAGTCGCGACAGGTATCTCTTGGAGCCCACTGAGTGGTCTTTGCTCTGTAGGAGAGCTCTAGTGTTCATAAGCCTGTACATAAGTGAACACAGACATTCTGTGTGCATGTTGCTGCATACCCAAAATAGGGCCACAAGGAGCCTCATGCTCTCCATGCAGCGCGGAAGCTGTGCAGCCACGCAGCAGCTGAAGAATCCAACCAATTGCTCTTTTCTTACCTCTGACAGAGCTCGCATTGCCGTAGCCCTTGGCAGTTTGAAAACACTGGACCCTAACCCCTCTCAAAGTAGGCCTGGGTTCTAGTTCGAATAGAAAGTCAATAGCGGAGCTGAGGACAGGAACGTGGCAGTCATTTATCACACGCTCCTGCAGCCTGCTACTACAGGGACACTAACGCTAGAAGCTAGGAATGTCTTTGCAAGTTGCGCAAAGGACAAGGGAGAACCTCGACCCTGACTCTAGTATTTCAGTCCTCTGAGCAGATCTGAGGTTCTCCCGCTGTAGAAGCTAACCCATTCCTTTCAAATACAGGCTTCCTAACACAGGGCCAGTTGGCTGCTTGCTCTTCCACGAAGCAGGCTTCCTTAACTTGCAAACTGCGAATTCCGCTTAACAGCCTGGAGGAAAATCGCTTCTTGGAAGATTTTTTTCAGAGGCTGTATCCCCGGAGCTGGGGCCAAGCTAGGGGACCCATACTGACAAGGGAAGGCAAAACCACATCCAATGTCTTTGCTCTGGAGGACAGCTTTGGTGAGCCTAAGTCTTTCAGGAATATTTCTGGCTCCAACAGAGTCAAATTCTGTGTGTGAAGCTGCACAGCCAAAATAGGGGAACAGAGAGCCTGATTCTCTCTGTGTAGCTTTGAAGCTGTCATTCAAACAACAGCTTGAGAATCCATACAATGCTCCCCTTACTGCTAAGAGAATTCTCATTGCTGTCGTCCTTGACAGTTTGTAGAAATCCGCACCCTAACCCTTCTCCAAGTAGGCCTGGGTCCTAGCTCGGAATAACAGGCAACGGCGGAGCTGAGGCCAGTAAGGCACAAGTGAGGTCTCACACACTCTTGCAGCCTGATCGTCCAGGAGCAGTAAGGCCTCTTTTTCCCTGTAGGAGGCTCGCTTGCCTTGCCTCCTGTGAACTGCATTTCCCAGCCTGGGCGCAAAGCTGTTCCTGGAGATTTTTTCTCAGGGGCTGTTTCCCTGGAGCTGGGTCGGACCTCGGGGGCCCAACTCACAGGGGAAGACAAAACCACATGCACAGGTCTATGCTCTGTAGGAGAGCTCTAGTGAACCTCATCTCTCAGGAACATTCTTGGCTTCTACAGAGACACCTCTGTGCATGAAGCTACACACCCAACATAGTGGCAAAGGGAGTCTGATTCTCTCCGTGGGTGCTGATGCTTTGTGGCAAAGCACCTGCTAAGAATCCATCCGCATAGGCTTCCCTCACCTTGACAGAGGTCTCATTGCTGTAGTCCTTGGCAGTTTGGAAAGAAGCAGACCCTTACCCTTCACCAAGTAGGCCCTTGTCCTCGTTTGAATGGAAAGGCAGTAGCTGAGCTGAGGCCAGTAAGGCGCCAGTCAAGTCTGACATATTCCCGATGCCTGCTCCTTCATGGAAAATAACGTTAGAATCTGGGAATGTCTTTGCAAGGCTGGCACAGGGCAGTCAGGAACCTCGACCCTGCCTCTGGAATTTCTATCTTCTCAGCAAATCTGGCGGTCTCGGTCAGGAGAAACTAACCCATTCCTTGCAAATATAGGCTTCCAAACACAGGCCGGTTGGCTGTCTCTTCTTGCCGAAGGAAGCTTGCTTATCCCACCTCCTGTGAACTCCACTTCCCAGCCTGGGTGATAAGAGGTTCTTGGAGATCTTTTCTCAGAGGCTGTTTCCAAGGAGCAGGGGCTGATCCCAGAGACCCACACGCACAGGGGAAGGGAAAACCGCATGGATAAGTCTTTGCTCTCTAGGAGTGCTCTAGTGAACCTCAGTCTATGGGGAATGTTCTTGGCTCCAACGGGGACATCTCTGTGTGGGAAGCTGCATTGCCAACATAGAGACACAGAGACCTGATTCTCTCTGTGCAGCTTTGACGCTGTCGTTCAAACAACAAATTGAGAATCCACACAATGCTCTCCCTTACCACTGAGAGAGTTATCATTGCTGTAGCCCTTCGCAGTTTCTGGAAATCGGCACACAAACACTTCTCCAAGTAGGCCTGGGTTCAAGTTCAGATGAACATGCAATAGCGGAGCTGAGGCCAGTAAAGCACCAGTCAGGTGTCACACACTCTGGCAGCCTGCTCCTCCAGGGACAGTGAGGCCTCTATTTCCCTTCAGGAGGCTCGCTTGCCTTACTTCCTGTGAACAGCGTTTCCCAGCCTGGGCGGAAAGAAGTTCCTGGAGATCTTTTCTCAGGGGCTGTTTCCCCGGAGTTGGGGCGGACCTCGGGGACCCAACTCACAGGGGAAGGCAAAACCAAATGGACAGGTCTATGCTCTGTAGGAGATCTCTAGTGAACTGCCGGGGTCCAGCCCCAGCTGATCCAGGGTATTTGAAGCAGAGACGGCGTAGGCGAGGGTCAGGGAACAACTGCTTAATTAAACGTTAATTAAGGATATAAAGAGTAATAAAATGAGGATAGCTCAGTAGGAAAATTCAGTGGAGAAAAGAGGCTGAGTAGCTTGGTTTACGCGGGGGACCAATAAAACTTCAAGACAAGAAGCTTGCACCACTTACATAGGCCGCAGGCGTCCTTCCGTTCTCCCGAAGGAGAGGAGACACTGAGGCCTCCCCGGTCGGATCTTAGAAGCCCAGGCAAAATTAGTAAGCTTGGTGGGTTCCGCGCTCCAGATGGAGACTCAACCAGAGTGAGAGAGAGAGAGAGAGACATGGGGAGACCAGTATTTCGAGAAACTGATCCCAATTCTTTATTTTCCATGGTCTACTTTTATACACTGAGATGTTATGCAAAAGTCACGTGGGGTCAGCAGTCCTGACTTTTATCAAAGTCAGGTGCTTCATACAAAAGTATACAGAGGTCTTAGGGGTGTTACATCATCTTCTGGCCGGGGGGCCTGCTGACAATTTACGACCCTCTCCTTGTGACAGCGGTCAGTCAACCAGGACACTTATTTCTCCAGGGGTGATTATTCTTAAAACAGACGCCACCCAAATAAAGTTACATTCCTATAGGGTGAGGGTGTAGTGGGTTTTAGTTAAGGAAAGAATTTACTTAGCCTAAGGTCTAACGTGATTTCTATCAAAGGTTAATACTTATTTCTTCTATATATTCATTAATGTGTATAAGGGCAGGGGATGTGGAGACTTAGCAGTAAACATCAGCTCAACAAATGAAAAACCCTTCACCAATATGATTTCTAATCAGCCCATTATACTTATACTAATAATTTTCTAACTTTTCTAAGGAACCTGTTTTTAGAAGGTTTAAAGCATCTCGTGCCTCTCATGGTTGGGAGGCTGTGAGCAATCACATGTGGCCGGACAAGCCTGTCAGGCAGGCTAGAGAACCTTCAGAGGAGTTTGTAGGTTAAAACACTCTTGTCACACCCAGGGGTTTTTATCAACTGGAGCTCTAGGTTAACTTCTTCTCCGAAAGAGGTGGTGGGGGACAGCCCCCCGTAAAGTCAGAGGTGTAGGTGAGAGCACAAAGTAGTAAGGTAGGCAGGCTCTGGTGATGGGGGTAGATGCTCGAGGATTTCCAGGGGGACTCCTGAGGCTCGATCCCGCCTTTGCGTATGTCGAGCCTCCTTCCTCATGACCTTTGCCATGGGCGGAGTGCCTCACTCTGGCCCCCAACAGTGAACCTCCTCTCTCAGGAACATTCTTGGCTCCTATCGAGACACCTCTGTGCGTGTAGCTACACACGCAACGTAGGGGCAAAGGGAGCCAGATTCTTTCCGTGGGGTGCTGATGCTTTGTGGCAAAGCACCTGCTTGAGAATCCATCAGCTTACGCTTCCCTCGCCTTGACAGAGGTCTCATTGCAGTAGCCCTTGGCAGTTTGGAAAGAAGAGGACCCTTACCTCTCATAAAGTGGGCCCTTGTCCTAGTTTGAAAGGAAAGGCAAGAGCTGAGCTGAGGCCAATAAGGTGCCAGTCAAGTCTGACATATTCCCGAAGCCTGCTCCTTCATGGAAAATAACGCTGTAATCTAGGAATGTCTCTGCAAGGCTGGCAAAGGGCAGTCAGCACCCTGCACCCTGCCTCTGGAATTACCGACTTCTGAACAGATCTGGAGGTCTCCCTTAGGGGAAGCTAACCCATTCTTCCAAATAGAGGCTTCCAAACGCAGGCCGCTTGGCTGCCTCTTGCTCTCTGAAGGAGGCCTGCTTTTCCCGCCTCCTATGAACCCCACATCCCAGCCTCTGGGAAAAGCGGATCTTGAAGATCTTTTCTCAGGGGTTGTTTCCACGGAGCTGGGGCCGAGCCTGGAGCCCCAAACGCACAGGGGAAGAAAAACCACATGGACAAGTCTTTGCTCTCTAGGAGAGCTCTAGTGAACTTCACTCTGTCAGGAACGTTCTTGTTTCCTATGGAGACACCCCTGTCTGTGAAGCTGTGTACCGAACATGGAGACACAGAGTCTGATTCTCTCTGTGCAGCTTTGAAGCTGTCGTTCAAACAACAGCTTGAAAATCCATACAATGCTCTTCCTTACCTGTGACACAGTTCTCATTGCTATACCCCTTGGCAGTATTTAGAAATCCATACCCAAACCCTTCTCCTAGTAGGCCTGGGTCCTAGTTCGGAGAAACACGCAATGGCGGAGCTGAGGCCAGTAAGGCACCAGTCAGGTCTCACACACTCTGGCAGCCTGATCGTCCAGGGAGACTAAGGCCTGTTGTGCCTTGCAGGAGGCTCGCTTGTGTTACCTCCTGTGAACTGCGTTTGCCAGCCTGGGGGAATAGCGGTCCCTGGAGATCTTTTCTCAGGGGCTCCTTCCCCTGAGCTGGGGCGGACCTCGGGGACCCAACTCACAGGGCAAGGCAAAACCATATGGACAGGTCTATGCTCTGTAGCAGACTTCTAGTGAACCTCATCTCTCAGGAACATTCTTGGCTCCTATAGAGACACTTCTGTGTGTGAAGCTGCGTACCTAACATAGGGGCACAGAGAGCCTGATTCTCTCAGTTCATTTTGACCCTGTCGTTCAGAAAACAGCTTGAGAATCCATAAAATGCTCTCCCTTACCGCTGAGAGAATTCTCACTGCTGTAGCCCTTGGCACTTTGTAGAAATCCGCACCCAAACGCTTCTCCAAATAGGCCTGGGTCCTAGTTCGGAGGAACAGGCAATGGTGGAACTGAGGCCAGTAAGGCAACAGTCAGGTTTCACACACTCTGGCAGCCTGCTCCTCCAGGGACAGTAAGGCCTCTTTTTCTCTGCAGGAGATTCGCTTGCCTTACTTCCTGTGAACAGCGTTTCCCAGCCTCAGCGAAGCGGTTCCTGGAGATCTTTTCTCAGGGACAGTTTCCCTGGAGGTGTGGCGGACCTCGGGGACCCAACTCACAGGGGAAGGAAAAACCACATGGACAGGTCTATGCTCTGTAGGAGAGGTTTAGTGAACCTAATCTCTCAGGAACATTCTTGGCTCCTATAGAGACAACTCTGTGTGTGAAGCTACACTCCCAACATTGGGGAACAGGGATCTTGGTTCTCTCCGTGGGGTGCTGATGCTTTGTAGTAAAGCACCTGCTTGAGAATCCATCCTCTTAGGCTTCCCTCGCTTTGACAGAGGTCTCATTGCTGTAGCCCTTGGCAGTTTCAAAGAAGAAGACCCTTACCCTTCATAAAGTAGGCCCTTGTCCTAGTTTGAATGGAAAGGCAATAGCTGAGCTGAGGCCAATAAGGAGCCAGTCCCCTCTGACACATTCCCGAAGCCTGCTCCTTCATGGAATATAACTCTAGAATGTTGGAATGTCTTTGCAAGGCTGGCAAAGGGCAGTCAGGAACCAGCACCCTGCCTCTGGAATTACCGACTTCTGAGCAGATCTGGAGGTCTCCTTTAGGAGAAGCTAACCCATTCCTTCCAAATAGAGGCTTCAAAACACAGGCAGGTTGGCTGCCTTTCGTGCCCGAAGGAGGCTTGCTTTTCTCTCCTCCTATGAACCCCAGTTCCCAGCCTCTGGGAAAAGCGTATCTTGAAGATATTTTCTCAGGGGTTGTTTCCACAGAGCTGGGGCCGAGCCCGGGGCCCAAAGGCACAGGGGAAGGCAAGACCACATGGACAGGTCTATGCTCTGTAGCAGACCTCTAGTGAACCTCATCTCTCAGGAGTATTCTTGGCTCCTACAGAGACACCTCTGTGTGTGAAGCTGCGTACCTAACATAGGGGCAGAGAGAGCCTGATTCTCTCTGTTCATTTTGACGCTGTCATTCAGAAAACAGCTTGAGAATCCATAAAATGCTCTCCCTTACCACTGAGAGAATTCTCACTGCTGTAGCCCTTGGCACTTTGTAGAAATCTGCACCCAAACGCTTTTCCAAGTAGGCCTGGGTGCTAGCTCGGATGAACAGGCAATGGTGGAGCTGAGGCCAGTAAGGCAACAGTCAGGTTTCACACATTCTGGCAGCCTGCTCCTCCAGGGACTGTAAGCCCTCTTTTACTATGCAGGAGATTCGCTTGCCTTACTTCATGTGAACAGCATTTCCCAGCCTCGGCGAAGCGGTTCCTGGAGATCTTTTCTCAGGGACAGTTTCCCCGGAGGTGTGGCAGACCTCGAGGACCCAACTCACAGGGGAAGGCAAAACCACATGGACAGGTCTATGCTCTGTAGGAGAGGTTTAGTGAACCTAATCTCTCAGGAACATTCTTGGCTCCTATAGAGACAACTCTGTGTGTGAAGCTACACTCCCAACATTGGTGCACAGGGAGCTTGATTCTCTCCGTGGGGTGCTGATGCTTTGTGGCAAAGCACCTGCTTGAGAATCCATCCTCTTAGGCTTCCCTCACCTTGACAGAGGTCTCATTGCTGTAGCCCTTGGCAGTTTGCAAAGAAGAAGACCCTTACCCTTCATAAAGTAGGGCCTTGTTCTAGTTTGAATGGAAAGGCAATAGCTGAGCTGAGGTCAATAAGGAGCCAGTCCCGTCTGACACATTCCCGAAGCCTGCTCCTTCATGGAAAATAACTCTAGAATCTAGGAATATCTTTGCAAGGCTAGCAAAGGGCAGTCAGGAACCAGTACCCTGCCTCTGGAATTACCGACTTCTGAGCAGATCTGGAGGTCTCCTTTAGGAGAAGCTAACCCATTCCTTCCAAATAGAGGCTTCAAAACACAGGCAGGTGGGCTGCCTTTTTGTTCCCGATGGAGGCGTGCTTTTCTCTCCTCCTACGAACCCCGGTTCCCAGACACTGGGAAAAGTGGATCTTGAAGATATTTTCTCAGGGGTTGTTTCCACGGAGCTGGGGCCGAGCCTGGAGACCCAAAGGCACAGGGGAAGGCAAGACCACATGGACAAGCCTTTGCTCTTTAGTATAGCTCTAATGAACCTCACTCTGTCAGGATCTTTCTTGATTCCTATGGAGACACACCTGTGTGTGAAGGTGCGGGCACAGAGAACCTGATTACCCCTGTGCAGCGCTGAGTCTGGGCGGCTAAACAACAGCTTGGGAATGCAGCCTGGGGTGCTTCCCTTCCCTCGGACAGAGCTCTCCTTGCGGTAGGCCTTGGTAGTTTGCATACAATGGGGCCCTAAGCCCTCTGCAAGTTGGCCTGGCTCCTAGGTCCAAAGGGCAGGCCAGAGCGGAGCTGAGGCTGTCAGGCTCCAGACACATCTCCCATACTCCTACATCCTGCTCCTACCTGGGCGTGAACGCTAGAAGCTGGGAAGGTACCTGGACCGTGCAGGGGCGGGGCGAACGCGGGCGGCGTGGGGCGGGGGTCGGCTTCTGACGGGGGTGGGGGCGGGCTTCCCAGTTGTGCTCTCGGAGGTGGACACTGAGGCTGAAAACGTGCCGGGAGCACACCCGGGACTGGGTAAACCGGGGCTGCGCGGGTCGAGATTCCGATGGCTTTGGGTGGGGGTCGGTCCCAGTTGTGCTCCTGGGTGTTGCCACTGCGGCTGGGAATGCGCCTGGAGCACGGCAGGGGCGGGGCTAACCCTGAGGGCGCGGGGCGGGGGTCGGCTCATGGGGGGGATGGGGAGGGGTTCCCAGTTGCGCTCTCGGGGGTTGCAACTGCGGCTGGGAACACCCATTTCGTCCGCTCCTGGGTCCCCAAGGATCGCCATCCCGTGGGTGCAGTGGAGGGCTGCGGACCACAGGTAAGGGAACTGGGACTGCGTGGAGCAGGGAACCAAGTATTCCGCCGTCTGTTGGCACATTCTCGGAGCTCCCCAACCTGGCGGTCGCAGAAAGGCCTTGCCTTTGGGGTCAAGGCCTTTACCGCTCCACCCCTCTGCTGAAAAATCTCAGAGTCTGCGCGGTTCTTCCAAGCAGCCTAGTGTCCGCTGGAAGTCCAAGGGACAGAACACTGAACTCTGGCCGGCTGGCCCAGCCCTGCTTCTGGCACTTTGTAAGCCAGCGGGCCCTTGAGCACCTGCTGGGATGGGAAAGGGAAGGGTCCACGGATTGCACCCTAGAAACTTAGTAGGGTGCATGGATTTCAAACCCTGGTGGCCGCCCAGGCAGCAAAGAAGGGGGGAGGGCACCTTGCTGCCCTTTCATGGCAGAATCTGTGGTTGTCCAGCTGCGTGAGCCTTTTCATGAGGACCCTGGGCAATAAAAGTTTGGTGTTTTGGAACTGAATAATTAGAACGTGTAAAAGCTTTAAATTATGTGGTGGTGTAATTAAAAAACAAAACAAAACAAAACCAAGCTCCAAGTGTTTTGCAAATGGAGGTTTAAATATTGAAGGACTGTATTCCTTGCACTGTGGCATTCTATCAAGAAGTGTGCAGGATTTTTTTTTTTTTAAGAAAAGTGTTCGAAGTGAGGGAAACAGGAAACCCAGAGGTGCCCCTGTATTTTGGGGAAGGCCTTAGGAGGTCACTTGGAAATGCTGCTGGATGTGCGGGAGGGCGGCAGATGGGCTGTGCAGGCTTGTCCTTTGCATGGATGTTCCTGTGTGTGGAAACCCAGCTCAGAGCCATCTCCTGATGTGTAAGAATTTCGCAGACAAACCTTGAGCTAAGCAATGCATTTTTTCCTAAGAAAATGTTTGTCTTAAGCGATGTAAATATCCTATGTATTTCCGCTAGACTCTGGCTTCAGGTCGGTTCCCCCAAAAGGCTCAGAAGCGATTTGAACAAAACAGCATGTTTTCCTCCTAGCTTGTTCTCCTTATCTATGTTAAGGAAATGATATATTTGCCTGCAATACTGCCTTTCTTCAAGATTCATGTCAATCAGGTTTTGGCCCGGGATGACTCACCTGCTGCCAATATTATCTCAATGCATGTCGTGGGGGAAGGGCCTGGTGCCATTCCCTGAAACAGTTCCTTTCTTTCCTTAGCTGACTGCTAGTGCCTGTAGAATATCTGGCTAAAGACCAGCAGGGGGTACTCTTACTACCCCCCCCCCTACCCCGCCTCGAGTCTAAGTCAGCAGCTTTCTCTATCTCTTTAATACTTTAATAGCACTTGATTACACAAAAGCTCTGAGTGATCAAATCATATCAAATCTTCATTTCAGATTGAAGATGCATTCCATGGTATTGCCATCTTAAGTCTTTCCATCGTTATGGAATATCTGTCCATGTATTCAGGATAGTTTTCAGCCAGGGTGTATAATTTCCAGTGTGCCAGTCTTGTCATCCTCGTTACATCCATGGCAAAGTGTTTTATTCATGTTGATATTATTGAAAGGGAATTTTTTAAAATTCCTTTTCAGATTATTATCTGCTAATGTATACAGATAAAACTGTGTAATCATTCATTTTTATCAGTTTGGACAGCTTGATAGTTGTCTTTAATTTCTTTACTTTCTGACACTTTAAGATTATCCTGGGACACATATGTAATGCCTCACCCCTAAATTCAGACATGTGTTCAAAGAACTTCTGTCCTTTTATTTATTTATTTATTTATTTATTCTTTAACATTGAAATCGTTTTGACTATGCTGGGTGTTTGTTGCTAAATGGAAGTAGCTAGGACCTCTGGACTGCAGTCTCTCATCTCTTGCTGACCTCTTGTTGACCTCTGCAGATTCCTGGTAGGTGGGAGCTTGTTAGTTCCTTGTTCCTTATCAGAACCTCCTGTGGTAAGTGTTTTTCTCTTCTCTGTTGCCTGGTAAGGGTGGGTGGTCATGGGCATCCCAAAGTTGGCTAGAAGTCAATTATTTAGGCAGGCTTGTGCATAGATATGGGAGAAGGCAATGGCACCCCACTCCTGGAAAATCCCAAGGACGGAGGAGCCTGGTAGGCTGCAGTCCATGGGGTGGCTAAGAGTCGGACACCACTGAGCGACTTCATTTTCACTTTTCACTTTCATGCATAGGAGGAGGAAATGGCAACCCACTCCAGTGTTCTTGCCTAGAGAACCCCAGGGACTGCGGGGCCTGGTGGGCTGCCATCTATGGCGTGGCACAGGGTCGGCCTCAACTGAACCACTTAGCAGCTGCAGCAGCAGCAGCAGCAGTGCATAGATATCAAAGGGGATGAGAACAGTCAGGTAGGATCACATATGTCACCATGAAACAATACTTCTCCTCTTAGCCAAAGCTAACAAAAGATTTCTGTTCTAGGTCAACCTAGAAGAGATCACTTAAGAGGTAAAGAAACTTAAACTCCATTAGCAAAGGCAGTTCAACATCTCAAGAAAACTTATGCTAGGCACAAAACTCTTTTCTGGGGGCCTACTTTCCCTACAACCTCCTTATCCCATTCTGTACCCATTCCTTTGCTTCTCCCGTCCTGAAAATGCCACCTGTAAGACAGAACTACTTCGTTTTCCTTCTTAAAGTGTGATTGCATTCCATACATTCTTGTAATAACAAGTCATACATTTCCCTTCAGCAACCAAGAACTGACTCTTATATTGGCATTTGATAGATTGGTGAGCATACCTATCAGTGATAATAGCGCCCACCCCGCTTCCTGCAAGAACAGAACAAAACAAAACAAAACAAAAAAATTGCTTTCTTACATTTAATATGTTCGGATGGTGCCACTCACTATTCATGCAGAGTCAAAAATCTCTTTTGTTTCTGTGTAAAAGGGAGGTCTTTTCAAGTCGTGAATGTTTAAGAAGTTTCATTTATTTGGAAGTGACCTAGCTATTCAATACACTGTCGTCACTTAGTTTAGCACCAGGATAGAAACTCAGGTAACCAAAACACCTGGAGGAACGATTGTAAGTTCAGTTCAGTTCAGTTGCTCAGTCGAGTCTGACTCTTTGGGACCCCGTGGCCTGCAGGACGCCAGGCTTCCGTGTCCATCACCAACTCCAGGGGCTTGCTCAAACTCATGTCCATCGAGTCAGTGATGCCATCCAACCATCTTATCCTCTGTCATCCCCTTCTCCTCTGCCTTCAATCAAGACTATGAGAGGCAGATATTTTAGAGTATAATTATTGTTAAGAGTTTATCTAAAAGCTCATATCACATTTACATTTTTTACATTGGTTGTTGCTGTTTCCAGGTACTTTCTTGCTGACAAGCTTGTGACACATATAACAATAGAGCAATTTTTACCTCAAAAGAAACCTAGGCACTATGAACGTGTTGTGCTTAATGTTGTTGACTCTTAGACATGTCTATAGTGGAGGAGCAAAACCAAAAATACTAGATATTTAATATTGACTAGTTCCCAGTTCACGGGACTCTGACATTCATTTAGGTCAATGTTTTCTTGTATTTCCAGCAGTTTGATTTGGAAGGGCTGCCTTGTCTTGAGACCATTGAAATCAGAACTCAGAACTTGAGCAATATTATCAAAAAACACAAGGCTCACACTGACACATACCTTAATCCAGACAGACAGACAAGACATCTTCCAGTTTTCCGCCTGAGATTTAAAATATTTCTTTGAGCCGTTTTCCTGGGGAGTGGGGGGGGGAGTGGGGGTGGCAGCGAGGCAGGCTTGGGTAACAAGCTAATTGTTTGTCATTGCATATGCAAAGAACCAGCTTTCCGGGTTCCAAGGAAAAAAGTTTCCTTGGTACCCAATTTTGTTTGGATCTATAGACTCTCATGGCCCTCCTAGGTCAGGACATCTTTCCTTTCTGTAGTCCTCATTTTATCCCTAAATCATAGACAGCTTGGATTGTCTCTGTGGGGTGGATGTATTGTCCTCGTGTTTGACCTGGCGGCAGTAGCGAGGTCCGAGAGCCTCTCCTGGAACCGGGCGTGGGGACGGGGCTCACCAGGAGCCCCTGGTGGAAGTGGGCAATGCCCCGGGAGTGCGCCAGGGGCAGGGCGATCCCGGGCGGCGCGGGTCGGGGTTCTGGTCGGGAGGGGGTGGGGGGCGGTAACAGTTGTGCTCTCGGGGGTCCCCACTGCAGCTGGAAACGCGCTGGGAGTGCGGCAGGGGCGGGGTGAACCTGGGTGGCGCGGGGCGGGGTTCGGCTCCTGGCGGGGGTGGGGGAGGGCTTCCCAGTTGTGCTCTCGGTGGTGGCCACTGCGGCTGGAAACGCGCCGGGAGCGCACCCAGGGCGGGGTAAACCTGGGCTGCGCGGGTCGAGATTTAGATGGCTGTGGGTGGGGGTTCGGTCGCAGTTGTGCTCTCGGGGGTCGCCACTGCGGCTAGGAACGCCCATTTCCTACGCTCCTGTGTCCCCAAGGATCCACATCTAGTGGGTGCAGCAGAGGGCTGCGGGCCACAGGTCAGGGAACTGGGACTGCTTGGAGCAGGGAACCAAGTATTCCGCCCTCTGTTGGCACATTCTCGGAGCTCCCCAACCTGGCGGTCGCAGAAAGGCCTCGCCCTTGGTGTCAAGGCCTTTACCGCTCCACCCCTTTGCTGAAAAATCTCAGTCTGCACGGTTTTCCCAAGCAGCCTAGTGTCCCCTGGAAGTCCAAGGGACAGAACACTGAACTCTGGCCGGCTGGCCCAGCCCTGCTTCTGGCACTTTGTAAGCCAGCGGGCCCTTGAGCACCTGCTGGGATGGGAAAGGGAAGGGTCCACGGATTGCACCCTAGAAACTTAGTAGGGTGCATGGATTTCAAACCCTGGTGGCCGCCCAGGCAGCAAAGAAGGGGGGAGGGCACCTTGCTGCCCTTTCATGGCAGAATCTGTGGCTGTCCTGATGCGTGGGCCTTTTCATGGGGACCTTGTGCAATAAAAGTTTGGTGTTTTGGTACTGAATAATTAGAAATTGTAAAAAGTTTAAATTATGTGGTGGTGTAATTAAAAAACAAAACAAAACAGAACCAAGCCCCAAGTGTTTGGCACAGGGAGGTTTAAGTATCGAAGGCCTGTTTTCCTTGCACTGTGGCATTCTATCAAGAAGTGTGCAGGATTTTTTTTTTTTTTAAGAAAAGTGTTCGAAGTGAGGGAAACAGGAAACCCAGAGGTGCCCCTGTATTTTGGGGAAGGCCTTAGGAGGTCACTTGGAAATGCTGCTGGCTGTGGGGGAGGGGGGCAGATGGGCTGTGCAGGCTTGTCCTTTGCATTCATGTTCTTGTGTGTAGAAACCCAGCTCGGAGCCATCTCCTGATGTGTAAGAATTTCGCAGACAAACCTTGAGCTAAGCAATGCATTTGTTCCTGAGGAAATGTTTGTCTTAAGCGATGTAAATATCCTATGTATATCTGCTGGACTCTGGCTTCAGGTCGGTTCCCGCAATAGGCTCAGAAGCGACTTGAACAAAACAGTATGTTTTCCTCGTACCTTGTTCTCCTAATCTATGTTAAGGAAATGATATATTTGCCTGGAATACTGCCTTTCTTCAAGATTCATGTCAATCAGTTTTTGGCCCAGGATGACTCACCTGCTGCCAATGTGACCTCAAGGCATGTCGTGGGGGAGGGGCCTGGTGCCATTCCCTGAGACAGTGCCTTTCTTTCCTTAGCTGACTGCTAGTGCCTGTAGAATATCTGGCTAGAGACCAGCAGGGCGTACACCCCGCCTCAAGTCTAAGTCAGCAGTTTTCTCTATCTCATTTATACTTTAATAACAATTGATGACACAAAAGCTCTGAGCGATCAAATCATATCAAATCTTCATTTCAGATTGAAGATGCATTCCATGGTATTGCCATCTTAAGTCTTTCCATTGTTATGGAATACCTGTCCATGTATTCAGGATAGTTTTCAGCCAGGGTGTATAAGTTCCAGTGTGCCAGTCTTGTCATCCTCGTTACATCCATGGCAAAGTGTTGTATTCATGTTGACATTATTGAAAGGGAATTTTTTTTAATTCCTTTTCAGATTATTATCTGGTAATATATACAGAAAAAACTGTGTAATCTTTCGTTTTTATCAGTTTGGACAGCTTGATAGTTGTCTTTAATTTCTTTCCTTTCTCATACTTTAAGATTTTCCGGGCACTGTACATGTACTGCCTCACCCCTAATCTCAGTCATGTGTTCAAAGAACTTCTGTCCTTTATTTGTTTACTTATTTTTTGCAACATTGAATTCGTTTTGACTATGCTGGGTCTCTGCTGCAAGATGGAAGTTGCTAGGACCTCTGGACTGCAGTCTTCCATCTCTTACTGACCTCTTGTTGACCTCTGCAGAATCCTGGTTGGCGGGAGCTTGTTAGTTCCTCGTTCCTTACCAGGACCTCCTGTGGTAAGTGTTTTTCTCTTCTCTGTTGCCTTGTAAGGGTGGATGGTCATTGGCATCCCAAAGCTAGCTAGAAGTCAATGATTTAGGCAGGCTTGTGCATAGATATGGGAGAAGGCAATGGCACCCCACTCCAGTACTCTTGCGTGGAAAATCCCATAGATGGAGGAGCCTGGTAGGCTGCAGTCCATGGGGTCGCTAAGAGTCGGACACCACTGAGCGACTTCACGTTCACTTTTCACTTTCATGCATGGGAGGAGGAAATGGCAACCCACTCCAGTGTTCTTGCCTAGAGAACCCCAGGGACTGCGGGGCCTCATGGGCTGCCGTCTATGGGGTCGCACAGAGTCGGACACGACTGAAACGACTTAGCAGCAGCAGCGGCGGCAGCAGCAGCAGAAGCAGTGCATCGATATCAAAAGGGCTGCAAACAGTCAGGAAGGATCACATATGTCACCGTGAAACACTACTTCTCCACTTAGCCAAAGCTAACAAAAGATTTCTGTTCTAGGTCAACCTAGAAGAGATCACTTAAGAGGTAAAGAAACTTAAACTCCATTAGCAAAGGCATTTCGACATCTCAAGAAAACTTGTGCTAGGCACAGAACTCTTTTCTGGGGGTCCACTTTCCCTACAACCTCCTTATCCCATTCTGTACCCATTCCTTTGCTTCTCCCATCCTGAAACGGCCACCTGTAAGACAGAACTACTTTGTTTTCCTTCCTCAAGTGCCATTGCATTCCACATACTTTCTTGTAATAACAAGTCATACATTTCCCTTCAGCAACCAAGAACTGACTTTTATATTGGCATTCGCTATAGCCCGCCCCCCTCCCCCCACCCCCAAGAACAGAACAAAACAAAACAAAACAATTGCTTTCTTACATTTAACATGTCAGGATGGTGCCAGACACTATTCATGGAGAGTCAAAAATCTCTTTTGTTTCTGTGTAAAAGGGAGGTCCTTTCAAGTCGTGAATGTTTCAGAACTTTCATTTATTTGGAAATGACCTAGCTATTCAATACACTGTCGTCACAAGGATAGAAACTCGGGTAACCAAAACACCTGGAGAAACGTTTGTTAGTTCAGTTCAGTTCAGTTGCTCAGTCGTGTCTGACTCTTTGGGACCCCGTGGCCTGAAGGACGCCAGGCTTCCGTGTCCGTCACCAGCTCCAGGGGCTTGCTCAAACTCATGTCCATCGAGTCAGTGATGCCATCCAACCATCTTATCCTCTGTCATCCCCTTCTCCTCTGCCTTCAATCAAGACTATGAGAGGCAGATATTTTAGAGTATAATTATTGTAAAGAGTTTGTCTAAAAGCTCATATCACATTTACATTTTTTACTTTTGTTGTTGTCGTTTCCAGGTAGTTTCTTGCTGACAAGCTTGTGACAGATATAACAATAGAGCAATTTTTACCTCAAAAGAAACCTAGGCACTATGAACATGTTGTGCTTAATGTTGTTGACTCTTAGACATGTCTATAATGGAGGAGCAAAACCAAAAATACTAGATATTTAATATTGACTAGTTCCCAGTTCACGGGACTCTGACATTCATTTAGGTCAATGTTTTCTTGTATTTCCAGCAGTTTGATTTGGAAGGGCTGCCTTGTCTTGAGACCATTGAAATCAGAACTCAGAACTTGAGCAATATTATCAAAAAACACAGGGCTCACACTGACACATACCTTAATCCAGACAGACAGACAAGACATCTTCCAGGTTTCCGCCTGAGATTTAAAATACTTCTTTGAGCCAGTCTTCTGGGGAGTGGGGGGATGGGGGTGGCAGTAAGGCAGGCTTAGGTAACAAGCTAATTGTTGGTCATTGCATATGCAAAGAACCAGCTTTCCGGGTTCCAAGGAAAAAAGTTTCCTTGGTAACCAACTTTGTCTGGTTCTATAGAATATCATGGCCCTCCTAGGTCAGGTCATCTTGCCTTTCTGTAGTCCTCGTTTTATCCCTAAATCATAGACAGCTTGGATTGTCTCTGTGGGGTGTATGTATTGTCCTCATGTTTGACCTGGCGGCAGCAGCGAGGTCCGAGAGCCTCTCCTGGAACCGGGCGTGGGGACGGGGCTCACCCAGAGCCACTGGTGAAGGTGGGCAGCGCCCCTGGAGCGCGGCAGGGGCGGGGCGAACCCGGGCGGCACAGGGCGGGTGTCGGCTCCTGGCGGGGGTAGGGGAGGGCTTCCCAGTTGTGCTCTCGGGGATGGCCACTGCAGCTGGAAACGCGCCGGGAGCGCAGCCAGGGTGGGGTAAAGCTGGGCTGCACAGGTCGAGATTCCGCTCACTGTGGGTGGGGGGACGGTCCCTGTTGTGCTCCCGGGGGTCGCCAATATTGCTGGGAACCCGCCGGGAGCCCGGCAGGGCCGGGGCGAAACCTGGCGGTGCGGGGCGGGGTGGGGTTCCGTTCTCAGTGGGGGTCGGCTCCTGGCGGGGGTGGGGGAGGGCTTTCCAGATGTGCTGTTGGGGGTCGCCATTGCGGCTGGGAATGCCCATTTCGTGAACTCCTGGATCCCCAAGGATCGGCATCCATTGGCCACAGCGGAGGGGTGCGGAACACAGGTAAGGGAACGGGGACTGCGTGGAGCAGGGAACCATGTATTCCGCCCTGTGTTGGCACAGTCTCAGAGCTCCCCAACCTGGCGGTCGCAGAAAGGCCTCGTCTTTGGGGTCAAGGCCTTTACCGCTCCACCCCTCTGCTGAAAAACCTCAGAGTCTGTGCGGTTTTCCCAAGCAGCCTAGTGTCCGCTGGAAGTCCAAGGGACATAACCCTGAATTCTGGCCGGCTGGCGCAGCCCTGCTTCTGGCACTTTGTAGGCCAGCGGGCCCTGGAGCACCTGCTAGGATGGGAAAGGGAAGGGTACGCGAATTGCACCCTGGTGGCCGCCAAGGCAGCAAAGAAGGGGGGAGGGCACCTTACTGCCCTTTAATGGCAGACAGAATCTGTGGCTGTCCTGCTGCGTGGGCCTTTTCATGGGGACCTTGTGCAATAAAAGTTTACCGGTGACCTTAGGGAACTTCCCAGTGTGCTTCTGACAGATGAGGGATGCTGTGGAGTTGGCGGGGCCTCCCAGGACTCCGCTGGGTTTGGCGCAATGGAAGAGGGCCTCATCTCCAGGGAAGGCAGGAACCTCAGGCTTCCTCTCCGTTTCAGACTCCGACCGCAGGGTCCCTGCAGAGTTGGGACAGGAGAGTCAGGAATCGTCTTGTCTGAGGAAGGGAACTCCGCTTGCCTCTCGAGGTGCTCAGGGGGTCTCAGGCCCCTTGTTGAGCTGTGTGTGGAACCTGCGGGTGTTTCCGGAAATACACGACGGTGACAGTGCCCCTTCGTGTTGTGCCTTCACCCACTGGGTTGCCTTCGAAGAGGTGTCCGGGCATCGGGTTCTTTTCAAGAGCGGACAGGGAAATCGGGGTCTTTCGGCATGAGGGACCACCCACGGGGCTAGTCTCAAATTTCCTAGTGAGGCCGGCTTCATCCTGAGTTGTGCTGGGAAGGCCGGGGACACTTCCAGACAATGCAGGGGGATCGACTCTCCTGTCGCCATCAGGAGGGGAGAAGGGGCTCAGATGAAGTGGGGACGGAACCCTCGGTGTTACCCTCGAGGGAAACCGGCGTGTGGGGGACTTTTGGGGGTTGCATGAAAGGAGTCAGGTACCGTTTCGCACTTCAGGACAGAACCTGGGACTTCCCTTGAGACGCCGTAGCGGGCAAGGGCCTCATCTTGCGAAGACGTTGGGACCATGTGGATTTTCTCGAGTTGCGGCGGGATTCTAGAGTTACGAAGTGGATTTCAGGCTTCCTCTTGTGTTGGCCCCGGGAAGCCTAATCTTCCATTCGAGTTGCGAGGGAAAGCTGAGGGTTGCACTCGAGTCACTGCAGGGCCAAAGAGACCTCATCTAGGCCTGTGTCCGGGACTTAACGTTCCTCTCAAGGGAAGACAGGGATCTCAGGGTGGCGTTCCAGACTCCCCCGGGGAGTCAGGCCTCGCCTCGAGGGCAAGCCAAGGATGCCGCTCTCCTCTCAAGTCGCGACGCAGATCTCTTGGAGCCCACTGAGTGGCCTCAAGGGAGTCAGGCCTTCTCTTCAGTTTGGAGAGAGGACTCGGGATTGTGCTCTGGGTCAGGCAGGAAAAGAAGGCCCTCACCTCGCGAGGATGGGGGCGTCTCAGGGGTTTCCTCGAGCTGCGGCGCCCGTGGGGGTTTTCTCACGAGGCAAGACGAGGATCTCAGGGAGCCTCTCGTGTGGTGCCAGGGAAGTCAGGTCTCTGTGCACGTGGCGAGGGGGAGCGCATCATGGCTCTCCAGTCATGGGAGAGGACTAGGGCCTCCAGAGGCGTTGAAGAAGGACACTCGAGGTCTTTCTGTGGTTGCGGCGGGAAAGCCTCGTTTCCCTCGACTTCTGCCGGGAATTGAGGGAACTTCCCATGGTGCCTCTGATAGGTGAGGGATGCTGTGGAGTTGGCGGGGCCTCTCGGGACTCCGCTGGGCTTGGCGCAATGGAAGAGGGCCTCATCTCGAGGGGAGACAGGAAACTTAGGCTTCCTCTCCTTTTCGGACTCCAACCACAGGGTCCCTGCAGAGTTGGGACAGGAGAGTCAGGCCTCGTCTTGTCTGAGGAAGGGAACTCCGCTTGCCTCTCGAATTGCTCAGGGTGTCTCACGCACCTCGTCAAGCTGTGTGTGGAAACCGCGGGTTTTTCCGGATGACGCACGGGGGTGTCAGTGCCCCTTCGAATGGTAACTTCACCCACAGGGTTGCCTTCGAAGAGGTGTCCGGGCATCGGGTTCTTATCCAGAACGGACTGGGAAATCGGGGTCGTTCGGCATGTGGCACAACCCACGGGGCTCGTCTCGAATTTCCTCGGGAGGCCGGCCTCATCCTGAGGTGTGCCGGGAAAGCCGGGAACCCCTTCCAGAATACGCAGGGGAATCGACTCTCCTGTCGTGATGAGGAGGGGAGAAGGGGCTCAGATGAAGGGGTGCCAGGACCCTCGGTGTTCCCCTCGAGGGAACCCGGCGTGTCTGGGAAATTTTGGAGGTCGCATGAAGGGTGTCAGGTACCGTTTCGCAACTCAGGATGGAACGTGAGACTTCCCTTGAGACGCCGTAGCGGGCAAGGGCCCCATCTTGCGAAGACGTTGGGACCACGTGGTTTTTCTCGAGTTGCGGCGGGATTCTCGAGTTACGACGGGGATTTCAGGCTTCCTCTTGGGTTGGCCCTGGGAAGCCCCATCTTCCATTCGAGTTGCTAGGGAAAGCTGGGGGTTGCGCTCGAGTCACTGCAGGGCCCAAGAGACCTCATCTAGGCGTTTGTCCAGGACCTAGTAGTACTCTCAAGGGAAGACAGGGATCCCGGGGTTGCACTCCAGAGTCCCCCGAGGAGTCAGGCCTCGCCTCGAGGGGAAGCAAAGGACTCCGTTCTTCTCTTGAGCCACGACGCGGATCTCTTGGAGCCCTCTGAGTGGCCTCAAGGGAGTCAAGCCTAATCTTCAGTTTGGAGAGAGGACTCGGGATTGCTCTCCAGGAAAGGCAGGAAAAGAAGGCCCTCACCTCGCGAGGACGGGGGCTTCTCAGGGGTTTCCTCGAGCTGCGGCGTCCGTGGGGCTTTTCTCACGAGGCACGACGAGGTTCTCAGGGAGCCTCTCGTGCGGCGCCAGGGAAGTCAGGTCTCCATGAGCGTGGCGAGGGGGAGCGCGTCATTGTTCTCGAGTCCTGGGAGGGGACTAGGGCATCAAGGCGTGTAGAAGAAGGTCTCTCGAGGTCTTTCTCGGCTTGCAGCGGGAAACCCTCGTTTCCCTCGACTTCTCCCGGTGACCTGAGGGAACTTCCCAGGGTTCCTCTTAGAGGTGAGGGATGCTGTGGAGTTGGTGGGCCATCTCGGGACTCCTCTGGGTTTGGCGCAATCGAAGAGGGCCTCATCTCGAGGGGAGACAGGACCTCAGGCTTCCTCTCCGTTTCGTACTCCGACAGCAGTGTCCCTGCAGCGTTGGGGCAGGAGAGTCAGGCCTCGTCTTGTCTGAGGAAGGGAACTCCGCTTGCCTCTCGAGTTGCTCAGGGAGTCTCAGTCCCCTCGTGGAGCTCTGTGTGGAAACCGCGGGTGTTTCCGGACGATGCACGGGAGTGTCAGTGCCCCTTCGTGTTGTTCCTTCACTCACAGGGTGGCCTTCGAAGAGGTGTCCGGGCATCGGGTTCTCCTCAACTGCGGACCGGGAAATCAGGGTCGTTCAACATGGGGCACCAGCCACGGGGCTTGTCTCGAATTTCCTCGCGAGGCCGGCCTCATCCTGAGGGGCGCCGTGCAGGCCGGGAACCCCTTCCAGACCACGCAGGGGAATCAACTCTCCTGTCGCGAACAGGAGAGGAGTAGGAGCTCAGAGGAAGTGGTGCCGGGACTCTCGGTGTTCCCCTCAAGGGAACCCGGCATGTCGGGGAACTTTTGGATGTCGCATGAAGGGTGTCAGGTACCGTGTCTCACTTCATGATGGAACATGGGACTTCCCTTGAGACGCCGTACCGGGCAAGGGCCTCATCTTGCGAAGACGTTGAAACCACGTGGATTTTCTCGAGTTGCGGCAGGATTCTCGAGTTTCGACGAGGATTTCAGGCTTCCTCTTGGGTTGGCCTTGGGAAGCCCCATCTCCCATTCAAGTAGCGAGGGAAATCTGGGGGTAGCGCTCGAGTCACTGCAGGGCCAAAGAGACCTCATCAAGGCGTGTGTCCTGGAACTAATATTCCTCTCCAGGGAAGGCAGGAATCTCGGGATTGCATTTCAGGCTCCCTCGGGGAGTCAGGCCTCGCTCGAGGGGAAGCCAAGGACTCCGCTCTCCTCTCGAGTGGCGACGCGGATCTCTTGGAGCCCACTGAGTGGCCTCAAGGGAGTCCAGCCTCCTCTTCAGTTTTGAGAGAGGACCCGGGATTGCTCTCCAGGCCATGCAGGAAAAGAAGGCCCTCAGCTGGCGAGGACGGGGGCGTCTCAGGGGTTTCCTCGAGCTGTGGCGCCCGTGGGGGTTTTCTCCCGAGGCACGACGAGGATCTCAGGGAGCCTCTCGTGCGGCGCCAGGGAAGTCAGGTCTCCATGCGCGTGGCGAGGGGGAGCGCGTCATGGCTCTCGAGTAATGGGAGGGGACTAGGGCCTCGAGACGCATTGAAGAAGGACTCTCGAGGTCTTTCTCGGGTGGCGGCGGGAAACCCTCGTTTCCCTCGCCTTCTGCCGGGGATCTTAGGGAACTTCCCAGGGTGCCTCTGAGAGGCGAGGGATCCTGTGAAGTTGGCGGGGCCTCTCGGGACTCCGCTGGGTCTGGCGCAACGGAAGAGGGCCTCACCTCGAGGGGAGGCAGGAACCTCAGGCTTCCTCTCCGTTTCGGCTCCGACCACAGGGTCCCTGCAGAGTTGGGACAGGAGAGTCATGCCTCGTCTTGTCTGAGGAAGGGAACCCCGCTTGCCTCTCGAGTTGTCAGGGGTTTTCAGGCCCCTGGTCGAGCTGTGTGTGGAACCCGCGGGTCTTTCCGGATGATGCACGGGGGTGTCAGTGCCCCTTCGTGTTGTGCCTTCACCCACAGGGTTGCCTTCGAAGAGGGGTCCGGGCCTCGGGTCCTTCTCAAAAGCGGACCGGGGAATCGGGGGCATTTGGCATGTGGCACCACCCACGTGGCTCGTCTCGAATTTCCCTGTGAGACCGGCCTCATCCTGAGGTGCACCGGGAAGGCCGGGAACCCCTTCTGAACCACGCAGGGGAATCGACTCTCCTGTCGCGATCAGGAGGGGAGAACGGGCTCAGATGAAGCTGTGCCGGGACCTCGGTGTTCCCTCGAGGGTACCCGGCGTGTCGGGGAGCTTTTGGTGGTCGCACGAAGGGTGTCAGGTACTGTTTCGCACTTCAGGGCGGAACGTGGGACTTCCCCTGAGACGCTGTAGTGGGCAAGGGCCTCATCTTGCGAAGACGTTGGAACCACGTGTTTTTTCTCGAGTTGCGCCGGGATTCTCGAGTGACGATGGGGAGTACAGGCTTCCTCCTCTGTTGGCCCTGGGAAGCCCAGTCTTCCATTCGATTGGCGAGGGAAAGCTGGGGGTTGCGCGCGAGTCACTGCAGGGCCAAAGAGACCTCATCTAGGCTTGTGTCCAGGACCTAATGTTCTTCTCCAGGGAAGGCAGGGATCTCGGGGTTGCATTCCAGGATCCCCCTGGGTGTCAGGCCTCGTCTCGAGGGGAAGCAAAGGACTCTGCTGTCCTCCCGAGTCCCGACGCGGATATCTTGGAGCCCCCTAGTGGCGTCAGTGGAGTCAAGCCTCCTCTTCATTTTGGAGAGAGGGCTCGGGATTGTTCTCCAGGCCATGCAGGAAAAGAAGTCCCTTCACATCGCGAGGACGGGGGCGTCTCAGGGGTTTCCTCGAGCTGCGGCGCCCGTGGGGGTTTTCTCGCGAGGCACGGCGAGGATCTCAGGGAGCCTCTCGTGCGGCGCCAGGGAAGTCAGGTCTCCCTGCGCGTAGCGAGGAGGAGCGCGTTGTGGCTCTCGAGTAATGGGAGGGGACTAGGGCCTCAAGATGCGTTGAAGAGGGACTCTCGAGGTCTTTCTCGGGTTGTGGCGGGAAAAAGTCGTTTCCCTCGACTTCTGCCGGGGAACTTAGGGAACTTCCCAGGGTGTCTCTGAGAGTTGAGGGATACTGTGGAGTTGGCGGTGCCTCTCGGGACTCTGCTGGGTTTGTCGCAATGGAAGAGGGGCTCATCTCGAGGAGAGGCAGGAACCTCAGACTTCCTCTCTGTTTCGGACCCCGACATCAGGGTCCCTGCAGAGTTGGGACAGGAGAGACAGGCTACGTCTTTTCTGAGTAATGGAACTCCGCTTTCCTCTCGAGTTGTTCATGGGGTTTCAGGCCCCTTGTCAAACTGTGTGTGGAATCTGCAGGTTTTTCCAGACGATGCACGGGGGTGTCAGTGACCCTTCGTTTTGTGTCTTCATCCACAGGGTTGCCTTCGAAGAGGTGTCCGGGCATCGGGTTCTTATGAAGAGCGTACCGGGATATCGGGGTCGTTCAGCATTTGGCACCACCCACGTGGGTTGTCTCGAATTTCCTCATGAAACCGGCCTCATCCTGAAATGTGCCGCGAAGTTCATGAAACTCTTCCAGACAAAGCAGAGGAATCGACCCTCCTGTGGCGATCAGGAGGGGACAAGTGGCTCAGATGAAGTGCTGCTGGGAACCTCGGTGTTACCCTCAAGTGAGACAGGTATGTCGGGTAACTTTTGGGGTCGCATAAAGCGTTCCAAGTACCGTTTCGCTCTTCAAAATGGAAAGTTGGACTTCTCTTGGGGTGCTCCAGCGGGCATGGGCCTCATCTTGGAATGACTGCGGAACCACTTGGTTTTTCTCGAGTTGCGATGGGATATTTGAGTTACCACAGGGAATTCATGCTTCCTCTGGTGTTGGCCCACAAAAGTCTTATCTTCCATTCGAGATTCGAGGAAGAGCTGGAGGTGCGCTCTAGTCACTGAAGGCAAAAGAGACCCCACCAAGGCTTGTGTGCAGGACCTAATGTTCATGTCAAGGCTCGACAGAAATCTCGGGGTTGCATTCCAGACTCACCTTGGAGTCAGCCCTCATCTTGAGGGGAAGCAAAGGACTCTGCTCTCCTCTCGAGTCGGACGGGTATGTCTTGGAGCCCACTGAGTGGCTTAAAGGGAGTCAAACCTCCTCTGGTGTTTGGAGGGAGGACACGGGATTGCTCTCCAGGGAATGCATGAAATGAAGGCCCTCATCTCCCAACGACTGGGGTGTCTCGTAGGTTTTCTCGAGCTGTGGCGCTAGTGTGGGGTTTCTCACGAAGTAAGACTGGGAGCTCAGTGAGCCTCTCACGTGGTGCCAGGGCAGTCAGGTCTCTATGCACGTGGTGAGAGGGAGCCCGTCATTGTTCTCGAGTCATGGTAGGGGAATTGGGCCTGAAGAGGTGTTAAAGAAGGACTCTCGAGGTCTTTCCTGGCTTGCAGCAGGAAACCCTGAGTTCCATCGACTTGTGCCAGTGACCTCAGGAAGCTTCTCAGCGTGCCTCTGAGAAGTCAGGGTCACTCTGGAGTTGGGAGGGGCCTCTCGGAACTCCACTGGGTTTGGTGCAATGGAAGAGGGCCTCATGACAAGTTGAGGCAGGAACCTCAGGGTTCCTCTCCTGGCTTCGAATGCACTGGATCTGACTCGGATCGCAGAGTCCCTGCAGAGTTGGGACAGGAGAGTCAGGCCTCGTCTTGTGTGGAGGACTGGAACTCCGCTTGACTCTCGCGTTGTTCATGGGGTGACAGGCCACTTGTCGATTTGTATGTGGAACTTGTGGGTTTTTCTGGACGATGCACTGGGGTGTCACTGCCCCTTCGTGTTGTGCCTTGATCCACAGGATTGCCTTCGAGTTGGGTTCTGCCATCGGGTTCTTATCAAGAGCGGACCAGGGAATTGGGGTCTTTTGGCATGCCGCACCACCCACGAGGCTATGTCTCAAATTTCCTCGTGAGACTGGCCTCATCCTGATGTGCGCCAGGAAGGTCGGGAATGCCTTCCAGACAAAGCAGGGGAATCGAACCTCCTGTCGCGATCAAGAGGGGAGAAGAGTCTCAGATGAAGTGGTGCCGGGAACCTCGGTGTTCTCCTCAAGTGAGACTGGTATGTCGGGGAACTTTTGGGGTCGCATCAAGGGTTCCAAGTAACTTTTCGCTCTTCAATACGGAACGTGGGACTTCTCTTGAGACGCTGTAGCGGGCAAGGGCCTCATCTTTCGATGACAGGGGAACCACGTGGTTTTTCTTGAGTTGGGGCGGGATTCTCGAGTTACGACGGGGAATTCAGGCTTCCTGTTCAACTGGCCCAGGGAAGTCCAGTTTTCATTCGAATTGCGAGTTAGAACTGGGGATTGCACTCGAGACACTGCAGGGCCAAATACACCTCATCTAGGCTTGTGTCCAGGACCTAATGTTCCTCTGCTGGGGCGACAGCGATCTCGGCATTGCATTCTCGACTCACCCGGGGAATCAGGCCTCGTCTCGAGGGGAAGCCAAGGACACCGCTCTCCTGTCAAGTCGCGACGGGTATATCTTGGAGCTCACTGTGTGGCCTAAAATGAGGCAAGCCTCCTGTGGAGTTTGGAGAGAGGACTCAGGATTGCTCTCCAGGCCATACAGCAAAAGAAGGCCCTCATCTCGTGAGGAATGGGGCGTCTCGTGGGTATTCTCGAGCTGCGGCTCCAGTGTGGTGTTGCTCACGAGGTATAATGGGGAGCTCAGGGAGCCTCTCCTGTGGCGCCAGGGAAGTCAGGTTTCTATGCGCGTGGCTAGGCGGAGTGCATCATTGCTCTCGAGTCATGGTAGGGGAATCGCACCTCAAGACGCGTTGAAGAAGGACTCTCGAGGTCTTTTACGGGTTGGGGCAGGAAACCCTTGGTTCCCTCGACTTGTGCCGGTGATCTCAGGAAGGTCTAAGGGTGCCTCTGAGAAGTCAGGGATACTGTGCAGTTGGGAGGGGTCTCTCGGGACTCCACTGGGTTCGGTGCAATGGAAGAGGGCCTCATCTCGAGTGGAGGCAGGAAACTCATGTTTCCTCTCCTGACTTCCCCTGGGCCAGATCTGACTCGGATCGCAGTTTCGCTGCAGAGTTCGAACAGGAGAGTCAGGCCTCGTCTTGTGTGGAGGAATGGAACTCTGCTTGCCTCTCCAGTTGTTCACGGGGTGACAGGTCACTTCTCGAGCTGTGTGTGGTACCTGCGGGTTTCTCCAGACGATACCCGGGGGTGTCAGTGCCCCTTCGTGTTGTGCCTTCATCAAAAGGGTTATCTTCAAAGAGGTGTCCGGGCATTGGGATCTTATCAAGAGCGAACCGGGAAATCGGGGTCTTTCGGCATGTGTCACCATCCACGAGGCTATGTCTCGAATATCCTCGTGAGACCGGCCTCATCCTGAGATGCACCGGGAAAGGCGGGAACCCCTTCAAGACAAAACAGGGGAATCGACCCTCCTGTCGCGATCAGGAGGGGAGAAGGGGCCCAGATGTAGTGGTGCCGGGAACCTCGGTGTTCTCCTCGAGTCAGACCAGTGTGTCGAGGAACTTTTGAGGTTGCATCAAGGGTGCCGATACCGTTTCGCACTTCAAGACGGAACGTGGGACTTCTCTTGAGACGCTGTAGGGGGCAAGGGCCTCATCTTGCGATGACGGGGGAACCACGTAGCGTTTCTCGAGTTGTGGCGGGATTCTCGAGTTTCGACGGGGAATACAGTCTTCCTCATGTGTTGGCCCAGGGAAGTCCTATCTTCCATTCGAGTTTCAAGGGAGAGCTGGGGATTGCCCTCGAGTCACTGCAGGGCAAAATAGACCTCATCTAGGCTTGTGTCCAGGACTTAACGTTCATCCCTAGGGGCGACAGGGATCTCGGGCTTGCATACCAGACTCACCCGGGGAATCAGGCCTCGTCTCGAGGGGAAGCAAAGAACTCCGCTGTCCTTTTGAGTCGCGATGGGTATCTCTTGGAGCCCACTGTGTGCCCTAAAGGGAGTCAAGCCTCCTGTGCTGTTTGGATAGAGGACTCGGGATTCCTCTCCAGGCCATGCAGGAAAAGAAGGCCCTCATCTCGCGATGACGGCGGCCTCTTGTGTGTTTTCTAGACTGCCGCGCTAGTGCCGGGTTTCTGACGAGGTACGAGAGGGAGCTCAGGGAGCCTCTCGTGTGGCGCCAGGGAAGTCAGGTCCCCATGAGATGGCTAGGGGGAGTTCGTCATTGCTCTCGAGTCATGGTAGGGTAATCGGGCCTCAAGACGGGTTGAAGAAGGACTCTCGAGGTCTTTCTCGGGTCACTGCATAAAACCCAGGGTTCCCTTGACTTGTGCCTGCGACCTCAGGGAGCTTCTCAGAGTGCCTCTGAGAAGTCAGGGATACTGTGCAGTTTGGAGGGGCCTCTCGAGACTCCTCTGCATTTGGTGGAATGTAAGAGGGACTCATCTCGAGTTGAAGCAGGAACCTCAGTGTTCCTCTCCATTTCTGACTCAGATCGCAAGGTCCCTGCATGTTGGTACAGGAGAGTCAGGCCTCATCTTTTCTGGAGGATGGGACTCCTCTTGCCTCTCGAGTTGTTCTCGAGGTGACAGGCCACTTGTCGAGCTGTGTATGTAACCTGCCCGTTTTTCCGGATGATGCACAGGTGTGTTAGTGCCCCTTCGTGTTGTACCTTCATACTCAAGGCTGCCTTCCAAGAGGTGTCCGAGCATCGGATTCTTATCAAGAGCGGACCGGGAAATTGGAGTCTTTCAGCAAGTGGCACCACCCACAAAGCTACGTATCGAATTTCCCCATGAGACCGGCCTCATCCTGAGTTGTGCAGGGAAGGTCGGGCCCCCTTGCAGACAAAGCAGGGGAATCGACCCACCGGTCACGATCAGGAGGGGAGAAGGGGCTTAAATGAAGTGGTGCCGGGAACCTCGGTGTTCCCCTTGAGTGAGACCGGCGTATTGGGGGACTTTTGGGGTCGCATCAAGGGTGCCAAGTACCGTTTCGCACTTCAAGACGGAACCTGGGACATCTTTTGAAACGCTGTAGCGGGCAAGGGCCTCATCTTGCGATGACGGGAGAACCACGTGGTTTTGCTCGAGTTGCGGCGGGATTCTCGAGTTATGACCGGGAATTTAGGCTTCCTCTTTTTGGCCTTGAAATCCAATCTTCCATTCGGGTTGCGAGGGGGAGCTGGGGACTGCGCTAGAGTCACTGCAGGGCAAAAGAGACCTAATCTAGGCTTGTGTCCAGGATCTAACGTTGCTCTCCAGGGGCGACAGGGATCTCGGGTTTGCATTCCAGACTCATCCGGGGAGTCAGTTCTCACCTCGAAGGTAAGCAAAGAATTCCGCTCTCGTCTCGAGTCGCGATGGGTATCTCTTGGAGCCCAATGTGTGTACTAAAGGGAGTCAAGCCTCCTGTGGAGTTTGGAGAGAGGACTCGGGATTGGACTCCAGGCCATGCAGGAAAAGAAGGCCCTCATCTCGAGATGACGGTGGTGTCTCGTGGGTTTTCTCGAGCTGCGGCGCCAGTGTGGGGTGTCTCATGAAGTACCACAGGGATTTCAGGGAGCCTCTTGTGTGGCGTCAGGAAAATCCAGTATTCCATTCGAGTTGCAAGTTAGAATTGGGGATTGCTCTCCAGTCACTGCAGGGCAAAATAGACCTCATCTACACTTGTGTCCAGGACCTAGTGTTCCACTACTGGGCCGACAGGGATCTCAGGGTTGCATTCTCGACTCACCCGGCGAGTCAGGCCTCGTCTTGAGGGGAAAAAAAGGACTCCGCTCTCCTGTCGAGTCGCGACGGGTATCTCTTGGAGCCCACTGCGTGGTGTAAAGGGAGTGAAGCCTCCTATGGAGTTTGGAGAGATGACTCGGGATTGTTTTCCTGGCCATGCAGGAAAAAAGGCCCTCATCTCGCGATGACGGGGGCGTCTCGTGGGTTTTCTCCAGCTGCGGCGCCAGTATCAGATTTCTCACGAGGTATGACGGGGAGCTCAGAGAGCCTCTCGTGTGGTGCTAGGGACGTCAGGTCTCCGTGCGTGTGGTGAAGGGGAGTGCGTGATTGCTCTCGAGTCATAGTAGGCGAATTGGGCCTCAAGACGCATTGAAGAAGGACTCTCGAGGTCTTTCTCGGGTTGCGGCAGGGAACCCTGGGTTCCCTCGACTTGTGTCGGTGACCTCAGGCAACTTCTCAGGGTGCCTCTGAGAAGTCAGGGACACTGTGGATTTGGGAGGGGCCTTTCGTTACTCAACTGGGTTTGGTGCAATCGAAGAGGGCCTCATCTCGAATGGAGGCAGGAACCTCAGGGGTCCTCTCCATTTCTGACTCGGGTCGCAGAGTACCTGCCGAGTACGGACAAGAGAGTCACGCCTCGTCTTCCGTGGAGGAATGGATCTCCGCTTGCCTTTCGAGTTGTTCACGGAGTGACAGGCCACTTGTTGAGCTGTGTGTGGAACCTGCGGGTTTTTCCGGACGATGCACAGGGGTGTCAGTGCCCCTTCGTGTTGTGCCTTCATCCACAGGGTTGCCTTCAAAGAGGTGTCCGGGCATCGGGTTCTTTTCAAGAGCGTACCAGAAAATTGGGGTCTTTCAGCATGTGGTGCCACCCACGAGGCTACGTCTCGAATTTCCTCGGGAGACCGGCCTCATCCTGAGGTTCGCCGGGAAGGTAGGGAACCCTTTCCGACAAAGCAGGGGAATCGACACACCGGTCGCGATCAGAAGGGGAGAAGGGGCTCAGATGAGGTGGTGCCGGGAACCTCGGTGGTCCCCTCGAGTGAGACCGGTATGTCATGGCACTTTTGAGGTCGCATCAAGGGTGCCAAGTACAGTTTCGCACTTCAAGACGGAACGTGGGAATTCTCTGGAGATGCTCTAGCGGGCAAGGGCCTCATATTGCGATGACGAGGGAAACACGTGGTTTTTCTCGAGTTGCGGCGGGATTCTCGAGTTACGACGGGGAATTCAGGCTTCCTCTTGTATTGGCCCAGGAAGTCCAATCTTCCATTCAACTTGTCAGAGAGAGCTGGGGGTTGCTCTCGAGTCACTTCAGGGCAAAGAGTCCTCATCTAGGCTTGGGTCCAGGACGTAGTGTTCCTCTCCAGGGGCAACAGGGATATCGGGGTCACATTCCAGTCTCACCCGGTGGGTCACGCCTCGTCTCGAGTGGAAGCAAAGGACTCCACTATCCTCTCGAGTCGCGACGTGTAACTCTTGGAGCCCAATGAGTGGCCTAAAGGGAGTCAAGCGTCCTGTGTAGCTTGGACAGAAGGTTCACGCTTGATCTGCATACCATTCAGTTAAAGATGGCCCTCCTCTCGTGATGACGGGAGCGTCTCATGGGTTTTCTCGAGCTGCGGCGCCAGTGTGGGGTTTCTCACGAGATATGATGGGGAGCTCAGGGAGCCTCTCGTGCGGCGCCAGAGAAGTCAGGCCTCCATGCGTGTGGCCAGGCAGATCGCGTCATTGCTCTGGAGTCATGGGAGGGACTGGGGCCTCCAGACGCATTTAAGAAGGACTCTCGAGGTCTTTCTTGGGTTGGGGCGGGAAACACTCGTTTCCCTCGACCTCTACCGGGGACCTTAGGGAACTTCCCAGGTGCCTCTGAGAGGTGAGGGATACTGAGGAGTTAGAGGGGCCTCTCGGGTCTCCACTAGGTTTGACGAAATCAAAGAGGGCCTCATCTCGATTGGAGGCAGGAACCTCAGGCTTCCTCTCCATTTCTGACTCCGACCGCAGGGTCCCTGCAGGGTTGGGACAGGAGAGTCAGGCCTCGTCTTGTCTGAGTAATGGAACTCTGCTTGCCTCTCGAGTCGTTCAGTGGGTCTCAGGCCCCTTGTCGAGCTGTGTGTGGAACCTGCGGGTGTTTCCAGAAGATGCACGGGGGTGTCATTGCCCCTTCATTTGGTGCCTTCCCCCACAGGGTTGCCTTCAAAGAGGTGTCCAGCATCAGGTTCATTTCAAGAGCGGACCGGGAAATCGGGGTCATTCGGCATGTGGCACCACCCACGTGGCTCATCTCGAATTTCCTCGTGAGACCAGCATCATCCTGAGGTGCGCCGGGAAGGCCGGGAACACCTTCCACACAAAGAAGGGGAATCGACTCTCCTGTCGCGATCAGGAGGGGAGATGGGGCTCAGATGAAGTGGGGCCGGGACTCTAGGTGTTCCACTCGAGGGAACCCGGCGTTTCAGGGAACTTTAGGGGTCGCATCAAGGGAGCCAAGTACCATTTCCCACTTCAGGACGGAACATGGGACTTCCCTGGAGACGCTGTAGCGGGCAAGGGCCTCATTCTGTGAAGACGTTGGAACCACGTCGTTTTTCTCGAGTTGCGTCTGGATTCTCAAAAACGACGGGGATTTCAGGCTTCCTCTTAGGTTGGCCCTGGGAAGCCCAATCTTCCCCTGGAGTTGCGAGGGAAATCTGGGGGTTCTTCTCGAGTCACTACAGGGCCAAAGAGACCTCATCGAGGCGTGTGTCCAGGACCTAATATTCCTCTCAAGGGAAGACAGAGATCTCGGGTTTCCATTCCAGACTCCCCCGGGGAGTCAGGCCTCGCCTCGAGGGGAAGCAGAGGTCTCCACTTTCCTCTCAAGTCACGACACGGATCTCTTGGAGCCCACTGAGTGGACTCAAGGGTGTCGAGCCTCCTCTTCAGTTTGGAGAGAGGACTCGGGATTGCTCTCCAGGTCAGGCAGGAAAAGAAGGCCCTCATCTCGCGATGACGGGGGCATCTCATGGGTTTCCTCAGGCTGCGGCGCCCGTGGGGGTTTTCTCACGAGGCACGACGAGGACCTCAGGGAGCCTCTCGTGCGGCGCCAGGGAACTCATGTCTCCATGCGCATGGCGAGGGGGAGCTGGTCATCACTCTCGAGTCATGGGAAGTGACTAGGGCCTCAAGACGCGTTGAAGAAGGACTCTCGAGGTCTTTCTCGGGTGGCGGCGGGAAACCCTCGTTTCCCTCGACTTCTGCAGGGGACTATAGGGAACTTACCAGGGTGCCTCTGAGAGGTGAGGAATGCTGTGGAGTTGGCAGGGCCTCTCGGGACTCTGCTGGGTTCGGCGCAATGGAAGAGGGCCTCATCTCGAGGGGAGGCAGGAACCTCAGGCTTCCTCTCCAATTCTGACTCCGACTGCACGGTCCCTGCAGTGTTGGGACAGGAGAGTCATGCCTCGTCTTGTCTGAGGAATGGAATTCTGGTTGCCTCTCGAGTTGTTCCGGGAGTCTCAGGCCCCTTGTCGAGCTGTGTGTAGACCCTGCGGGTTTTTCCGGATGATGCACGGGGGTGTCAGTGCCCCTTCGTGTTGTGCCTTCACTCACAGGGTTGCCTTCGAAGAGGTGTCTGGGCATCAGGTTCTTATCAAGAGTGGACCGGAAAATCGGTGTCGTTCAGCACGTGGCACCTCACACATGGCTGGTCTCGAATTTCCTCCTGAGAACGGCCTCATCCTGAGGTGCACCAGGAAGGCCGGGAACCCCTTCCAGAGAAAGCAGGGGAATCGACTCTCCTGTCGCGATCAGGAGGAGAGAAGGGGCTCAGATGAAGTGGTGCTGGGACCCTTGGTGTTCCCCTCGAGGGAACCCAGCGTGTCGGGAACTTTTGCGTTCGCATCAAGGGTGTCAAGTACCATTTCGCACTTAAGGACAGAACATGGGACTTCCCTGGAGACGCCGGGAATTTCGGTGTTCCCCTGAAGTGAGACCGGTATGTTGGGGAACTTTGGGGTCGCATCAAGGGTGCCAAGTAGCATTTCGAACTTTAAGATGGCACGTGGGACTTCTCTTGAGACTCTAGCTGGCAAGGGCCTCATATTGCGATGAAGGGGGAACCACATGGTTTTTAAGACTTGAGGCTGAATTCTCGAATTACGATGGGATATTCAGACTTCCTCATGTGTTGACCGTGGGAAGCCCAATCTTCCATTCAAATTGTGAGGGAGAGATGCAGGTTGCTCTCGATCACTGTAGGGCAAAATAGACCTCATCTAGGCTTGTGTCTAGGACATAATGTTCCACTCCAGGGGCGACAGGGATCTCGGGGTTGCATTCCAAACTCACCCGGGGAGTCAGGCCTCGTCTCGAGGGAAGCAAAGGTCTCCGCTCTCCTCTCGAGTCGCACCGGGTATTTCTTGGACCCAACTGAGTGGCCTAAAGGGAGTCAATCCTCCTGTGAAGTTTGGAGAGAGGACCAGGGATTGCTCTCCAGGTCAGGCAGGAAAAGAAGGCCCCCATCTCTCCTTGACGGGGGCATCTTGTGGTTTTTCTCGAACTGCGGCGCCACTGTGGGTTTTCTCACGAGGTATGATGGGGTACTCAGGGAGCCTCTTGTGTGGTACTAGGGAAGTCAGTTTTCCTGCTTGTGGCGAGGGGAGCACGTCCTTGCTCTGGAGTCATGGTAGGGGAATCGGGCATCAAGAGACGTTGAAAAAGGACTCTCCAAGTCTTTCTCGGGTTACTTCAGGAAACTCTGGGTTCCCTCGACTTGTGCCAGTGACCTCAGGTAGCTTCTCAGGGAGCCTCTGAGAATTCAGGGATACTGTGGTGTTGGGAGGGGCCTCTCGGGACACCACTGAGTTTGGTTCAATGGAAGAGGGCCTCTTCTCTAGTTGAGGTAGGAACCTCAGGGTTCCTCTCCATTTCTGACTCCGATCGCAGGGTCCCTGAAGAGTTAGGCCAGGAGGGTAAGGCCTCGTCTTGTGTGAAGGAATGCAACTTCACTTGCCTCTCGAGTTGTTCATGGGGTGACAGTCCACATTTGGAGCTGTGAGTGGAATCGGCGGGTTTTTCCAGACGATGCATGGGGATGTCAGTGTCCCTTCGTGTTGTGCCTTCATCCACAGGGTTGCCTTCGAAGAGATGTCCGGGCGTCAGGTTCTTATCTAGAGTGGACCGGGAATTCGGGATCTTTCAACATGTGGCACCAACCATGAGGCTACTTTTCGAATTTCCTCATGAGACCGGCCTCATCCGGAGGTTTGCGGGGAACGTCGGGAACCCCTTGCAGACAAAGCATGGGAGTCGACCCTCCTGTCGCGATCAGGAGGGGTGAAGGGGCTCACAGGAAGTGGTGCCATGAACTTTGGTGTTTCCCTCGAGTGAGACTGGTATGTCAGGGAACTTTGGGGGTCGCATCAAGGGTGCCAAGTACCGTTTTGTACTTCAGGATGGAACGTGGGACTTCTCTTGATACGCTGTAGCGGCCAAGGGCCTCATCTTGCGATGACGGGGGAGCCACGTGGTTTTTCTCGAGTCGTGGTGGGATTCTCGAGTTACGACGGGGATTTCAGGCTTCCTCTTGTGTTGGGCCAGGGAAGTCCAATCATCCATTCGAGTTGCGAGGGAGAGCTGGGGGTTGCGCTCGAGTCACTGCAGGGCAAAGGAGACCTCATCTAGGCTTGTGTCCAGGACCTAATGTTCCTCTCCAAGGGCCACAGGGATCTCAGGTTTGCATTCCAGACTCACCCAGGGAGTCAGGCCTCGTGTCGAAGGGAAGCAAAGGACTCTGCTCTCCTTTCGAGTCGCGACGGGCACCTCTTGGAGCCCACTTTGTGGCCTAAAGGGAGTCAAGCCTCCAGGAAGTTTGGAGAGAGGACTTGGGACTGCTCTCCAGGCCATGCAGGAAAAGATGGCCCTCATCTCGCGATGACGGAGGGGTCTTGTGTGTTTTCTCGAGCTGCGGCGCCAGTGTGGGGTTTCACACGAGGTACGACAGGGAGCTCAGGGAGCCTCTCATGTGGCGCCAGGGAAGTCAGGTCTGCATGTGCGTGGCGAGGGGGAGCGCGTTATTGCTCTCGAGCCATGGTAGGGGAATCTGACCTCAAGACGCGTTGAAGAAGGACTCTCGAGGTCTTTCTTCGGTTGTGGCAGGAAACCCTTATTTCCCTCGACGTTTGCCGGTGGCCTCAAGGAGCTTCTCAGAATGCCTATGAGAAGTCAGGGATACTGTGGAGATGGGAGTGGCCTCTCGGGACTCCACTGGGTTTGTTTTAATGGAAGAGGGCCTCATCTCGGGTTGAGGCAGGAACCTCAGGTTTCCTCTCCATTTCTGACTCAGATCGAAGCGTGCCTGCAGAGTTGGGATTGGATACTCAGGCCTCGTCTTGTCTGAGGAAGGGAACTCCGCTTGCCTCTCTCGTTGTTTAAGGGGTGACAGGCCAGTTGTGGAGCTGTATGTGGATCCTGTGGGATTTTTTGGACGATGAACAGGGTTGCCAGTGCCCCCTCGTGTAGTGCCTTCATCCACAGGGTTGCCTTAGAAGAGGTGTCCGGGCATCGGGTTCTTATCAAGAGCAAGACCGAGAAATCGGGGTCTTTCGGCACGTGGCACCAACACGAGGCTACGTCTCGAATTTCTTCGTGAGACTGGCCTCATCCTGAGGTGCGCCATGAATGTCGGGAACCCCTTCTAGACAAAGCAGGGGAATCGACCTTCCTGCCATGATCAGGAGGGGAGAAGGGGCTCAAATGAAGTGGTGCCAGGAACTTCGGTGTTCCCTTGGAGTGAGACCGGTATATTGGGGAACTTTTGGGGTCGCATCAAGGGTGCCAAGTAGCATTTCGAACTTTATGACGAAACATGGGACTTCTCTTGAGACTCTGTAGCGGGCAAAGGCCTCATATTGTGATGAATGGGGAACCACGTGGTTTTTAAGAGTTGCGGCGGGATTCTCGAGTTACAACGGGAAATTCAGACTTCCTCTTGTGTTGGCCCAGTGAAGACCAATCTTCCATTCAAATTGCGAGGGAGAGATGGGTGTTGCTCTCGAGTCACTGTAGGGCAAAATAGACCTCATCTAGGCTTTTGTCCAGGACATAATGTTCCTCTCCAGGGGCAACAGGGATCTCGGGGTTGCATTCCAGACTCACCCAAGGTAAGGCCTCATCTCGAGGGGAAACAAAGTACTCTGCTCTCCTCTCAAGTCGCGACAGGTATCTCTTGGAGCCCATTGAGTGGCCTAAAGGGAGTAAAGCCTCCTGTGAAGTTTGGAGAAAGGACCAGGGATTGCTCTCCAGGTCAGGCAGGAAAAGATGTCCCCAATCTCGCGATGACGGTGGCGTCTCGTGGGTTTTCCCGAGCTGTGGCGCCAGTGTGGGGTTTCTCACGAGGTATGACGGGGAGCTCAGGGGGCCTCTCATGTGGTGCCAGGGAAGTCAGGTGTCCATGCGCATGGCGAGGGGGAGCGTGTCATTGCTCTCGAGTCATGGTAGGGGAATCCGGCCTCAAGACGCGTTGAAGACGGACTCTTGAGGTCTTTCTCGGGTTGCGGCAGGACACCCTGTGTTCCCTCGACTTGTGCCGGTGACCTCAGGGAGTTGCTCAGGGTGCCTCTGAGAAGACACTGATACTGTGGTGTTGGGAGGGGCCTCTCGGGACTCCACTGCGTTTGGTGCAATGGAAGATTGCCGGGAGCCAGCGAGAGACATTCCACTCGTGACAAATGTCATGAGGAAAGAGTCTCGGCATACGCAAAGGCGGGATCGAGCCTCCGGGAGTTCCCCCGTATATTCTTCAGCATCTACCCCCAAAAACCAAAGTCTGCCTTCTTTATTGCTTTGTTCTCTCACCTCTGACATTACTGGGGATGTCCCCCACCACCATCTCACTCTCTCTGTCAAAGAGCTAACTTACAGCTCCAACTAATAATGTTCCTGGGCAATTAGTAGTGTTTAAATCCAAACCCCTCAGATGGTTTTCTAACTCGCCTGACAAGTTTACCCGGTCTCCTACAGCTATGCATACGATTGTGTACAGTCTCCCAGCCTCGAGACGCACGGGAAGTTTAAGATATTCAAATAGCTTAGAGCCTCTCAGAGAGTTAGAAACTGTCAGAATAAAACTAGTAAAAGATTTCATTGATGAACCAATGCTTTTTGCCAAGTTTCCACATCCCCTGAATTGTATCCTTGAATGTGTGCTAATTAATATAGTTGGTATGTAGAAAAAATAAGTAGTGGCCTTGATGTTGGTAACTTTAGACCCTTAAGGTAATAAATTCTTTTCTTTGTTGTAAACCCATTACACATCCTCCCTATAGGAATGCAATTTTATCTTCGAAAGATGGCGCCAAACCTTAAACAATTACTCTTAGAGAAAATAACTCTTATGGTTGATAAGTCTTTGTCAAGAGTCATAAAATGTTAATAGGTCTTCTGGCCAGAAGATGATGTAAATCATCTAAACCATTTTTATACGATAAATCTGCAGAAAAGAAACCCTGGTTTTTGATAAGGATTAAAGACTGCTGACTTTGCATCCCCTATTATCCTCTATGTGTAACTTAGGGTATTAAAACCTGTGTTGAAAATAAAGCTACGGGCCTTGCTCGCCAACGCTTGGTCTCCCCATGTCATTATTCCCCTCAATTTTCAGATGAGTGTCCATCTGGAGCGCGGATATCCTCTGCGACCATTTATTTGCCTGGGCTTCGAAGACCCACTCGATAAGGTGTCTAAGGTGGGGCACCTTCCTCTATTCTAGAGGGCACTTGCAGCCTCCGTGGTCAGAGCTAACCTGGTGTCACGGGTTATATTGATTTTCCGCGTAAACCAAGCTACTCAGCTGCTTTTCTCCACTGAATTTTCCTACTGAGCTATCCTCATTCTATTACTCTTTATATCTTTGATGAATAAATAAATATATAAATAGGTCGCCTACTCCATCTTCCCTTCGAATACCCTGGATCAGCTGGGGCTGGACTTCTGCAGGTGGCGCCCGAGACAGGCATTTCGAAGGTAAATCCCCAACCCCATTCCCCCAGTGTTCAGTTTTGGGGACAGATAGGATCCCACTTAGGGGGCTGCAGATCCCCCTGTAGAATAGACAGGGCGAGAGGAGTGGGAAGTGTTGAAGAGTTAGAGAGAAAAAACGGTTTCTAAAAAGGCTGACAAAAAAGGCCTAATCTTTAGATAGCTAAAAGCAAAATCTTTTACTATCCTTAAGTTTCTGACATGGGCAACACTGAATCAAATGAAAGACAGCTCTTTATAGGAGTATTTTACAGTTATTAAGTAAAAGAAGAATCAAGGTTAAAACATCTTCCATTCAATCATTTTTTACATTTGTACAAGACCACTGCCCTTGGTTTCTACAACAAGGCACTGTTAACCTAGATATCTTGAAAAAACTAGGAAAACAGCTAAGAGCTTATTGTGCTCAGCAAGGTTTGGAAAAAATCCCTACTTACACCTTTCCTCTGTGGAATATGACTAGAGATGTTTTAGATCCAGCTCATGAATTTGAAAAGGTACCTGTTAAAGAGGAAAGTAAAATTGGAAAAGTACCTGTTAAACAAAAAAGGAAATCTGAAAAGGTACCTGTTATAAAGAAAAGTGAAAATGAAGAGGCTATACCTAGCTATCGACAGCTAAATGAATGGCTAGCCGCTATGACTGCCAATGAGCATGTAAAAGATAGGGATGAAAAGAAAGATCAGCTCTCCCCTCAATTTGAAAAAGGTTTAGAGGAAACAGCAGCTCGATGCCATTCTGATGAGGATTTTTTTTTTTTTTAAGCTAAAGATGCTCCTAAAAGTTTAAGAAAACATCCCTAATCAGACCATCCGCTCCTAGGAGGTTGAGGGAAACATCCCCGATCAGACAGTTCGTAAGATTTAGTTACCAAACAGTTAAAGGATCTCCGGAACAGAAGAGGAAAACTTCGGGACGCTCCCATCCCCCTATGCCTCCTCCTCCATGTCGGGGTAAAGGGCCACCGCTAGGAGTTTCCCGGAGAAGGATTTTCTCTAGTCCCAAGGGTGAACTTGATCCTCACCTTGAGGCTTCTTTTCTAGTCCCCTCTGCAGTTTAGCCAGGGTAAAGAGGTTACAAAATAAATAAAAATATTCTCTAAAATTAAAAAAAAATTAAAAATGGATTTCTCCGCATCTAAGAATAGACAAATATTTATTGACTGTGGAATATGATTAGAAATGTCCTGGACCTCCATCACGAGGCTGTTAAATAGACTATGGGGGAGGCTATAGAGGTGGATGGTGGTGAGTCTCCATTTACTGCACAGATCATATTTTCTGCCATTGAAGAAAAAAAAAAAAGGAGGGAGAAAGTGGTCTACCTCTCGAGGAAGGAGAGGGCTTACAGGACGCTGCGGCCGAGAGCCCTGGCGAGCTCCCTCCCCCTCTGCGCAAACCTTTAAAAAACTTATCCACCACTTTCTGATTTAAGGCGACTGCCACCGCCTTCGATTGTGCCTCCCAGGACCCAGGAGTTCCCCACTTTGCCCCCAAAGCCTCCCAAAGTGTTGCCTAAGACTGAGGAAGATAAAAAGTTTTTTAAACAAAGGAGCTTTTAGTACACAATATGCAGAGCGTGCTCCTTGGAGAAAACTCCCTCAGGGGGGTCTCACCCAGGCTAGGAGAAAAGCGAAAAGGCAAGGAGATTTAATAACAATATTAACCCCTGATGTGCCGCTTACTCCAATTCCAACCGGAGTGGCTGGCCCCCTATCTGAGGACATTGTAAGATTTGTCCTGGGGCGTAGCTTGCTTTCTTTTAAAAAAAAAATTAAATAAAAAAAAAAGAAAGAAAAGAAATTTCGCTGGTGCATGGTGTAGTAGATTCTGATGATATTGAGAAATTAAAGTCTTGATCTCACTGCCTATCAAAACTGTACAAATTAATAAAGGTCAAAGAGTAACACAGCTTTTACTTTTACCTTACTATCAGACAAGGAAAAACTTGACTTCTCAATCTAAGAGCCACAAAACATTTGGATCTAGTGATCTAGCCTTTTGGGTGCAGGAAATTACAGTTCCAAGGCCTTTAAAAGATCTTTTAATTCAAGAGAATAAAACGCCAGGGCTATTAGACACAGGAACAGACGTCTCTTAACATTGCTGGGAAAGACTGGCCCAGCTCCTGGCCAACACATAATACTGAAAATGAGTTGGTGGGATTAGAGAAAGTGGTATGTGGGGTGGAGATGCTGTACAGGTGGTACATTTAACAATACTTTATATATAGTTATAAATACATAATATAAATGTATTTGCCTAATTACAGTTTGCCTAATTAGGTATGGGTATAAATAAAATATAATAAAGGTATACCTAATTCTATTTATAGATCTATACTTAATTAATTTGTATATAAATTAATATGTATACTATATACACACACACATATATATATACTGTATAATTAAATATATATGGCAGTAATATAATGTGTGTGTGGCTGATATTAATTGGTATGGATTGATGTGCTGTGATGATATATGTTCTATATACTGTATAATTATAAATGTGTGACATGTATTATTACAGTATATTGGTTTGTGTTGGTTGGTATTAGCTGTGTATGTGTTGTATTGTTGTAATATATATTAATTAATATATTAATTATAAAGACTAATTCAAGTATATTGATTTATATATATTATATGTCAATAACTTTATACTTGTTGCCATATATAAATACATATATAAATGCATTTTGCATTTAGGTCTATCTGTATACCTGTATACCAAAATGAGATAAGGAGGTTATACATTTATTACTTAAATTTATACAGAGACCTAAACTAAACATTAGACCTAAATTAACATATCCATAGGGAAACAGCTAGACAAATAGTGAAGTTATGTTCCAATTGTAATTAATCACTTAAACGTAAACACACAGGGGCAGACTACAATGATGAGACACTAGATGCCTGAATTACAGGCTACGACTCGGCCCCTGGTCAAGTAAAAAGGCCTCCTTACGGGAGAGTGAAAAAGGCCAGATGTGTTGCTAACTTGTATATTTCTACAGAATGCAGATTCTCCGGTTTGGATCTCAGACAAATTCGTCATGTCACATTCCCCAAAGACCAGGTTCGCGGCGCGCGCACTCGCTCGCTCCCCCTCCCCCAGCCAGCTCTCGCCTCCGCGCCACCAGCAGCACCTCGCACCCACCTCTCTGCACCCCGTGACCTAGAGCAAAGAAGTCTGTGCAGCGAGTGAGGGCCAGAGAGGAAAGCGCGCCCGCGGAGTGCCGTCCAGACCAGCGTGGCCCCACCGGCGAGAGGGGACCGCCCTGAGCCCAAGCGGTGGCGGCTAGCCCTAAACCACGAACCCTGCCCCTCCGCCCACCATAGGCGCCTTGGCCCACAGCCTGCCGCTCGCGTTCTGCCTCCTGATGCTGGGGACACTGCTCCCCCGGGCTGACGCCTACAGCTGCTCCCTGGTTCATCTTGTTTAAACCCTCAATATAATGTTTGCTCCTTTGTAATGCTACAACATCCACCTTATCTTATGATGTAACCACTTATTGAATTATGGTCTTGCTGTATTACAACAACTACAGGATTTAATGCAAACACGACGGTTTGTGGGCTTACTTATCTTGGGAACAGCAGCTTTGATAAGTGCAATCACTTCTGTTACTGTGGCAGCAATATCATTGACTCAACAAGTACATACTGCTCAATATGTTGATTCTATGTCCAAAAATGTTTCTTTAACATTGGCAACACAGGAAGCTATAGAGAGAAAATTAGAAATGAGGGTAGACGCCCTAGAGGAAGCAGTAATACATATTGGGACTGAATTGCAGGCTTTAAAGGTGAAAATGGCATTGTCTTGTCATGCTGACTATCGGTGGATATGTGGAACACCCCTGAAAGTAAATGAGACAGATTTTGAATGAGAAAAGATTAAAAACCATATTTCAGGTATCTGGAACAGCTCTGACATTGGTTGAGACGTAGGGAAACTTCACTATCAAATAGCAACCATGGAGCACTCCCGATTAGATTTTACTGCTGCTGGAACAGCAAATGATTTCTTCCATACTTTCCCTAACTACATCTCAGGAAAGAATATTCTGTCTAATGTCTTTAGCTATGCTGAGGTGGCTGCTTTAATTCTGCTTCTCATAATCATTCTTCCTTGTATTGTCAGGATTCTTCGGCAGAGTATTCAGAGGCTCGCGACTGAGCTACATCTGGCTGTTTTAAGAAATAAAAAACGGGGAGATGCCGGGAGCCGGCGAGAGACATTCCACTCGTGACAAAGGTCATGAGGAAGGAGGCTGGGCATACACAAAGGCGGGATCGAGCCTCGGGAGTCCTCGCGGATATTCTTGAGCATCTACCCCCCAAAACCAGAGTCTGCCTACTTTATTGCTTTGTGCTCTCCCCTCTGACTTTACTGGGGGCTGTCCCCCACCACCATCTCACTCTCTCTGTCAAAGAGCTAACTTACAGCTCCAATTAATAAAGTTCCTGGGCAATTAGGAGTGTTTAAATCCAAACACGTCAGATGGCTCTCTAACTCGCCTGACAAGTTTACCCGGTCTCCTACAGCAATGCATACAATTGTTTACAGTCTCCGAGCCTCGAGAGGCACGGGAAGCTTAAGATATTCAAATAGCTTAGAGCCTCGCAGAGGGTTAGAAACTGTCAGAATAAAACTAGTAAAAGATTTCATTGATGAACCAATGCTTGTTGCCAAGTTTCCACATCCCCTGAATTGTATCCTTGAATGTGTATTAATTAATATAGTTGGTATGTAGAAGAAATAAGTAGTGGCCTTGGTGTTACTAACTTTAGACCCTTAAGGTAATAAATTATTTCCTTTGTTGTAAGCCCATTACACATCTGCCCTATAGGAATGCAATTTTATCTTCGAAAGATAGGGCCAAACCTTAAAATAATTACTCTTAGAGAAAATAAGTCTTATGGTTGATAAGTCTTTGTCAAGAGTCATAAAATGTTAATAGGTCTTCTGGCTAGAAGATGATGTAAATCACCTAAACCATTTGTATACGATACATTTGCAGGACAGAAACTCTGGTTTTTGATAAGGATCAAAGGCTGCTGTCTTTGCATCCCCATTATCCTCTATGTGTAACTTAGGGTATAAAAACCCCTGTTGAAAATAAAGCTACGGGCCTTGATTGCCAACGCTTAGTCTCCTAACGTCATTCTTCCCCTCAATTTTCAGATGAGTGTCCATCTGGAGCGCGGATATCCTCTGCGACCATTTATTTGCCTGGGCTTCGAAGACCACTTGAGAAGGTGTCTAAGGTGGGGCACTTTTCGCTATTCGAGAGGGAGCCTGCGGCCTCCGTGGTCAGAGCTAACCTGGTGTCACGGGTTATACTGATTTTCCGCATAAACCAAGCTACTCAGCTTCTTTTCTCCACTAAATTTTCCTACTGAGCTATCCTCATTCTATTACTCTTTATATCTTCGATAAATAAATCAATAGGTCGCCTACTCTGTCTCCCCTTCGAAAACCCTGGACCAGCCGAGGCTGGACCTTGTCAGAAGAGGGCCTCATCTCGATTTGAAGCAGGAACCTCAGGGTTGCTCTCCATTTCTGACTCTGAACACAGAGTCCCTACAGAGTTAGGACAGGAGAGTCAGGCCTCGTCTTGTGTGGAGGAATGGAACTCCACTGGACTCTCGAGTTGTTCACCGGATAACAGGCCACTTGTCGAGCTGTGTGTGGAACCTGCGGTTTTATCCGGACGATGCATGGGGGTGTCAGTTCCCCTTCGTTTTTTGCCTTCATACACAGGGTTGCCTTCGAAGAGGTATCCAGCCTTCAGATTCTTATCAAGAGCAGACCAGGAAATCAGTGTCTTTCGGCATGTGGCACCACCCACAAGCCTACGTCTCGAATTTCTTCTTGAGACGGACCTCAACCTGAGGTGCACCAGGAAGGTCGGTAACCCTTTCAGACAAAGCAAGTGAATCGACCCTCTTGTCCCGATCAGGAGGGGAGAAGGGGCTCAGATGAAGTGGTGCCGGGAACCTCGATGTTCCCCTCGAGTAAAACTGGGATGTCGGGGAACTTTTGGAGTCACATCAAAGGTGCTAAGTACCGTTTCAAACTTCAAGACGGAACGTGAGACTTCTCTTGAGACGCTGTAGCTGGCAAGGGCCTCATCTTGTGGTGACGGGTTAACCACGTCGTTTTTCTCGAGTTGTGGCGGGATTCTCGAGTTAGGTCAGGAAATTCAGGCTTCCTCTTGTGTTGGCCCAGGGAAGTCCAGTCTTCCATTCGAGTTGCGAGGGAGAGCTAGGGATTGCGCTTGAGTTACTGCAGGGCAAAAGAGACCTTATCTAGGCTTGTGTCCAGGACATAATGTTCGTCTCCAGGGGGGACAGGGATCTCGGGGTTGCTTTCCTGATGCACCCGGGGAGTCAGTCCTTGTCTCGAGGGGAAGCGAAGGACTCCACTCTCCTCTCGAGTTGCGACGGGTATCTCTTGGAGCCCACTGAGTGGCCTAAAGGGAGTCAAGCCTCCTGTGGAGTTTGGAGAGAGGACTCGTGATTGCTCTCCAGGCCATGCAGGAAAAGAAGGCCATCATCTCGCGATGAAGGGGGCGTCTCGTGGGTTTTCTCGAGTTGCAGCGCCAGTGTGGGGTTTCTCATGAGGTACTACGGGGAGCTCAGGGAGCCTCTCATGTGGCGCTTGGGAAGTCAGGTCTCCATGCGCATTGCGAGGGGGAGCGCGTCATTGCTGTAGAGTCATGGAAGGTGTATCGGGCCTCAAGAACCGTTAAAGAAGGACTTTCAAGGTGTTTCTTGGGTCACGGCAGTAAACCCTGGGTTCCCTCGACTAGTGCCGGTGGCCTCAGGGAGCTTCTCAGTGTGCCTCTGAGAAGTCAAGGATACCCTGGAGTTGGGAGGGCCCTCTCGGGACTCCACTGGGTTTGGTGCAATAGAAGAGGGCCTCATCTCGAGTGGAGGCAGGAACCTCAGGGTTCGTCTCCATTTCTGACTCTGATCGCAGGGTCCCTGCAGAGTTGGGACAGGAGAGTCAGGCCTCGTCTTGTAAGGAGGAATGGAACTCCGCTTGCCTCTCGAGTTATTCACGGGGTGACAGGCAACTTGTTGAACTGTGTTTGGAATCTGCGGGTTTTTCCGGACGATGCACGAGGGTGTCAGTGCCCCTTCGTGTTGTGGCTTCTTCCACAGGGTTGCCTTTCAAGAGGTGTCCGGGCATCGGGTTCTTATCAAGAGTGGACCGGGGAATCGGGGTCTTTCAGCATGTGTTACCACCCATGAAGCTACGTCTCAAATATTCTCGTTAGACCGGCCTCATCCTGAGGTGCGCTGGGAAGGTTGGGAACCCCTTCCAGACAAAGCACGGGAGTCGACCCTCCAGTCGCAATCAGGAGGGGAGAAGTGGCTCAGATGAAGTCATACCGGGAACCTCGGTGTTCCCCTCGAGAGAGACCAGGGTGTCGGGGAACTTTTGGAATCGCATCAAGGGTGCCAAGTTTTCACACTTGAAGTGTGAAAACACTTCAAGAAGAAACCTGGGACTTCTCTTTAGACGCTGTAGCGGGCAAGGGCCTCATCTTGCGATGACGGGGTAACCATGTGGTTTTTCTCGAGTTTCGGCGGGATTCTCGAGTTACGATGGGGAATTCAGGCTTCCTCTTGTGTTGGCCCAGGGAAGTCCAATCTTCCATTGGAGTTGCGAGAGAGAGCTAGGGATTGCTCTCGAGTCACTTCAGGGCAAAAGAGACCTCATCTAAGCTTGTGTCCAGGACCTAATGTTCCTCTCCAGGGGCGACAGAGATCTCGGGGTTGCATTTTAGACGCACTCGAGGAGTCAGACCTCATCTCGAGAGGAAGGAAAGGACTCTGCTCTGCTCTCGAGTCCCGACGGGTATTTCTTGGAGACCACTGAGTGGCCTAAAGGGAGTCAAGCCTCCTGTGGATTTTTTTTTTTATTTTATTTTATTTTTAAACTTTACATAATTGTATTAGTTCTTCCAAATATCAAAATGAATCTGCCTCAGGTATACATGTGCTCCCCATCCTGAACCCTCCTCCCTCCTCCCCCCCCATAGCATCCCTCTGGGTCGTCCCAGTGCACTAGCCCCAAGCATCCAGTGTCATGCATCAAACCTGGACTGGCAACTCTTTTCATACATGATATTTTACATGTTTCAATGCCATTCTCCCACATCTTCCCACCTTCTCCCTCTCCCACAGAGTCCATAAGACTCTTCTATACATCAGTGTCTCTTTTGCTGTCTCGTACTCAGGGTTATTGTTACCGTCTTTCAAAGTTCCATATATATGCGTTAGTATACTGTATTGGTGTTTTTCTTTCTGGCTTACTTCACTCTGTATAATCGGCTCCAGTTTCATCCACCTCATTAGAACTGATTCATTCTATTCTTTTTAATGGCGGAGTAATACTCCATTGTGTATATGTACCACAGCTTTCTTATCCATTCATCTGCTGATGGACATCTAGGTTGCTTCCATGTCCTGGCTATTAGAAACAGTGCTGCGATGAACATTGGGGTACACGTGTCTCTTTCCCTTCTGGTTTCCTCAGTGTGTATGCCCAGCAGTGGGATTGCTGGATCATAAGGCACTTCTATTTCCAGTTTTTTAAGGAATCTCCACACTGTTCTCTATAGTGGCTGTACTAGTTTGCATTCCCACCAACAGTGTAAGAGGGTTCCCTTTTCTCCACACCCTCTCCAGCATTTATTATTTGTAGACTTTTGGATTGCAGCCATTCTGACTGGCGTGAAATGGTACCTCATAGTGGTTTTGATTTGCATTTCTATGATAATGAGTGATTTTGAGCATCTTTTCATGTGTTTGTTAGCCATCTGTATGTCTTCTTTGGAGAAATGTCTATTTAGTTCTTTGGCCCATTTTTTGATTGGGTCATCTATTTTTCTGGAGTTGAGCTGTAGGTGTTGCTTGTATATTTTTGAGATTAGTTGTTTGTCAGTTGCTTCATTTCCTATTATTTTCTCCCATTCCGAAGGCTGTCTTTTCACCTTGCTAATAGTTTGCTTTGATGTGCAGAAGCTTTTAAGGTTAATTAGGTCCCATTTGTTTATTTTTGTTTTTATTTCCAATATTCTGGGAGGTGGGTCATAGAGGATCCTGCTGTGATGTATTTCAGAGAGTGTTTTGCCTATGTTCTCCTCTAGGCGTTTTATAGTTTCTGGTCTTACGTTTAGATCTTTAATCCATTTTGAGTTTATTTTTGTGTATTGTGTTAGAAAGTGTTCTAGTTTCATTCTTTTACAAGTGGTTGACCAGATTTCCCAGCACCACTTGTTAAAGAGATTGTCTTTAATCCATTGTATATTTTTGCCTCCTTTGTCAAAGATAAGGTGTCCATATGTGTGTGGATTTATCTCTGGGCTTTCTATTTCGTTCCACTAATCTATATTTCTGTCTTTGTGCCAGTACCATACTGTCTTGATAACTGTGGCTTTGTAGCGGAGCCTGAAATCAGGTAGGTTGATTCCTCCAGTTCCATTCTTCTTTCTCAAGATCGCTTTGGCTATTCGAGGTTTTTTGTATTTCCATACAAATTGTGAAATTATTTGTTCTAGCTCTGTGAAGAATACTGTTGGTAGCTTGATAGGGATTGCATTGAATCTATAAATTGCCTTGGGTAGTATACTCATTTTCACTATATTGATTCTTCCAATCCATGAACATGGTATATTTCTCCACCTATTAGTGTCCTCTTTGATTTCTTTCACCAGTGTTTTATAGTTTTCTATATATAGGTCTTTAGTTTCTTTAGGTAGGTATATTCCTAAGTATTTTATTCTTTCCGTTGCAATGGTGAATGAAATTGTTTCCTTAATTTCTCTTTCTGTTTTCTCATTATTAGTGTATAGGAATTCAAGGGATTTCTGTGTGTTGATTTTATATCCTGCAACTTTACTATAGTCATTGACTAGTTCTAGTGATTTTCTGGTGGAGTCTTTAGGGTTTTCTATGTAGAGGATCATGTCATCTGCAAACAGTGAGAGTTTTACTTCTTCTTTTCCAATTTGGATTCCTTTTGTTTCTTTTTCTGCTCTGATTGCTGTGGCCAAAACTTCCAAAGCTATGTTGAATAGTAATGGTGAAAGTGGGCACCCTTGTCTAGTTCCTGACTTTAGAGAAAATGCTTTCAATTTTTCACCATTGAGGATAATGTTTGCTGTGGGTTTGTCATATATAGCTTTTATTATGTTGAAGTATGTTCCTTCTATTCCTGCTTTCTGGAGAGTTTTTATCATAAATGGATTTTGAATTTTGTCAAAGGCTTTCTCTGCATCTATTGAGAAAATCATATGGTTTTTATTTTTCAATTTGTTAAGGTGGTGTATTACATTGATTGATTTGCGGATATTGAAGAATCCTTGCATCCCTGGGATAAAGCCCACTTGGTCATGGTGTATGATCTTTTTAATGTGTTGTTGGATTCTGATTGCTAGAATTTTGTTAAGGATTTTTGCATCTATGTCATCAGTGATATTGGCCTGTAGTTTTCTTTTTTTGTGGGATCTTTGTCAGGTTTTGGTATTAGGCTGATGGTGGCCTCATAGAATGAGTTTGGAAGTTTACCTTCCTCTGCAATTTTCTGGAAGAGTTTGAGCAGGATAGGTGTTAGCTCTTCTCTAAATTTTTCGTAGAATTCAGCTGTGAAGCCGTCTGGACCTGGGCTTTTGTTGGCTGGAAGATTTTTGGTTACAGTTTCCATTTCCGTGCTTGTGATGGGTCTGTTAAGAGTTTCTATTTCTTCCCTGGTCCAGTTTTGGAAAGTTGTACTTTTCTAAGAATTTGTCCATTTCTTCCACGTTGTCCATTTTATTGGCATATAATTGTTGATAGTAGTCTCTTATGATCCTTTGTATTTCTGTGTTTTCTGTTGTGATCTCTCCATTTTCATTTCTAATTTTATTGATTTGATTTTTCTCCCTTTGTTTCTTGATGAGTCTGGCTAATGGTTTGTCAATTTTATTTATCGTTTCAAAGAACCAGCTTTTGGTTTTGTTGATTTTTGCTATGGTCTCTTTTGTTTCTTTTGCATTTATTTCTGCTCTAATTTTTAAGATTTCTTTCCTTCTACTAACCCTGGGGTTCTTCATTTCTTCCTTTTCTAGTTGCTTTAGGTGTAGAGTTAGTTTATTTATTTGACTTTTTTCTTGTTTCTTGAGGTGTGCCTGTATTGCTATGAACTTTCCCCTTAGGACTGCTTTTACCGTGTCCCACAAGTTTTGGGTTGTTGTGTTTTCATTTTCATCCGTTTCTATGCAAATTTTGATTTCTTTTTTGATTTCTTCTGTGATTTGTTGGTTATTCAGCAGCGTGTTGTTCAGCCTCCATATGTTGGAATTTTTAATAGTTTTTCTCCTGTAATTGAGATCTAATCTTACTGCATTGTGGTCAGAAAAGATGCTTGGAATGATTTCTATTTTTTTGAATTTACCAATGCTAGCTTTATGGCCCAGGATGTGATCTATCCTGGAGAAGGTTCCATGTGCACTTTAGAAAAAGGTGAAATTCATTGTTTTGGGATGAAATGTCCTATAGATATCAATTAGGTCTAACTGGTCTATTGTATCATTTAAAGTTTGTGTTTCCTTGTTAAATTTCTGTTTAGTTGATCTATCCATAGGTGTGAGTGGGGTATTAAAATCTCCAACTATTATTGTGTTAGTGTTAATTTCTCCTTTCATACTTGTTAGCATTTGTCTTACATACTGTGGTGCTCCCACGTTGGGTGCATATATATTTATAATTGTTATATCTTCTTCTTGGATTGATCCTTTGATCATTATGTAGTGACCTTCTTTGTCTCTTTTCACAGCCTTTGTTTTAAAGTCTATTTTATCTGATATGAGTATCGCTACTCCTGCTTTCTTTTGGTCCCTATTTGCATGGAAAATCTTTTTCCAGCCCTTCACTTTCAGTCTGTATGTATCCCCTGTTTTGAGGTGGGTCTCTTGTAGACAACATATGTAGGGGTCTTGTTTTTGTATCCATTCAGCCAGTCTTTGTCTTTTGGTTGGAGCATTCAACCCATTTACGTTTAAGGTAATTACTGATAAGTATGATCCCATTGCCATTTACTTTATTGTTTGGGGTTTGAATTTATACACCGTTTTTGTGTTTCCTGTTTAGTATTTGTTGGAGAGCTGGTTTGGTGGTGCAGAATTCTCTCAGCTTTTGCTTGTCTGAAAAGCTTTTGATTTCTCATTCATACTTGAATGAGATCCTTGCTGGGTACAATAATCTGGGCTGTAGGTTATTTTCTTTCATCATTTTAAGTATGTCTTGCCATTCCCTCCTTGCTTGAAGAGTTTCTATTGAAAGATCAGCTGTTATCCTTATGGCAATTCCCTTGTGTGTTATTTGTTGTTTTTCCCTTGCTGCTTTTCATATTTGTTCTTTGTGTTTGATTTTTGTTAATGTGATTAATATGTGTCTTGGGGGGTTTCGCCTTGGCTTTATCCTGTTTGGGACTCTCTGGGTTTCTTGGACTTGAGTGAGTATTTCCTTCCCCATTTTAGGGAAGTTTTCAACTATTATCTCCTCAAGTATTTTCTCACGGTCTTTCTTTTTGTCTTCTTCTTCTGGGACCCCTATGATTCGAATGTTGTAGCGTTTAATATTGTCCTGGAGGTCTCTGAGATTGTGCTCATTTCTTTTAATTCGTTTTTCATGTATCCTCTCTGATTCATTTATTTCTACCATTCTATCTTCGAATTCACTAATCCTATCTTCTGCCTCTGTTATTCTACTATTTGTTGCCTCCAGAGTGTTTTTAATTTCATTTATTGCATTATTCATTATATATTGACTCTTTTTTTATTTCTTCTAGGTCCTTGTTAAACCTTTCTTGCATCTTCTCAATCCTTGTCTCCAGGCTATTTATCTGTGATTCCATTTTAATTTCAAGATTTTAGATCCATTTCACTATCCTTACTCGGAATTCTTTATCAGGTAGATTCCCTATCTCTTCCTCTTTTGTTTGGTTTGGTGGGCATTTATCCTGTTCCTTTATCTGCTGGGTATTCCTCTGTCTCATCTTGTTTAAATTGCTGAGTTTGGGGTGTCCTTTCTGTATTCTGGAAGTTTGTGGAGTTCTTTACTGTGGCATTTCCTCGCTGTGTGTGGGTTTGTACAGGTGTCTTGTCAAGGTTTCCTGGTTAGGGAAGCTTGTGTCCGTGTTCTGGTGGGTGGAGCTGTATTTCTTCTCTCTGGAGTGCAATGAAGTGTACAGTAATGAGTTATGAGATGTCTGTGGTTTTGGGGTGACTTTGGGCAGCCTGTATCTTGAAGCTCAGGGCTGCGTTCCTTTGTTGCTGGAGAATTGGCTTGGTATGTCTTGCCCTGGAACTTGTTGGCCCTTGTGTGGTGCTTGATTTCAGTGTCGGTATGGAGGCATTTGATGAGCTCCTGTCAATTAATGTTCCTTGGAGTCAGGAGTTCCCTGGAGTCAGGGTTTGGACTTAAGCCTCCTGCTTCCAGTTATCTGTCTTACTTTTACAGTAGTTTCAAAACTTCTCCTTCTATACAGCACCATTGATAAAACATCTACGTTAAAGAAGAAAAGTTTCTCTACTGTGAGGGCCACTCAGAAAGGTTCACAGCGTTACATGGAGAAGAGAAGAGGGAGGAGGGAGTTAGAGGTGACCCAAATGAGATCAGGTGGAATCAATAGTGGAGAGAGTGGGCTGGCCAGTAGTCACTTCCTTATGTGCACTCCACAACTGGACCGCTCAGAGATGTTCACAGAGTTATACAGAGATGAGAAGAAGGAGGAAGGAGACAGAGGTGGCCAGAAGGATAAAAGGGGGGAATGAAAAGGAGGGAGACAGATCCAGCCAGTAATCAGTTCCCTAAGTGTTCTCCACCGTCTGGAATACACAGAAATTCACAGAGTTGGGTAGAGTAGAGAGGGGTTAGGGAGGAGACACAGGCGACCTGGTGGAGAAAAAGGAGAGTCCAAAGGGAGAGAGAGCAGTCAAGCCAGTAATCTCGCTCCCTAGTGAAAAATGGGTACTGAAGATTGGGTTCTTAAAGGTACAAAATTGGTAACAAATACATAAAAGCAAAAATTAAAAATCTAGAGTAGAGTTTGGAATTTCAAAAATACGATGTTAAAGAAAAGAGGAAGGAAAAGAAAGAGAGAAAAAACGAACAAAGAAAAACAAACAAGGTCGCAAAAATTATCAAGAAAATACAGGTACAAAATTGATAACTAATACCAAAAAGCAAAAATTAAAAATCTAGAGTAGAGTTTGGAATTTCAAAAATACAATGTTAAAAAAAAGGAAGAAGAAAACTAAAGAGAAAACAAACAAACAAAAACAAGCAATGTCGCAAAAATTATAAAGAAACTACAGGTACAAAATTGATATCAAATATCAAAAAGCATAAATTAAAAATCTAGAGTATAGTTTGGAATTTCAAAAATACAATGTTAAAGAAAAGAAGAAAAAAAAAACAAAACAAAAAAACAAGGTCAAAAAATTATTTTATATATATATATATATATATATATATATATGAAGTTTGCTGAAGAAGAAAAAAATAGGGTCTTTTTTTTTTGCAAAGTAATAGGTTATAAAAGTGAAAATTAAATGAACAATAGAGAACTTAAAATTAAAAAAATTAAAAAAAAGTAAGAATGATCATAAAAATATATCTAGGACTTTCTCTGGTTTTGTTGTGAGTATCGTGGGTTCGGTTCATTTTTGGCTAGTTCCTTGGTCCAACTTATATTTCTCAAGATCTGTAGGCGCCTTCCTATGTAGTCCTAGTAACCACAGGGTTTTAATCTATTGCCTGTAGCTTCCAAGGCGTTTCCCTCTGTTATAGCTTCTTTTGTTTGCTGGTCTCTTCAGTGTCTGGTTTACGCCCTGACACAAAGGGGACGGTGGAGGACACTTTTTTTTTTTTAGGCTCACTTGTTCAGTTGCGCTGTGGGGAGGGAGGGAGGGAGTGATGCTGCAAACAAATAACAGTGGCGTGCGGTCACAGTGCCTCAGCCACACTGGGTCTGCCCCCGCTCACGGCACGTGTAGCCTCCCTGCCCACACTGCTCGGGCTCTAGGTTGTTCCACCGGGAACAATCCGAGGCTGGCCCTGGGCTTCATGCACCTCCCAGGTCCAAGCCGCTCAGGTTCAGGCACTCGGGTAGTCCTCAGAGGCACAGACTCGGTTGGGCCTGCGTTTTGTGCTCTTCCCAGGTCCGAGCAGCTCAGGTGATGAGGTGTTTGGCGAGCGCCAAGGTTGTGACTTATCGCCTCCCCGCCACTCGGTTATCTGGGTGTAAAACAGGCGCACCTTCTCAGGCAGATGTTGACCGTCCAGATCCCCAAGAAGTTTTAGTTAGCAAAGAAGGCTGCTTACAGTTTTATAGATAATGTCTCTCTGGGGCTGCGATTTCCCCCTTCTGGCTCTGGCTGCCTGTCACCGGAGGGGGAAGGTCTGCAGCCGGCTATCTCTGTTCAGTCCTTTGTTCCGTGCGCGGGCCTGGCGGTGTCTTAGGTTAGGGCTGGCTTTTTGCGTGGTAGATATCCCAGAGTCTGGTTTGCTAGCCCAAGTTATTTCGTTCAGATAGTGCTCAGGGTATTCAGGCCAGATTCTTACTCTAAGCGATGCAGCCCGCGCCGCGCCTCCCTGCCCAGCCCCTGCTTGCTAATGGTGTGAGCAGGCGTCTGCACTGCTTTGCGGCTGGGGGAGTTACCGTAGGGCTTGCAATCTGCGAGTTTTAATTGTTTATTTATTTTTATCCCCCTTATGTTGCCCTTTGTGCTTCCAAAGCTTGGCAAAGATTTGGCAGTGAAAAGCTTTCCTGGTGTTTAGAAACTTTTCTCTTTTTAAGACTATCTTCCCGGGACGGAAATCCCTCCCTCCCTCTTTTGTCTCTTTTTTTGTCTTTTATACTTTTTCCTACCTACTTTCCAAGAGTTGGGTTCTTTTCTGGGTGCCTGATGTCCTCTGGCAGCATTCATAAGTTGTATTGTGGAATTTACTCGACGTTTAAATGCTCTTTTGATGAAATTGTTTGGGGGGGAAAGAGTTCTCCCCGTCCTACTCCTCAGCAATCTTGGCTCCTCTCTTGTGGAGTTTGGAGAGAGCACGCGGGATTGCTCTCCAGGCCATGCAGGAAAAGAAGGCCCTCATCTCGCGATGTCGGGGGAGTCTCGTGGTTTTTCTGGAGCTGCGGTGCCAGTGTGGGGTTTCTCACAAGGTACGACCGGGAGCTCAGGGAGCCTCTCGTGTGGTGTCAGGGAAGTCAAGTCTCCATACGAGTGGCGAGGGGGCGCACGTCATTGCTCTCGAGTCATGGTAGTGGAATCAGGGCTCAACGCAATGAAAAAGGACGCTCGAGGTCTTTCTCGGGTTGCGGCAGGAAACCCTGGGTTCCCTCGACTTGTGCCTGTGACCTCAGGTAGCTTCTCAGGGTGCCTCTGAGAAGTCAGGGATACTATGGAGCTGGGAGAGGCCTCTCAGGACTCCACTGGGTTTGCTGCAATGGAAGAGGGCCTAATCTCGAGATCAGGAAGGAACCTCAGGGTTCCTCTCCATTTCTGACTCAGATTGCAGGGTCCCTGCAGAGTTGGGACAGGAGAGTCAGGCCTCGTCTTGTGTGGAGGAATGGAACTCCGCTTGCCTCTCGAGTTGTTCAAGGAGTGACAGGCCACTTGTCGAGCTGTGTGTGGAACCTGCGGTTTTTTCCAGACAATGCACGGGGGTGTCAGTGCCCCTTTGTGATGTGCTTTCATCCACAGGGTTGCCTTCGAAGTGGTGTGCGGGCATCGGGTTCTTATTAAGAGCGGACCAGGAAATCGGGGTCTTTTGGAATGCGGCACCACACACGAGGCTACGTCTCGAATTTCCTCGTGAGACGGGCCTCATGCTGAGGTGCCCCTGGAAGGTCGGGAAAGCCTTCCAGACAAAGCAGGTTAATCGACCCTACTGTCGCGATCAGGAGGGGAGAAGGGGCTCAGATGAAGTGGTGCCGGGAACCTCGGTGTTCCCCTTGAGTGAGACCGGTATGTCAGGGAACTTTTGGGGTCTCACGAAGCTTGCCAAATACTGTTTCAAACTTCAAGATGAAACGTGGGACTTCTCTTGAGACGCTGTGGCGGGCAAGGGCCTCATCTTGTGATGAAGGGGAAACCACGTGGTTTTTTTCGAGTTGCGATGGGATTGTTGACTTACGACGGGGAATTCAGGCTTCCTCTTCTGTTGGCCCAGGGAAGTCCATTCTTCCATTCGAGTTGGCAGGGAGAGCTGGGTGGGAATTGCTCTCGAGTCACGGCAGGTCAAAATAGACCTCATCTAGGCTTGCGTCCAGGACCTAATGTTCCTCTCCAGGGGCGATAGGGATCACGGGGACGCATTCCAGACTCACCCAGTGAGTCAGGCCTCGGCTCGAGGGGAAGCAAAGGATTCTGATATCCTCCTGGGTCGCGATAGGTATCTCTTGGAGCCCACTGAGTTGCCTCCAGGGAGTCAAGCCTCCTGTGGAGTTGGAGAGAGGACTCGGGATTGCTCTCCAGGCCATACAGGAAAGAAGGCCCTCAGCTCGCAATGACGGGGGCGTCTTGTGGGTTTTCTCGAGTTGGAGCGCAAGTATGAGTTTTCTCACGAGGTATGACGGGGAGCTCAGGGAGCCTCTCGTGTGGTGCCAGGAAAGTCAGGTGTCTATGCGTGTGATGAGGAGGAGCCCATAAATGCTCTCGAATCATGGTAGGGAAATCGGGACTCAAGACGCGTTGAAGAAGGAGTCTCGAGGTCTTTCTCAGGTTGCGGCAGGAAACCCTGGGTTCCCTCGACTTGTACCGGTGACCTCAGGGAGCTTCTCAGGGTGCCTCTGAGAAGTCAGGCATACTGTGGACTTGGGAGGCGCTCTCGGAACTCCACTGGGTTTGGTGCAATGGCAAAGGTTCTCATCTCGAGTTGAGGCAGGAACCTAAGGGTTCCTCTCCATTTAAAACTCCGACCACAGGGTCCCTGAAGAGTTGGGACAGGAGAGTCAGGCCTCGTCTTGTGTGGAGGAATGGAACTCCACTTGCCTCTCGAGTTGTTCACAGGATAACAGACCATTTGTCGAGCTGTGAGTGGAACCTTCGGTTTTTTCCGTAAGATGCATGAGGGGGTCAGTGCCCCTTCGTGTTGTGCCTTCATCCACAGGGTTGCCTTCAAAGAGGTGTCCAGACATCGGGTTCTTATCAATAGCAGAGCAGGAAATCGGGGTCTTTCAGAACGTGGCACCATCCATGAGGCTACGTCTCGAATTTCTTCATTAGACTGGTGTCATCCTGAGGTGCGCCATGAAGATCGGGAACCCCTTCCAGACAAAGCAGGGGAATCGACCATCTTGTCACGATCAGGAGGAGTGAAAGGGCTCAGTTGAAGTCGTGCCGGGAACCTCGGTGTTCCCCTCGAGTGGGACCGGTGTGTCGGGAAACTTTTGGGGTCACTTCAAGGGTGCCAAGTACCGTTTTGCACTTCAATACGGACTTGGGGCTTCTCTTGACACGCTGTAGAGGGCAAGGGCCTCATCTTGGGATGACGGGGGAATCACGTGGTTTTTCTCAAGGTGCGGTGGGATTCTCGAGTTACGACGGGGAATTCAGGCTTCCTCTTGTGTTGGCCCAGGGAAGTCCAATCTTCCATTCGAGTTTCGAGGAAGAGCTGGGGTTTGCTCTTGAGTCACTGCAGGGCAAAAGAGACCTCATCTAGGCTTGTGTCCAGGACCTAATATTCCTCTCCAGGGCCGACAGCGATCTCGGGGTTGCATTCCAGACGCATCCTGGGAGTCAGAGCTCGACTCGAGGGGAAGCAAAGGACCCCGCTCTCCTCTTGAGTCACCACAGGTGTCTCTTGGAGCCCACTGAGTGGCCTAAAGGGAGTCAAGCCCCCTGTGGAGTTTGGAGAGAGGACTCAGGATTGCTCTCCAGGCCATGCAGGAAAAGAAGACCCTCATCTCGCGATGACAGGGGCGTCTTGTTGGTTTTCTCGAGCTGCGGTGCCAGTGTGCGGTTTCTGACGAGGTGCGACGGGAAGCTCAGGGAGCCTTTCGTGTGGCACCAGGGAATTCAGGTCTCCATGCGCATGGCAAGGGGGAGCGCGTCATTGCTCTCGAGATATGATACGGGAATCGGGCCTCAAGACACATTAAAGCAGGACTCTCAAAGTCTTTCTCGGGTTGCGGCAGGAAACCCTGGGTTCCGTCGACTTCTGCCGGTGACCTTAGGGAGCTTCTCAGGGTGCCTCTGAGAAGTCAGGCATACTGTGGATTTGGGACGGGCCTCTCGGGACTCCACTGGTTTTGTGACAATGGAAAAGGGCCTCATCTTGAGTGGAGGCAGGAACCTCAGGCTTACTCTCCATTTCTGACTCGGTGCGCAAGGTCCCTAGAGTTGTGACAGGAGAGTCAGGCATCGTCTTGTGTGGAGGAATGGAACTCCGCTTGCTTCTCGAGTTGTTCACGAGGTGACAGACCACTTGTGGAGCTGTGTGAGGAACCTGCGGGTTTTTCCGGAAGATGCACGGGGTGTCAGTGCCCCTACGTGTTGTGCCTTCATCCACAGGCTTGCCTTCGAAGAGGTGTCCAGGAGTCTGGTTTTGATCAAAAGTGGACCATGGAATTGGGGTCTTTTGGCATGTAGTATGGCCCTCGAGGCTACCTCTCGAATTTCCTCGTGAGACCGGCCTCATCCTGAGGTGTGCCAGGAAGGTCGGGAATCCCTTCGAGACAAAGGAGTGGAATCGACCCTCCTATCACGATCAGGAGAGGAGAAAGGCCTCAGATGAAGTGGTGCCGGAAACTTCAGTGTCCCCTCTAGTGAGATCGGTATATAGGGGAACTTTTGGGGTAGCATCAAGGGTTCCAAGTACTGTTTTGCACTTCAAGACGGAATGTGAGACTTCTCTTGAGACGCTGTAGGGGGCAAGGGCCTCATCTTGCAATACGGGGAACCACGTGATTTTTCTCGAGTTGCGGCGGGTTTCTCAAATTACAACTGGAAATTCAGGCTTCCTCTTGTGTTGGCTCAGAAAGGCCAATCTTCCATTCGAGTTGCAAGGGAAAGCTAGGGGTTGCGCTTGAGTCACTGCAGGGCCAAAGAGACCTCATCTAGGCTTTTGTCCAGGACCTAAGGTTCCTCTCCAGGGGCGACAGGGATCCAGGGTTGCATTCCAGACTCACCCTTGTAGTCAGGCCTCATCTCGAGGGGAATCAAAGGACACCGCTCTCCTCCTGAGTATCGACGGGTATCTCTTGGAGCCCACTGAGTGACCTAAAGGGAGTCAAGCCTCCTTTGGAGTTTGGAGAGAGGATTCGGGATTGCTCTTCAGGTCATGCAGGAAAGGCCCTTATTTCACCATTACAGGGGCGTCTCGTGGGTTTTCTTGAGCTGCGGCGCCAGTGTGGGGTTTCTCACGAGGTACGATGGGGAGCTCAGGGAGCCTCTCATGTGGTGCCGGGGAAGTCAGATCTTCATGCGCGTGGCGAGGGGGAGCGCGTCATTTTTCTCCAGTCATGGTAGGGGAATCGGGCCTCAAGACGCGTGAAGAAGGACTCGCGAGGTTTTTCTCAGGTTACGGCAGGAAACCCTGGGTTCCGTCGACTTATGCCCGTGACCTCAGGGAGCTTTTCAGGGTGCCTCTGAGAAGTCAGGGATACTGTGCAGTTGGGAGGGGCCGCTCCGAACTCCACTGGGTTTGGTGCAGTAGAAGAGGGCCTTATCTCGAGTTGAGGCAGGAACCTCATGGTTCCTCTCCATTTCTGAATCGGATCTCAGTGTCCATGCAGAGTTGGGACAGGAGAGTCAGGCCTCCTCTTGTGTGGAGGAATTTAACTCCTCTTGCCTCTCGAGTTGTTCACGGGGTGACAGGCCACTTGTCGATCTGTATGTGGAACTTGCGGGCTTTTCCAACGATGCAGGAGGGTGTCAGACCCCTTCGTTTTGTGCCTTCGTCCACAGGATTGCCTTCGAAGAGGTGTCCTAGCATTGGGTTCTTATCAAGAGCAGACAGGGAAATCGGGGTCTTTCGGCGTGTGGCACCAACCACAAGGCTACGTCTCGAATTTCCTCGTGAGACCGGCCTCATCCTGAGGTGCGCCGGCAAGGTCCGGAACCCCTTCCAGACAAAGCAGGGTAATCGACCCTCCCGTCGCGATCAGGAGGGGATAAGGGGCTCAGAACAAGCGGTGCGCCGAACCTTGGTGTTCCCCTCGAGTGAGACCAGGGTGTCGGGGAACTTTTGTGCTAACATCAAGGTTGCCAATTATCGTTTTAAACTTCAAGATGGAACGTAGGGCTTCTACTGAGACGCTGGAGCTGGCAAGGGCCTCATCTTGCGATGACGGGGGAACCACGTGGTTTTCCTCGAGTTGCAGCGGGATTTTCGAATTACGACGGGGAATTCAGGTTTCTTCTTGTGTTGTCCCAGGGAAGTCCATTCTTCCATTCGAGGTGCGAGGGAGAGCAGGGGATTGCTCTCGAGTCACTTCAGGGCAAATGAGACCTCATCTATGCTTGTGTCTAGGACCTAATGTTCCTCTCCAGGGGCGACAGGGATCTCGGGGTTGCATTCCAGACTCACCTGAGGAGTCAGGCCTGGTATCTAGGGGAAGCAAAGAATTTCGCTCTCCTCTCGAGTCCCAACGGGTATCTCTTGGAGCCCACAGAGTGGCCTAAAGGGAGTCAGGCCTCCTGTGGAGTTTGAAGAGAGGCCTCGAGATTGCTCTCCAGGCCATGCAGGAAAAGAAGGCCTTCATCTCGCGATGACGGAGGCGTCTCGTGGGTTTTCTGGAGCTGGGGAGCCAGTGTGGGATTTCTCACGAGGTATGACGGGGAGCTCAGGGAGCCTCTCGTGTGGCGCCAGGGAAGTCAAGTCTCCATGCGAGTGGCGAGGGGGAACGCGTCATTGCTCTCGAGTCATGGTAGGGGAATCGGGATTCAAGATGCGTTGAAGGAGGATTTTCGAGGTCTTTCTCGGGTTGCGTCAGGAAGCCCTGTGTTCCCTCGACTTGTGCCGGTGACCTCAGGGAGCTTCTAAGGGTGCCTCTGAGAAGTCGCGATACTGTGGATTTGGGAGGGGCCTCTCGGGTCTCCACTGTTTTTGGTGTAATGGAAGAGGGCCTCATCTCGAGTGGAGTCATGAACCTCAGGGTTCCTCTCCATTTCGGACTCCGATCGCAGGGTTCCTTCAGAGTTGGGACCGGAGAGTCAGGCCTCGTCTTGAGTGGAGGAATGGAACTCTGCTTGCCTCTCGAGTTGTTCATGGGATGACAGGCCTCTTGTCGAGCTGTGTGTGGAACCTGCGGCTTTTACTGAATGATGCACGGGAGTGCCAGTGACCCTTCGTTTTGTGCCTTCGTCCACAGGGTTGCCTTCGAAGAGGTGTCCGGGCATCGGGTTCTTCTCAAGAGTGGGCCGGGAAATCGGGGTATTTCGGCATGTGACACCACCCACGACGCTATGTCTCGAATTTACTCGTGAGACCGGCCTCATCCTTAGATGCGCCGGGAATGTGGGAAACCCCTTCCAAACAAAGCAGGGGAATAGACCCTCCTGTCTCGAACAGGAGGGGAGAAGGTGCTCAGATGAAGTGGTGCGGGAACCTCGGTGTTCCTGTCGAGTGAGACCGGCGTGTCCGGGAACATTTGGTGTCGCATCAAGGGTGCAAAGTACCGTTTCGCACTTCAAGACGGAACGTGGTTCTTTTCTTGAGACGCCATAGCAGCAAGGGCCTCATCTTGGGATGACGTTGGAAACACGTGGTTTTTCTCGAGTTGCGGCGGGATTCTCGAGTTACGAAGGGGATTTCTGGCTTCCTCTTGTGTTGGCCCAGGGAAGCCCAATCTTCCATTCGAGTTGCGAGGGAGAGCTGGGGGTTGCGCTCGAGTCACTGCAGGGCAAAAGAAACCTCATCCAGGCTTGTGTCTAGGACCTAATGTTCCTCTCAAGGGATGACTGGGATCTTGGGGTTGCATTCTAGACTCACCCAGGAGTCAGGCGTCCTCTCGAGGGGAAACAAAGGACTTCTCTCTCTTCTCGAGTCGCGACGGGTATTTCTTGGAGCCCACTGAGTGGACTAAAGGGAGTCAAGCCTCCTCTGGAGTTTGGAGAGAGGACTCGGGATTGCACTCCAGGACATGCAGGAAAAGAAGGCCCTCATCTCACGATGACGGGGGGGGGGGGTCTCGGTGGTTTTACCGAGCTGCAGCGCCTGTGTTGGTTTCTCAGGAGGTACGACGGGGAGCTCAGGGAGCCTCTTGTGTGGCGCCAGGGAAGTTAGGTCTCGATGCGTGTGGCGAGGGGGAGCGCGTCATTGCTCTCGAGTCATGATAGGGGAATCAGGCCTCTAGACGCGTTGAAGGACTCTCAAGATCTCTGTCGGGTCTTGGCAAGAATACCTGGGTTCCCTCGACTTGTGCCGGTGACCTCACGGAGATTCTCCAGGTGCCTCTGAGAAGTCAGGGATACTGTGGAGCTGGGACGCGTCTCTCGGGACTCCACTGGGTTTCGTGCAATGGAAGAGGTCCTAATCTCGAGTGGAGGCAGGAACCTCAGCGTTCCTCTCGTGACTTCACTGGCGCTGGTCTGATTCGGATCGCAAAGTCCCTGCAGAGTTGGGACAGGAGAGTCAGGCATCGTCTTGTGTAGAGGAATGAAACCCCACTTGCCTCTCGAGTTCTTCAGGGGTGACAAGCCACTTGTTGAGCTGTATGTGGAACCTGCGGGTTTTTCCGGACGATGCACGAGGGTGTCAGTGCCCCTTTGTGTTGTGCCTTCATCCACAGGGTTGCCTTCGAAGAGGTGTCCAGGCATCGGGTTCTTATCAAGAGCGTACCGGGAAATCATAGTCTTTTGGCATGTGGTACCACCCGCGAGCTACGTCTCGAATTTCCTCGTGAGACTGGCCTCATCCTGAAGTGCCCCGTGAAGGTCGGGAACCCCTTACAAACAAAGCAGGGGAAGTGACCCTCCTATCACGAACAGGAGGGGAGAAGGGGCTCAGATAAACTGGTGCCGGGAACCTCGGTGTTCACCTCGAGTGAGACCGATATTTCGGGGAACTTTTGGGGTCACATCAAGGGTGTCAAGTATCGTTTTGCACTTCAAGACGGAACGTGGGACTTTTCTTGAGAAGCTGTAGCGGGCAAGGGCCTCATCTTGTGATGACGAGGGAACCAAGTGCTTTTTCTCGAGTTGCGGCGGGATTCTCGAGTTACGAAGGGGAATTCAGGCTTCCTCTTGTGTTGGCCCAGGGAAGTCCAATCTTCCATTCGAGTTGTCAGGGAGAGCGGGGGATTGCTCTCGAGTTACAGAAGGGCAAAAGAGACCTCATCTAGGCTTGTTTCCAGGACCTAATGTTCCTCTCCAGGGGAGACAGGGATCTCGGGGTTGCATTCCAGACCCACCTGGTGAGTCAGGCCTTGTCTCGAGGGGAAGCAAAGGACTCAATTCTCCTCTCGAGTCGCGACGGGTATCTCTTGGAGCCCACTAAGTGGCCTAAAGGGAGTCAAGCCTCCTGTGGAGTTTGGAAAGAGGATTCGGGATTCCTCTCCAGGCCATGCAGGAAAAGAAGGCCCTCATCTCGCGATGACAGGGGCGTATGGTGAGTTTTCTCAAGCTGCGGCGTCAGTGTGGGGTTTCTCACGAGGTACGACAGGGAGCTCAGGGAGCCTCTCTTATGGCGCCAGGGAAGTCAGGTCTCCATGTGCGTGGCAAGGGGGTGCGTGTCATTTCTATAGAGCCATGGAAGCAGATTCGGGCTTCAAGACACGTTGAAGTAGGACTCTCGAGGTCTTTTTCCCATTGTGGCAGGAAACCCTTGGTTCCCTCGACATGTGCCGGTGACCTCATGGAGCTTCTCCGGGTGCCTCTGAGAAGTCAGGGGTACTGTGGAGTTGGGAGGGGCCTCTCTGGACTCCACTGGGTTTGGTGCAATGGATGAGAGCCTCATCTCGAGTGGAGGCAGGAACCTCATGTTTCCTCTCCTGGGTTTCCTGTCGCTGGTACTGATTCGGATCGCAGTTTCCCTGCAGAGTTGGTACAGAAAATCAGGTCTCGTCTTGTGTGCAGCAATGGAACTCCACTTGCCTGTCGAGTTGTTCACGGGGTGACAGACCACTTGTTGAACTGTGTTTGTAACCTGCGGGTTTTTCTGGACGATGCACGGTGTCAGTGCCCCTTCGTGTTGTGCTTTCATCCACAGGTTTTCCTTCGTAAAGGTGTCAGGGCATCACGTTCTTATCAAGAGCAGACCGGGAAATCGGGGTCTTTCGGCTTGTGGCACCACCCACGAGGCTATGTCTCGAATTTCCTCGTGAGACCTGCCTCATCCTTAGGCGCGCTGGAAAGGTCGGGAACCCCTTCCAGACATAGCAGGGGAATCGACACTCCTGTCGCGATCACGAGGGGAGAAGGAGCTCAAATGAAGTGGTTCCGGGAACCTCGGTGTTCCTTTCGAGTGAGACCGGTATGTCGGGGAATTTTGAGATTGCATCAAGGGTGCCAAGTACCGTTTCGCACTTCAAGACAGAAAGTGGGACTTCTCTTGAGTCGCTGTAGCGGGCAAGGGCCTCATCTAGCGCTGATGGGGGAACCACGTGGATTTTCTCGAGTTTCGGCGGGATTCTCGAGTTACGATGTCGAATTCAGGCTTCCAATTGTATTGGCCCAGGGAAGTCCAATCTTCAATTCGATTTGCGAGGGAGAGCTGGCGATTGCGCTCTAGTAACTGCAGTGCAAAATAGACCTCATCTAGGCTTGTGTCCAGGACAGAGTTTTCCTCTCCAGGTGTGACAGGAACTCGGGGTTGCATTCCAGACTCACACGGGGAGTCAGGCCTCGTCTCGAGGGGAAGCAAAGGACTCTGCTCTCCCTTCAGGTCCTGACAGGTATCTCTTGGAGCCAACTGAGAGGCCTAAAGAGAGTCAAGCCTCCTGTGGAGTCTGGAGAGAGGACTCGGTTTTGCTCTCCATGCCAGGCAGGAAACAATTCCCTCACCTCGTGATGACGGGGGCGTATCGTGGGTTTTCTCGAGCTGCGGTGCCTGAATGGGGTTTCCGAAGAGGTACGACGGGGAGCTCAGGGAGACTCTCTTCAGGAGTCAGGGAATTCAGGTCTCCATGCGCATGGCGATGGGGAGCGGGTCTTTGCTCTCGAGTCATGGTAGGGGAATCGGGCCTCAAGACGCGCCGAAGGACTCTCAAGGTCTTTCTCGGGTCGCAGCAGGAAACCCTGGGTTCCCTGGACTTGAGGCGGTGACCTCAGGTAGATTCTCAAGGTGCCTCTGAGAATTCAGGGATACTGTGGAGTTGGGAGGGGCCTCTCGCGACTCATCTGGGTTTGGTGCAATGGAAGAGGGCCTCACCTCGAGGGGAGACAGGAACCTCAGGATTCCTCTCCGTTTCGGACTCCGACCGCAGGGTCCCTGCAGAGTTGGGACAGGAGAGTCAGGCCTCGTCTTGTCTGAGGAAGGGAAGCCCGCTGGCCTCTCGAGTTGCTCAGGGGGTCTCAGGCCCCTCGTCGAGCTGTGTGTGGAACCCACGGGTCGTTGCGGACGATGCACGGGGGTGGCAGTGCCCCTTCGTGTTGTGCCTTCACCCACAGGGTTGCCTTCGAAGAGGGGTCCGGGCCTCGGGTCCTTCTCAAGAGCGGACCGGGGAATCGGGGGCGTTCGGCATGTGGCACCACCCACGTGGCTCGTCTCGAATTTCTTCGTGAGACCGGCCTCATGCTGAGGTGCGCCGGGAAGGCCGGGAACCCCTTCCAGGCCACGCGGGGGAATCGACTCTCCTGTCGCGATCAGGAGGGGAGAAGGAGCTCAGAGGAAGCAGTGCCGGGACCCTCGGTGTTGCCCTCGAGGGAACCCGGGGTGTCGGGGAACTTTTGGGGGTCGCAGGAAGGCTGTCAGGGACCGTTTCACCCTTCAGGGCGGAACAGGGGACTTCCCTTGAGACGCCGTCGCAGGCAAGGGCCTCATCTTGCCAAGAGGTGGGAACCACGTGGTTTGTCTCGAGTTGCGGCGGCATTCTCGAGTTACGACGGGGATCTCAGCCTTACCCTTTGGTTGGCCCTGGGAATCCCAATCTTCCCCTCGGGTTGCGAGGGAAAGCTGGGGGTTGCACTCGAGTCACTGCAGGGCCGAAGAGACCTCACCTAGGCGTGTGTCCGGGACCTAATATTCCTCTCCAGGGAAGGCAGGGATCTCGGGGTTGCATTCCAGGCTCCCCCGGGGAGTCAGGCCTCGTCTCGAGGGGAAGCCAAGGACTCCGCTCTCCTCTCGAGTCGCGACGCGGGTCTCTTGGAACCCCCTGAGCGGCCTCAAGGGAGTCCAGCCTCCTCTTCCGTTTGGAGAGAGGACCCGGGATTGCTCTCCAGGCCATGCAGGAAAAGAAGGCACTCAGCTCGCGAGGACGGGTGCGTCTCCGGGGTTGCCTCGAGCTGCGCCGCCCTTGGGGGTTTTCTCCCGAAGCACGACAAGGACTTCAGGGAGCCTCTCGTGCCGCGCCAGGGAAGTCAGGTCTCCATGCGCGTGGTGAGGGGGAGCACGTCCTTGCTCTCGAGTCACGGGAGGGGACTAGGGCCTCGAGACGCGTTGAAGAAGGACTCTCGAGGTCTTTCTCGGGGGGCGGCGGGAAACCCTCGTTTCCCTCGCCTTCTGCCGGGGACCTTAGGGAACTTCCCAGGGAGCCTCTGAGAGGCGAGGGATCCTGTGGAGGTGGCGGGGCCCCTCGGGACTCCGCTGGGTCTGGCGCAACGGAAGAGGGCCTCACCTCGAGGGGAGGCAGGGACCTCAGGCTTCCTCTCCGTTTCGGACTCCGACCGCAGGGTCCCTGCAGAGTTGGGACCGGAGAGTCAGGCCTCGTCTTGTCTGAGGAAGGGAACCCCGCTGGCCTCTCGAGTTGCTCAGGGGGTCTCAGGCCCCTCGTCGAGCTGTGTGTGGAACCCGCGGGTCTTTGCGGACGATGCACGGGGGTGGCAGTGCCCCTTCGTGTTGTGCCTTCACCCACAGGGTTGCCTTCGAAGAGGGGTCCGGGCCTCGGGTCCTTCTCAAGAGCGGACCGGGGAATCGGGGGCGTTCGGCATGTGGCCCCACCCACGTGGCTCGTCTCGAATTTCCTCGTGAGACCGGCCTCATCCTGAGGTGCGCCGGGAAGGCCGGGAACCCCTTCCAGACCACGCAGGGGAATCGCCTCTCCTGTCGCGATCAGGAGGGGAGAAGGGGCTCAGAGGAAGCGGTGCCGGGACACTCGGTGTTCCCCTCGGGGGAACCCGGCTTTTCGGGGGACTTTTAGGGGTCGCAGGAAGGCTGTCAGGGACCGTTTCGCCCTTCAGGGCGGAACAGGGCACTTCCCTTGAGACGCCGTGGCGGGCAAGGGCCTCATCTTGCCAAGAGGTGGGAACCACGTGGTTTTTCTCGAGTTGCGGTGGCATTCTCGAGTTACGAGGGGGATCTCAGCCTTCCCCTTGGGTTGGCCCTGGGAAGCCCAATCTTCCCCTCGGGTTGCGAGGGAAAGCTGGGGGTGGCGCTCGAGTCACTGCAGGGCCGAAGAGACCTCACCTAGGCGTGTGTCCGGGACCTAATATTCCTCTCCAGGGAAGGCAGGGATCTCGGGGTTGCATTCCAGGCTCCCCTGGGGAGTCAGGCCTCGTCTCGAGGGGAAGCCAAGGACTCCGCCCTCCTCTCGAGTCGCGACGCGGTTCTCTGAGAGCCCCCTGAGCGGCCTCAAGGGAGTCCAGCCTGCTCTTCAGTTTGGAGACAGGACCCGGGATTGCTCTGCAGGCCATGCAGGAAAAGAAGGCCCTCAGCTCGCGAGGATAGGGGCGTCTCAGGGGTTTCCTCGAGCTGCGGTGCCCGTGGGAGGTTTCTGCCGAGGCACGACGAGGATCTCAGGGAGCCTCTCGTGCGGCGCCAGGGAAGTCAGGTCTCCATGCGGTGGCGATGGGGATCGAGTCATGGCTCTCGAGTCACGGGAGGGGAATAGGGCCTCGAGACGCGTTGAAGAAGGACTCTTGAGGTCTTTCTCGGGGGGCAGCGGGAAACCCTCGTTTCCCTCGCCTTCTGCCGGGGACCTTAGGGAAGTTGCCAGGGTGCCTCTGAGAGGCGAGGGATCCTGTGGAGGTGGCGGGGCCCCTCGGGACTCAGCTGGGTCTGGCGCAACGGAAGAGGGCCTCACCTCGAGGGGAGGCAGGAACCTCAGGCTTCCTCTCCGTTTCGGACTCCGACCGCATGGTCCCTGCAGAGTTGGGACAGGAGAGTCAGGCCTCGTCTTGTCTGAGGAAGGGAACCCCGCTGGCCTTTCGAGTTCCTCAGGGGGTCTCAGGCACCCCTTCGAGCTGTGTGGAACCCGCGGGTCTTTGCGGATGATGCACGGGGGTGGCAGTGCCCCTTCGTGTTGTGCCTTCACCCACAGGGTTGCCTTCGAAGAGGGATCCGGGCCTCGGGTCCTTCTCAAGAGCGGACCGGGGAATCGGGGGCGTTCGGCATGTGGCCCCACCCACGTGGCTCGTCTCGAATTTCCTCGTGAGACCGGCCTCCTCCTGAGGTGCGCCGGGAAGGCGGGGAACCTCTTCCAGACCACGCAGGGGAATCGCCTCTGCTGTCGCGATCAGGAGGGGAGAAGGGGCTCAGAGGAAGAGGTGCCGGGACACTCGGTTTTCCCCTCGGGGGAAACCGACGTGTCGGGGGACTTTTGGGGGTCGCAGGAAGGCTGTCAGGGACCGTTTCGCTCTTCAGGGCGGAACAGGGTACTTCCCTTGAGACGCCGTCGCGGGCAAGGGCCTCATCTTGCCAAGAGGTGGGAACCACGTGGTTTTTCTCGAGTTGCGGCGGCATTCTCGAGTTACGACAGGGATCTCAGCCTTCCCCTTGGGTTGGCCCTGGGAAGCCCAATCTTCCCCTCGGGTTGCGAGGGAAAGCTGGGGGTTGCGCTCGAGTCACTGCAGGGCCGAAGAGACCTCACCTAGGCGTGTGTCCGGGACCTAATATTCCTCTCCAGGGAAGGCAGGGATCTCGGGGTTGCATTCCAGGCTCCCCCGGGGAGTCAGGCCTCGTCTCGAGGGGAAGCCAAGGACTCCGCTCTCCTCTCGAGTCGCGACGCGGGTCTCTTGGAACCCCCTGAGCGGCTTCAAGGGAGTCCCGCCTCCTCTTCCGTTTGGAGAGAGGACCCGGGATTGCTCTCCAGGCCATGCAGGAAAAGAAGGCCCTCAGCTCGCGAGGACGGGGGCGTCTCCGGGGTTGCCTCGAGCTGCGGCGCCCGTGGGGGTTTTCTCCCGAAGCACGACAAGGACCTCAGGGAGCCTCTCGAGCCGTGCCAGGGAAGTCAGGTCTCCATGCGCGTGGTGAGGGGGAGCACGTCCTTGCTCTCGAGTCACGGGAGGGGACTAGGGCCTCGAGACGCGTTGAAGAAGGACTCTCGAGGTCTTTCTCGGGGGGCGGCGGGAAACCCTCGTTTCCTTCGCCTTCTGCCGGGGACCTTAGGGAACTTCCCAGGGAGCCTCTGAGAGGCGAGGGATCCTGTGGAGGTGGCGGGGCACCTCGGGACTCCGCTGGGTCTGGCGCAACGGAAGAGGGCCTCACCTCGAGGGGAGGCAGGGACCTCAGGCTTCCTCTCCGTTTCGGACTCCGACCGCAGGGTCCCTGCAGAGTTGGGACAGGAGAGTCAGGCCTCGTCTTGTCTGAGGAAGGGAACCCCGCTGGCCTCTCGAGTTGCTCAGGGGGTCTCAGGGCCCTCGTCGAGCTGTGTGTGGAACCCGCGGGTCTTTGCGGACGATGCACGGGGGTGGCAGTGCCCCTTCGTGTTGTGCCTTCACCCACAGGGTTGCCTTCGAAGAGGGGTCCGGGCCTCGGGTCCTTCTCAAGAGCGGACCGGGGAATCGGGGGCGTTCGGCATGTGGCCCCACCCACGTGGCTCGTCTCGAATTTCCTCGTGAGACCGGCCTCATCCTGAGGTGCGCCGGGAAGGCCGGGAACCCCTTCCAGACCACGCAGGGGAATCGCCTCTCCTGTCGCTATCAGGAGGGGAGAAGGGGCTCAGAGGAAGCGGTGCCGGGGCACTCGGTGTTCCCCTCGGGGGAACCCGGCTTTTCGGGGGACTTTTAGGGGTCGCAGGAAGGCTGTCAGGGACCGTTTCGCCCTTCAGGGCGGAGCAGGGCACTTCCCTTGAGACGCTGTCGCGGGCAAGGGCCTCATCTTGCCAAGAGGTGGGAACCACGTGGTTTTTCTCGAGTTGCGGTGGCATTCTCGAGTTACGAGGGGGATCTCAGCCTTCCCCTTGGGTTGGCCCTGGGAAGCCCAATCTTCCCCTCGGGTTGCGAGGGAAAGCTGGGGGTTGCGCTCGAGTCACTGCAGGGCCGAAGAGACCTCACCTAGGCGTGTGTCCGGGACCTAATATTCCTCTCCAGGGAAGGCAGGGATCTCGGGGTTGCATTCCAGGCTCCCCTGGGGAGTCAGGCCTCGTCTCGAGGGGAAGCCAAGGACTCCGCCCTCCTCTCGAGTCGCGACGCGGGTCTCTGAGAGCCCCCTGAGCGGCCTCAAGGGAGTCCAGCCTGCTCTTCAGTTTGGAGACAGGACCCGGGATTGCTCTGCAGGCCATGCAGGAAAAGAAGGCCCTCAGCTCGCGAGGATGGGGGCGTCTCAGGGGTTTCCTCGAGCTGCGGTGCCCGTGGGAGGTTTCTCCCGAGGCACGACGAGGATCTCAGGGAGCCTCTCGTGCGGCGCCAGGGAAGTCAGGTCTCCATGCGGTGGCGATGGGGATCGAGTCATGGCTCTCGAGTCACGGGAGGGGAATAGGGCCTCGAGACGCGTTGAAGAAGGACTCTTGAGGTCTTTCTCGGGGGGCAGCGGGAAACCCTCGTTTCCCTCGCCTTCTGCCGGGGACCTTAGGGAAGTTGCCAGGGTGCCTCTGAGAGGCGAGGGATCCTGTGGAGGTGGCGGGGCCCCTCGGGACTCAGCTGGGTCTGGCGCAACGGAAGAGGGCCTCACCTCGAGGGGAGGCAGGAACCTCAGGCTTCCTCTCCGTTTCGGACTCCGACTGCATGGTCCCTGCAGAGTTGGGACAGGAGAGTCAGGCCTCGTCTTGTCTGAGGAAGGGAACCCCGCTGGCCTTTCGAGTTCCTCAGGGGGTCTCAGGCACCCCTTCGAGCTGTGTGGAACCCGCGGGTCTTTGCGGATGATGCACGGGGGTGGCAGTGCCCCTTCGTGTTGTGCCTTCACCCACAGGGTTGCCTTCGAAGAGGGATCCGGGCCTCGGGTCCTTCTCAAGAGCGGACCGGGGAATCGGGGGCGATCGGCAGGTGGCCCCACCCACGTGGCTCGTCTCGAATTTCCTCGTGAGACCGGCCTCATCCTGAGGTGCGCCGGGAAGGCCGGGAACCCCTTCCAGACCACGCAGGGGAATCGCCTCTGCTGTCGCGATCAGGAGGGGAGAAGGGGCTCAGAGGAAGCGGTGCCGGGACACTCGGTTTTCCCCTCGGGGGAAACCGACGTGTCGGGGGACTTTTGGGGGTCGCAGGAAGGCTGTCAGGGACCGTTTCGCTCTTCAGGGCGGAACAGGGTACTTCCCTTGAGACGCCGTCGCGGGCAAGGGCCTCATCTTGCCAAGAGGTGGGAACCACGTGGTTTTTCTCGAGTTGCGGCGGCATTCTCGAGTTACGACGGGGATCTCAGCCTTCCCCTTGGGTTGGCCCTGGGAAGCCCAATCTTCCCCTCGGGTTGCGAGGGAAAGCTGGGGGTGGCGCTCGAGTCACTGCAGGGCCGAAGAGACCTCACCTAGGCGTGTGTCCGGGACCTAATATTCCTCTCCAGGGAAGGCAGGGATCTTGGGGTTGCATTCCAGGCTCCCCCGGGGAGTCAGGCCTCGTCTCGAGGGGAAGCCAAGGACTCCGCTCTCCTCTCGAGTCGCGACGCGGCTCTCTTGGAGCCCCCTGAGCGGCCTCAACGGAGTCCAGCCTCCTCTTCCGTTTGGAGAGAGGACCCGGGATTGCTCTCCAGGCCATGCAGGGAAAGAAGGCCCTCAGCTCGCGAGGACAGGGGCGTCTCAGAGGTTTCCTCGAGCTGCGGCGCCCGTGGGGGTTTTCTCCCGAGGCACGACGAGGATCTCAGGGAGCCTCTCGTGCGGCGCCAGGGAAGTCAGGTCTCCATGCGCGTGGCGAGGGGGAGCGCGTCCTGGCTCTCGAGTCACGGGAGGGGACTAGGGCCTCGAGACGCGTTGAAGAAGGACTCTCGAGGTTCTTCTCGGGGGGCGGCGGGAAACCCTCGTTTCCCTCGCCTTCTGCCGGGGACCTTAGGGAACTTCCCAGGGTGCCTCTGAGAGGCGAGGGATCCTGTGGAGGTGGCGGGGCCCCTCGGGACTCCGCTGGGTCTGGCGCAACGGAAGAGGGCCTCACCTCGAGGCTAGGCAGGAACCTCAGGCTTCCTCTCCGTTTCGGACTCCGACCGCAGGGTCCCTGCAGAGTTGGGACAGGAGAGTCAGGCCTCGTCGTGTCTGAGGAAGGGAACCCCGCTGGCCTCTCGAGTTGCTCAGGGGGTCTCAGGCCCCTCGTCGAGCTGTGTGTGGAACCCGCGGGTCTTTGCGGACGATGCACGGGGATGGCAGTGCCCCTTCGTGTTGTGCCTTCACCCACAGGGTTGCCTTCGAAGAGGGGTCCGGGCCTCGGGTCCTTCTAAAGGGCGGGCCGGGGAATTGGGGGCGTTCGGCATGTGGCCCCACCCACGTGGCTCGTCTCGAATTTCCTCGTGAGACCGGCCTCATCCTGAGGTGCGCCGGGAAGGCCGGGAACCCCTTCCAGACCACGCAGGGGAATCACCTCTCCTGTCGCGATCAGGAGGGGAGAAGGGGCTCAGAGGAAGCGGTGCCGGGACCCTCGGTGTTCCCCTCGGGGGAACCCGGCGTGTCGGGGGACTTTTGGGGGTCGCAGGAAGGCTGTCAGGGACGGTTTCGCCCTTCAGTGTGCAACAGGGGACTTTCATTGAGACGCCATCGCGGGCAAGGTCCTCATCTTGCCAAGAGGTGGGAACCACGTGGTTTTTCTCGAGTTGCGGCGCGATTCTCGAGTTACGACGGGGATCTCAGCCTTCCCCTTGGGTTGGCCCTGGGAAGCCCAATCTTCCCCTCGGGTTGCGAGGGAAAGCTGGGGGTTGCGCTCGAGTCACTGCAGGGCCGAAGAGACCTCACCTAGGCGTGTGTCCGGGACCTAATATTCCTCTCCAGGATAGGCGGGGATCTCGGGGTTGCATTCCAGGCTCCCCCGGGGAGTCAGGCCTCGTCTCGAGGGGAAGCCAAGGACTCCGCTGTCCTCTCGAGTCGCGACGCGGATCTCTTGGAGCCCCCTGAGCGGCTTCAAGGGAGTCCAGCCTCCTCTTCAGTTTGGAGAGAGGACTCGTGATTGGTCTCCATGCCATGCAGGAAAATAAGGCCCTCATCTCGCGATGACCGGGGTGTCTCATGTGTTTCCTCGAGCTGCCGCGCCAGTGTGGGTTTCCTCACGAGGTACGATGAGGAACTCATTGAGCGTCTCTTGCAGTGCCAGGTTAGTCAGGTCTCCATGCGCGTGGCGAGGGGGAGCGTGTCATGGCTCTCGAGTCATGGTAGGGGAATCGCGACTCAACACATTTTGAAGCACTCTCGAGGTCTTTCTCGAGTCACGGCAGAAAACCCAGGGGACCCTCGACTTGTGCCTGTGACCTCAGGGAGCTTCTTTTTGTGCCTCTGAGAACTCAGGGATACTGTGGAGTTGGTAGGGGCCTCTTGGGACTCCACTGGTTGTGGTGCAATGGAAGAGGGCTTCATCTCGAGTGGACGCAGGAACCTCAGGCTTGCTCTCCGTTTCTGACTCAGATCCCATGGTCCCTGCAGAATAGGGACAAGAGAGTCACACCTAGTCTTCTGTTGAGGAATGGACCTTCGTTTGCCTTTCGAGTTGTTTACAGGGTGACAGGCCACTTGTCGAAATGTCTGTGGGACCTGCGGGTTTTTCTGGACAATGCACGCGGGTGTCAGTGCCCCTTCGTGTTGTGCCTTCATCCACAGGTTTTCCTTCAAAGAGGTGTGCTGGCATCGGGTTCTTTTCAAGAGTGGACCGTGAAATTGGGGTCTTTCGACATGTGGCACCACCCACGAGGCTATGTCTCGAACTTCCTCATGAGACCTGCCTCATCCTGAGGTGCGCCCGGAAGGTCGGGAACCCCTTGCAGACAGAGAAGGGGAGTCGACCCTCCTGTCGCAATCAGGAGAGGAGAAGGGGCTCAGATGAAGTGGTGCCGGGAACCTCGGTGTTCCCCTTGAGTGAGTCTGGTATGTCGCGGAACTTTTGGGGTCGCATCAAGGGTGCCAAGTACCGTTTCGCACTTCAGGATGGAACGTGGGACTTCTCTTGAGATGCTGTAGCGGACAAAGGGCCTCATCTTGCGATGACGAGGGAAGCACGTGGTTTTTCTCGAGTTGCGGTGGGATTCTCGAGTTACGACGGGGAATTCAGGCTTCCTCTTGTGTTGGCCCAGGAAGTCTAATCTTTCATTCGAGTTGCCAGGGAGAGCTGGGGATTGGGCTCCATTCACTGAAGGGCAAACTAGACCTCATCTAGGCTTGTATCCAGGACTTAATGTTCCTCTCCATAGGCGACAGGGATTTGGGGTTGCATTCCATACTCACCTGGGGAGTCAGGCCTCATCTCGAGGGGAAGCAAAGGACTCCACTCTCTTCTCGAGCCGCGACAGGTATCTCTTGGAGCCCACTGAGTGGTCTTTGCTCTGTAGGAGAGCTCTAGTGTTCATAAGCCTGTACATAAGTGAACACAGACATCCTGTGTGCATATTGCTGCATACCCAAAATAGGGCCACAAGGAGCCTCATGCTCTCCATGCGGCGCGGAAGCTGTGCAGCCACGCAGCAGCTGAAGAATCCAACCAATTGCTCTTTTCTTACCTCTGACAGAGCTCGCATTGCCGTAGCCCTTGGCAGTTTGAAAACACTGGACCCTAACCCCTCTCAAAGTAGGCCTGGGTTCTAGTTCGAATAGAAAGTCAATAGCGGAGCTGAGGACAGGAACGTGGCAGTCATTTATCACACGCTCCTGCAGCCTGCTACTACAGGGACACTAACGCCAGAAGCTAGGAATGTCTTTGCAAGGTGCGCAAAGGACAAGGGAGAACCTCGACCCTGACTCTAGTATTTCAGTCCTCTGAGCAGATCTGAGGTTCTCCCGCTGTAGAAGCTAACCCATTCCTTTCAAATACAGGCTTCCTAACACAGGGCCAGTTGGCTGCTTGCTCTTCCACGAAGCAGGCTTCCTTAACTTGCAAACTGCGAATTCCGCTTAACAGCCTGGAGGAAAATCGCTTCTTGGAAGATTTTTTTCAGAGGCTGTATCCCCGGAGCTGGGGCCAAGCTAGGGGACCCATACTGACAAGGGAAGGCAAAACCACATCCAATGTCTTTGCTCTGGAGGACAGCTTTGGTGAGCCTAAGTCTTTCAGGAATATTTCTGGCTCCAACAGAGTCAAATTCTGTGTGTGAAGCTGCACAGCCAAAATAGGGGAACAGAGAGCCTGATTCTCTCTGTGTAGCTTTGAAACTGTCATTCAAACAACAGCTTGAGAATCCATACAATGCTCCCCTTACTGCTAAGAGAATTCTCATTGCTGTCGTCCTTGACAGTTTGTAGAAATCCGCACCCTAACCCTTCTCCAAGTAGGCCTGGGTCCTAGCTCGGAATAACAGGCAACGGCGGAGCTGAGGCCAGTAAGGCACAAGTGAGGTCTCACACACTCTTGCAGCCTGATCGTCCAGGAGCAGTAAGGCCTCTTTTTCCCTGTAGGAGGCTCGCTTGCCTTGCCTCCTGTGAACTGCATTTCCCAGCCTGGGCGCAAAGCTGTTCCTGGAGATTTTTTCTCAGGGGCTGTTTCCCTGGAGCTGGGTCGGACCTCGGGGGCCCAACTCACAGGGGAAGACAAAACCACATGCACAGGTCTATGCTCTGTAGGAGAGCTCTAGTGAACCTCATCTCTCAGGAACATTCTTGGCTTCTACAGAGACACCTCTGTGCATGAAGCTACACACCCAACATAGTGGCAAAGGGAGTCTGATTCTCTCCGTGGGTGCTGATGCTTTGTGGCAAAGCACATGCTAAGAATCCATCCGCATAGGCTTCCCTCACCTTGACAGAGGTCTCATTGCTGTAGTCCTTGGCAGTTTGGAAAGAAGCAGACCCTTACCCTTCACCAAGTAGGCCCTTGTCCTTGTTTGAATGGAAAGGCAGTAGCTGAGCTGAGGCCAGTAAGGCGCCAGTCAAGTCTGACATATTCCCGATGCCTGCTCCTTCATGGAAAATAACGTTAGAATCTGGGAATGTCTTTGCAAGGCTGGCACAGGGCAGTCAGGAACCTCGACCCTGCCTCTGGAATTTCTATCTTCTCAGCAAATCTGGCGGTCTCGGTCAGGAGAAACTAACCCATTCCTTGCAAATATAGGCTTCCAAACACAGGCCGGTTGGCTGTCTCTTCTTGCCGAAGGAAGCTTGCTTATCCCACCTCCTGTGAACTCCACTTCCCAGCCTGGGTGATAAGAGGTTCTTGGAGATCTTTTCTCAGAGGCTGTTTCCAAGGAGCAGGGGCTGATCCCAGAGACCCACACGCACAGGGGAAGGGAAAACCGCATGGATAAGTCTTTGCTCTCTAGGAGTGCTCTAGTGAACCTCAGTCTATGGGGAATGTTCTTGGCTCCAACGGGGACATCTCTGTGTGGGAAGCTGCATTGCCAACATAGAGACACAGAGACCTGATTCTCTCTGTGCAGCTTTGACGCTGTCGTTCAAACAACAAATTGAGAATCCACACAATGCTCTCCCTTACCACTGAGAGAGTTATCATTGCTGTAGCCCTTCGCAGTTTCTGGAAATCGGCACACAAACACTTCTCCAAGTAGGCCTGGGTTCAAGTTCAGATGAACATGCAATAGCGGAGCTGAGGCCAGTAAGGCACCAGTCAGGTGTCACACACTCTGGCAGCCTGCTCCTCCAGGGACAGTAAGGCCTCTATTTCCCTTCAGGAGGCTCGCTTGCCTTACTTCCTGTGAACAGCGTTTCCCAGCCTGGGCGGAAAGAAGTTCCTGGAGATCTTTTCTCAGGGGCTGTTTCCCCGGAGTTGGGGCGGACCTCGGGGACCCAACTCACAGGGGAAGGCAAAACCAAATGGACAGGTCTATGCTCTGTAGGAGATCTCTAGTGAACTGCCGGGGTCCAGCCCCAGCTGATCCAGGGTATTCGAAGCAGAGACGGCGTAGGCGAGGGTCAGGGAACAACTGCTTAATTAAACGTTAATTAAGGATATAAAGAGTAATAAAATGAGGATAACTCAGTAGGAAAATTCAGTGGAGAAAAGAGGCTGAGTAGCTTGGTTTACGCGGGGGACCAATAAAACTTCAAGACAAGAAGCTTGCACCACTTACGTAGGCCGCAGGCGTCCTTCCGTTCTCCCGAAGGAGAGGAGACACTGAGGCCTCCCCGGTCGGATCTTAGAAGCCCAGGCAAAATTAGTAAGCTTGGTGGGTTCCGCGCTCCAGATGGAGACTCAACCAGAGTGAGAGAGAGAGAGAGAGAGACATGGGGAGACCAGTATTTCGAGAAACTGATCCCAATTCTTTATTTTCCATGGTCTACTTTTATACACTGAGATGTTATGCAAAAGTCACGTGGGGTCAGCAGTCCTGACTTTTATCAAAGTCAGGTGCTTCATACAAAAGTATACAGAGGTCTTAGGGGTGTTACATCATCTTCTGGCCGGGGGGCCTGCTGACAATTTACGACCCTCTCCTTGTGACAGCGGTCAGTCAACCAGGACACTTATTTCTCCAGGGGTGATTATTCTTAAAACAGACGCCACCCAAATAAAGTTACATTCCTATAGGGTGAGGGTGTAGTGGGTTTTAGTTAAGGAAAGAATTTACTTAGCCTAAGGTCTAACGTGATTTATATCAAAGGTTAATACTTATTTCTTCTATATATACATTAATGTGTATAAGGGCAGGGGATGTGGAGACTTAGCAGTAAACATCAGCTCAACAAATGAAAAACCCTTCACCAATATGATTTCTAATCAGCCCATTATACTTATACTAATAATTTTCTAACTTTTCTAAGGAACCTGTTTTTAGAAGGTTTAAAGCATCTCGTGCCTCTCATGGTTGGGAGGCTGTGAGCAATCACATGTGGCCGGACAAGCCTGTCAGGCAGGCTAGAGAACCTTCAGAGGAGTTTGTAGGTTAAAACACTCTTGTCACACCCAGGGGTTTTTATCAACTGGAGCTCTAGGTTAACTTCTTCTCCGAAAGAGGTGGTGGGGGACAGCCCCCCGTAAAGTCAGAGGTGTAGGTGAGAGCACAAAGTAGTAAGGTAGGCAGGCTCTGGTGATGGGGGTAGATGCTCGAGGATTTCCAGGGGGACTCCTGAGGCTCGATCCCGCCTTTGCGTATGTCGAGCCTCCTTCCTCATGACCTTTGCCATGGGCGGAGTGCCTCACTCTGGCCCCCAACAGTGAACCTCCTCTCTCAGGAACATTCTTGGCTCCTATCGAGACACCTCTGTGCGTGTAGCTACACACGCAACGTAGGGGCAAAGGGAGCCAGATTCTTTCCGTGGGGTGCTGATGCTTTGTGGCAAAGCACCTGCTTGAGAATCCATCAGCTTACGCTTCCCTCGCCTTGACAGAGGTCTCATTGCAGTAGCCCTTGGCAGTTTGGAAAGAAGAGGACCCTTACCTTTCATAAAGTGGGCCCTTGTCCTAGTTTGAAAGGAAAGGCAAGAGCTGAGCTGAGGCCAATAAGGCGCCAGTCAAGTCTGACATATTCCCGAAGCCTGCTCCTTCATGGAAAATAACGCTGTAATCTAGGAATGTCTCTGCAAGGCTGGCAAAGGGCAGTCAGCACCCTGCACCCTGCCTCTGGAATTACCGACTTCTGAACAGATCTGGAGGTCTCCCTTAGGGGAAGCTAACCCATTCTTCCAAATAGAGGCTTCCAAACGCAGGCCGCTTGGCTGCCTCTTGCTCTCTGAAGGAGGCCTGCTTTTCCCGCCTCCTATGAACCCCACATCCCAGCCTCTGGGAAAAGCGGATCTTGAAGATCTTTTCTCAGGGGTTGTTTCCACGGAGCTGGGGCCGAGCCTGGAGCCCCAAACGCACAGGGGAAGAAAAACCACATGGACAAGTCTTTGCTCTCTAGGAGAGCTCTAGTGAACTTCACTCTGTCAGGAACGTTCTTGTTTCCTATGGAGACACCCCTGTCTGTGAAGCTGTGTACCGAACATGGAGACACAGAGTCTGATTCTCTCTGTGCAGCTTTGAAGCTGTCGTTCAAACAACAGCTTGAAAATCCATACAATGCTCTTCCTTACCTGTGACACAGTTCTCATTGCTATACCCCTTGGCAGTATTTAGAAATCCATACCCAAACCCTTCTCCTAGTAGGCCTGGGTCCTAGTTCGGAGAAACACGCAATGGCGGAGCTGAGGCCAGTAAGGCACCAGTCAGGTCTCACACACTCTGGCAGCCTGATCGTCCAGGGAGACTAAGGCCTGTTGTGCCTTGCAGGAGGCTCGCTTGTGTTACCTCCTGTGAACTGCGTTTGCCAGCCTGGGGGAATAGCGGTCCCTGGAGATCTTTTCTCAGGGGCTCCTTCCCCTGAGCTGGGGCGGACCTCGGGGACCCAACTCACAGGGCAAGGCAAAACCATATGGACAGGTCTATGCTCTGTAGCAGACTTCTAGTGAACCTCATCTCTCAGGAACATTCTTGGCTCCTATAGAGACACTTCTGTGTGTGAAGCTGCGTACCTAACATAGGGGCACAGAGAGCCTGATTCTCTCAGTTCATTTTGACCCTGTCGTTCAGAAAACAGCTTGAGAATCCATAAAATGCTCTCCCTTACCGCTGAGAGAATTCTCACTGCTGTAGCCCTTGGCACTTTGTAGAAATCCGCACCCAAACGCTTCTCCAAATAGGCCTGGGTCCTAGTTCGGAGGAACAGGCAATGGTGGAACTGAGGCCAGTAAGGCAACAGTCAGGTTTCACACACTCTGGCAGCCTGCTCCTCCAGGGACAGTAAGGCCTCTTTTTCTCTGCAGGAGATTCGCTTGCCTTACTTCCTGTGAACAGCGTTTCCCAGCCTCAGCGAAGCGGTTCCTGGAGATCTTTTCTCAGGGACAGTTTCCCTGGAGGTGTGGCGGACCTCGGGGACCCAACTCACAGGGGAAGGAAAAACCACATGGACAGGTCTATGCTCTGTAGGAGAGGTTTAGTGAACCTAATCTCTCAGGAACATTCTTGGCTCCTATAGAGACAACTCTGTGTGTGAAGCTACACTCCCAACATTGGGGAACAGGGATCTTGGTTCTCTCCGTGGGGTGCTGATGCTTTGTAGTAAAGCACCTGCTTGAGAATCCATCCTCTTAGGCTTCCCTCGCTTTGACAGAGGTCTCATTGCTGTAGCCCTTGGCAGTTTCAAAGAAGAAGACCCTTACCCTTCATAAAGTAGGCCCTTGTCCTAGTTTGAATGGAAAGGCAATAGCTGAGCTGAGGCCAATAAGGAGCCAGTCCCCTCTGACACATTCCCGAAGCCTGCTCCTTCATGGAATATAACTCTAGAATGTTGGAATGTCTTTGCAAGGCTGGCAAAGGGCAGTCAGGAACCAGCACCCTGCCTCTGGAATTACCGACTTCTGAGCAGATCTGGAGGTCTCCTTTAGGAGAAGCTAATCCATTCCTTCCAAATAGAGGCTTCAAAACACAGGCAGGTTGGCTGCCTTTCGTGCCCGAAGGAGGCTTGCTTTTCTCTCCTCCTATGAACCCCAGTTCCCAGCCTCTGGGAAAAGCGTATCTTGAAGATATTTTCTCAGGGGTTGTTTCCACAGAGCTGGGGCCGAGCCCGGGGCCCAAAGGCACAGGGGAAGGCAAGACCACATGGACAGGTCTATGCTCTGTAGCAGACCTCTAGTGAACCTCATCTCTCAGGAGTATTCTTGGCTCCTACAGAGACACCTCTGTGTGTGAAGCTGCGTACCTAACATAGGGGCAGAGAGAGCCTGATTCTCTCTGTTCATTTTGACGCTGTCATTCAGAAAACAGCTTGAGAATCCATAAAATGCACTCCCTTACCACTGAGAGAATTCTCACTGCTGTAGCCCTTGGCACTTTGTAGAAATCTGCACCCAAACGCTTTTCCAAGTAGGCCTGGGTGCTAGCTCGGATGAACAGGCAATGGTGGAGCTGAGGCCAGTAAGGCAACAGTCAGGTTTCACACATTCTGGCAGCCTGCTCCTCCAGGGACTGTAAGCCCTCTTTTACTATGCAGGAGATTCGCTTGCCTTACTTCATGTGAACAGCATTTCCCAGCCTCGGCGAAGCGGTTCCTGGAGATCTTTTCTCAGGGACAGTTTCCCCGGAGGTGTGGCAGACCTCGAGGACCCAACTCACAGGGGAAGGCAAAACCACATGGACAGGTCTATGCTCTGTAGGAGAGGTTTAGTGAACCTAATCTCTCAGGAACATTCTTGGCTCCTATAGAGACAACTCTGTGTGTGAAGCTACACTCCCAACATTGGTGCACAGGGAGCTTGATTCTCTCCGTGGGGTGCTGATGCTTTGTGGCAAAGCACCTGCTTGAGAATCCATCCTCTTAGGCTTCCCTCACCTTGACAGAGGTCTCATTGCTGTAGCCCTTGGCAGTTTGCAAAGAAGAAGACCCTTACCCTTCATAAAGTAGGGCCTTGTTCTAGTTTGAATGGAAAGGCAATAGCTGAGCTGAGGTCAATAAGGAGCCAGTCCCGTCTGACACATTCCCGAAGCCTGCTCCTTCATGGAAAATAACTCTAGAATCTAGGAATATCTTTGCAAGGCTAGCAAAGGGCAGTCAGGAACCAGTACCCTGCCTCTGGAATTACCGACTTCTGAGCAGATCTGGAGGTCTCCTTTAGGAGAAGCTAACCCATTCCTTCCAAATAGAGGCTTCAAAACACAGGCAGGTGGGCTGCCTTTTTGTTCCCGATGGAGGCGTGCTTTTCTCTCCTCCTACGAACCCCGGTTCCCAGACACTGGGAAAAGTGGATCTTGAAGATATTTTCTCAGGGGTTGTTTCCACGGAGCTGGGGCCGAGCCTGGAGACCCAAAGGCACAGGGGAAGGCAAGACCACATGGACAAGCCTTTGCTCTTTAGTATAGCTCTAATGAACCTCACTCTGTCAGGATCTTTCTTGATTCCTATGGAGACACACCTGTGTGTGAAGGTGCGGGCACAGAGAACCTGATTACCCCTGTGCAGCGCTGAGTCTGGGCGGCTAAACAACAGCTTGGGAATGCAGCCTGGGGTGCTTCCCTTCCCTCGGACAGAGCTCTCCTTGCGGTAGGCCTTGGTAGTTTGCATACAATGGGGCCCTAAGCCCTCTGCAAGTTGGCCTGGCTCCTAGGTCCAAAGGGCAGGCCAGAGCGGAGCTGAGGCTGTCAGGCTCCAGACACATCTCCCATACTCCTACATCCTGCTCCTACCTGGGCGTGAACGCTAGAAGCTGGGAAGGTACCTGGACCGTGCAGGGGCGGGGCGAACGCGGGCGGCGTGGGGCGGGGGTCGGCTTCTGGCGGGGGTGGGGGCGGGCTTCCCAGTTGTGCTCTCGGAGGTGGACACTGAGGCTGAAAACGTGCCGGGAGCACACCCGGGACTGGGTAAACCGGGGCTGCGCGGGTCGAGATTCCGATGGCTTTGGGTGGGGGTCGGTCCCAGTTGTGCTCCTGGGTGTTGCCACTGCGGCTGGGAATGCGCCTGGAGCGCGGCAGGGGCGGGGCTAACCCTGAGGGCGCGGGGCGGGGGTCGGCTCATGGGGGGGATGGGGAGGGGTTCCCAGTTGCGCTCTCGGGGGTTGCAACTGCGGCTGGGAACGCCCATTTCGTCCGCTCCTGGGTCCCCAAGGATCGCCATCCCGTGGGTGCAGTGGAGGGCTGCGGACCACAGGTAAGGGAACTGGGACTGCGTGGAGCAGGGAACCAAGTATTCCGCCGTCTGTTGGCACATTCTCGGAGCTCCCCAACCTGGCGGTCGCAGAAAGGCCTTGCCTTTGGGGTCAAGGCCTTTACCGCTCCACCCCTCTGCTGAAAAATCTCAGAGTCTGCGCGGTTCTTCCATGCAGCCTAGTGTCCGCTGGAAGTCCAAGGGACAGAACACTGAACTCTGGCCGGCTGGCCCAGCCCTGCTTCTGGCACTTTGTAAGCCAGCGGGCCCTTGAGCACCTGCTGGGATGGGAAAGGGAAGGGTCCACGGATTGCACCCTAGAAACTTAGTAGGGTGCATGGATTTCAAACCCTGGTGGCCGCCCAGGCAGCAAAGAAGGGGGGAGGGCACCTTGCTGCCCTTTCATGGCAGAATCTGTGGTTGTCCAGCTGCGTGAGCCTTTTCATGAGGACCCTGGGCAATAAAAGTTTGGTGTTTTGGAACTGAATAATTAGAACGTGTAAAAGCTTTAAATTATGTGGTGGTGTAATTAAAAAACAAAACAAAACAAAACCAAGCTCCAAGTGTTTTGCAAATGGAGGTTTAAATATTGAAGGACTGTATTCCTTGCACTGTGGCATTCTATCAAGAAGTGTGCAGGATTTTTTTTTTTTTAAGAAAAGTGTTCGAAGTGAGGGAAACAGGAAACCCAGAGGTGCCCCTGTATTATGGGGAAGGCCTTAGGAGGTCACTTGGAAATGCTGCTGGCTGTGCGGGAGCAGGGCAGATGGGCTGTGCAGGCTTGTCCTTTGCATGGATGTTCTTGTGTGTGGAAAACCAGCTCGGAGCCATCTCCTGATGTGTAAGAATTTCGCAGACAAACCTTGAGCTAAGCAATGCATTTTTTCCTAAGAAAATGTTTGTCTTAAGCGATGTAAATATCCTATGTATTTCCGCTAGACTCTGGCTTCAGGTCGGTTCCCCCAAAAGGCTCAGAAGCGATTTGAACAAAACACCATGTTTTCCTCCTAGCTTGTTCTCCTTATCTATGTTAAGGAAATGATATATTTGCCTGCAATACTGCCTTTCTTCAAGATTCATGTCAATCAAGTTTTGGCCCGGGATGACTCACCTGCTGCCAATATTATCTCAATGCATGTCGTGGGGGAAGGGCCTGGTGCCATTCCCTGAAACAGTTCCTTTCTTTCCTTAGCTGACTGCTAGTGCCTGTAGAATATCTGGCTAAAGCCCAGCAGGCGGTACTCTTACTACCCGCCCCCACCCCGCCTCAAGTCTAAGTCAGCAGCTTTCTCTATCTCTTTCATACTTTAATAGCACTTGATTACACAAAAGCTCTGAGCGATCAAATCATATCAAATCTTCATTTCAGATTGAAGATGCATTCCATGGTATTGCCATCTTAAGTCTTTCCATCGTTATGGAATATCTGTCCATGTATTCAGGATAGTTTTCAGCCAGGGTGTATAATTTCCAGTGTGCCAGTCTTGTCATCCTCGTTACATCCATGGCAAAGTGTTTTATTCATGTTGATATTATTGAAAGGGAATTTTTTAAAATTCCTTTTCAGATTATTATCTGCTAATGTATACAGATAAAACTGTGTAATCATTCATTTTTATCAGTTTGGACAGCTTGATAGTTGTCTTTAATTTCTTTACTTTCTGACACTTTAAGATTATCCTGGGACACATATGTAATGCCTCACCCCTAAATTCAGACATGTGTTCAAAGAACTTCTGTCCTTTTATTTATTTATTTATTTATTCTTTAACATTGAAATCGTTTTGACTATGCTGGGTGTTTGTTGCTAGATGGAAGAAGCTAGGACCTCTGGACTGCAGTCTCTCATCTCTTGCTGACCTCTTGTTGACCTCTGCAGATTCCTGGTAGGTGGGAGCTTGTTAGTTCCTTGTTCCTTATCAGAACCTCCTGTGGTAAGTGTTTTTCTCTTCTCTGTTGCCTGGTAAGGGTGGGTGGTCATGGGCATCCCAAAGTTGGCTAGAAGTCAATTATTTAGGCAGGCTTGTGCATAGATATGGGAGAAGGCAATGGCACCCCACTCCTGGAAAATCCCAAGGACGGAGGAGCCTGGTAGGCTGCAGTCCATGGGGTGGCTAAGAGTCGGACACCACTGAGCGACTTCATTTTCACTTTCATGCATAGGAGGAGGAAATGGCAACCCACTCCAGTGTTCTTGCCTAGAGAACCCCAGGGACTGCGGGGCCTGGTGGGCTGCCATCTATGGCGTGGCACAGGGTCGGCTGAACCACTTAGCAGCTGCAGCAGCAGCAGCAGCAGTGCATAGATATCAAAGGGGATGAGAACAGTCAGGTAGGATCACATATGTCACCATGAAACAATACTTCTCCTCTTAGCCAAAGCTAACAAAAGATTTCTGTTCTAGGTCAACCTAGAAGACATCACTTAAGAGGTAAAGAAACTTAAACTCCATTAGCAAAGGCAGTTCAACATCTCAAGAAAACTTGTGCTAGGCACAAAACTCTTTTCTGGGGGCCTACTTTCCCTACAACCTCCTTATCCCATTCTGTACCCATTCCTTTGCTTCTCCCGTCCTGAAAATGCCACCTCTAAGACAGAACTACTTCGTTTTCCTTCTTAAAGTGTGATTGCATTCCATACATTCTTGTAATAACAAGTCATACATTTCCCTTCAGCAACCAAGAACTGACTCTTATATTGGCATTTGATAGATTGGTGAGCATACCTATCAGTGATAATAGCGCCCACCCTGCTTCCTGCAAGAACAGAACAAAACAAAACAAAACAAAACAAAAAAATTGCTTTCTCACATTTAATATGTTCGGATGGTGCCACTCACTATTCATGCAGAGTCAAAAATCTCTTTTGTTTCTGTGTAAAAGGGAGGTCCTTTCAAGTCGTGAATGTTTAAGAAGTTTCATTTATTTGGAAGTGACCTAGATATTCAATACACTGTCGTCACTTAGTTTAGCACCAGGATAGAAACTCAGGTAACCAAAACACCTGGAGGAACGATTGTAAGTTCAGTTCAGTTCAGTTGCTCAGTCGTGTCTGACTTTTTGTGACCCCGTGGCCTGCAGGACGCCAGGCTTCCGTGTCCATCACCAACTCCAGGGGCTTGCTCAAACTCATGTCCATCGAGTCAGTGATGCCATCCAACCATCTTATCCTCTGTCATCCCCTTCTCCTCTGCCTTCAATCAAGACTATGAGAGGCAGATATTTCAGAGTATAATTATTGTTAAGAGTTTATCTAAAAGCTCATATCACATTTACATTTTTTACATTGGTTGTTGCTGTTTCCAGGTACTTTCTTGCTGACAAGCTTGTAACACATATAACAATAGAGCAATTTTTACCTCAAAAGAAACCTAGGCACTATGAACGTGTTGTGCTTAATGTTGTTGACTCTTAGACATGTCTATAGTGGAGGAGCAAAACCAAAAATACTAGATATTTAATATTGACTAGTTCCCAGTTCACGGGACTCTGACATTCATTTAGGTCAATGTTTTCTTGTATTTCCAGCAGTTTGATTTGGAAGGGCTGCCTTGTCTTGAGACCATTGAAATCAGAACTCAGAACTTGAGCAATATTATCAAAAAACACAAGGCTCACACTGACACATACCTTAATCCAGACAGACAGACAAGACATCTTCCAGTTTTCCGCCTGAGATTTAAAATATTTCTTTGAGCCGTTTTCCTGGGGAGTGGGGGGGGGAGTGGGGGTGGCAGCGAGGCAGGCTTGGGTAACAAGCTAATTTTTGGTCATTGCATATGCAAAGAACCAGCTTTCCAGGTTCCAAGGAAAAAAGTTTCCTTGGTACCCAATTTTGTTTGGATCTATAGACTCTCATGGCCCTCCAAGGTCAGGACATCTTTCCTTTCTGTAGTCCTCGTTTTATCCCTAAATCATAGACAGCTTGGATTGTCTCTGTGGGGTGGATGTATTGTCCTCGTGTTTGACCTGGCGGCAGTAGCGAGGTCCGAGAGCCTCTCCTGGAACCGGGCGTGGGGACGGGGCTCACCAGGAGCCCCTGGTGGAAGTGGGCAACGCGCCGGGAGCGCGCCAGGGGCGGGGCGATCCCGGGCGGCGCGGGTCGGGGTTCTGGTCAGGAGGGGGTGGGGGGCGGTAACAGTTGTGCTCTCGGGGGTCCCCACTGCAGCTGGAAACGCGCTGGGAGTGCGGCAGGGGCGGGGTGAACCCGGGTGGCGCGGGGCGGGGTTCGGCTCCTGGTGGGGGTGGGGGAGGGCTTCCCAGTTCTGCTCTCGGTGGTGGCCACTGCGGCTGGAAATGCGCCGGGAGCGCACCCGGGGCGGGGTAAACCTGGGCTGCGCGGGTCGAGATTTAGATGGCTGTGGGTGGGGGTTCGGTCGCAGTTGTGCTCTCGGGGGTCGCCACTGCGGCTAGGAACGCCCATTTCCTACGCTCCTGTGTCCTCAAGGATCCACATCTAGTGGGTGCAGCGGAGGGCTGCGGGCCACAGGTCAGGGAACTGGGACTGCTTGGAGCAGGGAACCAAGTATTCCACCCTCTGTTGGCACATTCTCGGAGCTCCCCAACCTGGCGGTTGCAGAAAGGCCTCGCCCTTGGTGTCAAGGCCTTTACCGCTCCACCCCTTTGCTGAAAAATCTCAGTCTGCACGGTTTTCCCAAGCAGCCTAGTGTCCCCTGGAAGTCCAAGGGACAGAACACTGAACTCTGGCCGGCTGGCCCAGCCCTGCTTCTGGCACTTTGTAAGCCAGCGGGCCCTTGAGCACCTGCTGGGATGGGAAAGGGAAGGGTCCACGGATTGCACCCTAGAAACTTAGTAGGGTGCATGGATTTCAAACCCTGGTGGCCGCCCAGACAGCAAAGAAGTGGGGAGGGCACCTTGCTGCCCTTTCATGGCAGAATCTGTGGCTGTCCTGATGCGTGGGCCTTTTCATGGGGACCTTGTGCAATAAAAGTTTGGTGTTTTGGTACTGAATAATTAGAAATTGTAAAAAGTTTAAATTATGTGGTGGTGTAATTAAAAAACAAAACAAAACAAAACCAAGCCCCAAGTGTTTGGCACAGGGAGGTTTAAGTATTGAAGGCCTGTTTTCCTTGCACTGTGGCATTCTATCAAGAAGTGTGCAGGATTTTTTTTTTTTAAGAAAAGTGTTCAAAGTGAGGGAAACAGGTAACCCAGAGGTGCCCCTGTATTTTGGGGAAGGCCTTAGGAGGTCACTTGGAAATGCTGCTGGCTGTGGGGGAGGGGGGCAGATGGGCTGTGCAGGCTTGTCCTTTGCATTCATGTTCTTGTGTGTAGAAACCCAGCTCGGAGCCATCTCCTGATGTGTAAGAATTTCGCAGACAAACCTTGAGCTAAGCAATGCATTTGTTCCTGAGGAAATGTTTGTCTTAAGCGATGTAAATATCCTATGTATATCTGCTGGACTCTGGCTTCAGGTCGGTTCCCCCAATAGGCTCAGAAGCGACTTGAACAAAACAGTATGTTTTCCTCGTACCTTGTTCTCCTAATCTATGTTAAGGAAATGATATATTTGCCTGGAATACTGCCTTTCTTCAAGATTCATGTCAATCAGTTTTTGGCCCAGGATGACTCACCTGCTGCCAATGTGACCTCAAGGCATGTCGTGGGGGAGGGGCCTGGTGCCATTCCCTGAGACAGTGCCTTTCTTTCCTTAGCTGACTGCTAGTGCCTGTAGAATATCTGGCTAGAGACCAGCAGGGCGTACACCCCGCCTCAAGTCTAAGTCAGCAGCTTTCTCTATCTCATTTATACTTTAATAACAATTGATGACACAAAAGCTCTGAGCGATCAAATCATATCAAATCTTCATTTCAGATTGAAGATGCATTCCATGGTATTGCCATCTTAAGTCTTTCCATTGTTATGGAATACCTGTCCATGTATTCAGAATAGTTGTCAGCCAGGGTGTATAAGTTCCAGTGTGCCAGTCTTGTCATCCTCGTTACATCCATGGCAAAGTGTTGTATTCATGTTGACATTATTGAAAGGGAATTTTTTTTAATTCCTTTTCAGATTATTATCTGGTAATATATACAGAAAAAACTGTGTAATCTTTCGTTTTTATCAGTTTGGACAGCTTGATAGTTGTCTTTAATTTCTTTCCTTTCTCATACTTTAAGATTTTCCGGGCACCGTACATGTACTGCCTCACCCCTAATCTCAGTCATGTGTTCAAAGAACTTCTGTCCTTTATTTGTTTACTTATTTTTTGCAACATTGAATTCGTTTTGACTATGCTGGGTCTCTGCTGCAAGATCGAAGTCGCTAGGACCTCTGGACTGCAGTCTTCCATCGCTTACTGACCTCTTGTTGACCTCTGCAGAATCCTGGTTGGTGGGAGCTTGTTAGTTCCTCGTTCCTTACCAGGACCTCCTGTGGTAAGTGTTTTTCTCTTCTCTGTTGCCTTGTAAGGGTGGATGGTCATTGGCATCCCAAAGCTAGCTAGAAGTCAATGATTTAGGCAGGCTTGTGCATAGATATGGGAGAAGGCAATGGCACCCCACTCCAGTACTCTTGCGTGGAAAATCCCATGGATGGAGGAGCCTGGTAGGCTGCAGTCCATGGGGTCGCTAAGAGTCGGACACCACTGAGCGACTTCACGTTCACTTTTCACTTTCATGCATGGGAGGAGGAAATGGCAACCCACTCCAGTGTTCTTGCCTAGAGAACCCCAGGGACTGCGGGGCCTCGTGGGCTGCCGTCTATGGGGTCGCACAGAGTCGGACACGACTGAAACGACTTAGCAGCAGCAGCGGCGGCAGCAGCAGCAGAAGCAGTGCATCGTTATCAAAAGGTCTGCAAACAGTCAGGAAGGATCACATATGTCACCGTGAAACACTACTTCTCCACTTAGCCAAAGCTAACAAAAGATTTATGTTCTAGGTCAACCTAGAAGAGATCACTTAAGAGGTAAAGAAACTTAAACTCCATTATCAAAGGCAGTTCCACATCTCAAGAAAACTTGTGCTAGGCACAGAACTCTTTTCTGGGGGTCCACTTTCCCTACACCTCCTTATCCCATTCTGTACCCATTCCTTTGCTTCTCCCATCCTGAAACGGCCACCTGTAAGACAGAACTACTTTGTTTTCCTTCCTCAAGTGCCATTGCATTCCATATAATTTCTTGTAATAACAAGTCATACATTTCCCTTCAGCAACCAAGAACTGACTTTTATATTGGCATTCGCTATAGCCCGCCCCCCTCCCCCCACCCCCAAGAACAGAACAAAACAAAACAAAACAATTGCTTTCTTACATTTAACATGTCAGGATGGTGCCAGACACTATTCATGGAGAGTCAAAAATCTCTTTTGTTTCTGTGTAAAAGGGAGGTCCTTTCAAGTCGTGAATGTTTCAGAACTTTCATTTATTTGGAAATGACCTAGCTATTTAATACACTGTCGTCACAAGGATAGAAACTCGGGTAACCAAAACACCTGGAGAAACGTTTGTTAGTTCAGTTCAGTTCAGTTGCTCAGTCGTGTCTGACTCTTTGGGACCCCGTGGCCTGAAGGACGCCAGGCTTCCGTGTCCGTCACCAGCTCCAGGGGCTTGCTCAAACTCATATCCATCGAGTCAGTGATGCCATCCAACCATCTTATCCTCTGTCATCCCCTTCTGCTCTGTCTTCAATCAAGACTATGAGAGGCAGATATTTTAGAGTATAATTATTGTAAAGAGTTTGTCTAAAAGCTCATATCACATTTACATTTTTTACTTTTGTTGTTGTCGTTTCCAGGTAGTTTCTTGCTGACAAGCTTGTGACAGATATAACAATAGAGCAATTTTTACCTCAAAAGAAACCTAGGCACTATGAACATGTTGTGCTTAATGTTGTTGACTCTTAGACATGTCTATAGTGGAGGAGCAAAACCAAAAATACTAGATATTTAATATTGACTAGTTCCCAGTTCACGGAACTCTGACATTCATTTAGGTCAATGTTTTCTTGTATTTCCAGCAGTTTGATTTGGAAGGGCTGCCTTGTCTTGAGACCATTGAAATCAGAACACAGAACTTGAGCAATATTATCAAAAAACACAAGGCTCACACTGACACATACCTTAATCCAAACAGACAGACAAGACATCTTCCAGGTTTCCGCCTGAGATTTAAAATATTTCTTTGAGCCAGTCATCTGGGGAGTGGGGGGATGGGGGTGGCAGTAAGGCAGGCTTGGGTAACAAGCTAATTGTTGGTCATTGCATATGCAAAGAACCAGCTTTCTGGGTTCCAAGGAAAAAAGTTTCCTTGGTAACCAACTTTGTCTGGTTCTATAGAATATCATGGCCCTCCTAGGTCAGGTCATCTTGCCTTTCTGTAGTCCTCGTTTTATCCCTAAATCATAGACAGCTTGGATTGTCTCTGTGGGGTGTATGTATTGTCCTCATGTTTGACCTGGCAGCAGCAGCGAGGTCCGAGAGCCTCTCCTGGAACCGGGCGTGGGGACGGGGCTCACCCAGAGCCACTGGTGAGGTGGGCAGCGCCCCTGGAGCGCAGCAGGGGCGGGGCGAACCCGGGCGGCATAGGGCGGGTGTCGGCTCCTGGCGGGGGTAGGGGAGGGCTTCCCAGTTGTGCTCTCGGAGATGGCCACTGCGGCTGGAAACGCGCCGGGAGCGCAGCCAGGGTGGGGTAAACCTGGGCTGCACAGGTCGAGATTCCGCTCGCTGTGGGTGGGGGGTCGGTCCCTGTTGTTCTCCCGGGGGTCGCCAATATGGCTGGGAACCCGCCGGGAGCCCGGCAGGGCCGGGGCGAAACCTGGTGGCGCGGGGCGGGGTGGGGTTCCGTTCGCAGTGGGGGTCGGCTCCTGGCGGGGGTGGGGGAGGGCTTTCCAGATGTGCTGTTGGGGGTCGCCATTGCGGCTGGGAATGCCCATTTCGTGAACTCCTGGATCCCCAAGGATCGGCATCCATTGGCCACAGCGGAGGGGTGCGGAACACAGGTAAGGGAACGGGGACTGCGTGGAGCAGGGAACCATGTATTCCGCCCTGTGTTGGCACAGTCTCAGAGCTCCCCAACCTGGCGGTCGCAGAAAGGCCTCGTCTTTGGGGTCAAGGCCTTTACCGCTCCACCCCTCTGCTGAAAAACCTCAGAGTCTGCGCGGTTTTCCCAAGCAGCCTAGTGTCCGCTGGAAGTCCAAGGGACAGAACCCTGAATTCTGGCCGGCTGGCCCAGCCCTGCTTCTGGCACTTTGTAGGCCAGCGGGCCCTGGAGCACCTGCTAGGATGGGAAAGGGAAGGGTACGCGAATTGCACCCTGGTGGCCGCCGAGGCAGCAAAGAAGGGGGGAGGGCACCATACTGCCCTTTAATGGCAGACAGAATCTGTGGCTGTCCTGCTGCGTGGGCCTTTTCATGGGGACCTTGTGCAATAAAAGTTTACCGGTGACCTTAGGGAACTTCCCAGTGTGCTTCTGACAGATGAGGGATGCTGTGGAGTTGGCGGGGCTTCACAGGACTCCGCTGGGTTTGGCGCAATGGAAGAGGGCCTCATCTCCAGGGAAGGCAGGAACCTCAGGCTTCCTCTCCGTTTCGGACTCCGACCGCAGGGTCCCTGCAGAGTTGGGACAGGAGAGTCAGGAATCGTCTTGTCTGAGGAAGGGAACTCCGCTTGCCTCTCGAGGTGCTCAGGGGGTCTCAGGCCCCTTGTTGAGCTGTGTGTGGAACCTGCGGGTGTTTCCGGAAATGCACGACGGTGACAGTGCCCCTTCGTGTTGTGCCTTCACCCACTGGGTTGCCTTCGAAGAGGTGTCCGGGCCTCGGGTTCTTTTCAAGAGTGGACAGGGAAATCGGGGTCTTTCGGCATGTGGGACCACCCACGGGGCTAGTCTCAAATTTCCTAGTGAGGCTGGCTTCATCCTGAGGTGTGCTGGGAAGGCCGGGGACCCTTCCAGACAACGCAGAGGGATCGACTCTCCTGTAGCCATCAGGAGGGGAGAAGGGGCTCAGATGAAGTGGGGACGGAACCCTCGGTGTTACCCTCGAGGGAAACCGGCGTGTGGGGGACTTTTGGGGGTTGCATGAAAGGAGTCAGGTACCGTTTCGCACTTCAGGACAGAACCTGGGACTTCCCTTGAGACGCCGTAGCGGGCAAGGGCCTCATCTTGCGAAGACGTTGGGACCATGTGGATTTTCTCTAGTTGCGGCGGGATTCTAGAGTTACGACGGGGATTTCAGGCTTCCTCTTGTGTTGGCCCCGGGAAGCCTAATCTTCCATTCGAGTTGCGAGGGAAAGCTGAGGGTTGCACTCGAGTCACTGCAGGGCCAAAGAGACCTCATCTAGGCCTGTGTCCTGGACTTAACGTTCATCTCAAGGGAAGACAGGGATCTCAGGATGGCGTTCCAGACTCCCCCGGGGAGTCAGGCCTCGCCTCGAGGGCAAGCCAAGGATGCCGCTCTCCTCTCAAGTCGCGACGCAGATCTCTTGGAACCCACTGAGTGGCCTCAAGGGAGTCAGGCCTTCTCTTCAGTTTGGAGAGAGGACTCGGGATTGTGCTCTGGGTCAGGCAGGAAAAGAAGGCCCTCACCTCGCGAGGATGGGGGCTTCTCAGGGGTTTCCTCGACCTGCGGCGCCCGTGGGGGTTTTCTCACGAGGCAAGACGAGGATCTCAGGGAGGCTCTCGTGCGGTGCCAGGGAAGTCAGGTCACTGTGCGCGTGGCGAGGGGGAGCGCGTCATGGCTCTCCAGTCATGGGAGAGGACTAGGGCCTCCAGACGCGTTGAAGAAGGACACTCGAGGTCTTTCTGGGGTTGCGGCGGGAAAGCCTCGTTTCCCTCGCCTTCTGCCGGGGACCTGAGGGAACTTCCCATGGTGCCTCTGATACGTGAGGGATGCTGTGGAGTTGGCGGGGCCTCTCGGGACTCCGCTGGGCTTGGCGCAATGGAAGAGGGCCTCATCTCGAGGGGAGACAGGAAACTTAGGCTTCCTCTCCTTTTCGGACTCCAACCACAGGGTCCCTGCAGAGTTGGGACAGGAGAGTCAGGCCTCGTCTTGTCTGAGGAAGGGAACTCCGCTTGCCTCTCGAATTGCTCAGGGTGTCTCACGCACCTCGTCGAGCTGTGTGTGGAAACCGCGGGTTTTTCCGGACGACGCACGGCGGTGTCAGTGCCCCTTCGAATGGTAACTTCACCCACAGGGTTGCCTTCGAAGAGGTGTCCGGGCATCGGGTTCTTATCCAGAGCGGACTGGGAAATCGGGGTCGTTCGGCATGTGGCACAACCCACGGGGCTCGTCTCGAATTTCCTCGGGAGCCCGGCCTCATCCTGAGGTGTGCCGGGAAAGCCGGGAAACCCTTCCAGAATACGCAGGGGAATCGACTCTCCTGTCGTGATGAGGAGGGGAGAAGGGGCTCAGATGAAGGGGTGCCAGGACCCTCGGTGTTCCCCTCGAGGGAACCCGGCGTGTCTGAGAAATTTTGCAGGTCGCATGAAGGGTGTCAGGTACCGTTTCGTAACTCAGGACGGAACGTGAGACTTCCCTTGAGACGCCGTAGCGGGCAAGGGCCCCATCTTGCGAAGACGTTGGGACCACGTGGTTTTTCTCGAGTTGCGGCGGAATTCTCGAGTTACGATGTGGATTTCAGGCTTCCTCTTGGGTTGGCCCTGGGAAGCCCCATCTTCCATTCGAGTTGCGAGGGAAAGCTGAGGGTTGCGCTCGAGTCACTGCAGGGCCCAAGAGACCTCATCTAGGCGTGTGTCCAGGACCTAGTAGTACTCTCAAGGGAAGACAGGGATCCCGGGGTTGCACTCCAGAATCCCCCGTGGAGTCAGGCCTCGCCTCGAAGGGAAGCAAAGGACTCCGCTCTTCGCTTGAGCCACGACGCGGATCTCTTGGAGCCCTCTGAGTGGCTTCAAGGGAGTCAAGCCTAATCTTCAGTTTGGAGAGAGGACTCGGGATTGCTCTCCAGGAAAGGCAGGAAAAGAAGGCCCTCACCTCGCGAGGACGGGGGCTTCCCAGGGGTTTCCTCAAGCTGCGGCGTCCGTGGGGCTTTTCTCACGAGGCACGACGAAGTTCTCAGGGAGCCTCTCGTGCGGCGCCAGGGAAGTCAGGTCTCCATGAGCGTGGCGAGGGGGAGCGTGTCATTGTTCTCGAGTCCTGGGAGGGGACTAGGGCATCAAGGCGTGTAGAAGAAGCACTCTTGAGGTCTTTCTCGGCTTGCGGCGGGAAACCCTCGTTTCCCTCGCCTTCTGCCGGGGATCTTAGGGAACTTCCCAGGGTGCCTCTTAGAGGCGAGGGATCCTGTGGAGTTGGCGGGGCCTCTCGGGACTCCGCTGGGTCTGGCGCAACGGAAGAGGGCCTCACCTCGAGGGGAGGCAGGATCCTCAGTCTTCCTCTCCGTTTCGGCTCCGACCACAGGGTCCCTGCAGAGTTGGGACAGGAGAGTCAGGCCTCGTCTTGTCTGAGGAAGGGAACCCCGCTTGCCTCTCGAGTTCTCAGGGGTTTTCAGGCCCCTGGTTGAGCTGTGTGTGGAACCCGCGGGTCTTTCCGGATGATGCACGGGGGTGTCAGTGCCCCTTCGTGTTGTGCCTTCACCCACAGTGTTGCCTTCGAAGAGGGGTCCGGGCCTCGGGTCCTTCTCAAAAGCGGACCGGGGAATCGGGGGCATTTGGAATGTCGCACCACCCACGTGGCTCGTCTCGAATTTCCCTGTGAGACCGGCCTCATCCTGAGGTGCACCGGGAAGGCCGGGAACCCCTTCTGAACCACGCAGGGGAATCGACTCTCCTGTCGTGATCAGGAGGGGAGAACGGGCTCAGATGAAGCTGTGCCGGGACTCTCGGTGTTCCCTCGAGGGTACCCGGCATGTCGGGGAGCTTTTGGGTGTCGCACGAAGGGTGTCAGGTACTGTTTCGCACTTCAGGGCGGAACATGGGACTTCCCTTGAGACGCTGTAGTGGGCAAGGGCCTCATCTTGTGAAGACGTTGGAACCACGTGTTTTTTCACGAGTTGCGGCGGGATTCTCGAGTGACGATGGGGATTACAGGCTTCCTCCTCTGTTGGCCCTGGGAAGCCCAGTCTTCCATTCGATTGGCGAGGGAAACCTGGGGGTTGCGCTCGAGTCACTGCAGAGCAAAAGAGACCTCATCTAGGCTTGTGTCCAGGACCTAATGTTCCTCTCCAGGGAAGGCAGGGATCTCGGGGTTGCATTCAAGGATCCCCCTGGGTGTCAGGCCTCGTCTCGAGGGGAAGCAAAGGACTCCGCTGTCCTCCTGAGTCCCGACGCGGATCTCTTGGAGCCCCCTAGTGGCGTCAATGGAGTCAAGTCTCCTCTTCATTTTGGAGAGAGGGCTCGGGATTATTCTCCAGGCCATGCAGGAAAAGAAGTCCCTTCACCTCGCGAGGACGGGGGCGTCTCAGGGGTTTCCTTGAGCTGCGGCGCCCGTGGGGGTTTTCTCGCGAGGCACGGCGAGGATCTCAGGGAGCCTCTCGTGCGGCCCAGGGAAGTCAGGTCTCCCTGCGCGTAGCGAGGAGGAGCGCGTTGTGGCTCTCGAGTAATGGGAGGGGACTAGGGCCTCAAGACGCGTTGAAGAGGGACTCTCGAGGTCTTTCTCGGGTTGTGGTGGGAAAAAGTCGTTTCCCTCGACTTCTGCCGGGGACCTTAGGGAACTTCCCAGGGTGTCTCTGAGAGTTGAGGGATACTGTGGAGTTGGCGGTGCCTCTCGGGACTCCGCTGGGTTTGTCGCAATGGAAGAGGGGCTCATCTCGAGGGGAGGCAGGAACCTCAGACTTCCTCTCTGTTTCTGACTCCGACATCAGGGTCCGTGCAGAGTTGGGACAGGAGACTCAGGCTACGTCTTTTCTGAGGAATGGAACTCCGCTTGCCTCTCGAGTTGTTCATGGGGTTTCAGGCCCCTTGTCAAACTGTGTGTGGAATTTGCAGGTTTTTCCAGACGATGCACGGGGGTGTCAGTGACCCTTCGTTTTTTGTCTTCATCCACAGGGTTGCCTTCGAAGAGGTGTGTGGGCATCGGGTTCTTATGAAGAGCGGACCGGGATATCGGGGTCGTTCAGCATTTGGCACCACCCACGTGGGTTGTCTCGAATTTCCTCATGAAACCGGCCTCATCCTGAAGTGTGCCGCGAAGGTCATGAAACTCTTCCAGACAAAGCAGAGGAATCGACCCTCCTGTGGCGATCAGGAGGAGAGAAGTGGCTCAGATGAAGTGCTGCTGGGAACCTCGGTGTTTCCCTCAAGTGAGACAGGTATGTCGGGTAACTTTTGGGGTCGCATAAAGTGTTCCAAGTACCGATTCCCTCTTCAAAATGGAACGTTGGACTTCACTTGGGGTGCTCCAGCGGGCATGGGCCTCATCTTGGAATGACTGCGGAACCACTTGGTTTTTCTCGAGTTGCGGTTGGATATTTGAGTTACCACAGGGAATTCATGCTTCCTCTTGTGTTGGCCCACAAAAGTCTTATCTTCCATTCGAGATTCGAGGAAGAGCTGGAGGTGCGCTCTAGTCACTGAAGGCAAAAGAGACCCCACCAAGGCTTGTGTGCAGGACCTAATGTTCATGTCAAGGCTCGACAGAAATCTCGGGGTTGCATTCCAGACTCACCTTGGAGTCAGGCCTCGTCTCGAGGGGAAGCAAAGGACTCTGCTCTCCTCTCGAGTCGGACGGGTATGTCTTGGAGCCCACTGAGTGGCATAAAGGGAGTCAAACCTCCTCTGGTGTTTGGAGGGAGGACACGGGATTGCTCTCCAGGGAATGCATGAAATGAAGGCCCTCATCTCCCAATGACTGGGGCGTCTCATAGGTTTTCTCGAGCTGTGGCGCTAGTGTGGGGTTTCTCACGAAGTAAGACTGGGAGCTCAGTGAGCCTCTCACGTGGTGCCAGGGCAGTCAGGTATCTATGCACGTGGTGAGAGGGAGCCCGTCATTGTCCTTGAGTCATGGTAGGGGAATTGGGCCTGAAGACGTGTTAAAGAAGGACTCTCGAGGTCTTTCCTGGGTTGCAGCAGGAAACCCTGGGTTCCATCGACTTGTGCCAGTGACCTCAGGAAGCTTCTCAGCGTGCCTCTGAGAAGTCAGGGTCACTGTGGAGTTGGGAGGGGCCTCTCGGAACTCCACTGGGTTTGGTGCAATGGAAGAGGGCCTCATGACAAGTTGAGGCAGGAACCTCAGGGTTCCTCTCCTGGCTTCGAATGCGCCGGATCTGACTCGGATCACAGAGTCCCTGCAGAGTTGGGACAGGAGAGTCAGGCCTCGTCTTGTGTGGAGGAATGGAACTCCGCTTGACTCTCGCGTTGTTCATGGGGTGACAGGCCACTTGTCAATTTGTATGTGGAACTTGCGGGTTTTTCTGGACGATGCACCGGGGTGTCACTGCCCCTTCGTGTTGTGCCTTGATCCACAGTATTGCCTTCGAGTTGGGTTCTGCCATCGGGTTCTTATCAAGAGCGGACCAGGGAATCGGGGTCTTTTGGCATGCCGCACCACCCACGAGGCTATGTCTCGAATTTCCTCGTGAGACTGGCCTCATCTTGATGTGCGCCAGGAAGGTCGGGAATGCCTTCCAGACAAAGCAGGGGAATCGAACCTCCTGTCGCGATCAAGAGGGGAGAAGAGTCTCAGATGAAGTGGTGCCGGGAACCTCGGTGTTCTCCTCAAGTGAGAATGGTATGTCGGGGAACTTTTGGGGTCGCATCAAGGGTTCCAAGTAACTTTTCGCTCTTCAATAAGGAACGTGGGACTTCTCTTGAGACGCTGTAGCGGGCAAGGGCCTCATCTTTCGATGACGGGGGAACCACGTGGTTTTTCTTGAGTTGCGGCGGGATTCTCGAGTTACGACGGGGAATTCAGGCTTCCTGTTCAACTGGCCCAGGGAAGTCCAGTTTTCATTCGAATTGTGAGTTAGAACTGGGGATTGCTCTCGAGACACTGCAGGGCCAAATAGACCTCATCTAGGCTTGTGTCCAAGACCTAATGTTCCTCTGCTGGGGCGACAGCGATCTCGGCATTGCATTCTCGACTCACCCGGGGAATCAGGCCTCATCTCGAGGGGAAGCCAAGGACACAGCTCTCCTGTCAAGTCGCGACGGGTATATCTTGGAGCTCACTGTGTGGCCTAAAATGAGTCAAGCCTCCTGTAGAGTTTGGAGAGAGGACTCAGGATTGCTCTCCAGGCCATACAGCAAAAGAAGGCCCTCATCTCGTGAGGACTGGGGCGTCTCGTGGGTATTCTCGAGCTGCGGCTCCAGTGTGGTGTTGCTCACGAGGTATAATGGGGAGCTCAGGGAGCCTCTCCTGTGGCGCCAGGGAAGTCAGGTTTCTATGCGCGTGGCTAGGGGGAGCACGTCATTGCTCTCGAGTCATGGTAGGGGAATCGCACCTCAAGACGCGTTGAAGAAGGACTCTCGAGGTCTTTTACGGGTTGGGGCAGGAAACCCTTGGTTCCCTCGACTTGTGCCGGTGATCTCAGGAAGGTCTAAGGGTGCCTCTGAGAAGTCAGGGATACTGTGCAGGTGGGAGGGGCCTCTCGGGACTCCACTGGGTTCGGTGCAATGGAAGAGGGCCTCATCTCGTGTGGAGGCAGGAAACTCATGTTTCCTCTCCTGACTTCCCCTGGGCCAGATCTGACTCGGATCGCAGTTTCGCTGCAGAGTTCGAACAGGAGAGTCAGGCCTCGTCTTGTGTGGAGGAATGGAACTCTGCTTGCCTCTCCAGTTGTTCACGGGGTGACAGGTCACTTCTCGAGCTGTGTGTGGTACCTCTGGGTGTCTCCGGACGATACCCGGGGGTGTCAGTGCCCCTTCGTGTTGTGCCTTCATCAAAAGGGTTATCTTCAAAGAGGTGTCCGGGCATTGGGATCTTATCAAGAGCGAACAGGGAAATCGGGGTCTTTCGGCATGTGTCACCATCCACGAGGCTATGTCTCGAATATCCTCGTGAGACCGGCCTCATCCTGAGATGCACTGGGAAAGGCGGGAACCCCTTCAAGACAAAACAGGGGAATCGACCCTCCTGTCGCGATTAGGAGGGGAGTAGGGGCCCAGATGTAGTGGTGCCGGAAACCTCGGTGTTCTCCTCGAGTCAGACCAGTGTGTCGAGGAACTTTTGAGGGCGCATCAAGGGTGCCAATATCGTTTCGCACTTCAAGACGGAACGTGGGACTTCTCTTGAGACGCTGTAGGGGGCAAGGGCCTCATCTTGCGATGACGGGGGAACCACGTAGCGTTTCTCGAGTTGTGGCGGGATTCTCGAGTTTCGACGGGGAATACAGTCTTCCTCATGTGTTGGCCCAGGGAAGTCCTATCTTCCATTCGAGTTTCAAGGGAGAGCTGGGGATTGCCCTCGAGTCACTGCAGGGCAAAATAGACCTCATCTAGGCTTGTGTCCAGGACTTAATGTTCGTCCCTAGGGGCGACAGGGAAATCGGGCTTGCATACCAGACTCACTCGGGGAATCAGGCCTCGTTCGAGGGGAAGCAAAGAACTCCGCTGTCCTTTTGAGTCGCGATGGGTATCTCTTGGAGCCCACTGTGTGCCCTAAAGGGAGTCAAGCCTCCTGTGCTGTTTGGATAGAGGACTCGGGATTCCTCTCCAGGCCATGCAGTAAAAGAAGGCCCTCATCTCGCGATGACGGCGGCGTCTTGTGGGTTTTCTAGACTGCCGCGCTAGTGCCGGGTTTCTGATGAGGTACGAGAGGGAGCTCAGGGAGCCTCTCTTGTGGCGCCAGGGAAGTCAGGTCCCCATGAGATGGCTAGGGGGAGTTCGTCATTGCTCTCGAGTCATGGTAGGGTAATCAGGCCTCAAGACGGGTTGAAGAAGGACTCTCGAGGTCTTTCTCGGGTCACTGCATAAAACCCAGGGTTCCCTTGACTTGTGCCTGCGACCTCAGGGAGCTTCTCAGAGTGCCTCTGAGAAGTCAGGGATACTGTGAAGTTTGGAGGGGCCTCTCGAGACTCCTCTGCATTTGGTGGAATGTAAGAGGGACTCATCTCGAGTTGAAGCAGGAACCTCAGTGTTCCTCTCCATTTCTGACTCAGATCGCAAGGTCCCTGCATGTTGGTACAGGAGAGTCAGGCCTCGTCTTTTCTGGAGGATGGGACTCCTCTTGCCTCTCGAGTTGTTCTCGAGGTGACAGGCCACTTGTCGAGCTGTGTGTGTAACCTGCCCGTTTTTCCGGATGATGCACAGGTGTGTTAGTGCCCCTTCGTGTTGTACCTTCATACTCAAGGCTGCCTTCCAAGAGGTGTCCGAGCATCGGATTCTTATCAAGAGCGGACCGGGAAATTGGAGTCTTTCAGCAAGTGGCACCACCCACAAAGCTACGTATCGAATTTCCCCATGAGACCGGCCTCATCCTGAGTTGTGCAGGGAAGGTCGGGCCCCCTTGCAGACAAAGCAGGGGAATCGACCCACCGGTCACAATCAGGAGGGGAGAAGGGGCTTAAATGAAGTGATGCCGGGAACCTCGGTGTTCCCCTTGAGTGAGACCGGCGTGTTGGGGGACTTTTGGTGTCGCATCAAGGGTGCCAAGTACCGTTTCGCATTTCAAGACGGAACCTGGGACATCTTTTGAAACGCTGTAGCGGGCAAGGGCCTCATCTTGTGATGACGGGAGAACCACGTGGTTTTGCTCGAGTTGCGGCGGGATTCTCGAGTTATGACCGGGAATTTAGGCTTCTTCTTGTTGGCCTTGAAATCCAATCTTCCATTCGGGTTGCGAGGGGGAGCTGGGGATTGCGCTAGAGTCACTGCAGGGCAAAAGAGACCTAATATAGGCTTGTATCCAGGATCTAATGTTGCTCTCCAGGGGCGACAGGGATCTCGGGTTTGCATTCCAGCCTCATCCGGGGAGTCAGTTCTCACCTCGAGGGTAAGCAAAGAATTCCGCTCTCGTCTCGAGTCGCGATGGGTATCTCTTGGAGCCCAATGTGTGTACTAAAGGGAGTCAAACCTCCTGTGGAGTTTGGAGAGAGGACTCGGGATTGGACTCCAGGCCATGCAGGAAAAGAAGGCCCTCATCTCGAGATGACGGTGGCGTCTCGTGGGTTTTCTCGAGCTGCGGCGCCAGTGTGGGGTGTCTCATGAAGTACCACGGGGATTTCAGGGAGCCTCTTGTGTGGCGTCAGGAAAATCCAGTATTCCATTCGAGTTGCAAGTTAGAATTGGGGATTGCTCTCCAGTCACTGCAGGGCAAAATAGACCTCATCTACACTTGTGTCCAGGACCTAGTGTTCCACTACTGGGCCGACAGGGATCTCAGGGTTGCATTCTCGACTCACCCGGAGAGTCAGGCCTCGTCTTGAGGGGAAAAAAAGGACTCCGCTCTCCTGTCGAGTCGCGACGGGTATCTCTTGGAGCCCACTGCGTGGTGTAAAGGGAGTGAAGCCTCCTATGGAGTTTGGAGAGATGACTCGGGATTGTTTTCCTGGCCATGCAGGAAAAAAGGCCCTCATCTCGCGATGACGGGGGCGTCTCGTGGGTTTTCTCCAGCTGCGGCGCCAGTATCAGATTTCTCACGAGGTATGACGGGGAGCTCAGAGAGCCTCTCGTGTGGTGCTAGGGACGTCAGGTCTCTGTGCGTGTGGTGAAGGGGAGTGCGTGATTGCTCTCGAGTCATAGTAGGCGAATTGGGCCTCAAGACGCATTGAAGAAGGACTCTCGAGGTCTTTCTCGGGTTGCGGCAGGGAACCCTGGGTTCCCTCGACTTGTGTCGGTGACCTCAGGCAACTTCTCAGGGTGCCTCTGAGAAGTCAGGGACACTGTGGATTTGGGAGGGGCCTTTCGTTACTCAACTGGGTTTGGTGCAATCGAAGAGGGCCTCATCTCGAATGGAGGCAGGAACCTCAGGGGTCCTCTCCATTTCTGACTCGGGTCGCAGAGTACCTGCCGAGTACGGACAAGAGAGTCACGCCTCGTCTTCCGTGGAGGAATGGATCTCCGCTTGCCTTTCGAGTTGTTCACGGAGTGACAGGCCACTTGTTGAGCTGTGTGTGGAACCTGCGGGTTTTTCCGGACGATGCACAGGGGTGTCAGTGCCCCTTCGTGTTGTGCCTTCATCCACAGGGTTGCCTTCAAAGAGGTGTCCGGGCATCGGGTTCTTTTCAAGAGCGTACCAGAAAATTGGGGTCTTTCAGCATGTGGTACCACCCACGAGGCTACGTCTCGAATTTCCTCGGGAGACCGGCCTCATCCTGAGGTTCGCCGGGAAGGTAGGGAACCCTTGCAGACAAAGCAGGGGAATCGACACACTGGTCGCGATCAGAAGGGGAGAAGGGGCTCAGATGAAGTGGTGCCGGGAACCTCGGTGGTCCCCTCGAGTGAGACCGGTATGTCACGGCACTTTTGAGGTCGCATCAAGGGTGCCAAGTACAGTTTCGCACTTCAAGACGGAACGTGGGAATTCTCTGGAGATGCTCTAGCGGGCAAGGGCCTCATATTGCGATGACGAGGGAAACACGTGGTTTTTCTCGAGTTGCGGCGGGATTCTCGAGTTACGACGGGGAATTCAGGCTTCCTCTTGTATTGGCCCAGGAAGTCCAATCTTCCACTCAACTTGTCAGAGAGAGCTGTGGGTTGCTCTCGAGTCACTTCAGGGCAAAGAGTCCTCATCTAGGCTTGGGTCCAGGACGTAGTGTTCCTCTCCAGGGGCAACAGGGATATCGGGGTCGCATTCCAGTCTCACCCGGTGGGTCACGCCTCGTCTCGAGTGGAAGCAAAGGACTCCACTATCCTCTCGAGTCGCGACACGGAACTCTTGGAGCCCAATGAGTGGCCTAAAGGGAGTCAAGCGTCCTGTGTAGCTTGGACAGAAGGTTCACTCTTGATCTGCATACAATTCAGTTAAAGATGGGCCTCCTCTCGTGATGACGGGAGCGTCTCATGGGTTTTCTCGAGCTGCGGCGCCAGTGTGGGGTTTCTCAGGGGATATGATGGGGAGCTCAGGGAGCCTCTCGTGCGGCGCCAGAGAAGTCAGGCCTCCATGCGTGTGGCCAGGCAGATCGCGTCATTGCTCTGGAGTCATGGGAGGGACTAGGGCCTCAAGACACATTTAAGGACTATCGAGGGCTTTCTTGGGTTGGGGCGGGAAACACTCGTTTCCCTCGACCTCTACCGGGGACCTTAGGGAACTTCCCAGGGTGTCTCTGAGAGGCGAGGGATCCTGTGGAGGTGGCGGGGCCCCTCGGGACTCTGCTAGGTCTGGCGCAACCGAATAGGGCCTCACCTCGAGGGGAGGCAGGAACCTCAGGCTTCCTCTCCGTTTCGGACTCCGACCGCAGGGTCCCTGCAGAGTTGGGACAGGAGAGTCAGGCCTCGTCTTGTCTGAGGAAGGGAACCCCGCTGGCCTCTCGAGTTGCTCAGGGGGTCTCAGGCCCCTCGTCGAGCTGTGTGTGGAACCCGCGGGACTTTGCAGACGATGCACGGGGGTGGCAGTGCCCCTTCGTGTTGTGCCTTCACCCACAGGGTTGCCTTCGAAGAGGGGTCCGGGCCTCGGGTCCTTCTCAAGAGCGGACCGGGGAATCGGGGGCGTTCGGCAAGTGGCCCCACCCTCGTGGCTCGTCTCGAATTTCCTCGTGAGACCGGCCTCATCCTGAGGTGCGCCGGGAAGGCCGGGAACCCCTTCCAGACCACGCAGGGGAATCGCCTCTCCTGTCGCGATCAGGAGGGGAGAAGGGGCTCAGAGGAAGTGGTGCCGAGACCCTCGGTGTTCCCCTCGGGGGACCCCGGCGTGTCGGGGGACTTTTGGGGGTCGCAGGAAGGCTGTCAGGGACCGTTTTGCCCCTCAGCGCGGAACAGGGGACTTCCCTTGAGACGCCGTGGCGGTCAAGGGCCTCATCTTGCCAAGAGGTGGGAACCACGTGGTTTTTCTCGAGTTGCGGCGGCATTCTCGAGTTACGACGGGGATCTCAGCCTTCCCCTTGGGTTGGCCCTGGGAAGCCCAATCTTCCCCTCGGGTTGCGAGGGAAAGCTGGGGGTTGCGCTCGAGTCACTGCAGGGCCGCAGAGACCTCACCTAGTCGTGTGTCCGGGACCTAATATTCCTCTCCAGGGAAGGCAGGGATCTCGGGGTTGCATTCCAGGCTCCCCCGGGGAGTCAGGCCTCGTCTCGAGGGGAAGCCAAGGACTCCGCTCTCCTCTCGAGTCGCGACGCGGGTCTCTTGGAGCCCCAAGAGCGGCCTCAAGGGAGTCCAGCCTCCTCTTCCGTTTGGAGAGAGGACTCGGGATTGCTCTCCAGGCCATGCACGAAAAGAAGGCCCTCAGCTCGCGAGGACGGGGGCGTCTCAGGGGTTTCCTCGAGCTGTGGCGCCCGTGGGGGTTTTCTCCCGAGGCACAACGAGGATCTCAGGGAGCCTCTCGTGCGGCGCCAGGGAAGTCAGGTCTCCATGCGCGTGGCGAGGGGGAGCGAGTCCTGGCTCTCGAGTCACGAGAGAGGACTAGGGCCTCGAGACGCGTTGAAGAAGGACTCTCGAGGTCTTTCTCGGGGGGCGGCGGGAAAGCCTCGTTTCCCTCGCCTTCTGCCGGGGACCTTAGGGAACTTCCCAGGGTGCCTCTGAGAGGCGAGGGATCCTGTGTAGGTGGCGGGGCCCCTCGGGACTCCGCTGGGTCTGGCGCAACGGAAGAGGGCCTCACCTCGAGGGGAGGCAGGAACCTCAGGCTTCCTCTCCGTTTCGGACTCCGACCGCAGGGTCCCTGCAGATTTGGGACAGGAGAGTCAGGCCTCGTCTTGTCTGAAGAAGGGAACCCCGCTGGCCTCTCGAGTTGCTCAGGGGGTCTCAGGCCCCTCGTCGAGCTCTGTGTGGAACCCGCGGGTCTTTGCGGACGATGCCCGGGGGTGGCAGTGCCTCTTCGTGTTGTGCCTTCACCCACAGGGTTGCCTTCGAAGAGGGGTCCGGGCCTCGGGTCCTTCTCAAGAGCGGACCGGGGAATCGGGGGCGTTCGGCATGTGGCTCCACTCACGTGGCTCGTCTCGAATTACCTCGTGAGACCGGCCTCATCCTGAGGTGCGCCGGGAAGGCCGGGAACCCCTTCCAGACCACGCAGGGGAATCGCCTCTCCTGTCGCGATCAGGAGGGGAGAAGGGGCTCAGAGGAAGCGGTGCCGGGACCCTCGGTGTTCCCCTTGGGGGACCCCGGCGTGTCGGGGGACTTTTGGGGGCCGCAGGAAGGCTGTCAGGGACCGTTTCGCCCCTCAGCGCGAAACAGGGGACTTCCCTTGAGACGCCGTGGCGGTCAAGGTCCTCATCTTGCCAAGAGGTGGGAACCACGTGGTTTTTCTCGAGGTGCGGCGGCATTCTCGAGTTACGACGGGGATCTCAGCCTTCCCCTTGGGTTGGCCCTGGGAAGCCCAATCTTCCCCTCGGGTTGCGAGGGAAAGCTGGGGGTTGCGCTCGAGTCACTGCAGGGCCGAAGAGACCTCACCTAGGCGTGTGTCCGGGACCTAGTATTCCTCTCCAGGGAAGGCATGGATCTCGGGGTTGCCCTCCAGGCTCCCCCGGGGAGTCAGGCCTCGTCTCGAGGGGAAGCCAAGGACTCCGCTCTCCTCTCGAGTCGCGACGAAGGTCTCTTGGAGCCCCCTCAGCGGCCTCAAGGGAGTCCAGCCTCCTCTTCCGTTTGGAGAGAGGACCCGGGATTGCTCTCCAGGCCATGCAGGAAAAGAAGGCCCTCAGCTCGCGAGGACGGGGGCGTCTCAGGGGTTTCCTCGAGCTGCGGCGCCCGAGGGGGTTTTCTCCCGAGGCACGACGCGGATCTCGGGGAGCCTCTCGTGCGGCGCCAGGGAAGTCAGGTCTCCATGCGCGTGGCGAGGGGGAGCGCGTCCTGGCTCTCGAGTCAAGGGAGGGGACTAGAGCCTCGAGACGCGTTGAAGAAGGACTCTCGAGGTCTTTCTCGGGGGGCGGCGGGAAAGCCTCGTTTCCCTCGCCTTCTGCCGGGGACCTTAGGGAACTTCCCAGGGTGCCTCTGAGAGGCGAGGGATCCTGTGGAGGTGGCGGGGCCCCTCGGGACTCCGCTGGGTCTGGCGCACCGGAAGAGGGCCTCACCTCGAGTGGAGGCAGGAACCTCAGGCTTCCTCTCCGTTTCGGACTCCGACCGCAGGGTCCCTGCAGAGTTGGGACAGGAGAGTCAGGCCTCGTCTTGTCTGAGGAAGGGAACCCCGCTGGCCTCTCGAGTTGCTCAGGGGGTCTCAGGCCCCTCGTCGAGCTGTGTGTGGAACCCGCGGGTCTTTGCGGACGATGCACGGGCTGGCAGTGCCCCTTCGTGTTGTGCCTTCACCCACAGGGTTGCCTTCGAAGAGGGGTCCGGGCCTCGGGTCCTTCTCAAGAGAGGACCGGGGAATCGGGGGCGTTCGGCAAGTGGCCCCACCCTCGTGGCTCGTCTCGAATTTCCTCGTGAGACCGGCCTCATCCTGAGGTGCGCCGGGAAGGCCGGGAACCCCTTCCAGACCACGCAGGGGAATCGCCTCTCCTGTCCCGATCAGGAGGGGAGAAGGGGCTCAGAGTAAGCGGTGCCGGGACCCTCGGTGTTCCCCTCGGGGGACCCCGGCGTGTCGGGGGACTTTTGCGGGTCGCTGGAAGGCTGTCAGGGACCGTTTCGCCCTTCAGGGAGGAACAGGGAACTTCCCTTGAGACGCCGTCGCGGGCAAGGGCCTCATCTTGCCAAGAGGTGGGAACCACGTGGTTTTTCTCGAGTTGCGGCGGCATTCTCGAGTTACGACGGGGATCTCAGCCTTCCCCTTGGGTTGGCCCTGGGAAGCCCAATCTTCCCTTCGGGTTGCGAGGGAAAGCTGGGGGTTGCGCTCGAGTCACTGCAGGGCCGAAGAGACCTCACCTAGGCGTGTGTCCGGGACCTAGTATTCCTCTCCAGGGAAGGCATGGATCTCGGGGTTGCATTCCAGGCTCCCCCGGGGAGTCAGGCCTCGTCTCGAGGGGAAGCCAAGGACTCCGCTCTCCTCTCGAGTCGCGACGCGGGTCTCTTGGAGCCCCCTGAGCGGCCTCAAGGGAGTCCAGCCTCCTCTTCCGTTTGGAGAGAGGACCCGGGCTTGCACTCCAGGCCATGCAGGAGAAGAAGGCCCTCAGCTCGGGAGGACGGGGGCGTCTCAGGTGTTTCCTCGAGCTGCGGCTCCCGTGGGGGTTTTCTCCCGAGGCACGACGAGGATCTCAGGGAGCCTCTCGTGCGGTGCCAGGGAAGTCAAGTCTCCATGCGCGTGGCGAGGGGGAGCGCGTCCTGGCTCTCGAGTCACGGGAGGGGACTAGGGCCTCGAGACGCGTTGAAGAAGGACTCTCGAGGTCTTTCTCGGGGGGCGGCGGGAAACCCTCGTTTCCCTCGCCTTCTGCCGGGGACCTTAGGGAACTTCCCAGGGTGCCTCTGAGAGGCGAGGGATCCTGTGGAGGTGGCGGGGCCCCTCGGGACTCCGCTGGGTCTGGCGCAACGGAAGAGGGCCTCACCTCGAGGGGAGGCAGGAACCTCAGGCTTCCTCTCCGTTTCGGACTCCGACCGCAGGGTCCCTGCAGAGTTGGGACAGGAGAGTCAGGCCTCGTCTTGTCTGAGGAAGGGAACCCCGCTGGCCTCTCGAGTTGCTCAGGGGGTTTCAGGCCCCTCGTCGAGCTGTGTGTGGAACCCGCGGGTCTTTGCGGACGATGCACGGGGGTGGCAGTGCCCCTTCGTGTTGTGCCTTCACCCACAGGGTTGCCTTGGAAGAGGGGACCGGGCCTCGGGTCCTTCTCAAGAGCGGACCGGGGCATCGGGGGCGTTCGGCATATGGCACCACCCACGTGGCTCGTCTCAAATTTCCTCGTGAGACCGGCCTCATCCTGAGGTGCGCCGGGAAGGCCGGGAACCCCTTCCAGACGACGCAGGGGAATCGCCTCTCCTGTCGCGATCAGGAGGGGAGAAGGGGCTCAGAGGAAGCGGTGCCGGGACACTCGGTGTTCCCCTCGGGGGAACCCGGCGTGTCGGGGGACTTTTGGGGGCCGCAGGAAGGCTGTCAGGGACCGTTTCGCCCTTCAGGGCGGAACAGGGGACTTCCCTTGAGACGCCGTCGCGGGCAAGGGCCTCACCTTGCCAAGAGGTGGGAACCACGTGGTTTTTCTCGAGTTGCGGCGGGACTCTCGAGTTACGACGGGGATCTCAGCCTTCCCCTTGGGTTGGCCCTGGGAAGCCCAATCTTCCCCTCGGGTTGCGAGGGAAAGCTGGGGGTTGCGCTCGAGTCACTGCAGGGCCGAAGAGACCTCACCTAGTCGTGTGTCCGGGACCTAATATTCCTCTCCAGGGAAGGCAGGGATCTCGGGGTTGCATTCCAGGCTCCCCCGGGGAGTCAGGCCTCGTCTCGAGGGGAAGCCAAGGACTCCGATCTCCTCTCGAGTCGCGACGCGGGTCCCTTGGAGCCCCCTGAGCGGCCTCAAGGGAGTCCAGCCTCCTCTTCCGTTTGGAGAGAGGACCAGGGATTGCTCTCCAGGCCATGCAGGAAAACAAGGCCCTCAGCTCGCGAGGACGGGGGCATCTCAGGGGTTTCCTCGAGCTGTGGCACCCGTGGGGGTTTTCTCCCGAGGCACGAGGATCTCAGGGAGCCTCTCGTGCGGCGCCAGCGAATTCAGGTCTCCATGCGCGTGGCGAGGGGGAGCGCGTCCTGGCTCTCGAGTCACGGGAGGGGACTTGGGCCTCGAGACGCGTTGAAGAAGGACTCTCGAGGTCTTTGTCGGGGGGCGGCGGGAAACCCTCGTTTCCCTCGCCTTCTGCCGGGGACCTTAGGGAACTTCCCAGGGTGCCTCTGAGAGGCGAGGGATCCTGTGGAGGTGGCGGGGCCCCTCGGGACTCCGCTGGGTCTGGCGCAAAGGAAGAGGGCCTCAGTTCGAAGGGAGGCAGGAACCTCAGGCTTCCTCTCCGTTTCAGACTCCGACCGCAGTGTCCCTTCAGAGTTGCGACAGGAGAGTCAGGCCTCGTCTTGTCAGAGCAAGGGAACCCGGCTGGCCTCTCGAGTTGCTCAGGGGGTCTCAGGCCCCTCGTCGAGCTGTGTGTGGAACCCGCGGGTCTTTGCGGACGATGCACGGGGGTGGCAGGCCCCTTCGTGTTGTGCCTTCCCCCACAGGGTTGCCTTCGGAGAGGGGTCCGGGTCTCGGGTCCTTCTCAAGAGCGGACCGGGGAATCGGGGGCGTTCGGCATGTGGCACCACCCACGTGGCTTGTCTCGAATTTCCTCGTGAGACCGGCCTCATCCTGAGGTGCCCGGGGAAGTTCGCGAACCCCTTCCAGACCACGCAGGGGAATCGCCTCTCCTGTCGGGATCAGGAGGGGAGAAGGGGCTCAGAGGAAGCGGTGCTGGGACCCTCGGTGTTCCCCTCGAGGGAACCCGGCGTGTCCGGGGACTTTTGGGGGTCGCAGGAAGGCTGTCAGGGACCGTTTCGCCCTTCAGGGCGGAAGAGGGGACTTCCCTTGAGAGGCCGTCGCGGGCAAGGGCCTCATCTTGCCAAGAGGTGGGAACCACGTGGTTTTTCTCGAGTTGCGGCGGGATTCTCGAGTTACGATGGGGAACACAGCCTTCCCCTTGGGTTGGCCCTGGGAAGCACAATCTTCCCCTCGGGTTGCGAGGGAAAGCTGGGGGTGGCGCTCGAGTCACTGCAGGGCCGAAGAGACCTCACCTAGGCGTGTGTCCGGGACCTAATATTCCTCTCCAGGGAAGGCAGGCATCTCGGGGTTGCATTCCAGGCTCCCCCGGGGAGTCAAGCCTCGTCTCGAGGGGAAGCCAAGGACTCCGCTCTCCTCTCGAGTCGCGACGCGGGTCTCTTGGAGACCCCTGAGCGGCCTCAAGGGAGTCCAGCCTCCTCTTCCGTTTGGAGAGAGGACCCGGGATTGCTCTCCAGGCCATGCAGGAAAAGATGGCCCTCAGCTCGCGAGGACGGGGGCGTCTCCGGGGTTTCCTCGAGCTGCGGCGCCCGTGGGGGTTTTCTCCCGAGGCACGACGTGGATCCTAGGAGCCTCTCGTGCGGCGCCACGGAAGTCAGGTCTCCATGCGCGTGGCGAGGGGGAGCGCGTCCTGGCTCTCGAGTCATGGGAGAGGCCTAGGGCCTCGAGACGCGTTGAAGAAGGACTCTCGAGGTCTTTCTCGGGGGGCGGCGGGAAAGCCTCGTTTCCCTCGCCTTCTGCCGGGGACCTTAGGGAACTTCCCAGGGTGCCTCTGAGAGGCGAGGGATCCTGTGGAGGTGGCGGGGCCCCTCGGGACTCCGCTGGGTCTGGCGCAACGGAAGAGGGCCTCACCTCGAGGGGAGGCAGGAACCTCAGGCTTCCTCTCGGTTTCGGACTCCGACTGCATGGTCCCTGCAGTGTTGGGACAGGAGAGTCATGCCTCGTCTTGTCTGATGAATGGAATTCTGGTTGCCTCTCGAGTTGTTCCGGGAGTCTCAGGCCCCTTGTCGAGCTGTGTGTAGACCCTGCGGGTTTTTCCGGATGATGCACGGGGGTGTCAGTGCCCCTTCGTGTTGTGCCTTCACAAACAGGGTTGCCTTCAAAGAGGTGTCCGGGCATCGGGTTCTTATCAAGAGCGGACCGGAAAATTGGAGTCGTTCGGCACGTGGCACCTCACACGTGGCTAGTCTCGAATTTCCTCCTGAGACCGGCCTCATCCTGAGGTGCGCCAGGAAGCCCGGGAACCCCTTCCAGACAAAGCAGTGGAATCGACTCTCCTGTCGCGATCAGGAGGGGAGAAGGGGCTCAGATGAAGTGGTGCCGGGACCTTCGGTGTTCCCCTCGAGGGAACCTAGCGTGTCAGGGAACTTTTGCGGTCTCATCAAGGGTGTCAAGTACCGTTTCGCCCTTCAGGGCAGAATATGGGACTTCCCTGGAGACACCGGGAACTTCGGTGTTCCCCTGGAGTGAGACCGGTATGTTGGGGAACTTTGGGGTCGCATCAAGGGTGCCAAGTAGCATTTTGAACTTTAAGATGGAACGTGGGACTTCTCTTGAGACTCTAGCTGGCAAGGGACTCATATTGCGATGAAGGGGGAACCACATGGTTTTTAGGACTTGAGGCTGAATTCTCGAATTACGATGGGAAATTCAGACTTCCTCTTGTGTTGACCGTATGAAGACCAATCTTCCATTCAAATTGTGAGGGAGAGATGGAGGTTGCTCTCTAGTCACTGTAGGGCAAAATAGACCTCATCTAGGCTTGTGTCTAGGACATAATGTTCCAGTCCAGGGGTGACATGGATCTCGGGGTTGCATTCCAAACTCCCCGGGGAGTCAGGCCTTGTCTCCAGGGAAGCAAAGGACTCCGCTCTCCTCTCGAGTCGCACCGGGTATTTCTTGGACCCAACTGAGTGGCCTAAAGGGAGTCAATCCTCCTGTGAAGTTTGGAGAGAGGACCAGGAATTGCTCTCCAGGTCAGGCAGGAAAAGAATGCCCCCATCTCTCCTTGACGGGGGCATCTTGTGGTTTTTCTCGAACTGCGGCGCCAGTGTGGGTTTTCTCACTAGGTACGATGGGGTACTCAGGGAGCCTCTTGTGTGGTACTAGGGAAGTCAGTTTTCCTGCTTGTGGCGAGGGGAGCGCGTCCTTGCTCTGGAGTCATGGTAGGGGAATCGGGCATCAAGAGACGTTGAAAAAGGACTCTCCAAGTCTTGGGTTACTTCAGGAAACTCTGGGTTCCCTCGACTTGTGCCAGTGACCTCAGGTAGCTTCTCAGGGAGCCTCTGAGAATTCAGGGATACTGTGGTGTTGGGAGGGGCCTCTCGGGACACCACTGAGTTTGGTTCAATGGAAGAGGGCCTCTTCTCTAGTTGAGGCAGGAACCTCAGGGTTCCTCTCCATTTCTGACTCCAATTGCAGGGTCCCTGAAGAGTTGGGACAGGAGAGTAAGGCCTCATCATGTGTGAAGGAATGCAACTTCACTTGCCTCTCGAGTTGTTCACGAGGTGACAGTCCACATTTGGAGCTGTGAGTGGAATCTGCGGGTTTTTCCAGACGATGCATGGGGATGTCAGTGTCCCTTCGTGTTGTGCCTTCATCCACAGGGTTGCCTTCGAAGAGATGTCCGGGCGTCAGGTTCTTATCTAGAGTGGACCGGGAATTCGGGATCTTTCAGCATATGGCACCAACCATGAGGCTACTTTTCGAATTTCCTCATGAGACCGGCCTCATCTGGAGGTTCGCGGGGAACGTCGGGAACCCCTTGCAGACAAAACATGGGAATGGACCCTTCTGTCGCGATCAGGAGGGGTGAAGGGGCTCACAGGAAGTGGTGCCGTGAACTTTGGTGTTTCCCTCGAGTGAGACCGGTATGTCAGGGAACTTTGGGGGTCGCATCAAGTGTGCCAAGTACCGTTTTGTACTTCAGGATGGAACGTGGGACTTCCCTTGATACGCTGTAGCGGCCAAGGGCCTCATCTTGCGATGACGGGGCAGCCACGTGGTTTTTCTCGAGTTGCGGCGGGATTCTCGAGTTACGACGGGGATCTCAGCCTTCCCCTTGGGTTGGCCCTGGGAAGCCCAATCTTCCCCTCGGGTTGCGAGGGAAAGCTGGGGGTTGTGCTCGAGTCACTGCAGGGCAAAGGAGACCTCATCTAGGCTTGTGTCCAGGACCTAATGTTCCTCTCCAAGGGCCACAGGGATCTCAGGTTTGCATTACAGACTCACCCAGGGAGTCAGGCCTCATGTCGAAGGGAAGCAAAGGACTCCGCTCTCCTTTCGAGTCGCGACGGGCACCTCTTGGAGCCCACTTTGTGGCCTAAAGGGAGTCAAGCCTCCTGTGAAGTTTGGAGAGAGGACTTGGGACTGCTCTCCAGGCCATGCAGGAAAAGATGGCCCTCATCTCGCGATGACGGAGGGATCTTGTGGGTTTTCTCGAGCTGCGGCGCCAGTGTGGGGTTTCACACGAGGTACGACGGGGAGCTCAGGGAGCCTCTCATGTGGCGCCAGGGAAGTCAGGTCTCCATGTGCGTGGCGAGGGGGAGCGCATTATTGCTCTCGAGCTATGGTAGGGGAATCTGACCTCAAGACACATTGAAGAAGGACTCTCGAGGTCTTTCTTCGGTTGTGGCAGGAAACCCTTATTTCCCTCGACTTTTGCCGGTGGCCTCAAGGAGCTTCTCAGAATGCCTATGAGAAGTCAGGGATACTGTGGAGATGGGAGGGGCCTCTCGGGACTCCACTGGGTTTGTTTTAATGGAAGAGGGCCTCATCTCGGGTTCAGGCAGGAACCTCAGGTTTCCTCTCCATTTCTGACTCAGATCGAAGCGTGCCTGCAGAGTTGGGATTGGATACTCAGGCCTCGTCTTGTCTAAGGAAGGGAACTCCGCTTTCCTCTCTCATTGTTTAAGGGGTGACAGGCCAGTTGTGGAGCTGTATGTGGATCCTGCGGGGTTTTCCGGACGATGAACAGGGTTGCCAGTGCCCCCTTGTGTAGTGCCTTCATCCACAGGGTTGCCTTAGAAGAGGTGTCCGGGCATCGATTTCTTATCAAGAGCAAGACCGAGAAATCGGGGTCTTTTGGCACGTGGCACCAACACGAGGCTACGTCTCGAATTTCTTCGTGAGACTGGCCTCATCCTGAGGTGCGCCATGAAGGTCGGGAACCCCTTCTAGACAAAGCAGGGGGATCGACCTTCCTGCCGTGATCAGGAGCGGAGAAGGGGCTCAAATGAAGTGGTGCCAGGAACTTCGGTGTTCCCTTGGAGTGAGACCGGTATATTGGGGAACTTTTGGGGTCGCATCAAGGGTGCCAAGTAGCATTTCGAACTTTATGACGAAACATGGGACTTCTCTTGAGACTCTGTAGCGGGCAAAGGCCTCATATTGCGATGAATGGGGAACCACGTGGTTTTTAAGAGTTGCGGTGGGATTCTCGAGTTACAACGGGAAATTCAGACTTCCCTTGTGTTGGCCCAATGAAGACCAATCTTCCATTCGAATTGCGAGGGAGAGATCGGTGTTGCTCTCGAGTCACTGTAGGGCAAAATAGACCTCATCTAGGCTTTTGTCCAGGACATAATGTTCCTCTCCAGGGGCAACAGGGATCTCGGGGTTGCATTCCAGACTCACCTGAGGTAAGGCCTCGTCTCGAGGGGAAACAAAGTACTCTGCTCTCCTCTCAAGTCGCGACAGGTATCTCTTGGAGCCCATTGAGTGGCCTAAAGGGAGGAAAGCCTCCTGTGAAGTTTGGAGAAAAGACCAGCGATTGCTCTCCAGGTCAGGCAGGAAAAGAAGTCCCCAGTCTCGCGATGACGGTGGGTTTTCCCGAGCTGCGGCGCCAGTGTGGGGTTTCTCACGAGGTATGACGGGGAGCTCAGGGAGCCTCTCATGTGGCGCCAGGGAAGTCAGGTGTCCATGCGCATGGCGAGGGGGAGCGTGTCATTGCTCTCGAGTCATGGTAGGGGAATCCGTCCTCAAGACGCGTTGAAGACGGACTCTTGAGGTCTTTCTCGGGTTGCGGCAGGATACCCTGTGTTCCCTCGACTTGTGCCGGTGACCTCAGGGAGTTGCTCAGGGTGCCTCTGAGAAGACACTGATACTGTGGAGTTGGGAGGGGCCTCTAGGGACTCCACTGGGTGTGGTATAATACAAGAGGGCCTCATCTCGTGTTGAGGAAGGAACCTCAGGGTTCCTCTCCATTTTAGACTCCGATCTCAGGATTCCTGCAGAGTTGGGACAGGAGAGTCAGGCCTCGTATTCTGTGGAGAAATGAAACTTAGCGTGCCTCTCGAGTTGTTCACGAGGTAACAGGTCACTTGTCGAGCTGTATGTGGAACCTGCAGAATTTTCCAAAAGATGCACGGGTGTTCAGGGTCCCTCCTTGTTGTGCCTTCATCCTAGGGGATGTATTCCAAGAAGTGTACGGGCATCGGGTTCTTATTAATAGCTGACCGGGAAATGGGGTCTTTCCGCATGTCGCACCACCCACGAGGCTACATCTCCAATTTCCTCGTGAGACAGGCCTCATCCTGATGTGCGCTGGGAAGATCGGTAACCCCTTCCACACAAAGCAGGAGAAAAGACACTCCTGTTGCAATCAGGAGGGGAGAACGGGCTCAAATGAGGTGGTGCGGGGAACATGGGTGTTACCCTCGAGTGAGGCCTGTAAGTTGGGGAACTTTGGGGGTGCCATCATGGGTGCCAAGTACCGTTTTGCACTTCAGTAGGAACGTGGGACTTCTTTTGAGACGCTGTGGCGGGCAAGGGCCTCATCTTGCCAAGAGGTGGGAACCACGTGGTTTTTCTCGAGTTGCGGCGGCATTCTCGAGTTACGACGGGGATCTCAGCCTTCCCCTTGGGTTGGCCCTGGGAAGCCCAATCTTCCCCTCGGGTTGCGAGGGAAAGCTGGGGGTTGCGCTCAAGTCACTGCAGGGCCGAAGAGACCTCACCTAGGCGTGTGTCCGGGACCTAATATTCCTCTCCAGGGAAGGCAGGGATCTCGGGGTTGCATTCCAGGCTCCCCCGGGGAGTCAGGCCTCGTCTCGAGGGGAAGCCAAGGACTCCGCTGTCCTCTCGAGTGGCCACGCGGGTCTCTTGGAGCCCCCTGAGCGGCCTCAAGAGAGTCCAGCCTCCTCTTCCGTTTGGAGAGAGGACCCGGGATTGCTCTCCAGGCCATGCAGGAAAAGAAGGCCCTCAGCTCGCGAGGACGGGGGCGTCTCAGGGGTTTCCTCGAGCTGCGGCGCCCGTGGGGGTTTTCTCCCGAGGCACGACGAGGATCTCAGGGAGCCTCTCGTGCGGCGCCAGGGAAGTCAGGTCTCCATGTGCGTGGCGAGGGGGTGCGCGTCCTGGCTCTCGAGTCACGGGAGGGGACTAGGCCCTCGAGACGCGTTGAAGAAGGACTCTCGAGGTCTTTCTCGGGGGGCGGCGGGAAACCCTCGTTTCCCTCGCCTTCTGCCGGGGACCTTACGGAACTTCCCAGGGTGCCCCTGAGAGGCGAGGGATCCTGTGGAGGTGGCGGAGCCCCTCGGGACTCCGCTGGGTCTGGCGCAACGGAAGAGGGCCTCACCTCGAGGGGAGGCAGGAACCTCAGGCTTCCTCTGCGTTTCGGACTCCGACCGCAGGGTCCCTGCAGAGTTGGGACAGGAGAGTGAGGCCTCGTCTTGTCTGAGGAAGGGAACCCCGCTGGCCTCTCGAGTGGCTCAGGGGGTCTCAGGCCCCTCGTCGAGCTGTGTGTGGAACCCGCGGGTCTTTGCGGACGATGCACGGGGGTGGCAGTGCCCCTTCGTGTTGTGTCTTCACCCACAGGGTTGCCTTCGAAGAGGGTCCGGGCCTCGGGTCATTCTCAATAGCGGATCGGGGAATCGGGGGCGTTCGGCATGTGGCACCACCCACTTGGCTCGTCTCGAATTTCCTCGGGAGACCGGCCTCATCCTGAGGTGCGCCGGGAAGGCCGGGAACCCCTTCCAGACCACGCAGGGGAATCGCCTCTCCTGTCGCGATCAGGAGGGGAGAAGGGGCTCAGTGGAAGAGGTGCCGGGATCCTCGGTGTTCCCCTCGGGGGACCCCGGCGTGTCGGGGGACTCTTGGGTGTCGCAGGAAGGCTGTCAGGGGCCGTTTCGCCCTTCAGGGCGGAACAGGGGACTTCCCTTGAGGCGCCATGGCGGGCAAAAGCCTCATCTTGCCAAGAGGTGGGAACCACGTGTTTTTTCTCGAGTTGCGGCGGGATTCTCGAGTTACGATGGGGATCTCAGCCTTCCCCTTGGGTTGGCCCTGGGAAGCCCAATCTTCCCCTCGGGTTGCGAGGGAAACCTTGGGGTTGCGCTCGAATCACTGCAGGGCCGAAGAGACCTCACCTAGGCATGTGTCCGGGACCTAATATTCCTCTCCAGGGAAGGCAGGGATCTCGGGGTTGCATTCCAGGCTCCCCCGGGGAGTCAGGCCTCGTCTCGAGGGGAAGCCAAGGACTCCGCTCTCCTCTCGAGTCGCGACGCGGGTCTCTTGGAGCCCCCTGAGCGGCCTCAAGGGAGCCCAGCCTCCTCTTCCGTTTGGAGAGAGGACCCGGGATTGCTCTCCAGGCCATGCAGGAAAAGAAGGCCCTCAGCTCGCGAGGACGGGGGCGTCTCAGGGGTTTCCTCGAGCTGCGGCGCCCGTGGGGGTTTTCTCCCGAGGCACGACGAGGATCTCATGGAGCCTCTCGTGCGGTGCCAGGGAAGTCAGGTCTGAATGCGCGTGGCGAGGGGGAGCGCGTCCTGGCTCTCGAGTCACGGGAGGGGACTAGGGCCTCGAGACGCGTTGAAGAAGGACTCTCGAGGTCTTTCTCGGGGGGCGGCGGGAAACCCTCTTTTCCCTCGCCTTCTGCTGGGGACCTTAGGGAACTTCCCAGGGTGCCTTTGAGAGGCGAGGGATCCTGTGGAGGTGGCGGGGCCCCTCGGGACTCCGCTGGGTCTGGCGCAACGGAAGAGGGCCTCACCTCGAGGGGAGGCAGGCACCTCAGGCTTTCTCTCCGTTTCGGAGAAACACACAGCCCGACGAGGGGTCTGAGACCCCCTGAGCAACTCGAGAGGCCAGCGGGGTTCCCTTCCTCAGACAAGACGAGGCCTGACTCTCCTGTCCCAACTCTGCAGGGACCCTGCGGTCGGAGGCGCATGTAGAAGGACTCTCGAGGTTTTTCTCAGGTTAGGGCAGGAAACCCTGGGTTCCGTCGACTTATGCCCGTGACCTCAGGGAGCTTTTCAGGGTGCCTCTGAGAAGTCAGGGATACTGTGCAGTTGGGAGGGGCCGCTCCGAACTCCACTGGGTTTGGTGCAGTAGAAGAGGGCCTTATCTCGAGTTGAGGCAGGAACCTCATGGTTCCTCTCCATTTCTGAATCGGATCTCAGTGTCCATGCAGAGTTGGGACAGGAGAGTCAGGCCTCGTCTTGTGTGGAGGAATTTAACTCCTCTTGCCTCTCGAGTTGTTCACGGGGTGACAGGCCACTTGTCGATCTGTATGTGGAACTTGCGGGCTTTTCCAACGATGCAGGAGGGTGTCAGACCCCTTCGTTTTGTGCCTCGTCCACAGGATTGCCTTCGAAGAGGTGTCCTAGCATTGGGTTCTTATCAAGAGCAGACAGGGAAATCAGGGTCTTTCGGCGTGTGGCACCAACCACAAGGCTACGTCTCGAATTTCCTCGTGAGACCGGCCTCATCCTGAGGTGCGCCGGGAAGGTCTGGAGCCCCTTCCAGACAAAGCAGGGTAATCGACCCTCCCGTCGCGATCAGGAGGGGATAAGGGGCTCAGAACAAGCGGTGCACCGAACCTTGGTGTTCCCCTCGAGTGAGACCAGGGTGTCGGGGAACTTTTGTGCTAACATCAAGGTTGCCAATTATCGTTTTAAACTTCAAGATGGAACGTAGGGCTTCTACTGAGACGCTGTAGCTGGCAAGGGCCTCATCTTGCGATGACGGGGGAACCACGTGGTTTTCCTCGAGTTGCAGCGGGATTTTCGAATTACGACGGGGAATTCAGGTTTCCTCTTGTGTTGTCCCAGGGAAGTCCATTCTTCCATTCGAGGTGCGAGGGAGAGCAGGGGATTGCTCTCGAGTCACTTCAGGGCAAATGAGACCTCATCTATGCTTGTGTCTAGGACCTAATGTTCCTCTCCAGGGGCGACAGGGATCTCGGGGTTGCATTCCAGACTCACCTGAGGAGTCAGGCCTGGTATATAGGGGAAGCAAAGAATTCCGCTCTCCTCTCGAGTCCCAACGGGTATCTCTTGGAGCCCACAGAGTGGCCTAAAGGGAGTCAGGCCTCCTGTGGAGTTTGAAGAGAGGCCTCGAGATTGCTCTCCAGGCCATGCAGGAAAAGAAGGCCTTCATCTCGCGATGACGGAGGCGTCTCGTGGGTTTTCTGGAGCTGGGGAGCCAGTGTGGGATTTCTCACGATGTATGACGGGGAGCTCGGGGAGCCTCTCGTGTGGCGCCAGGGAAGTCAAGTCTCCATGCGAGTGGCGAGGGGGAACGCGTCATTGCTCTCGAGTCATGGTAGGGGAATCGGGATTCAAGATGCGTTCAAGGAGGATTTTCAAGGTCTTTCTCGGGTTGCGTCAGGAAACCCTGTGTTCCCTCGACTTGTGCCAGTGACCTCAGGGAGCTTCTAAGGGTGCCTCTGAGAAGTCGCGATACTGTGGATTTGGGAGGGGCCTCTCGGGCCTCCACTGTTTTTGGTGTAATGGAAGAGGGCCTCATCTCGAGTGGAGTCAGGAACCTCAGGGTTCCTCTCCATTTCGGACTCCAATCGCAGGGTCCCTTCAGAGTTGGGACCGGAGAGTCAGGCCTCGTCTTGAGTGGAGGAATGGAACTCTGCTTGCCTCTCGAGTCGTTCATGGGATGACAGGCCTCTTGTCGAGCTGTGTGTGGAACCTGCGGCTTTTACCGAATGATGCACGGGAGTGTCAGTGACCCTTCGTTTTGTGCCTTCGTCCACAGGGTTGCCTTCGAAGAGGTGTCCGGGCATCGGGTTCTTCTCATGAGTGGGCCGGGAAATCGGGGTATTTCGGCATGTGACACCACCCACGACGCTACGTCTCGAATTTCCTCGTGAGACCGGCCTCATCCTGAGGTGCGCCGGGAATGTGGGGAACCCCTTCCAAACAAAGCAGGGGAATAGACCCTCCTGTCTCGAACAGGAGGGGAGAAGGTGCTCAGATGAAGTGGTGCGGGAACCTCGGTGTTCCTGTCGAGTGAGACCGGTGTGTCCGGGAACATTTGGTGTCGCATCAAGGGTGCAAAGTACCGTTTCGCACTTCAAGACGGAACGTGGTTCTTTTCTTGAGACGCCATAGCAGCAAGGGCCTCATCTTGGGATGACGTTGGAAACATGTGGTTTTTCTCGAGTTGCGGCGGGATTCTCGAGTTATGACGGGGATTTCTGGCTTCCTCTTGTGTTGGCCCAGGGAAGCCCAATCTTCCATTCGAGTTGCGAGGGAGAGCTGGGGGTTGCGCTCGAGTCACTGCAGGGCAAAAGAAACCTCATCCAGGCTTGTGTCTAGGACCTAATGTTCCTCGCAAGGGATGACTGGGATCTTGGGGTAGCATTCTAGACTCACCCAGGAGTCAGGCGTCCTCTCGAGGGGAAACAAAGGACTTCTCTCTCTTCTCGAGTCGCGACGGGTATTTCTTGGAGCCCACTGAGTGGACTAAAGGGAGTCAAGCCTCCTCTGGAGTTTGGAGAGAGGACTCGGGATTGCACTCCAGGACATGCAGGAAAAGAAGGCCCTCATCTCACGATGACGGGGGGGGGTCTAGGTGGTTTTACCGAGCTGCAGCGCCTGTGTTGGTTTCTGAGGAGGTACGACGGGGAGCTCAGGGAGCCTCTTGTGTGGCGCCAGGGAAGTTAGGTCTCGATGCGTGTGGCGAGGGGGAGCGCGTCATTGCTCTCGAGTCATGGTAGGGGAATCAGGCCTCTAGACGCGTTGAAGGACTCTCAAGATCTCTGTCGGGTCTTGGCAAGAATACCTGGGTTCCCTCGACTTGTGCCGGTGACCTCAGGGAGATTCTCCGGGTGCCTCTGAGAAGTCAGGGATACTGTGGAGTTGGGAAAGACCTCTCGGGACTCCACTGGGTTTGGTGAAATGGAAGGGGGCCTCATCTCGAGGGGAGGCAGGAACCTCAGGGTTCCTCTCCATTTCTGATTCCGATCGCAGTCCCCTGCATAGTTGGGAGAGGTGAGTCAGGCCTTGTCTTGTGTGCAGGAATGGACCTCCGCTTGCCTCTCGAGTTGTTCACTGGGTGACAGGCACTTGTTGAGCTGTATGAGTAACCTGCGGTCTTTTCCGGACGATGCACGGGGGTGTCAGTGCCCCTTCGTGTTGTGCCTTCATCCACACTATCTTCGAATAGGTGTCTGGGCATCGCGTTCTTATCAAGAGCGGATCGGGAAATCGCGGTCTTTCGGCATGTGGCACCACCATCGAGGCTACGTCTCGAATTTCCTCGTGAGACAGCCTCATCTGAGGTGCGTGGAGAAGGTCGGGAACCCCTTGCAGACAAAGCAGGGGAATTGACCCTCCTTTCGCGAGCAGGAGGGGAGAAGGGGCTCAGATGATGTGGTGCCAGGAACCTCGGTGTTCCCCTCTAGTGCGACCCGTATGTCGGGGAACTTTTGGGGTAGCATTAAGGGTGCCAAATATCATTTCGCACTTGAAGACAGAACGTGGGACTACTCTTGAGACGCTGGAGCGGGCAAGGGCCTCATCTTGCAATGACGGGGGAACCACGTGGTTTTTCTCAAGTTGAGGCGGAATTCTCGAATTACTCCTGGGAATTCAGGCTTCCTCTTGTGTTGGCCCAGGGAGGTCCAATCTTCCATTCGGGTTGCGAGGGAAAGCTGGGGAGTGCTCTCGAGTTACTGCAGGGCAAAAGCGACCTCATCTAGCCTTGTGTTCAGGACCCAATGATCCTCTCCAAGGGCGACAGGGATCTCAGGTTTGCATTACAGACTCACCCGGGGAGTTAGGCCTCGTCTCGAGGGGAAGCAAAGGACTCGGCTATCCTCTCGAGTTGCGACGCGTATCTCTTGGAGCCCACTGAGTGGTCTAAAGGGAGTCAACCCTCCTCTTCAGTTTGGAGAGAGGACTCGGGATTGCTCTCCAGGCCATGCAGGAAAAGAAGGCCCACATCTCGAGATGACGGGGGCGTCTCGTGGGTTTTCTCGAGCTGCGGCGCCAGTGTGGGGTTTCTCACGAGGTACGACGGGGAGTTCAGGTAGCCTCTCGTGTGGCAACAGGGAAGTCAGGTCTCCATGGGCGGGGCAAGGGGGAGCGCGTCATTGCTCTCAAGTCAGGGTAGGGGAATCGGGCCTCATGACGGGTTGAAAAAGAACTCTCGATGTCTTTCTAGGGTTGCGGCAGGAAACCCTGGGTTCCCTTGACTTGTGCCGGTGACCTCAGGGAGCGTCTCAGGGTGCCTCTGAGAAGTCAGGGATACTGTGGATTTGGGAGAGGCCTCTCGGGACTCCTCTGGGTTTGGTGCAATGGAAGTGGGCCTCATCTCGAGTTGAGGCAGGAACCTCAGGGTTCTGCTCCTGACTTCCTGGAGGCCGGATCTGACTCAGATCGCAGGGTCCCTGTTGAGTTTGCTCAGGAGTGTCAGGTCTTGTGTTCTGCGGAGGAATGGAACTCTGCTTACATCTCAAGTTGTTCAAGGATAACACCACTTTTCGTGATGTGTGTGGAACCTGCGGGTTTTTCGGAGATGCACGGGGGCGTCAGTGCTCCTTCCTGTTGTGCCTTCATCCACAAGGTTGCCTTCGAAGAGGTGTCCGGGCATCGGGTTCTCCTCAAGTGCGGACCGGGAAATTGGGGTCTTTCAGCATGTTGCACCCCCCACGAGGCTACGTCTCGAATTTTCTCGTGAGACCGGCCTCATCCTGAGGCGCGCAGGAAAGTCCGGGAACCCTTTCCAAACAAAGCAGGGGAATCGACCCTACTTTCGGGATCAGGAGGAGAGAAAGGGCTCAGATGAAGTAGTGCCGGGAACCTCGGTGCTCTCCTTGAGTGAAAGTCGGGTAACTTTTCTGGTTGCATCAAGGGTGCCAAGTACCGTTTCGCACTTCAAGACGGAACCTGGGACTTCTCTTGAGATGCTGTAGTGGGCAAGGGCCTCATCTAGCGCTGACGGGGGACCCACGTGTTTTTTCTCGAGTTGTGGCAGGATTCTTGAGTTACGATGGGGAATACAGGTTTCCTCTTGTGTTGGCCCAGGGAAGTCCAATCTTCCATTCGAGTTGCAAGTGAGAGCTGGAGATTGCTCTCGAGTCACTGCAGGGCAAAATAGAGCTCATCTAGGTTTGTGTCCAGGACCGAGTTTTTCTCTCCAGGGGCAACAGGGATCTCGGGGTTGCATTCCAGACTCACCCGGGGAGTCAGGCCTCATCTCGAAGGGAATGAATGGACTCCGCTCTCCTCTCGAGTCGCGACGGGTATCCCTTGGAGCCCAAGAGTGGCCTAAATGGAGTTAAGCCTCCTGTGGAGTTTGGAGAGAGGACTCGGGATTGCTCTCTAGGCCATGCAGGAAAAGAAGGCCCTCATCTCGCGATGACGGGGGCGTCTCGTGGGTTTTCTCAAGGTGCAGTGCCTGGTTGGGGTTTCTCACGAGATAGGACGGGGAGCTCAGGGAGACTCCTGTGGTGCCACGGAAGTCAGGTCTCCATGGATGTGGCGTGGGGGAGCGCCTCATTGCTCTCGAGTCATGGTAGGGGAATCAAGCCTCAAGACGCTTCAAAGAAGAACTCTCGAGGTCTTTCTCGGGGTGTGGCAGGAAACCCTGGGTTCCCTCGACTTGTGCCCATGACCTCAGGGAGCTTAGCGGGGTTCCTCTGAGAAGTCAGGGATACTGTGGAGTTGAGAGGGGCTTCTCGGGACATCACAGGGACTGGTGCAATTGAAGAGGACCTAATCTCGGATTGAGGCAGTAACGTCAGGGTTCCTCTCCATTTCTGACTCGGATAGCAGGGTCCCTGCAGAGTTGGGACAGGAGAGTCAGACCTCGTCTTGTGTGGAGTAATGGAACTCCGCTTGCCTCTCGAGTTGTTCACGGGATGACAGGCCACCTGTCGAGTTGTATGTGGAACCTGCGGTTTTGGGGGACGATGCACAGGGGTGTCAGTGCCCCTTCGTGTTGTGCCTTCATCCACAAGGTTACCTTCGAAGAGGTGACCGGGCATCGGGATCTTATCAATAGCGGACCAGGAAATCGGGGTCTTTCGGCATGTGGCACAACCCACGAGGCTACGTCTCGACTTCCCTCGTGAGACTGGCCTCATCCTGAGGTTCACCGGGAAGTCTGGGAACCCCTTCCAGACAAAGCAGGGGAATCAACCCTCCTGTCGCCATCAGGAGGGGAGAAGAGGCTCAGCTGAAGCGGTGCTGGGAACCTCCAAGTTCTCCTCGAGTGAGACCGGGGTGTCAGGGAAATTTGGGGGTCGCATCAAGGGTGCCAAGTACCGTTTCACACTTCAAGACGGAACATGGGACTTCCCTGGAGACGCTATAGCTGACAGGGGCCTCATATTTCGATGACGGAGGAGCTACGTTGTTTTTCTCCAGTTGCCGCGGGATTCTCGAATTACAATGGGGAATACAGGCTTCCTCTTGTGTTGGCCCAGGGAAGTCCAATCATCCATTCGAGTTGCGAGGGAGAGCTGGGGATTGCACTTGAGTCAATGCAGGACAAAAAAGACCTCATTTAGGCTTGTGTCCAGGATCGAGTTTTCCTCTACAGGGGCAACACGGATCTCGGGATCCCATTCCAGACTCACCCAAGTAGTCAGGCCTCGGCTCGAGGGGAAGCAACGGACTCTGCTCTCCTCTAGAGTAGCGACGTGTATCTCTTGGAGGCTACTGAGTGGCCTAAAGGGAGTCAGGCCTCCAGTGGAATTTGGAGAGTGGACTCGGGATTGCTCTCTAGGTCATGTAGGAAAAGAAGGCCCTCATCTTACGATGATGGGGGCGTCTCGTGAGTTTTCTCGAGCGGCGGTGCCAGTGTGGGGTTTTCATGAGGTAGGACGGGGAGCGCAGGGAGCCTCTGGTGGGGCGCCAGGGAAGTTAGGTTTCAATGGGCGTGGCGAGGGGAATGCGTCATTGCTCTCCAGTCATGGTAGGGTATCGGGCCTCAAGACGCGGTAAAGAAGGACTCTCAAGGTCTTTCTCAGAATGCAGCAGGAAACCCTGGGTTCACTCGACTTGTGCCAGTGACCGCAGAGAGCTTCTGAGGGTGCCTCTGAGAATCAGGGATACTGTGGAGTTTTAGGGGCCTCTCAGGACTCCACTGGGTATGGCGCAATGGAAGAGGGCCTCATTTTGAGTTGATGCAGGAACGTCAGGTTTCATCTACATTTCTGACTCCGATCGCACGGTCCCTGCAGAGTTGGGAAAGGAGAGTCAGGCCTTCTCTTGTGTGGAGGAACGGAACTCCGCATGCCTCTCTAGTTCTTCAAGGGATGACAGGACACTTGTCGATCTGTGTTTGGAATCTGCGTGTTTTTCCGTACTATGCACGGGGGTGGCAGTGCCCCTTCGTGTTGTGCCTTCACCCACAGGGTTGCCTTCGAAGAGGGGTCCGGGCCTCGGGTCCTTCACAAGGGCGGACCGGGGAATCGGGGGCGTTCGGCATGTGGCCCCACCCTCGTGGCTCGTCTCGAATTTCCTCGTGAGACCGGCCTCATCCTGAGGTGCGCCGGGAAGGCCGGGAACCCCTTCCAGACCACGCAGCGGAATCGCCTCTCCTGTCGCGATCAGGAGGGGAGAAGGGGCTCAGAGGAAGCGGTGCCGAGACCCTGGGTGATCCCCTCGGGGGACCCTGGCGTGTCGGGGGGCTTTTGGGGGTCGCAGGAAGGCTGTCAGGGACCGTTTCGCCCTTCAGGGAGGATCAGGGGACTTCCCTTGAGACGCCGTGGCGGGCAAGGGCCTCATCTTGCCAAGAGGTGCGAACCACGTGGTTTTTCTCGAGTTGCGGCGGGATTCTCGAGTTACGACGGGGATCTCAGCCTTCCCCTTGGGTTGGCCCTGGGAAGCCCAATCTTCCCCTCGGGTTGCGAGGGAAAGCTGGGGGTGGCGCTCGAGTCACTGCAGGGCCGAAGAGACCTCACTTAGGCGTGTGTCCGGGACCTAGTATTCCTCTCCAGGGAAGGCAGGGATCTCGGGGTTGCCCTCCAGGCTCCCCCGGGGAGTCAGGCGTCGTCTCGAGGGGAAGCCAAGGACTCCGCTCTCCTCTCGAGTCGCGACGCGGGTCTCTTGGAGCCCCCTGAGCGGCCTCAAGGGAGTCCAGCCTCCTCTTCCGTTTGGAGAGAGGACCCGGGATTGCTCTCCAGGCCATGCAGGAAAAGAAGGCCCTCAGCTCGCGAGGACGGGGGCGTCTCCGGGGTTTCCTCGAGCTGCGGCGCCCGTGGGGGTTTTCTCCCGAGGCACGACGAGGATCTCAGGGAGCCTCTCGTGCGGCGCCAGGGAAGTCAGGTCTCCATGCGCATGGCGAGGGGGAGCGCGTCCTGGCTCTCGAGTCACGGGAGGGGACTAGGGCCTCGAGACGCGTTGAAGAAGGACTCTCGAGGTCTTTGTCGGGGGGCGGCGGGAAACCCTCGTTTCCCTCGCCTTCTGCCGGGGACCTTAGGGAACTTCCCAGGGTGCCTCTGAGAGGCGAGGGATCCTGTGGAGGTGGCGGGGCACCTCGGGAGTCCGCTGGGTCTGGCGCAACCGAAGAGGGCCTCACCTCGAGGGGAGGCAGGCACCTCAGGCTTCCTCTCCGTTTCGGACTCCGACCGCAGGGTCCCTGCAGAGTTGGGACAGGAGAGTCAGGCCTCGTCTTGTCTGAGGAAGGGAACCCCGCTGGCCTGTCGAGTTGCTCAGGGGGGTCTCAGGCCCCTCGTCGAGCTGTGTGTGGAACCCGCGGGTCTTTGCGGACGATGCACAGGGGTGGCAGCGCCCCTTCGTGTTGTGCCTTCACCCACAGGGTTGCCTTCGAAGAGGGGTCCGGGCCTCGGGTCCTTCTCAAGAGCGGACCGGGTAATCGGGGGCGTTTGGCATGTGGCCCCACACTCGTGGCTCGTCTCGAATTTCCTCGTGAGACCGGCCTCCTCCTGAGGTGCGCCGGGAAGGCCGGGAACCCCTTCCAGACCACGCAGGGGAATCGCCTCTCCTGTCGCGATCAGGAGGGGAGAAGGGGCTCAGAGGAAGCGGTGCCGAGACCATCGGTGATCCCCTCGGGGGACCCCGGCGTGTCGGGGGAATTTTGGGGGTCGCAGGAAGGCTGTCAGGGACCGTTTCGCCCTTCAGGATGGATCAGGGGACTTCTCTTGAGACGCCGTCGCGGGCAAGGGCCTCATCTTGCCAAGAGGTGGGAACCACGTGGTTTTTCTCGAGTTGCGGCGGCATTCTCGAGTAACGACGGGGATCTCAGCCTTCCTCTTGGGTTGGCCCTGGGAAGCCCAATCTTCCCCTCGGGTTGCGAGGGAAAGTTGGGGGTTGCGCTCGAGTCACTGCAGGGCCGAAGAGACCTCACCTAGGCGTGTGTCCGGGACCTAATATTCCTCTCCAAGGAAGGCAGGGATCTCGGGGTTGCATTCCAGGCTCCCCCAGGGAGTCAGGCCTCGTCTCGAGGGGAAGCCAAGGACTCCGCTCTCCTCTCGAGTCGCGACGCGGGTCTCTTGGAGCCCCCTGAGCGGCCTCAAGGCAGTCCAGCCTCCTCTTCCGTTTGGAGAGAGGACCCGGGATTGCTCTCCAGGCCATGCAGGAAAAGAAGGCCCTCAGCTCGCATGGACGGGGGCGTATCAGGGGTTTCCTCGAGCTGCGGCGCCCGTGGGGGTTTTCTCCCGAGGCACGACGAGGATCTCAGGGAGCCTCTCGTGCGGCGCCAGGGAAGTCAGGTCTCCATGCGCGTGGCGAGGGGGAGCGCGTCCTGGCTCTCGAGTCACGGGAGGGGACTAGGGCCTCGAGACGCGTTGAAGAAGGACTCTCGAGGTCTTTGTCGGGGGCGGCGGGAAACCCTCGTTTCCCTCGCCTTCTGCCGGGGACCTTAGGGAACTTCCCAGGGTGCCTCTGAGAGGCGAGGGATCCTGTGGAGGTGGCGGGGCACCTCGGGAGTCCGCTGGGTCTGGCGCAACGGAAGAGGGCCTCACCTCGAGGGGAGGCAGGCACCTCAGGCTTCCTCTGCGTTTCGGACTCCGACCGCAGGGTCCCTGCAGAGTTGGGACAGGAGAGTCAGGCCTCGTCTTGTCTGAGGAAGGGAACCCCGCTGGCCTCTCGAGTTGCTCAGGGGGTCTCAGGCCCCTCGTCGAGCTGTGTGTGGAACCCGCGGGTCTTTGCGGACGATGCACGGGGGTGGCAGTGCCCCTTCGTGTTGTGCCTTCACCCACAGGGTTGCCTTCGAAGAGGGGTCCGGGCCTCGGGTCCTTCTCTAGAGCGGACCGGGGACTCGGGGGCGTTCGGCATGTGGCCCCACCCACGTGGCTCGTCTCGAATTTCCTCGTGAGACCGGCCTCATCCTGAGGTGCGCCGGGAAGGCCGGGAACCCCTTCCAGACCACGCAGGGGAATCGCCTCTCCTGTCGCGATCAGGAGGGGAGAATGGGCTCAGAGGAAGCGGTGCCGGGACCCTCGGTGTTCCCCTCGGGGGACCCCGGCGTGTCGGGGGAATTTTGGGGGTCGCAGGAAGGCTGTCAGGGACCGTTTCGCCCTTCAGGGCGGATCAGGGGACTTCCCTTGAGACGCCGTGGCGGGCAAGGGCCTCATCTTGCCAAGAGGTGGGAACCACGTGGTTTTTCTCGAGTTGCGGCGGGATTCTCGAATTACGACGGGGATCTCAGCCTTCCCCTTGGGTTGGCCCTTGGAAGCCCAATCTTCCCCTCGGGTTGCGAGGGAAAGCTGGGGGTTGCGCTCGAGTCACTGAAGGGCCGAAGAGACCTCATCTAGGCGTGTGTCCGGCACCTAATATTCCTCTCCAGGGAAGGCAGGGATCTCGGGGTTGCCCTCCAGGCTCCCCCGGGGAGTCAGGCCTCGTCTCGAGGGGAAGCCAAGGACTCCGCTCTCCTCTCGAGTCGCGACGCGGGTCTCTTGGAGCCCCCTGAGCGGCCACAAGGGAGTCCAGCCTCCTCTTCCGTTTGGAGACAGGACCCGGGATTGCTCTCCAGGCCATGCAGGAAAAGAAGGCCCTCAGCTCGCGAGGACGGGGGCGTCTCCGGGGATTCCTCGAGCTGCGGCGCCCGTGGGGGTTTTCTCCCGATGCACGACGAGGATCTCAGGGAGCCTCTCGTGGGGCGCCAGGGAAGTCAGGTCTCCATGCGCGTGGCGAGGGGGAGCGCGTCCTGGCTCTCGAGTCACGAGAGGGGACTAGGGCCTCGAGACGCCTTGAAGAAGGACTCTTGAGGTCTGTCTCGGGGGGGGGCGGGAAACCCTCGTTTCCCTCGCCTTCTGCCGGGGACCTTAGGGAACTTCCCAGGGAGTCTCTGAGAGGCGAGGGATCCTGTGGAGGTGGCGGGGCCCCTCGGGACTCCGCTGGGTCTGGCGCAACGGAAGAGGGCCTCACCTCGAGGGGAGGCAGGAACCTCAAGCTTCCTCTCCGTTTCGGACTCCGACCGCAGGGTCCCTGCAGAGTTGGGACAGGAGAGTCAGGCCTCGTCTTGTCTGAGGAAGGGAACCCCGCTGGTCTCTCGACTTGCTCAGGGGGTCTCAGGCCCCTCGTCGAGCTGTGTGTGGAACCCGCGGGTCTTTGCAGACGATGCACGGGGGTGGAAGTGCCCCTTCGTGTTGTGCCTTCACCCACAGGGTTGCCTTCGAAGAGGGGTCCGGGCCTCGGGTCCTTCTCAAGAGCGGACCGGAGAATCGGGGGAGTTCGGCATGTGGCCCCACCCACGTGGCTCGTCTCGAATTTCCTCGTGAGACCGGCCTCATCCTGAGGTGCGCCGGGAAGGCCGGGAACCCCTTCCAGACCACGCAGGGGAATCGCCTCTCCTGTCGCGATCAGGAGGGGAGAAGGGGCTCAGAGGAAGTGGTGCCGGGACCCTCGGTGTTCCCCTTGGGGGACCCCGGCGTGTCGGGGGACTTTTGGGGGTCGCAGGAAGGCTGTCAGGGAGCTTTTTGCCCTTCAGGGCGGAACAGGGGACTTCCCTTGAGACGCCGTCGCGGGCAAGGGCCTCATCTTGCCAAGAGGTGGGAACAACGTGGTTTTTCTCGAGTTGCGGCGGGATTCTCGAGTTACGACGGGGATCTCAGCCTTCCCCTTGGGTTGGCCCTGGGAAGCCCAATCTTCCCCTCGGGTTGCGAGGGAAAGTTGGGGGTTGCGCTCGAATCACTGCAGGGCCGAAGAGAACTCACCTAGGCGTGTGTCCGGGACCTAATATTCCTCTCCAGGGAAGGCAGGGATCTCGGGGTTGCCCTCCAGGCTCCCCCGGGGAGTCAGGCCTCGTCTCGAGGGGAAGCCAAGGACTCCGCTCTCCTCTCGAGTCGCGACGCGGGTCTCTTGGAGCCCCCTGAGCGGCCTCAAGGGAGTCCAGCCTCCTCTTCCGTTTGGAGAGAGGACCCGGGATTGCTCTCCAGGCCATGCAGGAAAAGAAGGCCCTCAGCTCGCATGGACGGGGGAGTCTCCGGGGTTTCCTCGAGCTGCGGCGCCCGTGGGGGTTTTCTCCCGAGGCACGACGAGGATCTCAGGGAGCCTCTCGTGCGGCGCCAGGGAAGTCAGGTCTCCATGCGCGTGGCGAGGGGGAGCGCGTCCTGGCTCTCGAGTCACGGGAGGGGCCTAGGGCCTCGAGACGCGTTGAAGAAGGACTCTCGTGGTCTTTCTCGGGGGGCGGCGGGAAACCCTCGTTTCCCTCGCCTTCTGCCAGGGACCTTAGGGAACTTCCCAGGGTGCCTCTGAGAGGCGAGGGATCCTGTGGAGGTGGCGGGGCCCCTCGGGACTCCGCTAGGTCTGGCGCAACGGAAGAGGGCCTCACCTCGAGGGGAGGCAGGCACCTCAGGCTTCGTCTCCGTTTCGGACTCCGACCGAAGGGTCCCTGCAGAGTTGGGACAGGAGAGTCAGGCCTCGTCTTGTCTGAGGAAGGGAACCCCGCTGGCCTCTCGAGTTGCTCAGGGGGTCTCAGGCCCCTTGTCGAGCTGTGTGTGGAACCCGCGGGTCTTTGCGGACGATGCACGGGGGTGGCAGTGCCCCTTCGTGTTGTGCCTTCACCCACAGGGTTGCCTTCGAAGAGGGGTCCGGGCCTCGGGTCCTTCTCAAGAGCGGACCGGTGACTCGGGGGCGTTCGGCATGTGGCTCCACCCACGTGGCTCGTCTCGAATTTCCTCGTGAGACCGGCCTCATCCTGAGGTGCGCCGGGAAGGCCGGGAACCCCTTCCAGACCACGCAGGGGAATCGCCTCTCCTGTCGCGATCAGGAGGGGAGAAGGGGCTCAGAGGAAGCGGTGCCGGGACTCTCGGTGTTCCCCTCGAGGGACCCCGGCGTGTCGGGGGAGTATTGGGGGTCGCAGGAAGGCTGTCAGGGACCGTTTCGCCCTTCAGGGCGGAACAGGGGACTTCCCTTGAGACGCCGTCGCGGGCAAGGGCCTCATCTTGCCAAGAGGTGGGAACCACGTGGTTTTTCTCGAGTTGCGGCGGCATTCTCGAGTTACGACGGGGATCTCAGCCTTCCCCTTGGGTTGGCCCTGGGAAGCCCAGTCTTCCCCTCGGGTTGCGAGGGAAAGTTGAGGGTTGCGCTCGAGTCACTGCAGGGCCGAAGAGACCTCACCTAGGCGTGTGTCCGGGACCTAATATTCCTCTCCAGGGAAGGCAGGGATCTCGGGGTTGCCCTGCAGGCTCCCCCGGGGAGTCAGGCCTCGTCTCGAGGGGAAGCCAAGGACTCCGCTCTCCTCTCGAGTCGCGACGCGGGTCTCTTGGAGCCCCCTGAGCCGCCTCAAGGGAGTCCAGCCTCCTCTTCCGTTTGGAGAGAGGACCCGGGATTGCTCTCCAGGCCATGCAGGAAAAGAAGGCCCTCAGCTCGCGAGGACGGGGGCGTCTCAGGGGTTTCCTCGAGCTGCGGCTCCCGTGGGGGTTTGCTCCCGAGGCACGACGAGGATCTCAGGGAGCCTCTCGTGCGGCGCCAGGGAAGTCAGGTCTCCATGCGCGTGGCGAGGGGGAGCGCGTCCTGGCTCTCGAGTCACGGGAGGGGACTAGGGCCTCGAGACGCTTTGAAGAAGGACTCTCGAGGTCTTTCTCGGGGGGCAGCGGGAAACCCTCGTTTCCCTCGCCTTCTGCCGGGGACCTTAGGGAACTTCCCAGGGTGCCTCTGAGAGGTGAGGGACGCTGTGGCTTTGGCGGGGCCTCTCGGGACTCCACTGGGTTTGTCGCAATGGAAGAGGGCCTCATCTCGAGTGGAGGCTGGAACCTCAGACTTCCTCTCCAATTCTGACTCTGATCGTTGTGTCCCTGCAGAGTTGGGACAGGAGAGTCAGGCTATGTCTTTTCTGAGGAATGGAACTCCGCTTGCCTCTCAAGTTGTTCATGGGGTTTCAGGCCCCTTGTCAAACTGTGCGTGGAATCTGCAGGTTTTTCCAGACGATGCATGAGGGTGTCAGTGACCCTTCGTTTTGTGTCTTCATCCACAGGGTTGCCTTCGAAGAGGTGTCCGGGCATCGTGTTCTTATGAAGAGCGGACTGGGAAATCGGGTCGTTCAGCATTTGGCACCACCCACGTTTCTAGTCTCGAATTTCCTCATGAAACCGGCCTCATCCTGAGGTGTGCCGCGAAGGTCATGAAACTCTTCCAGACAAAGCAGAGGAATCGACCCTCCTGTGGCGATCAGGAGGGGAGCAGTGGCTCAGATGAAGTGCTGCTAGGAACCTCGGTGTTTCCCTCAAGTGAGACAGGTATGTCAGGTAACTTTTGGGGTCGCATAACGCGTTCCAAGTACTGTTTCGCTCTTCAAATTGGAACGTGTGACTTCTCTTGGGGTGCTCCAGCGGGCAAGGGCCTCATCTTGGAATGACTGGGGAACCACTTGGTTTTTCTCTAGTTGCGGTGGGATATTTGAGTTACCACAGGGAATTCATGCTTCCTCTTGTGTTGGCCCACAAAAGTCTTATCTTCCATTCGAGATTCGAGGAAGAGCTGGAGGTGCGCTCTAGTCACTGAAGGCAAAAGAGACCCCACCAAGGCTTGTGTGCAGGACCTAATGTTCATGTCAAGGGGCGACAGGAATCTCGGGGTTGCATTCCAGACTCACCCTGGAGTCAGGCCTCGTCTCGAGGGGAAGCAAAGGACTCTGCTCTCCTCTCGAGTCGGACGGGTATGTCTTGGAGCCCACTGAGTGGCTTAAAGGGAGTCAAACCTCCTCTGGTGTTTGGAGGGAGGACACGGGATTGCTCTCCAGGCAATGCAGGAAATGAAGGCCCTCATCTCCCGATGACTGGGGCGTCTCGTAGGTTTTCTCGAGCTGTGGCGCTAGTGTGGGGTTTCTCACGAAGTAAGACTGGGAGCTCAGTGAGCCTCTCATGTGGTGCCAGGGCAGTCAGGTCTCTATGCACGTGGTGAGAGGGAGCCCGTCATTGTTCTCGAGTCATGGTAGGGGAATTGGGCCTGAAAACGTGTTAAAGAAGGACTCTCGAGGTCTTTCTTGGGTTGCAGCAGGAAACCCTGGGTTCCATCGACTTGTGCCAGTGACCTCAGGAAGCTTCTCAGCGTGCCTCTGAGAACTCAGGGTCACTGTGGAGTTGGGAGGGGCCTCTCGGAACTCCACTGGGTTTGGTGCAATGGAAGAGGGCCTCATGACAAGTTGAGGCAGGAACCACAGGGTTCCTCTCCTGGCTTCGAATGCGCCGGATCTGACTCGGATCGCAGAGTCCCTGCAGAGTTGGGACAGGAGAGTCAGGCCTCGTCTTGTGTGGAGGAATGGAACTCCGCTTGACTCTCGCGTTGTTCATGGGGTGACAGGCCACTTGTCGATTTGTATGTGGAACTTGCGGGTTTTTCTGGACGATGCACCGGGGTGTCACTGCCCCTTCGTGTTGTGCCTTGTTCCACAGGATTGCCTTCGAGTTGGGTTCTGCCATCGGGTTCTTATCAAGAGCGGACCAGGGAATCGGGGTTTTTTGGCATGCCGCACCACCCACGAGGCTATGTCTCGAATTTCCTCGTGAGACTGGCCTCATCTTGATGTGTGCCAGGAAGGTCGGGAACGCCTTCCAGACAAAGCAGGGGAATCGAACCTCCTGTCGCGATCAAGAGGGGAGAAGAGTCTCAGATGAAGTGGTGCCGGGAACCTCGGTGTTCTCCTCAAGTGAGACTGGAATGTCGGGGAACTTTTGGGGTCGCATCAAGGGTTCCAAGTAACTTTTCGCTCTTCAATACGGAACGTGGGACTTCTCTTGAGACGCTGTAGCGGGCAAGGGCCTCATCTTTCCATGACGGGGGAACCACGTGGTTTTTCTTGAGTTGGGGCGGGATTCTCGAGTTACAACCGGGAATTCAGGCTTCCTGTTCAACTGGCCCAGGGAAGTCCAGTTTTCATTCGAATTGTGAGTTAGAACTGGGGATTGCTCTCGAGACACTGCAGGGCCAAATAGACCTCATCTAGGCTTGTGTCCAGGACCTAATGTTCCTCTGCTGGGGCGAAAGCGATCTCAGCATTGCATTCTCGACTCACCCGGGGAGTCAGGCCTCGTCTCGAGGGGAAGCCAAGGACACCGCTCTCCTGTCAAGTCGCGACGGGTATATCTTGGAGCTCACTGTGTGGCCTAAAATGAGTCAAGCCTCCTGTGGAGTTTGGAGAGAGGACTCAGGATTGCTCTCCAGGCCATAGAGCAAAAGAAGGCCCTCATCTCGTGAGGACTGGGGCGTCTCGTGGGTATTCTCGAGCTGCGGCTCCAGTGTGGTGTTGCTCACGAGGTATAATGGGGAGCTCAGGGAGCCTCTCCTGTGGCGCCAGGGAAGTCAGGTTTCTATGCGCGTGGCTAGGGAGAGCGCGTCATTGCTCTCGAGTCATGGTAGGGGAATCGCACCTCAAGACGCGTTGAAGAAGGACTCTCGAGGTCTTTTACGGGTTGGGGCAGGAAACCCTTGGTTCCCTCGACTTGTGCCGGTGATCTCAGGAAGGTCTAAGGGTGCCTCTGAGAAGTCAGGGATACTGTGCAGTTGGGAGGGGTCTCTCGGGACTCCACTGGGTTCGGTGCAATGGAAGAGGGCCTCATCTCGAGTGGAGGCAGGAAACTCATGTTTCCTCTCCTGACTTCCCCTGGGCCAGATCTGACTCGGATCGCAGTTTTGCTGCAGAGTTCGAACAGGAGAGTCAGGCCTCGTCTTGTGTGGAGGAATGGAACTCTGCTTGCCTCTCCAGTTGTTCACGGGGTGACAGGTCACTTCTCAAGCTGTGTGGTACCTGCGGGTTTCTCCGGATGATACCCAGGGGTGTCAGTGCCCCTAAGTGTTGTGCCTTCATCAAAAGGGTTATCTTCAAAGAGGTGTCCAGGCATCAGGATCTTATCAAGAGCGGACCGGGAAATCGGGGTCTTTCGGCATGTGTCACCATCCACGTGGCTATGTCTCGAATATCCTCGTGAGACCGGCCTCATCCTGAGATGCACCGGGAAAGGTGGAAACCCCTTCAAGACAAAACAGGGGAATCGACCCTCCTGTCGCGATCAGGAGGGGAGAAGGGGCCCAGATGTAGTGGTGCCGGGAACCTCGGTGTTCTCCTCGAGTCAGACTGGTGTGTCGAGGAACTTTTGAGGTCGCATCAAGGGTGCCAATACCGTTTCGCACTTCAAGACGGAATGTGGGACTTCTCTTGAGACGCTGTAGGGGGCAAGGGCCTCATCTTGGGATGACGGGGGAACCATGTGGCGTTTCTCGAGTTGTGGCGGGATTCTCGAGTTTCGACGGGGAATACAGTCTTCCTGATGTGTTGGGCCAGGGAAGTCCTATCTTCCATTCGAGTTTAAAGGGAGAGCTGGGGATTGCTCTCGAGTCACTGCAGGGCAAAATAGACCTCATCTAGGCTTGTGTCCAGGACTTAATGTTCGTCCCTAGGGGCGACAGGGATCTTGGGGTTGCATACCAGACTCACCCGGGGAATCAGGCCTCGTCTCGAGGGGAAGCAAAGAACTCCGCTGTCCTTTTGAGTCGCGATGGGTATCTCTTGGAGCCCACTGTGTGCCCTAAAGGGAGTCAAGCCTCCTGTGCTGTTTGGATAGAGGACTCGGGATTCCTCTCCAGGCCATGCAGGAAAAGAAGGCCCTCATCTCGCGATGACGGCGGCGTCTCGTGGGTTTTCTAGACTGCCGCGCTAGTGCCGGGTTTCTGACGAGGTACGAGAGGGAGCTCAGGGAGACTCTCGTGTGGCGCCAGGGAAGTAAGGTCCCCATAAGATGGCTAGGGGGAGCTCGTCATTGCTCTCGAGTCATGGTAGGGTAATCGGGCCTCAAGACGGGTTGAAGAAGGACTCTCGAGGTCTTTCTCGGGTCACTGCATAAAACCCAGGGTTCCCTTGACTTGTGTCTGCGACCTCAGGGAGCTTCTCAGAGTGCCTCTGAGAAGTCAGGGATACTGTGCAGTTTGGAGGGGCCTCTCGAGACTCCTCTGCATTTGGTGGAATGTAAGAGGGACTCATCTCGAGTTGAAGCAGGAACCTCAGTGTTCCTCTCCATTTCTGACTCAGATCGCAAGTCCCTGCATGTTGGTACAGGAGAGTCAGGCCTCGTCTTTTCTGGAGGATGGGACTCCTCTTGCCTCTCGAGTTGTTCTCGAGGTGACAGGCCACTTGTCGAGCTGTGTGTGTAACCTGCCCGTTTTTCCGGATGATGCACAGGTGTGTTAGTGCCCCTTCGTGTTGTACCTTCATACTCAAGGCTGCCTTCCAAGAGGTGTCCGAGCATCGGATTCTTATCAAGAGCGGACCGGGAAATTGGAGTCTTTAAGCAAGTGGCACCACCCACAAAGCTACGTATCGAATTTCCCCATGAGACCGGCCTCATCCTGAGTTGTGCAGGGAAGGTCGGGCCCCCTTGCAGACAAAGCAGGGGAATCGACCCACCAGTCATGATGAGGAGGGGAGAAGGGGCTTAAATGAAGTGGTGCCGGGAACCTCGGTGTTCCCCTTGAGTGAGACCGGCCTGTTGGGGGACTTTTGGGGTCGCATCAAGGGTGCCAAGTACCGTTTCGCATTTCAAGACGGAACCTGGGACATCTTTTGAAACGCTGTAGCGGGCAAGGGCCTCATCTTGCGATGACGGGAGAACCACGTGGTTTTGCTCGAGTTGCGGCGGGATTCTCGAGTTATGACCGGGAATTTAGGCTTCCTTTTGTTGGCCTTGAAATCCAGTCTTCCATTCGGGTTGCGAGGGTGAGCTGGGGATTGCGCTAGAGTCACTGCAGGGCAAAAGAGACCTAATCTAGGCTTGTGTCCAGGATCTAACGTTGCTCTCCAGGGGCGACAGGGATCTCGGGTTTGCATTCCAGACTCATCCGGGGAGGCAGTTCTCACCTCGAGGGTAAGCAAAGAATTCTGCTCTCGTCTCGAGTCGCGATGGGTATCTCTTGGAGCCCAATGTGTGTACTAAAGGGAGTCAAGCCTCCTGTGGAGTTTGGAGAGAGGACTCGGGATTGGACTCCAGGCCATGCAGGAAAAGAAGGCCCTCATCTCAAGATGACGGTGGCGTCTCGTGGGTTTTCTCGAGCTGCGGCGCCAGTGTGGGGTGTCTCATGAAGTACCACGGGGATTTCAGGGAGCCTCTTGTGTGGCACCAGGAAAATCCAGTATTCCATTCGAGTTGCAAGTTAGAATTGGGGATTGCTCTCCAGTCACTGCAGGGCAAAATAGACCTCATCTACGCTTGTGTCCAGGACCTAGTGTTCCACTACTGGGCCAACAGGGATCTCAGGGTTGCATTCTCGACTCACCCGGAGAGTCAGGCCTCGTCTTGAGGGGAAAAAAAGGACTCCGCTCTCCTGTCGAGTCGCGACAGGTATCTCTTGGAGCCCACTGCGTGGCGTAAAGGGAGTGAAGCCTCCTATGGAGTTTGGAAATGACTCGGGATTGTTTTCCTGGCCATGCAGGAAAAAAGGCCCTCATCTCGCGATGACGGGGGCATCTCGTGGGTTTTCTCCAGCTGCGGCGCCAGTATCAGATTTCTCACGAGGTACAACGGGGAGCTCAGAGAGCCTCTCGTGTGGTGCTAGGGACGTCAGGTCTCCGTGCGTGTGGTGAAGGGGAGTGCGTGATTGCTCTCGAGTCATAGTAGGTGAATCGGGCCTCAAGACGCATTGAAGAAGGACTCTTGAGGTCTTTCTCGGGTTGCGGCAGGGAACCCTGGATTCCCTTGCTTTGTGTCGGTGACCTCAGGCAACTTCTAAGGGTGCCTCTGAGAAGTCAGGGACACTGTGGATTTGGGAGGGGCCTTTCGTTACTCAACTGGGTTTGGTGCAATCGAAGAGGGCCTCATCTCGAATGGAGGCAGGAACCTCAGGGGTCCTCTCCATATCTGACTCGGGTCGCAGGGTACCTGCAGAGTATGGACAAGAGAGTCACACCTCGTCTTCTGTGGAGGAATGGATTTCCCCTTGCCTTTCGAGTTGTTCACGGAGTGACAGGCCACTTGTTGAGCTGAGTGTGGAACCTGCGGGTTTTTCCGGACGATGCACGGGGGTGTCAGTGCCCCTTCGTGTTGTGCCTTCATCCACAGGGTTGCCTTCAAAGAGGTTTCCGGGCATCGGGTTCTTTTCAAGAGCGTACCGGAAAATTGGGGTCTTTCAGCATGTGGTACCACCCACGAGGCCACGTCTCGAATTTCCTCGGGAGACTTTCCTCATCCTGAGTTGCGCCGGGAAGCTCGGGAACCCCTTGCAGACAAAGCAGGGGAATCGACCCACCGGTCGCAATCAGAAGGGGAGAAGGGGCTCAGATGAAGTGGTGCCAGGAACCTCGGTGGTCCCCTCGAGTGAGACCGGTATGTCACGGCACTTTTGAGGTCGCATCAAGGGTGCCAAGTACAGTTTCGCACTTCAAGACGGGACGTGGGAATTCTCTGGAGATGCTCTAGCGGGCAAGGGCCTCATATTGCGATGACGAGGGAAACACGTGGTTTTTCTCGAGTTGCGGCGGGATTCTCGAGTTACAATGGGGAATTCAGGCTTCCTCTTGTGTTGGCCCAGGAAGTCCAATCTTCCATTCAACTTGTCAGAGAGAGCTGGGGGTTGCTCTCGAGTCACTTCAGGGCAAAGAGTCCTCATCTAGGCTTGGGTCCAGGACGTAATGTTCCTCTCCAGGGGCGACAGGGATATCGGGGTCGCATTCCAGTCTCACCCGGTGGGTCACGCCTCGTCTCGAGTGGAAGCAAAGGACTCCACTATCCTCTCGAGTCGCGACGTGTAACTCTTGGAGCCCAATGAGTGGCCTAAAGGGAGTCAAGCGTCCTGTGTAGCTTGGACAGAAGGTTCACGCTTGATCTGCATACCATGCAGTTAAAGATGGCCCTCCTCTCGTGATGACGGGGGCGTCTCATGGGTTTTCTCGAGCTGCGGCGCCAGTGTGGGGTTTCTCACGAGATATGATGGGGAGTTCAGGGAGCCTCTCGTGCGGCGCCAGAGAAGCCTGACTCCATGCGTGTGGCCAGGCAGATCGCGTCATTGCTCTCGAGTCATGGGAGGGACTAGGGCCTCACGAGGCATTTAAGAAGGACTCTCAAGGTCTTTCTTGGATTGGGGCGGGAAACACTCGTTTCCATCGACCTCTAAGGGGACCTTAGGGAACTTCCCAGGTGCCTCTGAGAGGTGAGGGATACTGAGGAGTTAGAGGGGCCTCTCGGGACTCCACTAGGTTTGACGAAATGAAAGAGGGCCTCATCTCGATTGGAGGCAGGAACCTCAGGCTTCCTCTCCATTTCTGACTCCGACCGCAGGGTCCCTGCAGAGTTGGGACAGGAGAGTCAGGCCTCGTCTTGTCTGAGTAACGGAACTCTGCTTGCCTCTCAAGTCGTTCAGGGGGTCTCAGGGCCCTTGACAAGCTGTGTGTGGAACCTGCGGGTGTTTCCAGAAGATGCATGGGGGTGTCAGTGCCCCTTCGTTTTGTGCCTTCCCCCACAGGGTTTCCTTCAAAGAGGTGTCCGGGCATCGGGTTCATTTCAAGAGCGGACCGGGAAATCGGGGTCATTCGGCATGTGGCACCACCCACGTGGCTCATCTCGAATTTCCTCGTGAGACCAGCATCATCCTGAGGTGCGCCGGGAAGGCCGGGAACCCCTTCCACACAAAGTAGGGGAATCGATTCTCCTGTCGCGATCAGGAGGGGAGATGGGGCTCAGATGAAGTGGTGCCGGGACCCTCGGTGTTCCACTCGAGGGAACCCGGCGTTTCAGGGAACTTTAGGGGTCGCATCAAGGGAGCCAAGTACCGTTTCCCACTTCAGGACGGAACATGGGACTTCCCTGGAGACGCTATAGCGGGCAAGGGCCTCATCCTGTGAAGACGTTGGAACCACGTCGTTTTTCTCGAGTTGCATCGGGATTCTCGAAAACGACAGGAATTTCAGGCTTCCTCTTGGGTTGGCTCTGGGAAGCCCAATCTTCAATTCGAGTTGCGATGGAAAGCTGGGGGTTCTGCTCGAGTCACTACAGGGCCAAAGAGACCTCATCGAGGCGTGTGTCCAGGACCTAATATTCCTCTCAAGGGAAGACAGTGATCACGGGTTTCCATTCCAGACTCCCCCGGGGGGTCAGGACTCGCCTGGAGGGGAAGCAAAGGACTCCGCTTTCCTCTCAAGTCGCGACACGGTTCTCTTGGAGCCCACTGAGTGGACTCAAGGGTGTCGAGCCTCCTCTTCAGTTTGGAGAGAGGACCCGGGATTGCTCTCCAGGCCAGGCAGGAAAAGAAGGCCCTCATCTCGCGATGACGGGGGCGTCTCATGGGTCTCCTCAGGCTGCTGAGCCCATGGGGGTTTTCTCACGAGGCACGACGAGGACCTCAGGGAGCCTCTCGTGCGGCGCCAGGGAAGTCAGGTCCCCATGCGCATGGCGAGGGGGAGCTGGTCATCACTCTCGAGTCATGGGAAACGGCAAGGTCCTCAAGAGGCGTTGAAGAAGGACTCTCGAGGTCTTTCTCGGGTTGCGGCGGGAAACCCTCGTTTCCCTCGACTTCTGCAGGGGACCTTAGGGAACTTCCCACGGTGCCTCTGAGAGGTGAGGGATGCTGTGTAGTTGGCAGGGCCTCTCGGGACTCTGTTGGGTTCGGCGCAATGGAAGAGGGCCTCATCTCGAGGGGAGGCAGGAACCTCAGGCTTCCTCTCGGTTTCGGACTCCGACTGCATGGTCCCTGCAGGGTTGGGACAGGAGAGTCATGCCTCGTCTTGTCTGAGGAATGGAATTCTGGTTGCCTCTCGAGTTGTTCCGGGAGTCTCAGGCCCCTTGTCGAGCTGTGTGTAGACCCTGCGGGTTTTTCCGGATGATGCACGGGGGTGTCAGTGCCCCTTCATGTTGTGCCTTCACCCACAGGGTTGCCTTCGAAGACATGTCCGGGCATCGGGTTCTTATCAAGAGCGGACCGGAAAATCGGAGTCGTTCGGCACGTGGCACCTCACACGTGGCTAGTCTCGAATTTCCTCCTGAGACCGGCCTCATCCTGAGGTGCGCCAGGAAGGCCGGAAACCCCTTCCAGACAAAGCAGGGGAATCGACTCTCCTGTCGCGATCAGGAGGGGAGAAGGGCCTCAGATGAAGTGGTGCCGGGACCCTCGGTGTTCCCCTCGAGGGAACCCAGCGTGTCGGGGAACTTTTGCGGTCGCATCAAGGGTGTCAAGTACCGTTTCGCCCTTCAGGGCAGAACATGGGACTTCCCTGGAGACACTGGGAACTTCGGTATTCCCCTCGAGTGAGACCGGTATGTTGGGGAACTTTGGGGTCGCATCAAGGGTGCCAAGTAGCATTTCGAACTTTAAGATGGAACGTGGGACTTCTCTTGAGACTCTAGCTGGCAAGGGCCTCATATTGCGATGAAGGGGGAACCACATGGTTTTTAAGACTTGAGGCTGAATTCTCGAATTACGATGGGAAATTCAGACTTCCTCTTGTGTTGACCTTGGGAAGACCAATCTTCCATTCAAATTGTGAGGGAGAGATGGAGGTTGCTCTCGAGTCACTGTAGGGCAAAATAGACCTCATCTAGGCTTGTGTCTAGGACATAATGTTCCACTCCAGTGGTGACATGTATTTCGGGGTTGCATTCCAAACTCACCCGGGGAGTCAGGCCTCGTCTTGAGGGAAGCAAAGGACTCCGCTCTCCTCTCGAGTCGCACCGGGTATTTCTTGGACCCAACTGAGTGGCCTAAAGGGAGTCAATCCTCCTGTGAAGTTTGGAGAGAGGACCAGGGATTGCTCTCCAGGTCAGGCAGGAAAAGAAGGCCCCCATCTCTCCTTGACGGGGGCATCTTGTGGTTTTTCTCGAACTGCGGCGCCAGTGTGGGTTTTCTCACGAGGTACGATGGGGTACTCAGGGAGCCTCTTGTGTGGTACTAGGGAAGTCAGTTTTCCTGCTTGTGGCGAGGGGAGCGCGTCCTTGCTCTGGAGTCATGGTAGGGGAATCGGGCCTCAAGAGACGTTGAAAAAGGACTCTCCAAGTCTTTCTCGGGTTACTTCAGGAAACTCTGGGTTCCCTCGACTTGTGCCAGTGACCTCAGGTAGCTTCTCAGGGAGCCTCTGAGAATTCAGGGATACTGTGGTGTTGGGAGGGGCCTCTCGGGACACCACTGAGTTTGGTTCAATGGAAGAGGGCCTCTTCTCTAGTTGAGGCAGGAACCTCAGGGTTCCTCTCCATTTCTGACTCCAATTGCAGGGTCCCTGAAGAGTTGGGACAGGAGAGTAAGGCCTCGTCTTGTGTGAAGGAATGCAACTTCACTTGCCTCTCGAGTTGTTCACGAGGTGACAGTCCACATTTGGAGCTGTGAGTGGAATCTGCGGGTTTTTCCAGACGATGCATGGGGATGTCAGTGTCCCTTCGTGTTGTGCCTTCATCCACAGGGTTGCCTTCAAAGAGATGTCCGGGCGTCAGGTTCTTATCTAGAGTGGACCGGGAATTCGGGATCTTTCAGCATATGGCACCAACCATGAGGCTACTTTTCGAATTTCCTCATGAGACCGGCCTCATCTGGAGGTTCGCGGGGAACGTCGGGAACCCCTTGCAGACAAAACATGGGAATGGACCCTTCTGTCGCGATCAGGAGGGGTGAAGGGGCTCACAGGAAGTGCTGCCGTGAACTTTGGTGTTTCCCTCGAGTGAGACCGGTATGTCAGGGAACTTTGGGGGTCGCATCAAGTGTGCCAAGTACCGTTTTGTACTTCAGGATGGAACGTGGGACTTCTCTTGATACGCTGTAGCGGCCAAGGGCCTCATCTTGCGATGACGGGGGAGCCACGTGGTTTTTCTCGAGTTGCGGCGGGATTCTCGAGTTACGACGGGGATTTCAGGCTTCCTCTTGTGTTGGGCCAGGGAAGTCCAATCATCCATTCGAGTTGTGAGGGAGAGCTGGGGGTTGTGCTCGAGTCACTGCAGGGCAAAGGAGACCTCATCTAGGCTTGTGTCCAGGACCTAATGTTCCTCTCCAAGGGCCACAGGGATCTCAGGTTTGCATTACAGACTCACCCAGGGAGTCAGGCCTCATGTCGAAGGGAAGCAAAGGACTCCGCTCTCCTTTCGAGTCGCGACGGGCACCTCTTGGAGCCCACTTTGTGGCCTAAAGGGAGTCAAGCCTCCTGTGAAGTTTGGAGAGAGGACTTGGGACTGCTCTCCAGGCCATGCAGGAAAAGATGGCCCTCATCTCGCGATGACGGAGGGATCTTGTGGGTTTTCTCGAGCTGCGGCGCCAGTGTGGGGTTTCACATGAGGTACGACGGGGAGCTCAGGGAGCCTCTCGTGTGGCGTCAGGGAAGTCAGGTCTCCATGTGCGTGGCGAGGGGGAGCGCATTATTGCTCTCGAGCTATGGTAGGGGAATCTGACCTCAAGACACATTGAAGAAGGACTCTCGAGGTCTTTCTTCGGTTGTGGCAGGAAACCCTTATTTCCCTCGACTTTTGCCAGTGGCCTCAAGGAGCTTCTCAGAATGCCTATGAGAAGTCAGGGATACTGTGGAGATGGGAGGGGCCTCTCGGGACTCCACTGGGTTTGTTTTAATGGAAGAGGGTCTCATCTCGGGTTGAGGCAGGAACCTCAGGTTTCCTCTCCATTTCTGACTCAGATCGAAGCGTGCCTGCAGAGTTGGGATTGGATACTCAGGCCTCGTCTTGTCTGAGGAAGGGAACTCCGCTTTCCTCTCTCATTGTTTAAGGGGTGACAGGCCAGTTGTGGAGCTGTATGTGGATCCTGCGGGGTTTTCCGGACGATGAACAGGGTTGCCAGTGCCCCCTCGTGTAGTGCCTTCATCCACAGGGTTGCCTTAGAAGAGGTGTCCGGGCATCGGGTTCTTATCAAGAGCAAGACCGAGAAATCGGGGTCTTTTGGCACGTGGCACCAACACGAGGCTACGTCTCGAATTTCTTCGTGAGACTGGCCTCATCCTGAGGTGCGCCATGAAGGTCGGGAACCCCTTCTAGACAAAGCAGGGGGATCGACCTTCCTGCCGTGATCAGGAGCGGAGAAGGGGCTCAAATGAAGTGGTGCCAGGAACTTCGGTGTTCCCTTGGAGTGAGACCGGTATATTGGGGAACTTTTGGGATCGCATCAAGGGTGCCAAGTAGCATTTCGAACTTTGTGACGAAACATGGGACTTCTCTTGAGACTCTGTAGCGGGCAAAGGCCTCATATTGAGATGAATGGGGAACCACGTGGTTTTTAAGAGTTGCGGTGGGATTCTCGAGTTACAACGGGAAATTCAGACTTCCTCTTGTGTTGGCCCAATGAAGACCAATCTTCCATTCGAATTGCGAGGGAGAGATGGGTGTTGCTCTCGAGTCACTGTAGGGCAAAATAGACCTCATCTAGGCTTTTGTCCAGGACATAATGTTCCTCTCCAGGGGCAACAGGGATCTCGGGGTTGCATTCCAGACTCACCTGAGGTAAGGCCTCGTCTCGAGGGGAGACAAAATACTCTGCTCTCCTCTCAAGTCGCGACAGGTATCTCTTGGAGCCCATTGAGTGGCCTAAAGGGAGGAAAGCCTCCTGTGAAGTTTGGAGAAAAGACCAGGGATTGCTCTCCAGGTCAGGCAGGAAAAGAAGTCCCCAATCTCGCGATGACGGTGGGTTTTCCCGAGCTGCGGCGCCAGTGTGGGGTTTCTCACGAGGTATGACGGGGAGCTCAGGGAGCCACTCATGTGGCGCCAGGGAAGTCAGGTGTCCATGCGCATGGCGAGGGGGAGCGTGTCATTGCTCTCGAGTCATGGTAGGGGAATCCGTCCTCAAGACGCGTTGAAGATGGACTCTTGAGGTCTTTCTCGGGTTGCGGCAGGATACCCTGTGTTCCCTCGACTTGTGCCGGTGACCTCAGGGAGTTGCTCAGGGTGCCTCTGAGAAGACACTGATACTGTGGAGTTGGGAGGGGCCTCTAGGGACTCCACTGGGTGTGGTATAATACAAGAGGGCCTCATCTCGTGTTGAGGAAGGAACCTCAGGGTTCCTCTCCATTTCAGACTCCGATCTCAGGATTCCTGCAGAGTTGGGACAGGAGAGTCAGGCCTCGTATTCTGTGGAGAAATGAAACTTAGCGTGCCTCTCGAGTTGTTTATGAGGTAACAGGTCACTTGTCGAGCTGTATGTGGAACCTGCAGAATTTTCCAAAAGATGCACGGGTGTTCAGGGTCCCTCCTTGTTGTGCCTTCATCCTACGGGATGCATTCCAAGACGTGTACGGGCATCGGGTTCTTATTAATAGCTGACCGGGAAATGGGGTCTTTCCGCATGTGGCACCACCCACGAGGCTACATCTCCAATTTCCTCGTGAGACAGGCCTCATCCTGATGTGCGCTGGGAAGATCGGTAACCCCTTCCACACAAAGCAAGAGAAAAGACATTCCTGTTGCAATCAGGAGGGGAGAAGGGGCTCAAATGAGGTGGTGCGGGGAACATGGGTGTTACCCTCGAGTGAGGCCTGTAAGTTGGGGAACTTTGGGGGTGCCCTCATGGGTGCCAAGTACCGTTTTGCACTTCAGTAGGAACGTGGGACTTCTTTTGAGACGCTGTGGCGGGCAAGGGCCTCATGCTGCGAAGACGATGTAACCACGTGGTTTTTCTCGAGTTGCAGCGGGATTGTCGAGTTACGACGGGGATCTCAGCCTTCCCCTTTGGTTGGCCCTGGGAAGCCCAATCTTCCCCTCGGGTTGCGAGGGAAAGCTGGAGGTTGCGCTCGAGTCACTGCAGGGCTGAAGAGACCTCACGTAGGCGTGTGTCCGGGACCTAATATTCCTCTCCAGGGAAGGCAGGGATCTCGGGGTTGCATTCCAGGCTCCCCCGGGGAGTCAGGCCTCGTCTCGAGGGGTAGCCAAGGACTCCGCTCTCCTCTCGAGTCGCGACGCGGGTCTCTTGGAGCCCCCTGAGCGGCCTCAAGGGAGTCCAGCCTCCTCTTCCGTTTGGAGAGAGGACCCGGGATTGCTCTCCAGGCCATGCAGGAAAAGAAGGCCCTCAGCTCGCGAGGACGGGGGCGTCTCAGGGGTTTCCTCGAGCTACGGCGCCCGTGGGGGTTTTCTCCCGAGGCACGACGAGGATCTTAGGGAGCCTCTCGTGCGGCGCCAGGGAAGTCAGGTCTCCATGCGCATGGCGAGGGGGAGCGCGTCCTGGCTCTCGAGTCACGGGAGGGGACTAGGGCCTCGAGACGCCTTGAAGAAGGACTCTCGAGGTCTTTCTCGGGGGGCGGCGGGAAACCCTCGTTTCCCTCGCCTTCTGCCGGGGACCTTAGGGAACTTCCCAGGGTGCCTCTGAGAGGCGAGGGATCCTGTGGAGGTGGCGGGGCCCCTCGGGACTCCGCTGGGTCTGGCGCAACGGAAGAGGGCCTCACCTCGAGGGGAGGCAGGAACCTCAGGCTTCCTCTCCGTTTCGGACTTCGACCGCAGGGTCCCTGCAGAGTGGGGACAGGAGAGTCAGGCCTCGTCTTGTCTGTGGAAGGGAACCCCGCTGGCCTCTCGAGTTGCTCAGGGGGTCTCAGGACCCTCGTCGAGCTGTGTGTGGAACCCGCGGGCCTTTGCGGACGATGCAAGGGGGTGGCAGTGCCCCTTCGTGTTGTGCCTTCACCCACAGGGTTGCCTTCGAAGAGGGTTCCGGGCCTCGGGTCCTTCTCAAGAGCGGACCGGGGAATCGGGGGCGTTCGGCATGTGGCACCACCCACGTGGCTCGTCTCGAATTTCCTCGTGAGACCGGCCTCATCCTGAGGTGCGCCGGGAACCCCGGGAACCCCTTCCAGACCACGCAGGGGAATCGTCTCTCCTGTCGCGATCAGGAGGGGAGAAGGGGCTCAGAGGAAGCGGTGCCGGGACCCTCGGTGTTCCCCTCGGGGGAACCCGGCGTGTCGGGGGACTCTTGGGGGTCGCAGGAAGGCTGTCAGGGACCGTTTCGCCCTTCAGGGCGAAACAGGGGACTTCCCTTGAGACGCCGTCGCGGGCAAGGGCCTCATCTTGCCAAGAGGTGGGAACCACGTGGTTTTTCTCGAGTTGCAGTGGCATTTTCGAGTTACGACGGGGATCTCAGCCTTCCCCTTGGGTTGGCCCTGGGAAGCCCAATCTTCCCCTCGGGTTGCGAGGGAAACTGGGGGTTGCGCTCGAGTCACTGCAGGGCCGAAAAGACCTCACCTAGGCGTGTGTCCGGGACCTAATATTCCTCTCCAGGGAAGGCAGGGATCTCGGGGTTGCATTCCAGGCTCCCCCGGGGAGTCAGGCCTCTTCTCGATTGGAAGCCAAGGACTCCGCTCTCCTCTCGAGTTCAACGGGTATCTCTTTTAGCCCACAGATTGGCCTAAATGGAGTCAGGCCTCCTGTGGAGTTTGAAGAGAGGCCTCGAGATTGCTCTCCAGGCCATGCAGGAAAAGAAGGCCTTCATCTCGCGATGACGGAGGCGTCTCGTGGGTTTTCTGGAGCTGGGGAGCCAGTGTGGGATTTCTCACGAGGTATGACGGGGAGCTCAGGGAGCCTCTCGTGTGGCGCCAGGGAAGTCAAGTCTCCATGCGAGTGGCGAGGGGGAACGCGTCATTGCTCTCGAGTCATGGTAGGGGAATCGGGATTCAAGATGCGTTGAAGGAGGATTTTCGAGGTCTTTCTCGGGTTGCGTCAGGAAACCCTGTGTTCCCTCGACTTGTGCCAGTGACCTCAGGGAGCTTCTAAGGGTGCCTCTGAGAAGTCGCGATACTGTGGATTTGGGAGGGGCCTCTCGGGCCTCCACTGTTTTTGGTGTAATGGAAGAGGGCCTCATCTCGAGTGGAGTCAGGAACCTCAGGGTTCCTCTCCATTTCGGACTCCGATCGCAGGGTCCCTTCAGAGTTGGGACCGGAGAGTCAGGCCTCGTCTTGAGTGGAAGAATGGAACTCTGCTTGCCTCTCGAGTTGTTCATGGGATGACAGGCCTCTTGTCGAGCTGTGTGTGGATCCTGCGGCTTTTACCGAATGATGCACGGGAGTGTCAGTGACCCTTCGTTTTGTGCCTTCGTCCACAGGGTTGCCTTCGAAGAGGTGTCCGGACATCGGGTTCTTCTCAAGAGTGGGCCGGGAAATCGGGGTATTTCGGCATGTGACACCACCCACGACGCTATGTCTCAAATTTACTCGTGAGACCGGCCTCATCCTTAGGTGCACCGGGAATGTGGGGAACCCCTTCCAAACAAAGCAGGGGAATAGACCCTCCTGTCTCGAACAGGAGGGGAGAAGGTGCTCAGATGAAGTGGTGCGGGAACCTCGGTGTTCCTGTCGAGTGAGACCGGCGTGTCCGGGAACATTTGGTGTCGCATCAAGGGTACAAAGTACCGTTTCGCACTTCAAGACGGAACGTGGTTCTTTTCTTGAGACGCCATAGCAGCAAGGGCCTCATCTTGGGATGACGTTGGAAACATGTGGTTTTTCTCGAGTTGTGGCGGGATTCTCGAGTTACGAAGGGGATTTCTGGCTTCCTCTTGTGTTGGCCCAGGGAAGCCCAATCTTCCATTCGAGTTGCGAGGGAGAGCTGGGGGTTTCGCTCGAGTCACTGCAGGGCCAAAGAAACCTCATCCAGGCTTGTGTCTAGGACCTAATGTTCCTCTCAAGGGATGACTGGGATCTTGGGGTTGCATTCTAGACTCACCCAGGAGTCAGGCGTCCTCTCGAGGGGAAACAAAGGACTTCTCTCTCTTCTCGAGTCGCGACGAGTATTTCTTGGAGCCCACTGAGTGGACTAAAGGGAGTCAAGCCTCCTCTGGAGTTTGGAGAGAGGACTCGGGATTGCACTCCAGGACATGCAGTAAAAGAAGGCCCTCATCTCACGATGACGGGGGGGGGTCTCGGTGGTTTTACCGAGCTGCAGCGCCTGTGTTGGTTTCTCAGGAGGTACGACGGGGAGCTCAGGGAGCCTCTTGTGTGGCGCCAGGGAAGTTAGGTCTCGATGCGTGTGGCGAGGGGGAGCGCGTCATTGCTCTCGAGTCATGGTAGGGGAATCAGGCCTCTAGACGCGTTGAAGGACTCTCAAGATCTCTCTCGGGTCTTGGCAAGAATACCTGGGTTCCCTCGACTTGTGCCGGTGACCTCAGGGAGATTCTCCGGGTGCCTCTGAGAAGTCAGGGATACTGTGGAGTTGGGAAAGACCTCTCGGGACTCCACTGGGTTTGGTGAAATGGAAGGGGGCCTCATCTCGAGGGGAGGCAGGAACCTCAGGGTTCCTCTCCATTTCTGATTCCGATCGCAGCCCCCTGCATAGTTGGGAGAGGTGAGTCAGGCCTTGTCTTGTGTGCAGGAATGGACCTCCGCTTGCCTCTCGAGTTGTTCACTGGGTGACAGGCACTTGTTGAGCTGTATGAGTAACCTGCGGTCTTTTCCGGACGATGCACGGGGGTGTCAGTGCCCCTTCGTGTTGTGCCTTCATCCACACTATCTTCGAATAGGTGTCTGGGCATCGCGTTCTTATCAAGAGCGGATCGGGAAATCGCGGTCTTTCGGCATGTGGCACCACCATCGAGGCTACGTCTCGAATTTCCTCGTGAGACAGCCTCATCTGAGGTGCGTGGAGAAGGTCGGGAACCCCTTGCAGACAAAGCAGGGGAATTGACCCTCCTTTCGCGATCAGGAGGGGAGAAGGGGCTCAGATGAAGTGGTGCCAGGAACCTCGGTGTTCCCCTCTAGTGCGACCCGTATGTCGGGGAACTTTTGGGGTAGCATTAAGGGTGCCAAATATCATTTCGCACTTGAAGACAGAACGTGGGACTACTCGTGAGACGCTGGAGCGGGCAAGGGCCTCATCTTGCAATGACGGGGGAACCACGTGGTTTTTCTCAAGTTGAGGCGGAATTCTCGAATTACTCCTGGGAATTCGGGCTTCCTCTTGTGTTGGCCCAGGGAGGTCCAATCTTCCATTCGGGTTGCGAGGGAAAGCTGGGGAGTGCTCTCGAGTTACTGCAGGGCAAAAGCGACCTCATCTAGCCTTGTGTTCAGGACCCAATGATCCTCTCCAAGGGCGACAGGGATCTCGGGTTTGCATTACAGACTCACCCGGGGAGTTAGGCCTCGTCTCGAGGGGAAGCAAAGGACTCGGCTATCCTTTCGAGTTGCGACGCGTATCTCTTGGAGCCCACTGAGTGGTCTAAAGGGAGTCAACCCTCCTCTTCAGTTTGGAGAGAGGACTCGGGATTGCTCTCCAGGCCATGCAGGAAAAGAAGGCCCACATCTCGAGATGACGGGGGCGTCTCGTGGGTTTTCTCGAGCTGCGGCGCCAGTGTGGGGTTTCTCACGAGGTACGACGGGGAGTTCAGGTAGCCTCTCGTGTGGCAACAGGGAAGTCAGGTCTCCATGGGCGGGGCAAGGGGGAGCGCGTCATTGCTCTCAAGTCAGGGTAGGGGAATCGGGCCTCATGACGGGTTGAAAAAGAACTCTCGATGTCTTTCTAGGGTTGCGGCAGGAAACCCTGGGTTCCCTTGACTTGTGCCGGTGACCTCAGGGAGCGTCTCAGGGTGCCTCTGAGAAGTCAGGGATACTGTGGATTTGGGAGAGGCCTCTCGGGACTCCTCTGGGTTTGGTGCAATGGAAGTGGGCCTCATCTCGAGTTGAGGCAGGAACCTCAGGGTTCTGCTCCTGACTTCCTGGAGGCCGGATCTGACTCAGATCGCAGGGTCCCTGTTGAGTTTGCTCAGGAGTGTCAGGTCTTGTGTTCTGCGGAGGAATGGAACTCTGCTTACATCTCAAGTTGTTCAAGGATAACACCACTTTTCGTGATGTGTGTGGAACCTGCGGGTTTTTCGGAGATGCACGGGGGCGTCAGTGCTCCTTCCTGTTGTGCCTTCATCCACAAGGTTGCCTTCGAAGAGGTGTCCGGGCATCGGGTTCTCCTCAAGTGCGGACCGGGAAATTGGGGTCTTTCAGCATGTTGCACCCCCCACGAGGCTACGTCTCGAATTTTCTCGTGAGACCGGCCTCATCCTGAGGCGCGCAGGAAAGTCCGGGAACCCTTTCCAAACAAAGCAGGGGAATCGACCCTACTTTCGGGATCAGGAGGAGAGAAAGGGCTCAGATGAAGTAGTGCCGGGAACCTCGGTGCTCTCCTTGAGTGAAAGTCGGGTAACTTTTCTGGTTGCATCAAGGGTGCCAAGTACCGTTTCGCACTTCAAGACGGAACCTGGGACTTCTCTTGAGATGCTGTAGTGGGCAAGGGCCTCATCTAGCGCTGACGGGGGACCCACGTGTTTTTTCTCGAGTTGTGGCAGGATTCTTGAGTTACGATGGGGAATACAGGTTTCCTCTTGTGTTGGCCCAGGGAAGTCCAATCTTCCATTCGAGTTGCAAGTGAGAGCTGGAGATTGCTCTCGAGTCACTGCAGGGCAAAATAGAGCTCATCTAGGTTTGTGTCCAGGACCGAGTTTTTCTCTCCAGGGGCAACAGGGATCTCGGGGTTGCATTCCAGACTCACCCGGGGAGTCAGGCCTCATCTCGAAGGGAATGAATGGACTCCGCTCTCCTCTCGAGTCGCGACGGGTATCCCTTGGAGCCCAAGAGTGGCCTAAATGGAGTTAAGCCTCCTGTGGAGTTTGGAGAGAGGACTCGGGATTGCTCTCTAGGCCATGCAGGAAAAGAAGGCCCTCATCTCGCGATGACGGGGGCGTCTCGTGGGTTTTCTCAAGGTGCAGTGCCTGGTTGGGGTTTCTCACGAGATAGGACTGGGAGCTCAGGGAGACTCCTGTGGTGCCACGGAAGTCAGGTCTCCATGGACGTGGCGTGGGGGAGCGCCTCATTGCTCTCGAGTCATGGTAGGGGAATCAAGCCTCAAGACGCTTCGAAGAAGAACTCTCGAGGTCTTTCTCGGGGTGTGGCAGGAAACCCTGCGTTCCCTCGACTTGTGCCCATGACCTCAGGGAGCTTAGCGGGGTTCCTCTGAGAAGTCAGGGATACTGTGGAGTTGAGAGGGGCTTCTCGGGACATCACAGGGACTGGTGCAATTGAAGAGGACCTAATCTCGGATTGAGGCAGTAACGTCAGGGTTCCTCTCCATTTCTGACTCGGATAGCAGGGTCCCTGCAGAGTTGGGACAGGAGAGTCAGACCTCGTCTTGTGTGGAGTAATGGAACTCCGCTTGCCTCTCGAGTTGTTCACGGGATGACAGGCCACCTGTCGAGTTGTATGTGGAACCTGCGGTTTTGGGGGACGATGCACAGGGGTGTCAGTGCCCCTTCGTGTTGTGCCTTCATCCACAGGGTTACCTTCGAAGAGGTGACCGGGCATCGGGATCTTATCAATAGCGGACCAGGAAATCGGGGTCTTTCGGCATGTGGCACAACCCACGAGGCTACGTCTCGACTTCCCTCGTGAGACTGGCCTCATCCTGAGGCTCGCCGGGAAGTCTGAGAACCCCTTCCAGACAAAGCAGGGGAATCGACCCTCCTGTCGCCATCAGGAGGGGAGAAGAGGCTCAGCTGAAGCGATGCTGCGAACCTCCATGTTCTCCTCGAGTGAGACCGGGGTGTCAGGGAAATTTGGGGGTCGCATCAAGGGTGCCAAGTACCGTTTCACACTTCAAGACGGAACATGGGACTTCCCTGGAGACGCTATAGCTGACAGGGGCCTCATATTTCGATGACGGAGGAGCCACGTTGTTTTTCTCCAGTTGCCGCGGGATTCTCGAATTACAATGGGGAATACAGGCTTCCTCTTGTGTTGGCCCAGGGAAGTCCAATCATCCATTCGAGTTGCGAGGGAGAGCTGGGGATTGCACTTGAGTCAATGCAGGACAAAAAAGACCTCATTTAGGCTTGTGTCCAGGACCGAGTTTTCCTCTACAGGGGCAACACGGATCTCGGGATCCCATTCCAGACTCACCCAAGTAGTCAGGCCTCGGCTCGAGGGGAAGCAACGGACTCTGCTCTCCTCTAGAGTAGCGACGTGTATCTCTTGGAGGCTACTGAGTGGCCTAAAGGGAGTCAGGCCTCCAGTGGAGTTTGGAGAGTGGACTCGGGATTGCTCTCTAGGTCATGTAGGAAAAGAAGGCCCTCATCTTACGATGATGGGGGCGTCTCGTGAGTTTTCTCGAGCGGCGGTGCCAGTGTGGGGTTTTCATGAGGTAGGACGGGGAGCGCAGGGAGCCTCTGGTGGGGCGCCAGGGAAGTTAGGTTTCAATGGGCGTGGCGAGGGGAATGCGTCATTGCTCTCCAGTCATGGTAGGGTATCGGGCCTCAAGACGCGGTAAAGAAGGACTCTCAAGGTCTTTCTCAGAATGCAGCAGGAAACCCTGGGTTCACTCGACTTGTGCCAGTGACCGCAGAGAGCTTCTGAGGGTGCCTCTGAGAATCAGGGATACTGTGGAGTTTTAGGGGCCTCTCGGGACTCCACTGGGTATGGCGCAATGGAAGAGGGCCTCATTTCGAGTTGATGCAGGAACGTCAGGTTTCATCTACATTTCTGACTCCGATCGCACGGTCCCTGCAGAGTTGGGAAAGGAGAGTCAGGCCTTCTCTTGTGTGGAGGAACGGAACTCCGCATGCCTCTCTAGTTCTTCAAGGGATGACAGGACACTTGTCGATCTGTGTTTGGAATCTGCGTGTTTTTCCGTACTATGCACGGGGGTGGCAGTGCCCCTTCGTGTTGTGCCTTCACCCACAGGGTTGCCTTCGAAGAGGGGTCCGGGCCTCGGGTCCTTCACAAGGGCGGACCGGGGAATCGGGGGCGTTCGGCATGTGGCCCCACCCTCGTGGCTCGTCTCGAATTTCCTCGTGAGACCGGCCTCATCCTGAGGTGCGCCGGGAAGGCCGGGAACCCCTTCCAGACCACGCAGCGGAATCGCCTCTCCTGTCGCGATCAGGAGGGGAGAAGGGGCTCAGAGGAAGCGGTGCCGAGACCCTGGGTGATCCCCTCGGGGGACCCTGGCGTGTCGGGGGGCTTTTGGGGGTCGCAGGAAGGCTGTCAGGGACCGTTTCGCCCTTCAGGGAGGATCAGGGGACTTCCCTTGAGACGCCGTGGCGGGCAAGGGCCTCATCTTGCCAAGAGGTGCGAACCACGTGGTTTTTCTCGAGTTGCGGCGGGATTCTCGAGTTACGACGGGGATCTCAGCCTTCCCCTTGGGTTGGCCCTGGGAAGCCCAATCTTCCCCTCGGGTTGCGAGGGAAAGCTGGGGGTGGCGCTCGAGTCACTGCAGGGCCGAAGAGACCTCACTTAGGCGTGTGTCCGGGACCTAGTATTCCTCTCCAGGGAAGGCAGGGATCTCGGGGTTGCCCTCCAGGCTCCCCCGGGGAGTCAGGCCTCGTCTCGAGGGGAAGCCAAGGACTCCGCTCTCCTCTCGAGTCGCGACGCGGGTCTCTTGGAGCCCCCTGAGCGGCCTCAAGGGAGTCCAGCCTCCTCTTCCGTTTGGAGAGAGGACCCGGGATTGCTCTCCAGGCCATGCAGGAAAAGAAGGCCCTCAGCTCGCGAGGACGGGGGCGTCTCCGGGGTTTCCTCGAGCTGCGGCGCCCGTGGGGGTTTTCTCCCGAGGCACGACGAGGATCTCAGGGAGCCTCTCGTGCGGCGCCAGGGAAGTCAGGTCTCCATGGGCATGGCGAGGGGGAGCGCGTCCTGGCTCTCGAGTCACGGGAGGGGACTAGGGCCTGGAGACGCGTTGAAGAAGGACTCTAGAGGTCTTTCTCGGGGGGCGGCAGGAAACCCTCGTTTCCCTCGCCTTCTGCCGGGGACCTAAAGGAACTTCCCAGGGTGTCTCTGAGAGGCGAGGGATCCTGTGGAGGTGGCGGGGCCCCTCGGGACTCTGCTAGGTCTGGCGCAACGGAAGAGGGCCTCACCTCGAGGGGAGGCAGGAACCTCAGGCTTCCTCTCCGTTTCGGACTCCGACCGCAGGGTCCCTGCAGAGTTGGGACAGGAGAGTCAGGCCTCGTCTTGTCTGAGGAAGGGAACCCCGCTGGCCTCTCGAGTTGCTCAGGGGGTCTCAGGCCCCTCGTCGAGCTGTGTGTGGAACCCGCGGGTCTTTGCAGATGATGCACGGGGTTGGCAGTGCCCCTTCGTGTTGTGCCTTCACCCACAGGGTTGCCTTCGAAGAGGGGTCCGGGCCTCGGGTCCTTCTCAAGAGCGGACCGGGGAATCGGGGGCGTTCGGCATGTGGCCCCTCCCTCGTGGCTCGTCTCGAATTTCCTCGTGAGACCGGCCTCATCCTGAGGTGCGCCGGGAAGGCCGGGAACCCCTTCCAGACCACGCAGCGGAATCGCCTCTCCTGTCGCGATCAGGAGGGGAGAAGGGGCTCAGAGGAAGCGGTGCCGAGACCCTGGGTGATCCCCTCGGGGGACCCCGGCGTGTCGGGGGGCTTTTGGGGGTCGCAGGAAGGCTGTCAGGGACCGTTTCGCCCTTCAGGGAGGATCAGGGGACTTCCCTTGAGACGCCGTGGCGGGCAAGGGCCTCATCTTGCCAAGAGGTGCGAACCACGTGGTTTTTCTCGAGTTGTGGTGGGATTCTTGAGTTACAACGGGAAATTCAGGCTTCCTCTTCTGTTGGCCCAGGGAAGTCCAGTCTTCCATTTGAGTTGCGAGGGAGAGTTGGGGATTGCTCTCGAGTCACTGAAGGAAAAAAGAGACCTCATCTAGGCTTGTGTCCAGGACCTAATGTTTCTCTCCAGGGGCGACAGGGATCTCCGGTTCACATATCAGACACACCCGAGGAGTCAGGCCTCGCCTCGAGGGGAAGGAAAAGACCCCGCTCTCCTCTCGAGTCGCGACGGGTATGTCTTGGAGTCCACTGAGTGACCAAAAGGGAGTCAAGCCTACTGTGGAGTTTGGAGAGAGGAGTCGGGATTGCTCTCCAGGCCATGCTAGAAAAGAAGGCCGTCATGTCGCGAAAATGGGGGCGTCTCGTGGGTTTTCTCTATCTGTGGTGCCAGTGTTTGGTTTCTCACGAGGTATGACGGGGAGCTCAGGGAGCCTCTCGTGTGGCGCCAGGGAAGTCAGGGCTTCATGAGTGTAGCAGAGGGAGCGCGTCATTGCCCTCGAGTCATGGTAGGGGAATCAGGCCTCAAAATGCGTTGAAGAAGGACTCTTGAGTTCTTTCTATGGTGGCGGCAGTAAACCCTGGGCTAACTCGAATTGTGCTGGTGACCTCAGGGAGCTTCTCAGGGTGCCTCTGAGAAGTCAGGGATACTGTGGAGCTGGGACGCGTCTCTCGGGACTCCACTGGGTTTCGTGCAATGGAAGAAGTCCTAATCTCGAGTGGAGGCAGGAACCTCAGCGTTCCTCTCGTGACTTCACTGGCGCTGGTCTGATTCGGATCGCAAAGTCCCTGCAGAGTTGGGACAGGAGAGTCAGGCATCGTCTTGTGTAGAGGAATGAAACCCCACTTGCCTCTCGAGTTCTTCAGGGGTGACAAGCCACTTGTTGAGCTGTATGTGGAACCTGCGGGTTTTTCCGGACGATGCACGAGGGTGTCAGTGCCCCTTCGTGTTGTGCCTTCATCCACAGGGTTGCCTTCGAAGAGGTGTCCAGGCATCGGGTTCTTATCAAGAACGTACCGGGAAATCATAGTCTTTTGGCATGTGGTACCACCCGAGAGCTACGTCTCGAATTTCCTCGTGAGACCGGCCTCATCCTGAAGTGCCCCGTGAAGGTCGGGAACCCCTTACAAACAAAGCAGGGGAAGTTACCCTCCTATCACGAACAGGAGGGGAGAAGGGGCTCAGATAAACTGGTGCCGGGAACCTCGGTGTTCACCTCGAGTGAGACCGATATTTCGGGGAACTTTTGGGGTCACATCAAGGGTGTCAAGTATCGTTTTGCACTTCAAGACGGAACGTGGGACTTTTCTTGAGAAGCTGTAGCGGGCAAGGGCCTCATCTTGTGATGACGAGGGAACCAAGTGCTTTTTCTCGAGTTGCGGCGGGATTCTCGAGTTACGAAGGGGAATTCAGGCTTCCTCTTGTGTTGGCCCAGGGAAGTCCAATCTTCCATTCGAGTTGTCAGGGAGAGCGGGGGATTGCTCTCGAGTTACAGAAGGGCAAAAGAGACCTCATCTAGGCTTGTTTCCAGGACCTAATGTTCCTCTCCAGGGGAGACAGGGATCTCGGGGTTACATTCCAGACCCACCTGGTGAGTCAGGCCTTGTATTGAGGGGAAGCAAAGGACTCAATTCTCCTCTCGAGTCGCGACGGGTATCTCTTGGAGCCCACTAAGTGGCCTAAAGGGAGTCAAGCCTCCTGTGGAGTTTGGAAAGAGGATTCGGGATTCCTCTCCAGGCCATGCAGGAAAAGAAGGCCCTCATCTCGCGATGACAGGGGCGTATGGTGAGTTTTCTCAAGCTGCGTCGTCAGTGTGGGGTTTCTCACGAGGTACGACAGGGAGCTCAGGGAGCCTCTCTTATGGCGCCAGGGAAGTCAGGTCTCCATGTGCGTGGCGAGGGGGTGCGTGTCATTTCTATAGAGCCATGGAAGCAGATTCGGGCTTCAAGACACGTTGAAGTAGGACTCTCGAGGTCTTTTTCCCATTGTGGCAGGAAACCCTGGGTTCCCTCGACATGTGCCGGTGACCTCATGGAGCTTCTCCGGGTGCCTCTGAGAAGTCAGGGGTACTGTGGATTTGGGAGGGGCCTCTCTGGACTCCACTGGGTTTGGTGCAATGGATGAGAGCCTCATCTCGAGTGGAGGCGGGAACCTCATGTTTCCTCTCCTGGGTTTCCTGTCGCTGGTACTGACTCGGATCGCAGTTTCCCTGCAGAGTTGGTACAGAAAATCAGGTCTCGTCTTGTGTGGAGGAATGGAACTCCACTTGCCTGTCGAGTTGTTCACGGGGTGACAGACCACTTGTTGAACTGTGTTTGTAACCTGTGGGTTTTTCTGGACGATGCACGGGGGTGTCAGTGCCCCTTCGTGTTGTGCTTTCATCCACAGGTTTTCCTTCGTAAAGGTGTCAGGGCATCACGTTCTTATCAAGAGCAGACCGGGAAATCGGGGTCTTTCGGCTTGTGGCACCACCCACGAGGCTATGTCTCGAATTTCCTCGTGAGACCTGCCTCATCCTTAGGCGCGCTGGAAAGGTCGGGAACCCCTTCCAGACATAGCAGGGGAATCGACACTCCTGTCGCGATCACGAGGGGAGAAGGAGCTCAAATGAAGTGGTTCCGGGAACCTCGGTGTTCCTTTCGAGTGAGACCGGTATGTCGGGGAATTTTGAGATTGCATCAAGGGTGCCAAGTACCGTTTCGCACTTCAAGACAGAAAGTGGGACTTCTCTTGAGTCGCTGTAGCGGGCAAGGGCCTCATCTAGCGCTGATGGGGGAACCACGTGGATTTTCTCGGGTTTCGGCGGGATTCTCGAGTTACGATGTCGAATTCAGGCTTCCAATTGTATTGGCCCAGGGAAGTCCAATCTTCAATTCGATTTGCGAGGGAGAGCTGGCGATTGCTCTCTAGTAACTGCAGTGCAAAATAGACCTCATCTAGGCTTGTGTCCAGGACCGAGAGGAAAACTTTTCCTCTCCAGGTGTGACAGGAACTCGGGGTTGCATTCCAGACTCACACGGGGAGTCAGGCCTCGTCTCGAGGGGAAGCAAAGGACTCTGCTCTCCCTTCAGGTCCTGACAGGTATCTCTTGGAGCCAAGTGAGAGGCCTAAAGAGAGTCAAGCCTCCTGTGGAGTCTGGAGAGAGGACTCGGTTTTGCTCTCCATGCCAGGCAGGAAACAAGTCCCTCATCTTGTGATGACGGGGGCATATCGTGGGTTTTCTCGAGCTGCGGTGCCTGAATGGGGTTTCCGAAGAGGTACGATGGGGAGCTCAGGGAGACTCTCTTCAGGAGTCAGGGAAGTCAGGTCTCCATGCGCATGGCGATGGGGAGCAGGTTTTGCTCTCTAGTCATGGTAGGGGAATCGGGCCTCAAGACGCGCCGAAGGACTCTCAAGGTCTTTCTCGGGTCGCAGCAGGAAACCCTGGGTTCCCTGGACTTGAGCCGGTGACCTCAGGTAGATTCTCAGGGTGCCTCTGAGAATTCAGGGATACTGTGGAGTTGGGAGGGGCCTCTCGCGACTCATCTGGGTTTGGTGCAATGGAAGAGGGCCTCAACTCGAGGGGAGACAGGAACCTCAGGCTTCCTCTCCGTTTCGGACTCCGACCGCAGGGTCCCTGCAGAGTTGGGACAGGAGAGTCAGGCCTCGTCTTGTCTGAGGAAGGGAACCCCGCTGGCCTCTCGAGTTGCTCAGGGGGTCTCAGGCCCCTCGTCGAGCCGTGTGTGGAACCCGCGGGTCTTTGCGGACGATGCACGGGGGTGGCAGTGCCCCTTCGTGTTGTGCCTTCACCCACAGGGTTGTCTTCGAAGAGGGGTCCAGGCCTCGGGTCCTTCTCAAGAGCGGACCGGGGAATCGGGGGCGTTCGGCATGTGGCCCCACCCACGTGGCTAGTCTCGAATTTCCTCGTGAGACTGGCCTCATCCTGAGGTGCGCGGGGAAGGCCGGGAACCCCTTCCAGGCCACGCAGGGGAATCGCCTCTACTGTCGCGATCAGGAGGGGAGAAGGGGCTCAGAGGAAGCTGTGCCGGGACCCTCGGTGTTCCCATCGGGGGAACCAGGCGTGTCGGGGGAATCTTGGGGGTCGCAGGAAGGCTGTCAGGGACCGTTTTGCCCTTCAGGGCGGAACAAGGGACTTCCCTTGAGACGCCGTGGTGGGCAAGGGCCTCATCTTGCCAAGAGGTGGGAACCACGTGGTTTTTCTCGAGTTGCGGCGGCATTCTCGAGTTACGACGGGGATCTCAGCCTTACCCTGGGTTGGCCCTGAGAAGCCCAAACTTCCCCTCGGGTTGCGAGGGAAAGCTGGGGGTTGCGCTCGAGTCACTGCAGGGCCGAACAGACCTCACCTAGGCGTGTGTCCGGGACCTAATATTCCTCTCCAGGGAAGGCAGGGATCTCGGGGTTGCATTCCAGGCTCCCCCGGGGAGTCAGGCCTCGTCTCGAGGGGAAGACAAGGACTCCGCTCTCTTCTCAAGTTGCGACGCGGGTCTCTTTGAGCCCCCTGAGCGGCCTCAAGGGAGTCCAGCCTCCTCTTCCGTTTGGAGAGAGGACCTGGGATTGCTCTCCAGGCCATGCAGGAAAGGAAGGCCCTCAGCTCGCGAGGACGGGGGCGTCTCAGGGGTTTCCTCGAGCTGCGGCACCCGTGGGGGTTTTCTCCCGAGGCACGACGAGGATCTCAGGGAGCCTCTCGGGCGGCGCCAGGGGAGTCAGGTCTCCATGCGCGTGGCGAGGGGGAGCGCGTCCTGGCTCTCGAGTCACGGGAGGGGACTAGGGCCTCGAGACGCGTTGAAGAAGGACTCTCGAGGTCTTTGTCGGGGGGCGGCGGCAAACCCTCGTTTCCCTCGCCTTCTGCCGGGGACCTTAGGGAACTTCCCGGGGTGCCTCTGAGAGGCGAGGGATCCTGTGGAGGTGGCGGGGCCCCTCGGGACTCCGCTGGGTCTGGCGCAACGGAAGAGGGCCTCACCTCGAGGGGAGGCAGGAACCTCAGGCTTCCTCTGCGTTTCGGACTCCGACCGCAGGGTCCCTGCAGAGTTGGGACAGGAGAGTCAGGCCTCGTCTTGTCTGAGGAAGGGAACCCCGCTGGCCTCTCGAGTTGCTCAGGGGGTCTCAGGCCCCTCGACGAGCTGAGTGTGGAACCCGCGGGTCTTTGCGGACGATGCACGGGGGTGGCAGTGCCCCTTCGTGTTGTGCCTTCAGCCACAGGGTTGCCTTCGTAGAGGGGTCCGGGCCTCGGGTCCTTCTCAAGAGCGGACCGGGGAATCGGGGGCGTTCGGCCTGTGGCCCCACCCACGTGGCTCGTCTCGAATTTCTTCGTGAGACCGGCCTCATCCTGAGGTGCGCCGGGAAGGCCGGGAACCCCTTCCAGACCACGCAGGGGAATCGCCTCTCCTGTCGCGATCAGGAGGGGAGAAGGGGCTCAGAGGAAGCGGTGCCGGGACCCTCGGTGTTCCCCTCGGGGGAACCCGGCGTGTCGGGGGACTTTTGGGGGTCGCAGGAAGGCTGTCAGGGACCGTCTCGCCCTTCAGGGCGTAACAGGGGACTTCCCTTGAGACGCCGTCGCGGGCAAGGGCCTCATCTTGCCAAGCGGTGGGAACCACGTGGTTTTTCTCGAGTTGCGGCGGCATTCTCGAGTTACGACGGGGATCTCAGCCTTCCCCTTGGGTTGGCCCTGGGAAGCCCAATCTTCCCGTCGGGTTGCGAGGGAAAGCTGGGGGTGGCGCTCGAGTCACTGCAGGGCCTAAGAGACCTCACCTAAGCGTGTGTCCGGGACCTAATTTTCCTCTCCAGGGAAGGCAGGGATCTCGGGGTTGCATTCCAGGCTCCCCCGGGGAGTCAGGCCTCGTCTCGAGGGCAAGCCAAGGACTCCGCTCTCCTCTCGAGTCGCGACGCTGGTCTCTTGGAGCCCCCTGAGCGGCCTCAAGGGAGTCCAGCCTCCTCTTCCGTTTGGAGAGAGGACCCGGGATTGCTCTCCAGGCCATGCAGGAAAAGAAGGCCCTCAGCTCGCGAGGACGGGGGCGTCTCAGGGGTTTCCTCGAGCTGCGGCACCCGTGGGGGTTTTCTCCCGAGGCACGACGAGGATCTCAGGGAGCCTCTCGGGCGGCGCCAGGGGAGTCAGGTCTCCATGCGCGTGGCGAGGGGGAGCGCGTCCTGGCTCTCGAGTCACGGGAGGGGACTAGGGCCTCGAGACGCGTTGAAGAAGGACTCTCGAGGTCTTTGTCGGGGGGCGGCGGCAAACCCTCGTTTCCCTCGCCTTCTGCCGGGGACCTTAGGGAACTTCCCGGGGTGCCTCTGAGAGGCGAGGGATCCTGTGGAGGTGGCGGGGCCCCTCGGGACTCCGCTGGGTCTGGCGCAACGGAAGAGGGCCTCACCTCGAGGGGAGGCAGGAACCTCAGGCTTCCTCTGCGTTTCGGACTCCGACCGCAGGGTCCCTGCAGAGTTGGGACAGGAGAGTCAGGCCTCGTCTTGTCTGAGGAAGGGAACCCCGCTGGCCTCTCGAGTTGCTCAGGGGGTCTCAGGCCCCTCGACGAGCTGAGTGTGGAACCCGCGGGTCTTTGCGGACGATGCACGGGGGTGGCAGTGCCCCTTCGTGTTGTGCCTTCAGCCACAGGGTTGCCTTCGTAGAGGGGTCCGGGCCTCGGGTCCTTCTCAAGAGCGGACCGGGGAATCGGGGGCGTTCGGCCTGTGGCCCCACCCACGTGGCTCGTCTCGAATTTCTTCGTGAGACCGGCCTCATCCTGAGGTGCGCCGGGAAGGCCGGGAACCCCTTCCAGACCACGCAGGGGAATCGCCTCTCCTGTCGCGATCAGGAGGGGAGAAGGGGCTCAGAGGAAGCGGTGCCGGGACCCTCGGTGTTCCCCTCGGGGGAACCCGGCGTGTCGGGGGACTTTTGGGGGTCGCAGGAAGGCTGTCAGGGACCGTCTCGCCCTTCAGGGCGTAACAGGGGACTTCCCTTGAGACGCCGTCGCGGGCAAGGGCCTCATCTTGCCAAGCGGTGGGAACCACGTGGTTTTTCTCGAGTTGCGGCGGCATTCTCGAGTTACGACGGGGATCTCAGCCTTCCCCTTGGGTTGGCCCTGGGAAGCCCAATCTTCCCCTCGGGTTGCGAGGGAAAGCTGGGGGTGGCGCTCGAGTCACTGCAGGGCCTAAGAGACCTCACCTAAGCGTGTGTCCGGGACCTAATTTTCCTCTCCAGGGAAGGCAGGGATCTCGGGGTTGCATTCCAGGCTCCCCCGGGGAGTCAGGCCTCGTCTCGAGGGGAAGACAAGGACTCCGCTCTCCTCTCGAGTCGCGACGCGGGTCTCTTGGAGCCCCCTGAGCGGCCTCAAGGGAGTCCAGCCTCCTCTTCCGTTTGGAGAGAGGACCCGGGATTGCTCTCCAGGCCATGCAGGAAAAGAAGGCCCTCAGCTCGCGAGGACGGGGGCGTCTCAGGGGTTTCCTCGAGCTGCGGCGCCCGTGGGGGTTTTCTCCCGAGGCACGACGAGGATCTCAGGGAGCCTCTCGTGCGGCGCCAGGGAAGTCAGGTCTCCATGCGCGTGGCGAGGGGGAGCGCGTCCTGGCTCTCGAGTCACGGGAGGGGACTAGGGCCCCGAGACGCGTTGAAGAAGGACTCTCGAGGTCTTTGTCGGGGGGCGGCGGCAAACCCTCGTTTCCCTCGCCTTCTGCCGGGGACCTTAGGGAACTTCCCAGGGTGCCTCTGAGAGGCGAGGGATCCTGTGGAGGTGGCGGGGCCCCTCGGGACTCCGCTGGGTCTGGCGCAACGGAAGAGGGCCTCACCTCGAGGGGAGGCAGGAACCTCAGGCTTCCTCTGCGTTTCGGACTCCGACCGCAGGGTCCCTGCAGAGTTGGGACAGGAGAGTCAGGCCTCGTCTTGTCTGAGGAAGGGAACCCCGCTGGCCTCTCGAGTTGCTCAGGGGGTCTCAGGCCCCTCGTCGAGCTGAGTGTGGAACCCGTGGGTCTTTGCGGACGATGCACGGGGGTGGCAGTGCCCCTTCGTGTTGTGCCTTCAGCCACAGGGTTGCCTTCGAAGAGGGGTCCGGGCCTCGGGTCCTTCTCAAGAGCGGACCGGGGAATCGGGGGCGTTCGGCCTGTGGCCCCACCCACGTGGCTCGTCTCGAATTTCCTCGTGAGACCGGCCTCATCCTGAGGTGCGCCGGGAAGGCCGGGAACCCCTTCCAGACCACGCAGGGGAATCGCCTCTCCTGTCGCGATCAGGAGGGGAGAAGGGGCTCAGAGGAAGCAGTGCCGGGACCCTCGGTGTTCCCCTCGGGGGAACCCGGCATGTCGGGGGACTTTTGGGGGTCGCAGGAAGGCTGTCAGGGACCGTCTCGCCCTTCAGGGCGGAACAGGGGACTTCCCTTGAGACGCCGTCGCGGGCAAGGGCCTCATCTTGCCAAGCGGTGGGAACCACGTGGTTTTTCTCGAGTTGCGGCGGCATTCTCGAGTTACGACGGGGATCTCAGCCTTCCCCTTGGGTTGGCCCTGGGAAGCCCAATCTTCCCCTCGGGTTGCGAGGGAAAGCTGGGAGTGGCGCTCGAGTCACTGCAGGGCCTAAGAGACCTCACCTAAGCGTGTGTCCGGGACCTAATTTTCCTCTCCAGGGAAGGCAGGGATCTCGGGGTTGCATTCCAGGTTCTCCCGGGGAGTCAGGCCTCGTCTCGAGGGGAAGCCAAGGACTCCGCTCTCCTCTCGAGTCGCGACGCTGGTCTCTTGGAGCCCCCTGAGCGGCCTCAAGGGAGTCCAGCCTCCTATTCCGTTTGGAGAGAGGACCCGGGATTGCTCTCCAGGCCATGCAGGAAAAGAAGGCCCTCAGCTCGCGAGGACGGGGGCGTCTCAGGGGTTTCCTCGAGCTGCGGCGCCCGTGGGGGTTTTCTCCCGAGGCACGACGAGGATCTCAGGGAGCCTCTCGTGCGGCGCCAGGGAAGTCAGGTCTCCATGCGCGTGGCGAGGGGGAGCGCGTCCTGGCTCTCGAGTCACGGGAGGGGACTAGGGCCTCGAGACGCGTTGAAGAAGGACTCTCGAGGTCTTTGTCGGGGGGCGGCGGGAAACCCTCGTTTCCCTCGCCTTCTGCCGGGGACCTTAGGGAACTTCCCAGGGTGCCTCTGAGAGGCGAGGGATCCTGTGGAGGTGGCGGGGCCCCTCGGGACTCCGCTGGGTCTGGCGCAACGGAAGAGGGCCTCACCTCGAGGGGAGGCAGGAACCTCAGGCTTCCTCTGCGTTTCGGACTCCGACCGCAGGGTCCCTGCAGAGTTGGGACAGGAGAGTCAGGCCTCGTCTTGTCTGAGGAAGGGAACCCCGCTGGCCTCTCGAGTTGCTCAGGGGGTCTCAGGCCCCTCGTCGAGCTGAGTGTGGAACCCGCGGGTCTTTGCGGACGATGCACGGGGGTGGCAGTGCCCCTTCGTGTTGTGCCTTCAGCCACAGGGTTGCCTTCGAAGAGGGGTCCGGGCCTCGGGTCCTTCACAAGAGCGGACCGGGGAATCGGGGGCGTTCGGCCTGTGGCCCCACCCACGTGGCTCGTCTCGAATTTCCTCGTGAGACCGGCCTCATCCTGAGGTGCGCCGGGAAGGCCGGGAACCCCTTCCAGACCACGCAGGGGAATCGCCTCTCCTGTCGCGATCAGGAGGGGAGAAGGGGCTCAGAGGAAGCGGTGCCGGGACCCTCGGTGTTCCCCTCGGGGGAACCCGGCATGTCGGGGGACTTTTGGGGGTCGCAGGAAGGCTGTCAGGGACCGTCTCGCCCTTCAGGGCGGAACAGGGGACTTCCCTTGAGACGCCGTCGCGGGCAAGGGCCTCATCTTGCCAAGCGGTGGGAACCACGTGGTTTTTCTCGAGTTGCGGCGGCATTCTCGAGTTACGACGGGGATCTCAGCCTTCCCCTTGGGTTGGCCCTGGGAAGCCCAATCTTCCCCTCGGGTTGCGAGGGAAAGCTGGGGGTGGCGCTCGAGTCACTGCAGGGCCTAAGAGACCTCACCTAAGCGTGTGTCCGGGACCTAATTTTCCTCTCCAGGGAAGGCAGGGATCTCGGGGTTGCATTCCAGGCTCCCCCGGGGAGTCAGGCCTCGTCTCGAGGGCAAGCCAAGGACTCCGCTCTCCTCTCGAGTCGCGACGCTGGTCTCTTGGAGCCCCCTGAGCGGCCTCAAGGGAGTCCAGCCTCCTCTTCCGTTTGGAGAGAGGACCCGGGATTGCTCTCCAGGCCATGCAGGAAAAGAAGGCCCTCAGCTCGCGAGGACGGGGGCGTCTCAGGGGTTTCCTCGAGCTGCGGCACCCGTGGGGGTTTTCTCCCGAGGCACGACGAGGATCTCAGGGAGCCTCTCGGGCGGCGCCAGGGGAGTCAGGTCTCCATGCGCGTGGCGAGGGGGAGCGCGTCCTGGCTCTCGAGTCACGGGAGGGGACTAGGGCCTCGAGACGCGTTGAAGAAGGACTCTCGAGGTCTTTCTCGGGGGGCGGCGGGAAACCCTCGTTTCCCTCGCCTTCTGCCGGGGACCTTAGGGAACTTCCTGGGGTGCCTCTGAGAGGCGAGGGATCCTGTGGAGGTGGCGGGGCCCCTCGGGACTCCGCTGGGTCTGGCGCAACGGAAGAGGGCCTCACCTCGAGGGGAGGCAGGAACCTCAGGCTTCCTCTGCGTTTCGGACTCCGACCGCAGGGTCCCTGCAGAGTTGGGACAGGAGAGTCAGGCCTCGTCTTGTCTGAGGAAGGGAACCCCGCTGGCCTCTCGAGTTGCTCAGGGGGTCTCAGGCCCCTCGACGAGCTGAGTGTGGAACCCGCGGGTCTTTGCGGACGATGCACGGGGGTGGCAGTGCCCCTTCGTGTTGTGCCTTCAGCCACAGGGTTGCCTTCGAAGAGGGGTCCGGGCCTCGGGTCCTTCTCAAGAGCGGACCGGGGAATCGGGGGCGTTCGGCCTGTGGCCCCACCCACGTGGCTCGTCTCGAATTTCCTCGTGAGACCGGCCTCATCCTGAGGTGCGCCGGGAAGGCCGGGAACCCCTTCCAGACCACGCAGGGGAATCGCCTCTCCTGTCGCGATCAGGAGGGGAGAAGGGGCTCAGAGGAAGCGGTGCCGGGACCCTCGGTGTTCCCCTCGGGGGAACCCGGCGTGTCGGGGGACTTTTGGGGGTCGCAGGAAGGCTGTCAGGGACCGTCTCGCCCTTCAGGGCGGAACAGGGGACTTCCCTTGAGACGCCGTCGCGGGCAAGGGCCTCATCTTGCCAAGCGGTGGGAACCACGTGGTTTTTCTCGAGTTGCGGCGGCATTCTCGAGTTACGACGGGGATCTCAGCCTTCCCCTTGGGTTGGCCCTGGGAAGCCCAATCTTCCCCTCGGGTTGCGAGGGAAAGCTGGGGGTGGCGCTCGAGTCACTGCAGGGCCTAAGAGACCTCACCTAAGCGTGTGTCCGGGACCTAATTTTCCTCTCCAGGGAAGGCAGGGATCTCGGGGTTGCATTCCAGGCTCCCCCGGGGAGTCAGGCCTCGTCTCGAGGGCAAGCCAAGGACTCCGCTCTCCTCTCGAGTCGCGACGCGGGTCTCTTGGAGCCCCCTGAGCGGCCTCAAGGGAGTCCAGCCTCCTCTTCCGTTTGGAGAGAGGACCCGGGATTGCTCTCCAGGCCATGCAGGAAAAGAAGGCCCTCAGCTCGCGAGGACGGGGGCGTCTCAGGGGTTTCCTCGAGCTGCGGCGCCCGTGGGGGTTTTCTCCCGAGGCACGACGAGGATCTCAGGGAGCCTCTCGTGCGGCGCCAGGGAAGTCAGGTCTCCATGCGCGTGGCGAGGGGGAGCGCGTCCTGGCTCTCGAGTCACGGGAGGGGACTAGGGCCTCGAGACGCGTTGAAGAAGGACTCTCGAGGTCTTTGTCGGGGGGCGGCGGGAAACCCTCGTTTCCCTCGCCTTCTGCCGGGGACCTTAGGGAACTTCCCAGGGTGCCTCTGAGAGGCGAGGGATCCTGTGGAGGTGGCGGGGCCCCTCGGGACTCCGCTGGGTCTGGCGCAACGGAAGAGGGCCTGACCTCGAGGGGAGGCAGGCACCTCAGGCTTCCTCTGCATTTCGGACTCCGACCGCAGGGTCCCTGCAGAGTTGGGACAGGAGAGTCAGGCCTCGTCTTGTCTGAGGAAGGGAACCCCGCTGGCCTCTCGAGTTGCTCAGGGGGTCTCAGGCCCCTCGACGAGCTGAGTGTGGAACCCGCGGGTCTTTGCGGACGATGCACGGGGGTGGCAGTGCCCCTTCGTGTTGTGCCTTCAGCCACAGGGTTGCCTTCGAAGAGGGGTCCGGGCCTCGGGTCCTTCTCAAGAGCGGACCGGGGAATCGGGGGCGTTCGGCCTGTGGCCCCACCCACGTGGCTCGTCTCGAATTTCCTCGTGAGACCGGCCTCATCCTGAGGTGCGCCGGGAAGGCCGGGAACCCCTTCCAGACCACGCAGGGGAATCGCCTCTCCTGTCGCGATCAGGAGGGGAGAAGGGGCTCAGAGGAAGCGGTGCCGGGACCCTCGGTGTTCCCCTCGGGGGAACCCGGCGTGTCGGGGGACTTTTGGGGGTCGCAGGAAGGCTGTCAGGGACCGTCTCGCCCTTCAGGGCGGAACAGGGGACTTCCCTTGAGACGCCGTCGCGGGCAAGGGCCTCATCTTGCCAAGCGGTGGGAACCACGTGGTTTTTCTCGAGTTGCGGCGGCATTCTCGAGTTACGACGGGGATCTCAGCCTTCCCCTTGGGTTGGCCCAGGGAAGCCCAATCTTCCCCTCGGGTTGCGAGGGAAAGCTGGGGGTGGCGCTCGAGTCACTGCAGGGCCTAAGAGACCTCACCTAAGCGTGTGTCCGGGACCTAATTTTCCTCTCCAGGGAAGGCAGGGATCTCGGGGTTGCATTCCAGGCTCCCCCGGGGAGTCAGGCCTCGTCTCGAGGGCAAGCCAAGGACTCCGCTCTCCTCTCGAGTCGCGACGCGGGTCTCTTGGAGCCCCCTGAGCGGCCTCAAGGGAGTCCAGCCTCCTCTTCCGTTTGGAGAGAGGACCCGGGATTGCTCTCCAGGCCATGCAGGAAAAGAAGGCCCTCAGCTCGCGAGGACGGGGGCGTCTCAGGGGTTTCCTCGAGCTGCGGCGCCCGTGGGGGTTTTCTCCCGAGGCACGACGAGGATCTCAGGGAGCCTCTCGTGCGGCGCCAGGGAAGTCAGGTCTCCATGCGCGTGGCGAGGGGGAGCGCGTCCTGGCTCTCGAGTCACGGGAGGGGACTAGGGCCCCGAGACGCGTTGAAGAAGGACTCTCGAGGTCTTTGTCGGGGGGCGGCGGCAAACCCTCGTTTCCCTCGCCTTCTGCCGGGGACCTTAGGGAACTTCCCAGGGTGCCTCTGAGAGGCGAGGGATCCTGTGGAGGTGGCGGGGCCCCTCGGGACTCCGCTGGGTCTGGCGCAACGGAAGAGGGCCTCACCTCGAGGGGAGGCAGGAACCTCAGGCTTCCTCTGCGTTTCGGACTCCGACCGCAGGGTCCCTGCAGAGTTGGGACAGGAGAGTCAGGCCTCGTCTTGTCTGAGGAAGGGAACCCCGCTGGCCTCTCGAGTTGCTCAGGGGGTCTCAGGCCCCTCGTCGAGCTGAGTGTGGAACCCGCGGGTCTTTGCGGACGATGCACGGGGGTGGCAGTGCCCCTTCGTGTTGTGCCTTCAGCCACAGGGTTGCCTTCGAAGAGGGGTCCGGGCCTCGGGTCCTTCTCAAGAGCGGACCGGGGAATCGGGGGCGTTCGGACTGTGGCCCCACCCACGTGGCTCGTCTCGAATTTCCTCGTGAGACCGGCCTCATCCTGAGGTGCGCCGGGAAGGCCGGGAACCCCTTCCAGACCACGCAGGGGAATCGCCTCTCCTGTCGCGATCAGGAGGGGAGAAGGGGCTCAGAGGAAGCGGTGCCGGGACCCTCGGTGTTCCCCTCGGGGGAACCCGGCGTGTCGGGGGACTTTTGGGGGTCGCAGGAAGGCTGTCAGGGACCGTCTCGCCCTTCAGGGCGGAACAGGGGACTTCCCTTGAGACGCCGTCGCGGGCAAGGGCCTCATCTTGCCAAGCGGTGGGAACCACGTGGTTTTTCTCGAGTTGCGGCGGCATTCTCGAGTTACGACGGGGATCTCAGCCTTCCCCTTGGGTTGGCCCTGGGAAGCCCAATCTTCCCCTCGGGTTGCGAGGGAAAGCTGGGGGTGGCGCTCGAGTCACTGCAGGGCCTAAGAGACCTCACCTAAGCGTGTGTCCGGGACCTAATTTTCCTCTCCAGGGAAGGCAGGGATCTCGGGGTTGCATTCCAGGCTCCCCCGGGGAGTCAGGCCTCGTCTCGAGGGCAAGCCAAGGACTCCGCTCTCCTCTCGAGTCGCGACGCGGGTCTCTTGGAGCCCCCTGAGCGGCCTCAAGGGAGTCCAGCCTCCTCTTCCGTTTGGAGAGAGGACCCGGGATTGCTCTCCAGGCCATGCAGGAAAAGAAGGCCCTCAGCTCGCGAGGACGGGGGCGTCTCAGGGGTTTCCTCGAGCTGCGGCGCCCGTGGGGGTTTTCTCCCGAGGCACGACGAGGATCTCAGGGAGCCTCTCGTGCGGCGCCAGGGAAGTCAGGTCTCCATGCGCGTGGCGAGGGGGAGCGCGTCCTGGCTCTCGAGTCACGGGAGGGGACTAGGGCCTCGAGACGCGTTGAAGAAGGACTCTCGAGGTCTTTGTCGGGGGGCGGCGGGAAACCCTCGTTTCCCTCGCCTTCTGCCGGGGACCTTAGGGAACTTCCCAGGGTGCCTCTGAGAGGCGAGGGATCCTGTGGAGGTGGCGGGGCCCCTCGGGACTCCGCTGGGTCTGGCGCAACGGAAGAGGGCCTCACCTCGAGGGGAGGCAGGCACCTCAGGCTTCCTCTGCGTTTCGGACTCCGACCGCAGGGTCCCTGCAGAGTTGGGACAGGAGAGTCAGGCCTCGTCTTGTCTGAGGAAGGGAACCCCGCTGGCCTCTCGAGTTGCTCAGGGGGTCTCAGTCCCCTCGTCGAGCTGTGTGTGGAACCCGCGGGTCTTTGCGGACGATGCACGGGGGTGGCAGTGCCCCTTCGTGTTGTGCCTTCAGCCACAGGGTTGCCTTCGAAGAGGGGTCCGGGCCTCGGTTCCTTCTCAAGAGCGGACCGGGGAATCGGGGGCGTTCGGCCTGTGGCCCCACCCACGTGGCTCGTCTCGAATTTCCTTGTGAGACCGGCCTCATCCTGAGGTGCGCCGGGAAGGCCGGGAACCCCTTCCAGACCACGCAGGGGAATCGCCTCTCCTGTCGCGATCAGGAGGGGAGAAGGGGCTCAGAGGAAGCGGTGCCGGGACCCTCGGTGTTCCCCTCGGGGGAACCCGGCGTGTCGGGGGACTTTTGGGGGTCGCAGGAAGGCTGTCAGGGACCGTCTCGCCCTTCAGGGCGGAACAGGGGACTTCCCTTGAGACGCCGTCGCGGGCAAGGGCCTCATCTTGCCAAGCGGTGGGAACCACGTGGTTTTTCTCGAGTTGCGGCGGCATTCTCGAGTTACGACGGGGATCTCAGCCTTCCCCTTGGGTTGGCCCTGGGAAGCCCAATCTTCCCCTCGGGTTGCGAGGGAAAGCTGGGGGTGGCGCTCGAGTCACTGCAGGGCCTAAGAGACCTCACCTAAGCGTGTGTCCGGGACCTAATTTTCCTCTCCAGGGAAGGCAGGGATCTCGGGGTTGCATTCCAGGCTCCCCCGGGGAGTCAGGCCTCGTCTCGAGGGCAAACCAAGGACTCCGCTCTCCTCTCGAGTCGCGACGCTGGTCTCTTGGAGCCCCCTGAGCGGCCTCAAGGGAGTCCAGCCTCCTCTTCCGTTTGGAGAGAGGACCCGGGATTGCTCTCCAGGCCATGCAGGAAAAGAAGGCCCTCAGCTCGCGAGGACGGGGGCGTCTCAGGGGTTTCCTCGAGCTGCGGCACCCGTGGGGGTTTTCTCCCGAGGCACGACGAGGATCTCAGGGAGCCTCTCGGGCGGCGCCAGGGGAGTCAGGTCTCCATGCGCGTGGCGAGGGGGAGCGCGTCCTGGCTCTCGAGTCACGGGAGGGGACTAGGGCCTCGAGACGCGTTGAAGAAGGACTCTCGAGGTCTTTGTCGGGGGGCGGCGGGAAACCCTCGTTTCCCTTGCCTTCTGCCGGGGACCTTAGGGAACTTCCCGGGGTGCCTCTGAGAGGCGAGGGATCCTGTGGAGGTGGCGGGGCCCCTCGGGACTCCGCTGGGTCTGGCGCAACGGAAGAGGGCCTCACCTCGAGGGGAGGCAGGAACCTCAGGCTTCCTCTGCGTTTCGGACTCCGACCGCAGGGTCCCTGCAGAGTTGGGACAGGAGAGTCAGGCCTCGTCTTGTCTGAGGAAGGGAACCCCGCTGGCCTCTCGAGTTGCTCAGGGGGTCTCAGGCCCCTCGACGAGCTGTGTGTGGAACCCGCGGGTCTTTGCGGACGATGCACGGGGGTGGCAGTGCCCCTTCGTGTTGTGCCTTCAGCCACAGGGTTGCCTTCGAAGAGGGGTCCGGGCCTCGGGTCCTTCTCAAGAGCGGACCGGGGAATCGGGGGCGTTCGGCCTGTGGCCCCACCCACGTGGCTCGTCTCGAATTTCCTCGTGAGACCGGCCTCATCCTGAGGTGCGCCGGGAAGGCCGGGAACCCCTTCCAGACCACGCAGGGGAATCGCCTCTCCTGTCGCGATCAGGAGGGGAGAAGGGGCTCAGAGGAAGCGGTGCCGGGACCCTCGGTGTTCCCCTCGGGGGAACCCGGCGTGTCGGGGGACTTTTGGGGGTCGCAGGAAGGCTGTCAGGGACCGTCTCGCCCTTCAGGGCGGAACAGGGGACTTCCCTTGAGACGCCGTCGCGGGCAAGGGCCTCATCTTGCCAAGCGGTGGGAACCACGTGGTTTTTTTCGAGTTGCGGCGGCATTCTCGAGTTACGACGGGGATCTCAGCCTTCCCCTTGGGTTGGCCCTGGGAAGCCCAATCTTCCCCTCGGGTTGCGAGGGAAAGCTGGGGGTGGCGCTCGAGTCACTGCAGGGCCTAAGAGACCTCACCTAAGCGTGTGTCCGGGACCTAATTTTCCTCTCCAGGGAAGGCAGGGATCTCGGGGTTGCATTCCAGGCTCCCCCGGGGAGTCAGGCCTCGTCTCGAGGGCAAGCCAAGGACTCCGCTCTCCTCTCGAGTCGCGACGCGGGTCTCTTGGAGCCCCCTGAGCGGCCTCAAGGGAGTCCAGCCTCCTCTTCCGTTTGGAGAGAGGACCCGGGATTGCTCTCCAGGCCATGCAGGAAAAGAAGGCCCTCAGCTCGCGAGGACGGGGGCGTCTCAGGGGTTTCCTCGAGCTGCGGCGCCCGTGGGGGTTTTCTCCCGAGGCACGACGAGGATCTCAGGGAGCCTCTCGTGCGGCGCCAGGGAAGTCAGGTCTCCATGCGCGTGGCGAGGGGGAGCGCGTCCTGGCTCTCGAGTCACGGGAAGGGACTAGGGCCCCGAGACGCGTTGAAGAAGGACTCTCGAGGTCTTTGTCGGGGGGCGGCGGCAAACCCTCGTTTCCCTCGCCTTCTGCCGGGGACCTTAGGGAACTTCCCAGGGTGCCTCTGAGAGGCGAGGGATCCTGTGGAGGTGGCGGGGCACCTCGGGACTCCGCTGGGTCTGGCGCAACGGAAGAGGGCCTCACCTCGAGGGGAGGCAGGAACCTCAGGCTTCCTCTGCGTTTCGGACTCCGACCGCAGGGTCCCTGCAGAGTTGGGACAGGAGAGTCAGGCCTCGTCTTGTCTGAGGAAGGGAACCCCGCTGGCCTCTCGAGTTGCTCAGGGGGTCTCAGGCCCCTCGTCGAGCTGAGTGTGGAACCCGCGGGTCTTTGCGGACGATGCACGGGGGTGGCAGTGCCCCTTCGTGTTGTGCCTTCAGCCACAGGGTTGCCTTCGAAGAGGGGTCCGGGCCTCGGGTCCTTCTCAAGAGCGGACCGGGGAATCGGGGGCGTTCGGCCTGTGGCCCCACCCACGTGGCTCGTCTCGAATTTCCTCGTGAGACCGGCCTCATCCTGAGGTGCGCCGGGAAGGCCGGGAACCCCTTCCAGACCACGCAGGGGAATCGCCTCTCCTGTCGCGATCAGGAGGGGAGAAGGGGCTCAGAGGAAGCAGTGCCGGGACCCTCGGTGTTCCCCTCGGGGGAACCCGGCGTGTCGGGGGACTTTTGGGGGTCGCAGGAAGGCTGTCAGGGACCGTCTCGCCCTTCAGGGCGGAACAGGGGACTTCCCTTGAGACGCCGTCGCGGGCAAGGGCCTCATCTTGCCAAGCGGTGGGAACCACGTGGTTTTTCTCGAGTTGCGGCGGCATTCTCGAGTTACGACGGGGATCTCAGCCTTCCCCTTGGGTTGGCCCTGGGAAGCCCAATCTTCCCCTCGGGTTGCGAGGGAAAGCTGGGAGTGGCGCTCGAGTCACTGCAGGGCCTAAGAGACCTCACCTAAGCGTGTGTCTGGGACCTAATTTTCCTCTCCAGGGAAGGCAGGGATCTTGGGGTTGCATTCCAGGTTCTCCCGGGGAGTCAGGCCTCGTCTCGAGGGGAAGCCAAGGACTCCGCTCTCCTCTCGAGTCGCGACGCTGGTCTCTTGGAGCCCCCTGAGCGGCCTCAAGGGAGTCCAGCCTCCTCTTCCGTTTGGAGAGAGGACCCGGGATTGCTCTCCAGGCCATGCAGGAAAAGAAGGCCCTCAGCTCGCGAGGACGGGGGCGTCTCAGGGGTTTCCTCGAGCTGCGGCACCCGTGGGGGTTCTCTCCCGAGGCACGACGAGGATCTCAGGGAGCCTCTCGGGCGGCGCCAGGGGAGTCAGGTCTCCATGCGCGTGGCGAGGGGGAGCGCGTCCTGGCTCTCGAGTCACGGGAGGGGACTAGGGCCTCGAGACGCGTTGAAGAAGGACTCTCGAGGTCTTTGTCGGGGGGCGGCGGGAAACCCTCGTTTCCCTCGCCTTCTGCCGGGGACCTTAGGGAACTTCCCAGGGTGCCTCTGAGAGGCGAGGGATCCTGTGGAGGTGGCGGGGCCCCTCGGGACTCCGCTGGGTCTGGCGCAACGGAAGAGGGCCTCACCTCGAGGGGAGGCAGGCACCTCAGGCTTCCTCTGCGTTTCGGACTCCGACCGCAGGGTCCCTGCAGAGTTGGGACAGGAGAGTCAGGCCTCGTCTTGTCTGAGGAAGGGAACCCCGCTGGCCTCTCGAGTTGCTCAGGGGTTCTCAGGCCCCTCGTCGAGCTGAGTGTGGAACCCGCGGGTCTTTGCGTACGATGCACGGGGGTGGCAGTGCCCCTTCGTGTTGTGCCTTCAGCCACAGGGTTGCCTTCGAAGAGGGGTCCGGGCCTCGGGTCCTTCTCAAGAGCGGACCGGGGAATCGGGGGCGTTCGGCCTGTGGCCCCACCCACGTGGCTCGTCTCGAATTTCCTCGTGAGACCGGCCTCATCCTGAGGTGCGCCGGGAAGGCCGGGAACCCCTTCCAGACCACGCAGGGGAATCGCCTCTCCTGTCGCGATCAGGAGGGGAGAAGGGGCTCAGAGGAAGCGGTGCCGGGACCCTCGGTGTTCCCCTCGGGGGAACCCGGCGTGTCGGGGGACTTTTGGGGGTCGCAGGAAGGCTGTCAGGGACCGTCTCGCCCTTCAGGGCGGAACAGGGGACTTCCCTTGAGACGCCGTCGCGGGCAAGGGCCTCATCTTGCCAAGCGGTGGGAACCACGTGGTTTTTCTCGAGTTGCGGCGGCATTCTCGAGTTACGACGGGGATCTCAGCCTTCCCCTTGGGTTGGCCCTGGGAAGCCCAATCTTCCCCTCGGGTTGCAAGGGAAAGCTGGGGGTGGCGCTCGAGTCACTGCAGGGCCTAAGAGACCTCACCTAAGCGTGTGTCCGGGACCTAATTTTCCTCTCCAGGGAAGGCAGGGATCTCGGGGTTGCATTCCAGGCTCCCCCGGGGAGTCAGGCCTCGTCTCGAGGGCAAGCCAAGGACTCCGCTCTCCTCTCGAGTCGCGACGCGGGTCTCTTGGAGCCCTCTGAGCGGCCTCAAGGGAGTCCAGCCTCCTCTTCCGTTTGGAGAGAGGACCCGGGATTGCTCTCCAGGCCATGCAGGAAAAGAAGGCCCTCAGCTCGCGAGGACGGGGGCGTCTCAGGGGTTTCCTCGAGCTGCGGCGCCCGTGGGGGTTTTCTCCCGAGGCACGACGAGGATCTCAGGGAGCCTCTCGTGCGGCGCCAGGGAAGTCAGGTCTCCATGCGCGTGGCGAGGGGGAGCGCGTCCTGGCTCTCGAGTCACGGGAGGGGACTAGGGCCTCGAGACGCGTTGAAGAAGGACTCTCGAGGTCTTTGTCGGGGGGCGGCGGGAAACCCTCGTGTCCCTCGCCTTCTGCCGGGGACCTTAGGGAACTTCCCAGGGTGCCTCTGAGAGGCGAGGGATCCTGTGGAGGTGGCGGGGCCCCTCGGGACTCCGCTGGGTCTGGCGCAACGGAAGAGGGCCTCACCTCGAGGGGAGGCAGGAACCTCAGGCTTCCTCTGCGTTTCGGACTCCGACCGCAGGGTCCCTGCAGAGTTGGGACAGGAGAGTCAGGCCTCGTCTTGTCTGAGGAAGGGAACCCCGCTGGCCTCTCGAGTTGCTCAGGGGGTCTCAGTCCCCTCGTCGAGCTGTGTGTGGAACCCGCGGGTCTTTGCGGACGATGCACGGGGGTGGCAGTGCCCCTTCGTGTTGTGCCTTCAGCCACAGGGTTGCCTTCGAAGAGGGGTCCGGGCCTCGGGTCCTTCTCAAGAGCGGACCGGGGAATCGGGGGCGTTCGGCCTGTGGCCCCACCCACGTGGCTCGTCTCGAATTTCCTTGTGAGACCGGCCTCATCCTGAGGTGCGCCGGGAAGGCCGGGAACCCCTTCCAGACCACGCAGGGGAATCGCCTCTCCTGTCGCGATCAGGAGGGGAGAAGGGGCACAGAGGAAGCGGTGCCGGGACCCTCGGTGTTCCCCTCGGGGGAACCCGGCGTGTCGGGGGACTTTTGGGGGTCGCAGGAAGGCTGTCAGGGACCGTCTCGCCCTTCAGGGCGGAACAGGGGACTTCCCTTGAGACGCCGTCGCGGGCAAGGGCCTCATCTTGCCAAGCGGTGGGAACCACGTGGTTTTTCTCGAGTTGCGGCGGCATTCTCGAGTTACGACGGGGATCTCAGCCTTCCCCTTGGGTTGGCCCTGGGAAGCCCAATCTTCCCCTCGGGTTGCGAGGGAAAGCTGGGGGTGGTGCTCGAGTCACTGCAGGGCCTAAGAGACCTCACCTAAGCGTGTGTCCGGGACCTAATTTTCCTCTCCAGGGAAGGCAGGGATCTCGGGGTTGCATTCCAGGCTCCCCCGGGGAGTCAGGCCTCATCTCGAGGGCAAGCCAAGGACTCCGCTCTCCTCTCGAGTCGCGACGCGGGTCTCTTGGAGCCCCCTGAGCGGCCTCAAGGGAGTCCAGCCTCCTCTTCCGTTTGGAGAGAGGACCCGGGATTGCTCTCTAGGCCATGCAGGAAAAGAAGGCCCTCAGCTCGCGAGGACGGGGGAGTCTCAGGGGTTTCCTCGAGCTGCGGCGCCCGTGGGGGTTTTCTCCCGAGGCACGACGAGGATCTCAGGGAGCCTCTCGTGCGGCGCCAGGGAAGTCAGGTCTCCATGCGCGTGGCGAGGGGGAGCGCGTCCTGGCTCTCGAGTCACGGGAGGGGACTAGAGCCTCGAGACGCGTTGAAGAAGGACTCTCGAGGTCTTTGTCGGGGGGCGGCGGCAAACCCTCGTTTCCCTCGCCTTCTGCCGGGGACCTTAGGGAACTTCCCAGGGTGCCTCTGAGAGGCGAGGGATCCTGTGGAGGTGGCGGGGCCCCTCGGGACTCCGCTGGGTCTGGCGCAACGGAAGAGGGCCTCACCTCGAGGGGAGGCAGGAACCTCAGGCTTCCTCTGCGTTTCGGACTCCGACCGCAGGGTCCCTGCAGAGTTGGGACAGGAGAGTCAGGCCTCGTCTTGTCTGAGGAAGGGAACCCCGCTGGCCTCTCGAGTTGCTCGGGGGGTCTCAGGCCCCTCGTCGAGCTGTGTGTGGAACCCGCGGGTCTTTGCGTACGATGCACGGGGGTGGCCTTGCCCCTTCGTGTTGTGCCTTCACCCACAGGGTTGCCTTCGAAGAGGGGTCCGGGCCTCGGGTCCTTCTCAAGGGCGGACCGGGGAATCGGGGGCGTTCGGCATGTGGCCCCACCCACGTGGCTCGTCTCAAATTTCCTCGTGAGACCGGCCTCATCCTGAGGTGCGCCGGGAAGGCCGGGAACCCCTTCCAGACCACGCAGGGGAATCGCCTCTCCTGTCGCGATCAGGAGGGGAGAAGGGGCTCAGAGGAAGCGGTGCTGGGATCCTCGGTGTTCCCCTCGGGGGAACCCGGCGTGTCGGGGGGCTTTTGGGGGTCGCAGGAAGGCTGTCAGGGACCGTTTCGCCCTTCAGGGCGGAACAGGGGACTTCCCTTGAGACGCCGTCGCGGGCAAGGGCCTCATCTTGCCAAGAGGTGGGAACCACGTGGTTTTTCTCGAGTTGCGGCGGGATTCTCGAGTGACGACGGGGATCTCCGCCTTCCCCTTGGGTTGGCCCTGGGAAGCCCAATCTTCCCCTCGGGTTGCGAGGGAAAGCTGGGGGTTGCGCTCGAGTCACTGCAGGGCCGAAGAGACCTCACCTAGGCGTGTGTCCGGGACCTAATATTCCTCTCCAGGGAAGGCAGGGATCTCGGGGTTGCATTCCAGGCTCCCCCGGGGAGTCAGGCCTCGTCTCGAGGGGAAGCCAAGGACTCCGCTCTCCTCTCGAGTCGCGACGCGGGTCTCTTGGAGCCCCCTGAGTGGCCTCAAGGGAGTCCAGCCTCCTCTTCCGTTTGGAGAGAGGACCCGGGATTGCTCTCCAGGCCATGCAGGAAAAGAAGGCCCTCAGCTCGCGAGGACGGGGGCGTCTCAGGGGTTTCCTCGAGCTGCGGCGCCCGTGGGGGTTTTCTCCGGAGGCGCGACGAGGATCTCGGGGAGCCTCTCGTGCGGCGCCAGGGAAGTCAGGTCTCCATGCGCGTGGCGAGGGGGAGCGCGTCCTGGCTCTCGAGTCACGGGAGGGGACTAGGGCCTCGAGACGCGTTGAAGAAGGACTCTCGAGGTCTTTGTCGGGGGGCGGCGGGAAACCCTCGTTTCCCTCGCCTTCTGCCGGGGACCTTAGGGAACTTCCCAGGGTGCCTCTGAGAGGCGAGGGATCCTGTGGAGGTGGCGGGGCCCCTCGGGACTCCGCTGGGTCTGGCGCAACGGAAGAGGGCCTCACCTCGAGGGGAGGCAGGAACCTCAGGCTTCCTCTCCGTTTCGGACTCCGACCGCAGGGTCCCTGCAGAGTTGGGACAGGAGAGTCAGGCCTCGTCTTGTCTGAGGAAGGGAACCCCGCTGGCCTCTCGAGTTGCTCGGGGGGTCTCAGGCCCCTCGTCGAGCTGTGTGTGGAACCCGCGGGTCTTTGCGGACGATGCACGGGGGTGGCAGTGCCCCTTCGTGTTGTGCCTTCACCCACAGGGTTGCCTTCGAAGAGGGGTCCGGGCCTCGGGTCCTTCTCAAGAGCGGACCGGGGAATCGGGGGCGTTCGGCCTGTGGCCCCACCCACGTGGCTCGTCTCGAATTTCCTCGTGAGACCGGCCTCATCCTGAGGTGCGCCGGGAAGGCCGGGAACCCCTTCCAGACCACGCAGGGGAATCGCCTCTCCTGTCGCGATCAGGAGGGGAGAAGGGGCTCAGAGGAAGCGGTGCCGGGACCCTCGGTGTTCCCCTCGGGGGAACCCGGCGTGTCTGGGGACTTTTGGGGGTCGCAGGAAGGCTGTCAGGGACCGTCTCGCCCTTCAGGGCGGAAGAGGGGACTTCCCTTGAGACGCCGTCGCGGGCAAGGGCCTCATCTTGCCAAGCGGTGGGAACCACGTGGTTTTTCTCGAGTTGCGGCGGCATTCTCGAGTTACGACGGGGATCTCAGCCTTCCCCTTGGGTTGGCCCTGGGAAGCCCAATCTTCCCCTCGGGTTGCGAGGGAAAGCTGGGGGTGGCGCTCGAGTCACTGCAGGGCCTAAGAGACCTCACCTAAGCGTGTGTCCGGGACCTAATTTTCCTCTCCAGGGAAGGCAGGGATCTCGGGGTTGCATTCCAGGCTCCCCCGGGGAGTCAGGCCTCGTCTCGAGGGGAAGCCAAGGACTCCGCTCTCCACTCGAGTCGCGACGCGGGTCTCTTGGAGCCGCCTGAGCGGCCTCAAGGGAGTCCAGCCTCCTCTTCCGTTTGGAGAGAGGACCCGGGATTGCTCTCCAGGCCATGCAGGAAAAGAAGGCCCTCAGCTCGCGAGGACGGGGGCGTCTCAGGGGTTTCCTCGAGCTGCGGCGCCCGTGGGGGTTTTCTCCCGAGGCGCGACGAGGATCTCGGGGAGCCTCTCGTGCGGCGCCAGGGAAGTCAGGTCTCCATGCGCGTGGCGAGGGGGAGCGCGTCCTGGCTCTCGAGTCACGGGAGGGGACTAGGGCCTCGAGACGCGTTGAAGAAGGACTCTCGAGGTCTTTGTCGGGGGGCGGCGGGAAACCCTCGTTTCCCTCGCCTTCTGCCGGGGACCTTAGGGAACTTCCCAGGGTGCCTCTGAGAGGCGAGGGATCCTGTGGAGGTGGCGGGGCCCCTCGGGACTCCGCTGGGTCTGGCGCAACGGAAGAGGGCCTGACCTCGAGGGGAGGCAGGCACCTCAGGCTTCCTCTGCGTTTCGGACTCCGACCGCAGGGTCCCTGCAGAGTTGGGACAGGAGAGTCAGGCCTCGTCTTGTCTGAGGAAGGGAACCCCGCTGGCCTCTCGAGTTGCTCAGGGGGTCTCAGGCCCCTCGTCGAGCTGTGTGTGGAACCCGCGGGTCTTTGCGGACGATGCACGGGGGTGGCAGTGCCCCTTCGTGTTGTGCCTTCACCCACAGGGTTGCCTTCGAAGAGGGGTCCGGGCCTCGGGTCCTTCTCAAGAGCGGACCGGGGAATCGGGGGCGTTCGGCCTGTGGCCCCACCCACGTGGCTCGTCTCGAATTTCCTCGTGAGACCGGCCTCATCCTGAGGTGCGCCGGGAAGGCCGGGAACCCCTTCCAGACCACGCAGGGGAATCGCCTCTCCTGTCGCGATCAGGAGGGGAGAAGGGGCTCAGAGGAAGCGGTGCCGGGACCCTCGGTGTTCCCCTCGGGGGAACCCGGCGTGTCGGGGGACTTTTGGGGGTCGCAGGAAGGCTGTCAGGGACCGTCTCGCCCTTCAGGGCGGAACAGGGGACTTCCCTTGAGACGCCGTGGCGGGCAAGGGCCTCATCTTGCCAAGCGGTGGGAACCACGTGGTTTTTCTCGAGTTGCGGCGGCATTCTCGAGTTACGACGGGGATCTCAGCCTTCCCCTTGGGTTGGCCCTGGGAAGCCCAATCTTCCCCTCGGGTTGCGAGGGAAAGCTGGGGGTGGCGCTCGAGTCACTGCAGGGCCTAAGAGACCTCACCTAAGCGTGTGTCCGGGACCTAATTTTCCTCTCCAGGGAAGGCAGGGATCTCGGGGTTGCATTCCAGGCTCCCCCGGGGAGTCAGGCCTCGTCTCGAGGGCAAGCCAAGGACTCCGCTCTCCTCTCGAGTCGCGACGCTGGTCTCTTGGAGCCCCCTGAGCGGCCTCAAGGGAGTCCAGCCTCCTCTTCCGTTTGGAGAGAGGACCCGGGATTGCTCTCCAGGCCATGCAGGAAAAGAAGGCCCTCAGCTCGCGAGGACGGGGGCGTCTCAGGGGTTTCCTCGAGCTGCGGCACCCGTGGGGGTTTTCTCCCGAGGCACGACGAGGATCTCAGGGAGCCTCTCGGGCAGCGCCAGGGGAGTCAGGTCTCCATGCGCGTGGCGAGGGGGAGCGCGTCCTGGCTCTCGAGTCACGGGAGGGGACTAGGGCCTCGAGACGCGTTGAAGAAGGACTCTCGAGGTCTTTCTCGGGGGGCGGCGGGAAACCCTCGTGTCCCTCGCCTTCTGCCGGGGACCTTAGGGAACTTCCCGGGGTGCCTCTGAGAGGCGAGGGATCCTGTGGAGGTGGCGGGGCCCCTCGGGACTCCGCTGGGTCTGGCGCAACGGAAGAGGGCCTCACCTCGAGGGGAGGCAGGCACCTCAGGCTTCCTCTGCGTTTCGGACTCCGACCACAGGGTCCCTGCAGAGTTGGGACAGGAGAGTCAGGCCTCGTCTTGTCTGAGGAAGGGAACCCCGCTGGCCTCTCGAGTTGCTCAGGGGGTCTCAGGCCCCTCGTCGAGCTGTGTGTGGAACCCGCGGGTCTTTGCGGACGATGCACGGGGGTGGCAGTGCCCCTTCGTGTTGTGCCTTCAGCCACAGGGTTGCCTTCGAAGAGGGGTCCGGGCCTCGGGTCCTTCTCAAGAGCGGACCGGGGAATCGGGGGCGTTCGGCCTGTGGCCCCACCCACGTGGCTCGTCTCGAATTTCCTCGTGAGACCGGCCTCATCCTGAGGTGCGCCGGGAAGGCCGGGAACCCCTTCCAGACCACGCAGGGGAATCGCCTCTCCTGTCGCGATCAGGAGGGGAGAAGGGGCTCAGAGGAAGCGGTGCCGGGACCCTCGGTGTTCCCCTCGGGGGAACCCGGCGTGTCGGGGGACTTTTGGGGGTCGCAGGAAGGCTGTCAGGGACCGTCTCGCCCTTCAGGGCGGAACAGGGGACTTCCCTTGAGACGCCGTCGCGGGCAAGGGCCTCATCTTGCCAAGCGGTGGGAACCACGTGGTTTTTCTCGAGTTGCGGCGGCATTCTCGAGTTACGACGGGGATCTCAGCCTTCCCCTTGGGTTGGCCCTGGGAAGCCCAATCTTCCCCTCGGGTTGCGAGGGAAAGCTGCGGGTGGCGCTCGAGTCACTGCAGGGCCTAAGAGACCTCACCTAAGCGTGTGTCCGGGACCTAATTTTCCTCTCCAGGGAAGGCAGGGATCTCGGGGTTGCATTCCAGGCTCCCCCGGGGAATCAGGCCTCGTCTCGAGGGCAAGCCAAGGACTCCGCTCTCCTCTCGAGTCGCGACGCGGGTCTCTTGGAGCCCCCTGAGCGGCCTCAAGGGAGTCCAGCCTCCTCTTCCGTTTGGAGAGAGGACCCGGGATTGCTCTCCAGGCCATGCAGGAAAAGAAGGCCCTCAGCTCGCGAGGACGGGGGCGTCTCAGGGGTTTCCTCGAGCTGCGGCGCCCGTGGGGGTTTTCTCCCGAGGCACGACGAGGATCTCAGGGAGCCTCTCGTGCGGCGCCAGGGAAGTCAGGTCTCCATGCGCGTGGCGAGGGGGAGCGCGTCCTGGCTCTCGAGTCACGGGAGGGGACTAGGGCCTCGAGACGCGTTGAAGAAGGACTCTCGAGGTCTTTGTCGGGGGGCGGCGGGAAACCCTCGTGTCCCTCGCCTTCTGCCGGGGACCTTAGGGAACTTCCCGGGGTGCCTCTGAGAGGCGAGGGATCCTGTGGAGGTGGCGGGGCCCCTCGGGACTCCGCTGGGTCTGGCGCAACGGAAGAGGGCCTCACCTCGAGGGGAGGCAGGCACCTCAGGCTTCCTCTGCGTTTCGGACTCCGACCGCAGGGTCCCTGCAGAGTTGGGACAGGAGAGTCAGGCCTCGTCTTGTCTGAGGAAGGGAACCCCGCTGGCCTCTCGAGTTGCTCAGGGGGTCTCAGGCCCCTCGTCGAGCTGTGTGTGGAACCCGCGGGTCTTTGCGGACGATGCACGGGGGTGGCAGTGCCCCTTCGTGTTGTGCCTTCACCCACAGGGTTGCCTTCGAAGAGGGGTCCGGGCCTCGGGTCCTTCTCAAGAGCGGACCGGGGAATCGGGGGCGTTCGGCCTGTGGCCCCACCCACGTGGCTCGTCTCGAATTTCCTCGTGAGACCGGCCTCATCCTGAGGTGCGCCGGGAAGGCCGGGAACCCCTTCCAGACCACGCAGGGCAATCGCCTCTCCTGTCGCGATCAGGAGGGGAGAAGGGGCTCAGAGGAAGCGGTGCCGGGACCCTCGGTGTTCCCCTCGGGGGAACCCGGCGTGTCGGGGGACTTTTGGGGGTCGCAGGAAGGCTGTCAGGGACCGTCTCGCCCTTCAGGGCGGAACAGGGGACTTCCCTTGAGACGCCGTCGCGGGCAAGGGCCTCATCTTGCCAAGCGGTGGGAACCACGTGGTTTTTCTCGAGTTGCGGTGGCATTCTCGAGTTACGACGGGGATCTCAGCCTTCCCCTTGGGTTGGCCCTGGGAAGCCCAATCTTCCCCTCGGGTTGCGAGGGAAAGCTGGGGGTGGCGCTCGAGTCACTGCAGGGCCGAAGAGACCTCACCTAAGCGTGTGTCCGGGACCTAATTTTCCTCTCCAGGGAAGGCAGGGATCTCGGGGTTGCATTCCAGGCTCCCCCGGGGAGTCAGGCCTCGTCTCGAGGGGAAGCCAAGGACTCCGCTCTCCTCTCGAGTCGCGACGCGGGTCTCTTGGAGCCCCCTGAGCGGCCTCAAGGGAGTCCAGCCTCCTCTTCCGTTTGGAGAGAGGACCCGGGATTGCTCTCCAGGCCATGCAGGAAAAGAAGGCCCTCAGCTCGCGAGGACGGGGGCGTCTCAGGGGTTTCCTCGAGCTGCGGCGCCCGTGGGCGTTTTCTCCCGAGGCACGACGAGGATCTCAGGGAGCCTCTCGTGCGGCGCCAGGGAAGTCAGGTCTCCATGCGCGTGGCGAGGGGGAGCGCGTCGTGGCTCTCGAGTCACGGGAGGGGACTAGGGCCTCGAGACGCGTTGAAGAAGGACTCTCGAGGTCTTTGTCGGGGGGCGGCGGGAAACCCTCGTGTCCCTCGCCTTCTGCCGGGGACCTTAGGGAACTTCCCAGGGTGCCTCTGAGAGGCGAGGGATCCTGTGGAGGTGGCGGGGCCCCTCGGGACTCCGCTGGGTCTGGCGCAACGGAAGAGGGCCTGACCTCGAGGGGAGGCAGGCACCTCAGGCTTCCTCTGCGTTTCGGACTCCGACCGCAGGGTCCCTGCAGAGTTGGGACAGGAGAGTCAGGCCTCGTCTTGTCTGAGGAAGGGAACCCCGCTGGCCTCTCGAGTTGCTCAGGGGGTCTCAGGCCCCTCGTCGAGCTGTGTGTGGAACCCGCGGGTCTTTGCGGACGATGCACGGGGGTGGCAGTGCCCCTTCGTGTTGTGCCTTCAGCCACAGGGTTGCCTTCGAAGAGGGGTCCGGGCCTCGGGTCCTTCTCAAGAGCGGACCGGGGAATCGGGGGCGTTCGGCCTGTGGCCCCACCCACGTGGCTCGTCTCGAATTTCCTCGTGAGACCGGCCTCATCCTGAGGTGCGCCGGGAAGGCCGGGAACCCCTTCCAGACCACGCAGGGCAATCGCCTCTCCTGTCGCGATCAGGAGGGGAGAAGGGGCTCAGAGGAAGCGGTGCCGGGACCCTCGGTGTTCCCCTCGGGGGAACCCGGCGTGTCGGGGGACATTTGGGGGTCGCAGGAAGGCTGTCAGGGACCGTCTCGCCCTTCAGGGCGGAACAGGGGACTTCCCTTGAGACGCCGTCGCGGGCAAGGGCCTCATCTTGCCAAGCGGTGGGAACCACGTGGTTTTTGTCGAGTTGCGGCGGCATTCTCGAGTTACGACGGGGATCTCAGCCTTCCCCTTGGGTTGGCCCTGGGAAGCCCAATCTTCCCCTCGGGTTGCGAGGGAAAGCTGGGGGTGGCGCTCGAGTCACTGCAGGGCCTAAGAGACCTCACCTAAGCGTGTGTCCGGGACCTAATTTTCCTCTCCAGGGAAGGCAGGGATCTCGGGGTTGCATTCCAGGCTCCCCCGGGGAGTCAGGCCTCGTCTCGAGGGCAAGCCAAGGACTCCGCTCTCCTCTCGAGTCGCGACGCGGGTCTCTTGGAGCCCCCTGAGCGGCCTCAAGGGAGTCCAGCCTCCTCTTCCGTTTGGAGAGAGGACCCGGGATTGCTCTCCAGGCCATGCAGGAAAAGAAGGCCCTCAGCTCGCGAGGACGGGGGCGTCTCAGGGGTTTCCTCGAGCTGCGGCGCCCGTGGGCGTTTTCTCCCGAGGCACGACGAGGATCTCAGGGAGCCTCTCGTGCGGCGCCAGGGAAGTCAGGTCTCCATGCGCGTGGCGAGGGGGAGCGCGTCCTGGCTCTCGAGTCACGGGAGGGGACTAGGGCCTCGAGACGCGTTGAAGAAGGACTCTCGAGGTCTTTGTCGGTGGGCGGCGGGAAACCCTCGTGTCCCTCGCCTTCTGCCGGGGACCTTAGGGAACTTCCCGGGGTGCCTCTGAGAGGCGAGGGATCCTGTGGAGGTGGCGGGGCCCCTCGGGACTCCGCTGGGTCTGGCGCAACGGAAGAGGGCCTCACCTCGAGGGGAGGCAGGCACCTCAGGCTTCCTCTGCGTTTCGGACTCCGACCGCAGGGTCCCTGCAGAGTTGGGACAGGAGAGTCAGGCCTCGTCTTGTCTGAGGAAGGGAACCCCGCTGGCCTCTCGAGCTGCTCAGGGGGTCTCAGGCCCCTCGTCGAGCTGTGTGTGGAACCCGCGGGTCTTTGTGGACGATGCACGGGGGTGGCAGTGCCCCTTCGTGTTGTGCCTTCACCCACAGGGTTGCCTTCGAAGAGGGGTCCGGGCCTCGGGTCCTTCTCAAGAGCGGACCGGGGAATCGGGGGCGTTCGGCCTGTGGCCCCACCCACGTGGCTCGTCTCGAATTTCCTCGTGAGACCGGCCTCATCCTGAGGTGCGCCGGGAAGGCCGGGAACCCCTTCCAGACCACGCAGGGGAATCGCCTCTCCTTTCGCGATCAGGAGGGGAGAAGGGGCTCAGAGGAAGCGGTGCCGGGACCCTCGGTGTTCCCCTCGGGGGAACCCGGCATGTCGGGGGACTTTTGGGGGTCGCAGGAAGGCTGTCAGGGACCGTCTCGCCCTTCAGGGCGGAACAGGGGACTTCCCTTGAGACGCCGTCGCGGGCAAGGGCCTCATCTTGCCAAGCGGTGGGAACCACGTGGTTTTTCTCGAGTTGCGGCGGCATTCTCGAGTTACGACGGGGATCTCAGCCTTCCCCTTGGGTTGGCCCTGGGAAGCCCAATCTTCCCCTCGGGTTGCGAGGGAAAGCTGGGGGTGGCGCTCGAGTCACTGCAGGGCCTAAGAGACCTCACCTAAGCGTGTGTCCGGGACCTAATTTTCCTCTCCAGGGAAGGCAGGGATCTCGGGGTTGCATTCCAGGCTCCCCCGGGGAGTCAGGCCTCGTCTCGAGGGCAAGCCAAGGACTCCGCTCTCCTCTCGAGTCGCGACGCTGGTGTCTTGGAGCCCCCTGAGCGGCCTCAAGGGAGTCCAGCCTCCTCTTCCGTTTGGAGAGAGGACCCGGGATTGCTCTCCAGGCCATGCAGGAAAAGAAGGCCCTCAGCTCGCGAGGACGGGGGCGTCTCAGGGGTTTCCTCGAGCTGCGGCACCCGTGGGGGTTTTCTCCCGAGGCACGACGAGGATCTCAGGGAGCCTCTCGGGCAGCGCCAGGGGAGTCAGGTCTCCATGCGCGTGGCGAGGGGGAGCGCGTCCTGGCTCTCGAGTCACGGGAGGGGACTAGGGCCTCGAGACGCGTTGAAGAAGGACTCTCGAGGTCTTTCTCGGGGGGCGGCGGGAAACCCTCGTTTCCCTCGCCTTCTGCCGGGGACCTTAGGGAACTTCCCGGGGTGCCTCTGAGAGGCGAGGGATCCTGTGGAGGTGGCGGGGCCCCTCGGGACTCCGCTGGGTCTGGCGCAACGGAAGAGGGCCTCACCTCGAGGGGAGGCAGGCACCTCAGGCTTCCTCTGCGTTTCGGACTCCGACCGCAGGGTCCCTGCAGAGTTGGGACAGGAGAGTCAGGCCTCGTCTTGTCTGAGGAAGGGAACCCCGCTGGCCTCTCGAGTTGCTCAGGGGGTCTCAGGCCCCTCGTCGAGCTGTGTGTGGAACCCGCGGGTCTTTGCGGACGATGCACGGGGGTGGCAGTGCCCCTTCGTGTTGTGCCTTCACCCACAGGGTTGCCTTCGAAGAGGGGTCCGGGCCTCGGGTCCTTCTCAAGAGCGGACCGGGGAATCGGGGGCGTTCGGCCTGTGGCCCCACCCACGTGGCTCGTCTCGAATTTCCTCGTGAGACCGGCCTCATCCTGAGGTGCGCCGGGAAGGCCGGGAACCCCTTCCAGACCACGCAGGGGAATCGCCTCTCCTGTCGCGATCAGGAGGGGAGAAGGGGCTCAGAGGAAGCGGTGCCGGGACCCTCGGTGTTCCCCTCGGGGGAACCCGGCGTGTCGGGGGACTTTTGGGGGTCGCAGGAAGGCTGTCAGGGACCGTCTCGCCCTTCAGGGCGGAACAGGGGACTTCCCTTGAGACGCCGTCGCGGGCAAGGGCCTCATCTTGCCAAGCGGTGGGAACCACGTGGTTTTTCTCGAGTTGCGGCGGCATTCTCGAGTTACGACGGGGATCTCAGCCTTCCCCTTGGGTTGGCCCTGGGAAGCCCAATCTTCCCCTCGGGTTGCGAGGGAAAGCTGCGGGTGGCGCTCGAGTCACTGCAGGGCCTAAGAGACCTCACCTAAGCGTGTGTCCGGGACCTAATTTTCCTCTCCAGGGAAGGCAGGGATCTCGGGGTTGCATTCCAGGCTCCCCCGGGGAATCAGGCCTCGTCTCGAGGGCAAGCCAAGGACTCCGCTCTCCTCTCGAGTCGCGACGCGGGTCTCTTGGAGCCCCCTGAGCGGCCTCAAGGGAGTCCAGCCTCCTCTTCCGTTTGGAGAGAGGACCCGGGATTGCTCTCCAGGCCATGCAGGAAAAGAAGGCCCTCAGCTCGCGAGGACGGGGGCGTCTCAGGGGTTTCCTCGAGCTGCGGCGCCCGTGGGGGTTTTCTCCCGAGGCACGACGAGGATCTCAGGGAGCCTCTCGTGCGGCGCCAGGGAAGTCAGGTCTCCATGCGCGTGGCGAGGGGGAGCGCGTCCTGGCTCTCGAGTCACGGGAGGGGACTAGGGCCTCGAGACGCGTTGAAGAAGGACTCTCGAGGTCTTTGTCGGGGGGCGGCGGGAAACCCTCGTGTCCCTCGCCTTCTGCCGGGGACCTTAGGGAACTTCCCGGGGTGCCTCTGAGAGGCGAGGGATCCTGTGGAGGTGGCGGGGCCCCTCGGGACTCCGCTGGGTCTGGCGCAACGGAAGAGGGCGTCACCTCGAGGGGAGGCAGGCACCTCAGGCTTCCTCTGCGTTTCGGACTCCGACCGCAGGGTCCCTGCAGAGTTGGGACAGGAGAGTCAGGCCTCGTCTTGTCTGAGGAAGGGAACCCCGCTGGCCTCTCGAGTTGCTCAGGGGGTCTCAGGCCCCTCGTCGAGCTGTGTGTGGAACCCGCGGGTCTTTGCGGACGATGCACGGGGGTGGCAGTGCCCCTTCGTGTTGTGCCTTCACCCACAGGGTTGCCTTCGAAGAGGGGTCCGGGCCTCGGGTCCTTCTCAAGAGCGGACCGGGGAATCGGGGGCGTTCGGCCTGTGGCCCCACCCACGTGGCTCGTCTCGAATTTCCTCGTGAGACCGGCCTCATCCTGAGGTGCGCCGGGAAGGCCGGGAACCCCTTCCAGACCACGCAGGGCAATCGCCTCTCCTGTCGCGATCAGGAGGGGAGAAGGGGCTCAGAGGAAGCGGTGCCGGGACCCTCGGTGTTCCCCTCGGGGGAACCCGGCGTGTCGGGGGACTTTTGGGGGTCGCAGGAAGGCTGTCAGGGACCGTCTCGCCCTTCAGGGCGGAACAGGGGACTTCCCTTGAGACGCCGTCGCGGGCAAGGGCCTCATCTTGCCAAGCGGTGGGAACCACGTGGTTTTTCTCGAGTTGCGGTGGCATTCTCGAGTTACGACGGGGATCTCAGCCTTCCCCTTGGGTTGGCCCTGGGAAGCCCAATCTTCCCCTCGGGTTGCGAGGGAAAGCTGGGGGTGGCGCTCGAGTCACTGCAGGGCCGAAGAGACCTCACCTAAGCGTGTGTCCGGGACCTAATTTTCCTCTCCAGGGAAGGCAGGGATCTCGGGGTTGCATTCCAGGCTCCCCCGGGGAGTCAGGCCTCGTCTCGAGGGGAAGCCAAGGACTCCGCTCTCCTCTCGAGTCGCGACGCGGGTCTCTTGGAGCCCCCTGAGCGGCCTCAAGGGAGTCCAGCCTCCTCTTCCGTTTGGAGAGAGGACCCGGGATTGCTCTCCAGGCCATGCAGGAAAAGAAGGCCCTCAGCTCGCGAGGACGGGGGCGTCTCAGGGGTTTCCTCGAGCTGCGGCGCCCGTGGGGGTTTTCTCCCGAGGCACGACGAGGATCTCAGGGAGCCTCTCGTGCGGCGCCAGGGAAGTCAGGTCTCCATGCGCGTGGCGAGGGGGAGCGCGTCCTGGCTCTCGAGTCACGGGAGGGGACTAGGGCCTCGAGACGCGTTGAAGAAGGACTCTCGAGGTCTTTGTCGGGGGGCGGCGGGAAACCCTCGTGTCCCTCGCCTTCTGCCAGGGACCTTAGGGAACTTCCCAGGGTGCCTCTGAGAGGCGAGGGATCCTGTGGAGGTGGCGGGGCCCCTCGGGACTCCGCTGGGTCTGGCGCAACGGAAGAGGGCCTCACCTCGAGGGGAGGCAGGCACCTCAGGCTTCCTCTGCGTTTCGGACTCCGACCGCAGGGTCCCTGCAGAGTTGGGACAGGAGAGTCAGGCCTCGTCTTGTCTGAGGAAGGGAACCCCGCTGGCCTCTCGAGTTGCTCAGGGGGTCTCAGGCCCCTCGTCGAGCTGTGTGTGGAACCCGCGGGTCTTTGCGGACGATGCACGGGGGTGGCAGTGCCCCTTCGTGTTGTGCCTTCACCCACAGGGTTGCCTTCGAAGAGGGGTCCGGGCCTCGGGTCCTTCTCAAGAGCGGACCGGGGAATCGGGGGCGTTCGGCCTGTGGCCCCACCCACGTGGCTCGTCTCGAATTTCCTCGTGAGACCGGCCTCATCCTGAGGTGCGCCGGGAAGGCCGGGAACCCCTTCCAGACCACGCAGGGCAATCGCCTCTCCTGTCGCGATCAGGAGGGGAGAAGGGGCTCAGAGGAAGCGGTGCCGGGACCCTCGGTGTTCCCCTCGGGGGAACCCGGCGTGTCGGGGGACTTTTGGGGGTCGCAGGAAGGCTGTCAGGGACCGTCTCGCCCTTCAGGGCGGAACAGGGGACTTCCCTTGAGACGCCGTCGCGGGCAAGGGCCTCATCTTGCCAAGCGGTGGGAACCACGTGGTTTTTCTCGAGTTGCGGCGGCATTCTCGAGTTACGACGGGGATCTCAGCCTTCCCCTTGGGTTGGCCCTGGGAAGCCCAATCTTCCCCTCGGGTTGCGAGGGAAAGCTGGGGGTGGCGCTCGAGTCACTGCAGGGCCGAAGAGACCTCACCTAAGCGTGTGTCCGGGACCTAATTTTCCTCTCCAGGGAAGGCAGGGATCTCGGGGTTGCATTCCAGGCTCCCCCGGGGAGTCAGGCCTCGTCTCGAGGGGAAGCCAAGGACTCCGCTCTCCTCTCGAGTCGCGACGCGGGTCTCTTGGAGCCCCCTGAGCGGCCTCAAGGGAGTCCAGCCTCCTCTTCCGTTTGGAGAGAGGACCCGGGATTGCTCTCCAGGCCATGCAGGAAAAGAAGGCCCTCAGCTCGCGAGGACGGGGGCGTCTCAGGGGTTTCCTCGAGCTGCGGCGCCCGTGGGGGTTTTCTCCCGAGGCACGACGAGGATCTCAGGGAGCCTCTCGTGCGGCGCCAGGGAAGTCAGGTCTCCATGCGCGTGGCGAGGGGGAGCGCGTCCTGGCTCTCGAGTCACGGGAGGGGACTAGGGCCTCGAGACGCGTTGAAGAAGGACTCTCGAGGTCTTTGTCGGGGGGCGGCGGGAAACCCTCGTGTCCCTCGCCTTCTGCCGGGGACCTTAGGGAACTTCCCGGGGTGCCTCTGAGAGGCGAGGGATCCTGTGGAGGTGGCGGGGCCCCTCGGGACTCCGCTGGGTCTGGCGCAACGGAAGAGGGCCTCACCTCGAGGGGAGGCAGGCACCTCAGGCTTCCTCTGCGTTTCGGACTCCGACCGCAGGGTCCCTGCAGAGTTGGGACAGGAGAGTCAGGCCTCGTCTTGTCTGAGGAAGGGAACCCCGCTGGCCTCTCGAGTTGCTCAGGGGGTCTCAGGCCCCTCGTCGAGCTGTGTGTGGAACCCGCGGGTCTTTGCGGACGATGCACGGGGGTGGCAGTGCCCCTTCGTGTTGTGCCTTCACCCACAGGGTTGCCTTCGAAGAGGGGTCCGGGCCTCGGGTCCTTCTCAAGAGCGGACCGGGGAATCGGGGGCGTTCGGCCTGTGGCCCCACCCACGTGGCTCGTCTCGAATTTCCTCGTGAGACCGGCCTCATCCTGAGGTGCGCCGGGAAGGCCGGGAACCCCTTCCAGACCACGCAGGGCAATCGCCTCTCCTGTCGCGATCAGGAGGGGAGAAGGGGCTCAGAGGAAGCGGTGCCGGGACCCTCGGTGTTCCCCTCGGGGGAACCCGGCGTGTCGGGGGACTTTTGGGGGTCGCAGGAAGGCTGTCAGGGACCGTCTCGCCCTTCAGGGCGGAACAGGGGACTTCCCTTGAGACGCCGTCGCGGGCAAGGGCCTCATCTTGCCAAGCGGTGGGAACCACGTGGTTTTTCTCGAGTTGCGGCGGCATTCTCGAGTTACGACGGGGATCTCAGCCTTCCCCTTGGGTTGGCCCTGGGAAGCCCAATCTTCCCCTCGGGTTGCGAGGGAAAGCTGGGGGTGGCGCTCGAGTCACTGCAGGGCCGAAGAGACCTCACCTAAGCGTGTGTCCGGGACCTAATTTTCCTCTCCAGGGAAGGCAGGGATCTCGGGGTTGCATTCCAGGCTCCCCCGGGGAGTCAGGCCTCGTCTCGAGGGGAAGCCAAGGACTCCGCTCTCCTCTCGAGTCGCGACGCGGGTCTCTTGGAGCCCCCTGAGCGGCCTCAAGGGAGTCCAGCCTCCTCTTCCGTTTGGAGAGAGGACCCGGGATTGCTCTCCAGGCCATGCAGGAAAAGAAGGCCCTCAGCTCGCGAGGACGGGGGCGTCTCAGGGGTTTCCTCGAGCTGCGGCGCCCGTGGGGGTTTTCTCCCGAGGCACGACGAGGATCTCAGGGAGCCTCTCGTGCGGCGCCAGGGAAGTCAGGTCTCCATGCGCGTGGCGAGGGGGAGCGCGTCCTGGCTCTCGAGTCACGGGAGGGGACTAGGGCCTCGAGACGCGTTGAAGAAGGACTCTCGAGGTCTTTGTCGGGGGGCGGCGGGAAACCCTCGTGTCCCTCGCCTTCTGCCGGGGACCTTAGGGAACTTCCCGGGGTGCCTCTGAGAGGCGAGGGATCCTGTGGAGGTGGCGGGGCCCCTCGGGACTCCGCTGGGTCTGGCGCAACGGAAGAGGGCCTCACCTCGAGGGGAGGCAGGCACCTCAGGCTTCCTCTGCGTTTCGGACTCCGACCGCAGGGTCCCTGCAGAGTTGGGACAGGAGAGTCAGGCCTCGTCTTGTCTGAGGAAGGGAACCCCGCTGGCCTCTCGAGTTGCTCAGGGGGTCTCAGGCCCCTCGTCGAGCTGTGTGTGGAACCCGCGGGTCTTTGCGGACGATGCACGGGGGTGGCAGTGCCCCTTCGTGTTGTGCCTTCACCCACAGGGTTGCCTTCGAAGAGGGGTCCGGGCCTCGGGTCCTTCTCAAGAGCGGACCGGGGAATCGGGGGCGTTCGGCCTGTGGCCCCACCCACGTGGCTCGTCTCGAATTTCCTCGTGAGACCGGCCTCATCCTGAGGTGCGCCGGGAAGGCCGGGAACCCCTTCCAGACCACGCAGGGGAATCGCCTCTCCTGTCGCGATCAGGAGGGGAGAAGGGGCTCAGAGGAAGCGGTGCCGGGACCCTCGGTGTTCCCCTCGGGGGAACCCGGCGTGTCAGGGGACTTTTGGGGGTCGCAGGAAGGCTGTCAGGGACCGTCTCGCCCTTCAGGGCGGAACAGGGGACTTCCCTTGAGACGCCGTCGCGGGCAAGGGCCTCATCTTGCCAAGCGGTGGGAAGCACGTGGTTTTTCTCGAGTTGCGGCGGCATTCTCGAGTTACGACGGGGATCTCAGCCTTCCCCTTGGGTTGGCCCTGGGAAGCCCAATCTTCCCCTCGGGTTGCGAGGGAAAGCTGGGGGTGGCGCTCGAGTCACTGCAGGGCCGAAGAGACCTCACCTAAGCGTGTGTCCGGGACCTAATTTTCCTCTCCAGGGAAGGCAGGGATCTCGGGGTTGCATTCCAGGCTCCCCCGGGGAGTCAGGCCTCGTCTCGAGGGGAAGCCAAGGACTCCGCTCTCCTCTCGAGTCGCGACGCGGGTCTCTTGGAGCCCCCTGAGCGGCCTCAAGGGAGTCCAGCCTCCTCTTCCGTTTGGAGAGAGGACCCGGGATTGCTCTCCAGGCCATGCAGGAAAAGAAGGCCCTCAGCTCGCGAGGACGGGGGCGTCTCAGGGGTTTCCTCGAGCTGCGGCGCCCGTGGGGGTTTTCTCCCGAGGCACGACGAGGATCTCAGGGAGCCTCTCGTGCGGCGCCAGGGAAGTCAGGTCTCCATGCGCGTGGCGAGGGGGAGCGCGTCCTGGCTCTCGAGTCACGGGAGGGGACTAGGGCCTCGAGACGCGTTGAAGAAGGACTCTCGAGGTCTTTGTCGGGGGGCGGCGGGAAACCCTCGTGTCCCTCGCCTTCTGCCGGGGACCTTAGGGAACTTCCCGGGGTGCCTCTGAGAGGCGAGGGATCCTGTGGAGGTGGCGGGGCCCCTCGGGACTCCGCTGGGTCTGGCGCAACGGAAGAGGGCCTCACCTCGAGGGGAGGCAGGCACCTCAGGCTTCCTCTGCGTTTCGGACTCCGACCGCAGGGTCCCTGCAGAGTTGGGACAGGAGAGTCAGGCCTCGTCTTGTCTGAGGAAGGGAACCCCGCTGGCCTCTCGAGTTGCTCAGGGGGTCTCAGGCCCCTCGTCGAGCTGTGTGTGGAACCCGCGGGTCTTTGCGGACGATGCACGGGGGTGGCAGTGCCCCTTCGTGTTGTGCCTTCACCCACAGGGTTGCCTTCGAAGAGGGGTCCGGGCCTCGGGTCCTTCTCAAGAGCGGACCGGGGAATCGGGGGCGTTCGGCCTGTGGCCCCACCCACGTGGCTCGTCTCGAATTTCCTCGTGAGACCGGCCTCATCCTGAGGTGCGCCGGGAAGGCCGGGAACCCCTTCCAGACCACGCAGGGGAATCGCCTCTCCTGTCGCCATCAGGAGGGGAGAAGGGGCTCAGAGGAAGCGGTGCCGGGACCCTCGGTGTTCCCCTCGGGGGAACCCGGCGTGTCGGGGGACTTTTGGGGGTCGCAGGAAGGCTGTCAGGGACCGTCTCGCCCTTCAGGGCGGAACAGGGGACTTCCCTTGAGACGCCGTCGCGGGCAAGGGCCTCATCTTGCCAAGCGGTGGGAACCACGTGGTTTTTCTCGAGTTGCGGCGGCATTCTCGAGTTACGACGGGGATCTCAGCCTTCCCCTTGGGTTGGCCCTGGGAAGCCCAATCTTCCCCTCGGGTTGCGAGGGAAAGCTGGGGGTGGCGCTCGAGTCACTGCAGGGCCGAAGAGACCTCACCTAAGCGTGTGTCCGGGACCTAATTTTCCTCTCCAGGGAAGGCAGGGATCTCGGGGTTGCATTCCAGGCTCCCCCGGGGAGTCAGGCCTCGTCTCGAGGGGAAGCCAAGGACTCCGCTCTCCTCTCGAGTCGCGACGCGGGTCTCTTGGAGCCCCCTGAGCGGCCTCAAGGGAGTCCAGCCTCCTCTTCCGTTTGGAGAGAGGACCCGGGATTGCTCTCCAGGCCATGCAGGAAAAGAAGGCCCTCAGCTCGCGAGGACGGGGGCGTCTCAGGGGTTTCCTCGAGCTGCGGCGCCCGTGGGGGTTTTCTCCCGAGGCACGACGAGGATCTCAGGGAGCCTCTCGTGCGGCGCCAGGGAAGTCAGGTCTCCATGCGCGTGGCGAGGGGGAGCGCGTCCTGGCTCTCGAGTCACGGGAGGGGACTAGGGCCTCGAGACGCGTTGAAGAAGGACTCTCGAGGTCTTTGTCGGGGGGCGGCGGGAAACCCTCGTGTCCCTCGCCTTCTGCCGGGGACCTTAGGGAACTTCCCAGGGTGCCTCTGAGAGGCGAGGGATCCTGTGGCGGTGGCGGGGCCCCTCGGGACTCCGCTGGGTCTGGCGCAACGGAAGAGGGCCTCACCTCGAGGGGAGGCAGGCACCTCAGGCTTCCTCTGCGTTTCGGACTCCGACCGCAGGGTCCCTGCAGAGTTGGGACAGGAGAGTCAGGCCTCGTCTTGTCTGAGGAAGGGAACCCCGCTGGCCTCTCGAGTTGCTCAGGGGGTCTCAGGCCCCTCGTCGAGCTGTGTGTGGAACCCGCGGGTCTTTGCGGACGATGCACGGGGGTGGCAGTGCCCCTTCGTGTTGTGCCTTCACCCACAGGGTTGCCTTCGAAGAGGGGTCCGGGCCTCGGGTCCTTCTCAAGAGCGGACCGGGGAATCGGGGGCGTTCGGCCTGTGGCCCCACCCACGTGGCTCGTCTCGAATTTCCTCGTGAGACCGGCCTCATCCTGAGGTGCGCCGGGAAGGCCGGGAACCCCTTCCAGACCACGCAGGGGAATCGCCTCTCCTGTCGCCATCAGGAGGGGAGAAGGGGCTCAGAGGAAGCGGTGCCGGGACCCTCGGTGTTCCCCTCGGGGGAACCCGGCGTGTCGGGGGACTTTTGGGGGTCGCAGGAAGGCTGTCAGGGACCGTCTCGCCCTTCAGGGCGGAACAGGGGACTTCCCTTGAGACGCCGTCGCGGGCAAGGGCCTCATCTTGCCAAGCGGTGGGAAGCACGTGGTTTTTCTCGAGTTGCGGCGGCATTCTCGAGTTACGACGGGGATCTCAGCCTTCCCCTTGGGTTGGCCCTGGGAAGCCCAATCTTCCCCTCGGGTTGCGAGGGAAAGCTGGGGGTGGCGCTCGAGTCACTGCAGGGCCGAAGAGACCTCACCTAAGCGTGTGTCCGGGACCTAATTTTCCTCTCCAGGGAAGGCAGGGATCTCGGGGTTGCATTCCAGGCTCCCCCGGGGAGTCAGGCCTCGTCTCGAGGGGAAGCCAAGGACTCCGCTCTCCTCTCGAGTCGCGACGCGGGTCTCTTGGAGCCCCCTGAGCGGCCTCAAGGGAGTCCAGCCTCCTCTTCCGTTTGGAGAGAGGACCCGGGATTGCTCTCCAGGCCATGCAGGAAAAGAAGGCCCTCAGCTCGCGAGGACGGGGGCGTCTCAGGGGTTTCCTCGAGCTGCGGCGCCCGTGGGGGTTTTCTCCCGAGGCACGACGAGGATCTCAGGGAGCCTCTCGTGCGGCGCCAGGGAAGTCAGGTCTCCATGCGCGTGGCGAGGGGGAGCGCGTCCTGGCTCTCGAGTCACGGGAGGGGACTAGGGCCTCGAGACGCGTTGAAGAAGGACTCTCGAGGTCTTTGTCGGGGGGCGGCGGGAAACCCTCGTGTCCCTCGCCTTCTGCCGGGGACCTTAGGGAACTTCCCAGGGTGCCTCTGAGAGGCGAGGGATCCTGTGGCGGTGGCGGGGCCCCTCGGGACTCCGCTGGGTCTGGCGCAACGGAAGAGGGCCTCACCTCGAGGGGAGGCAGGCACCTCAGGCTTCCTCTGCGTTTCGGACTCCGACCGCAGGGTCCCTGCAGAGTTGGGACAGGAGAGTCAGGCCTCGTCTTGTCTGAGGAAGGGAACCCCGCTGGCCTCTCGAGTTGCTCAGGGGGTCTCAGGCCCCTCGTCGAGCTGTGTGTGGAACCCGCGGGTCTTTGCGGACGATGCACGGGGGTGGCAGTGCCCCTTCGTGTTGTGCCTTCACCCACAGGGTTGCCTTCGAAGAGGGGTCCGGGCCTCGGGTCCTCCTCAAGAGCGGACCGGGGAATCGGGGGCGTTCGGCCTGTGGCCCCACCCACGTGGCTCGTCTCGAATTTCCTCGTGAGACCGGCCTCATCCTGAGGTGCGCCGGGAAGGCCGGGAACCCCTTCCAGACCACGCAGGGGAATCGCCTCTCCTGTCGCGATCAGGAGGGGAGAAGGGGCTCAGAGGAAGCGGTGCCGGGACCCTCGGTGTTCCCCTCGGGGGAACCCGGCGTGTCGGGGGACTTTTGGGGGTCGCAGGAAGGCTGTCAGGGACCGTTTCGCCCTTCAGGGCGGAACAGGGGACTTCCCTTGAGACGCCGTCGCGGGCAAGGGCCTCATCTTGCCAAGCGGTGGGAAGCACGTGGTTTTTCTCGAGTTGCGGCGGCATTCTCGAGTTACGACGGGGATCTCAGCCTTCCCCTTGGGTTGGCCCTGGGAAGCCCAATCTTCCCCTCGGGTTGCGAGGGAAACCTGGGGGTGGCGCTCGAGTCACTGCAGGGCCGAAGAGACCTCACCTAAGCGTGTGTCCGGGACCTAATTTTCCTCTCCAGGGAAGGCAGGGATCTCGGGGTTGCATTCCAGGCTCCCCCGGGGAGTCAGGCCTCGTCTCGAGGGGAAGCCAAGGACTCCGCTCTCCTCTCGAGTCGCGACGCGGCTCTCTTGGAGCCCCCTGAGCGGCCTCAAGGGAGTCCAGCCTCCTCTTCCGTTTGGAGAGAGGACCCGGGATTGCTCTCCAGGCCATGCAGGAAAAGAAGGCCCTCAGCTCGCGAGGACGGGGGCGTCTCAGGGGTTTCCTCGAGCTGCGGCGCCCGTGGGGGTTTTCTCCCGAGGCACGACGAGGATCTCAGGGAGCCTCTCGTGCGGCGCCAGGGAAGTCAGGTCTCCATGCGCGTGGCGAGGGGGAGCGCGTCCTGGCTCTCGAGTCACGGGAGGGGACTAGGGCCTCGAGACGAGTTGAAGAAGGACTCTCGAGGTCTTTGTCGGGGGGCGGCGGGAAACCCTCGTGTCCCTCGCCTTCTGCCGGGGACCTTAGGGAACTTCCCAGGGTGCCTCTGAGAGGCGAGGGATCCTGTGGAGGTGGCGGGGCCCCTCGGGACTCCGCTGGGTCTGGCGCAACGGAAGAGGGCCTCACCTCGAGGGGAGGCAGGCACCTCAGGCTTCCTCTGCGTTTCGGACTCCGACCGCAGGGTCCCTGCAGAGTTGGGACAGGAGAGTCAGGCCTCGTCTTGTCTGAGGAAGGGAACCCCGCTGGCCTCTCGAGTTGCTCAGGGGGTCTCAGGCCCCTCGTCGAGCTGTGTGTGGAACCCGCGGGTCTTTGCGGACGATGCACGGGGGTGGCAGTGCCCCTTCGTGTTGTGCCTTCACCCACAGGGTTGCCTTCGAAGAGGGGTCCGGGCCTCGGGTCCTTCTCAAGAGCGGACTGGGGAATCGGGGGCGTTCGGCCTGTGGCCCCACCCACGTGGCTCGTCTCGAATTTCCTCGTGAGACCGGCCTCATCCTGAGGTGCGCCGGGAAGGCCGGGAACCCCTTCCAGACCACGCAGGGGAATCGCCTCTCCTGTCGCGATCAGGAGGGGAGAAGGGGCTCAGAGGAAGCGGTGCCGGGACCCTCGGTGTTCCCCTCGGGGGAACCCGGCGTGTCGGGGGACTTTTGGGGGTCGCAGGAAGGCTGTCAGGGACCGTCTCGCCCTTCAGGGCGGAACAGGGGACTTCCCTTGAGACGCCGTCGCGGGCAAGGGCCTCATCTTGCCAAGCGGTGGGAAGCACGTGGTTTTTCTCGAGTTGCGGCGGCATTCTCGAGTTACGACGGGGATCTCAGCCTTCCCCTTGGGTTGGCCCTGGGAAGCCCAATCTTCCCCTCGGGTTGCGAGGGAAAGCTGGGGGTGGCGCTCGAGTCACTGCAGGGCCGAAGAGACCTCACCTAAGCGTGTGTCCGGGACCTAATTTTCCTCTCCAGGGAAGGCAGGGATCTCGGGGTTGCATTCCAGGCTCCCCCGGGGAGTCAGGCCTCGTCTCGAGGGGAAGCCAAGGACTCCGCTCTCCTCTCGAGTCGCGACGCGGGTCTCTTGGAGCCCCCTGAGCGGCCTCAAGGGAGTCCAGCCTCCTCTTCCGTTTGGAGAGAGGACCCGGGATTGCTCTCCAGGCCATGCAGGAAAAGAAGGCCCTCAGCTCGCGAGGACGGGGGCGTCTCAGGGGTTTCCTCGAGCTGCGGCGCCCGTGGGGGTTTTCTCCCGAGGCACGACGAGGATCTCAGGGAGCCTCTCGTGCGGCGCCAGGGAAGTCAGGTCTCCATGCGCGTGGCGAGGGGGAGCGCGTCCTGGCTCTCGAGTCACGGGAGGGGACTAGGGCCTCGAGACGCGTTGAAGAAGGACTCTCGAGGTCTTTGTCGGGGGGCGGCGGGAAACCCTCGTGTCCCTCGCCTTCTGCCGGGGACCTTAGGGAACTTCCCAGGGTGCCTCTGAGAGTCGAGGGATCCTGTGGAGGTGGCGGGGCCCCTCGGGACTCCGCTGGGTCTGGCGCAACGGAAGAGGGCCTCACCTCGAGGGGAGGCAGGCACCTCAGGCTTCCTCTGCGTTTCGGACTCCGACCGCAGGGTCCCTGCAGAGTTGGGACAGGAGAGTCAGGCCTCGTCTTGTCTGAGGAAGGGAACCCCGCTGGCCTCTCGAGTTGCTCAGGGGGTCTCAGGCCCCTCGTCGAGCTGTGTGTGGAACCCGCGGGTCTTTGCGGACGATGCACGGGGGTGGCAGTGCCCCTTCGTGTTGTGCCTTCACCCACAGGGTTGCCTTCGAAGAGGGGTCCGGGCCTCGGGTCCTCCTCAAGAGCGGACCGGGGAATCGGGGGCGTTCGGCCTGTGGCCCCACCCACGTGGCTCGTCTCGAATTTCCTCGTGAGACCGGCCTCATCCTGAGGTGCGCCGGGAAGGCCGGGAACCCCTTCCAGACCACGCAGGGGAATCGCCTCTCCTGTCGCGATCAGGAGGGGAGAAGGGGCTCAGAGGAAGCGGTGCCGGGACCCTCGGTGTTCCCCTCGGGGGAACCCGGCGTGTCGGGGGACTTTTGGGGGTCGCAGGAAGGCTGTCAGGGACCGTCTCGCCCTTCAGGGCGGAACAGGGGACTTCCCTTGAGACGCCGTCGCGGGCAAGGGCCTCATCTTGCCAAGCGGTGGGAAGCACGTGGTTTTTCTCGAGTTGCGGCGGCATTCTCGAGTTACGACGGGGATCTCAGCCTTCCCCTTGGGTTGGCCCTGGGAAGCCCAATCTTCCCCTCGGGTTGCGAGGGAAACCTGGGGGTGGCGCTCGAGTCACTGCAGGGCCGAAGAGACCTCACCTAAGCGTGTGTCCGGGACCTAATTTTCCTCTCCAGGGAAGGCAGGGATCTCGGGGTTGCATTCCAGGCTCCCCCGGGGAGTCAGGCCTCGTCTCGAGGGGAAGCCAAGGACTCCGCTCTCCTCTCGAGTCGCGACGCGGCTCTCTTGGAGCCCCCTGAGCGGCCTCAAGGGAGTCCAGCCTCCTCTTCCGTTTGGAGAGAGGACCCGGGATTGCTCTCCAGGCCATGCAGGAAAAGAAGGCCCTCAGCTCGCGAGGACGGGGGCGTCTCAGGGGTTTCCTCGAGCTGCGGCGCCCGTGGGGGTTTTCTCCCGAGGCACGACGAGGATCTCAGGGAGCCTCTCGTGCGGCGCCAGGGAAGTCAGGTCTCCATGCGCGTGGCGAGGGGGAGCGCGTCCTGGCTCTCGAGTCACGGGAGGGGACTAGGGCCTCGAGACGAGTTGAAGAAGGACTCTCGAGGTCTTTGTCGGGGGGCGGCGGGAAACCCTCGTGTCCCTCGCCTTCTGCCGGGGACCTTAGGGAACTTCCCAGGGTGCCTCTGAGAGGCGAGGGATCCTGTGGAGGTGGCGGGGCCCCTCGGGACTCCGCTGGGTCTGGCGCAACGGAAGAGGGCCTCACCTCGAGGGGAGGCAGGCACCTCAGGCTTCCTCTGCGTTTCGGACTCCGACCGCAGGGTCCCTGCAGAGTTGGGACAGGAGAGTCAGGCCTCGTCTTGTCTGAGGAAGGGAACCCCGCTGGCCTCTCGAGTTGCTCAGGGGGTCTCAGGCCCCTCGTCGAGCTGTGTGTGGAACCCGCGGGTCTTTGCGGACGATGCACGGGGGTGGCAGTGCCCCTTCGTGTTGTGCCTTCACCCACAGGGTTGCCTTCGAAGAGGGGTCCGGGCCTCGGGTCCTTCTCAAGAGCGGACTGGGGAATCGGGGGCGTTCGGCCTGTGGCCCCACCCACGTGGCTCGTCTCGAATTTCCTCGTGAGACCGGCCTCATCCTGAGGTGCGCCGGGAAGGCCGGGAACCCCTTCCAGACCACGCAGGGGAATCGCCTCTCCTGTCGCGATCAGGAGGGGAGAAGGGGCTCAGAGGAAGCGGTGCCGGGACCCTCGGTGTTCCCCTCGGGGGAACCCGGCGTGTCGGGGGACTTTTGGGGGTCGCAGGAAGGCTGTCAGGGACCGTCTCGCCCTTCAGGGCGGAACAGGGGACTTCCCTTGAGACGCCGTCGCGGGCAAGGGCCTCATCTTGCCAAGCGGTGGGAAGCACGTGGTTTTTCTCGAGTTGCGGCGGCATTCTCGAGTTACGACGGGGATCTCAGCCTTCCCCTTGGGTTGGCCCTGGGAAGCCCAATCTTCCCCTCGGGTTGCGAGGGAAAGCTGGGGGTGGCGCTCGAGTCACTGCAGGGCCGAAGAGACCTCACCTAAGCGTGTGTCCGGGACCTAATTTTCCTCTCCAGGGAAGGCAGGGATCTCGGGGTTGCATTCCAGGCTCCCCCGGGGAGTCAGGCCTCGTCTCGAGGGGAAGCCAAGGACTCCGCTCTCCTCTCGAGTCGCGACGCGGGTCTCTTGGAGCCCCCTGAGCGGCCTCAAGGGAGTCCAGCCTCCTCTTCCGTTTGGAGAGAGGACCCGGGATTGCTCTCCAGGCCATGCAGGAAAAGAAGGCCCTCAGCTCGCGAGGACGGGGGCGTCTCAGGGGTTTCCTCGAGCTGCGGCGCCCGTGGGGGTTTTCTCCCGAGGCACGACGAGGATCTCAGGGAGCCTCTCGTGCGGCGCCAGGGAAGTCAGGTCTCCATGCGCGTGGCGAGGGGGAGCGCGTCCTGGCTCTCGAGTCACGGGAGGGGACTAGGGCCTCGAGACGCGTTGAAGAAGGACTCTCGAGGTCTTTGTCGGGGGGCGGCGGGAAACCCTCGTGTCCCTCGCCTTCTGCCGGGGACCTTAGGGAACTTCCCAGGGTGCCTCTGAGAGGCGAGGGATCCTGTGGAGGTGGCGGGGCCCCTCGGGACTCCGCTGGGTCTGGCGCAACGGAAGAGGGCCTCACCTCGAGGGGAGGCAGGCACCTCAGGCTTCCTCTGCGTTTCGGACTCCGACCGCAGGGTCCCTGCAGAGTTGGGACAGGAGAGTCAGGCCTCGTCTTGTCTGAGGAAGGGAACCCCGCTGGCCTCTCGAGTTGCTCAGGGGGTCTCAGGCCCCTCGTCGAGCTGTGTGTGGAACCCGCGGGTCTTTGCGGACGATGCACGGGGGTGGCAGTGCCCCTTCGTGTTGTGCCTTCACCCACAGGGTTGCCTTCGAAGAGGGGTCCGGGCCTCGGGTCCTTCTCAAGAGCGGACCGGGGAATCGGGGGCGTTCGGCCTGTGGCCCCACCCACGTGGCTCGTCTCGAATTTCCTCGTGAGACCGGCCTCATCCTGAGGTGCGCCGGGAAGGCCGGGAACCCCTTCCAGACCACGCAGGGGAATCGCCTCTCCTGTCGCGATCAGGAGGGGAGAAGGGGCTCAGAGGAAGCGGTGCCGGGACCCTCGGTGTTCCCCTCGGGGGAACCCGGCGTGTCGGGGGACTTTTGGGGGTCGCAGGAAGGCTGTCAGGGACCGTCTCGCCCTTCAGGGCGGAACAGGGGACTTCCCTTGAGACGCCGTCGCGGGCAAGGGCCTCATCTTGCCAAGCGGTGGGAAGCACGTGGTTTTTCTCGAGTTGCGGCGGCATTCTCGAGTTACGACGGGGATCTCAGCCTTCCCCTTGGGTTGGCCCTGGGAAGCCCAATCTTCCCCTCGGGTTGCGAGGGAAAGCTGGGGGTGGCGCTCGAGTCACTGCAGGGCCGAAGAGACCTCACCTAAGCGTGTGTCCGGGACCTAATTTTCCTCTCCAGGGAAGGCAGGGATCTCGGGGTTGCATTCCAGGCTCCCCCGGGGAGTCAGGCCTCGTCTCGAGGGGAAGCCAAGGACTCTGCTCTCCTCTCGAGTCGCGACGCGGGTCTCTTGGAGCCCCCTGAGCGGCCTCAAGGGAGTCCAGCCTCCTCTTCCGTTTGGAGAGAGGACCCGGGATTGCTCTCCAGGCCATGCAGGAAAAGAAGGCCCTCAGCTCGCGAGGACGGGGGCGTCTCAGGGGTTTCCTCGAGCTGCGGCGCCCGTGGGGGTTTTCTCCCGAGGCACGACGAGGATCTCAGGGAGCCTCTCGTGCGGCGCCAGGGAAGTCAGGTCTCCATGCGCGTGGCGAGGGGGAGCGCGTCCTGGCTCTCGAGTCACGGGAGGGGACTAGGGCCTCGAGACGCGTTGAAGAAGGACTCTCGAGGTCTTTGTCGGGGGGCGGCGGGAAACCCTCGTGTCCCTCGCCTTCTGCCGGGGACCTTAGGGAACTTCCCAGGGTGCCTCTGAGAGGCGAGGGATCCTGTGGCGGTGGCGGGGCCCCTCGGGACTCCGCTGGGTCTGGCGCAACGGAAGAGGGCCTCACCTCGAGGGGAGGCAGGCACCTCAGGCTTCCTCTGCGTTTCGGACTCCGACCGCAGGGTCCCTGCAGAGTTGGGACAGGAGAGTCAGGCCTCGTCTTGTCTGAGGAAGGGAACCCCGCTGGCCTCTCGAGTTGCTCAGGGGGTCTCAGGCCCCTCGTCGAGCTGTGTGTGGAACCCGCGGGTCTTTGCGGACGATGCACGGGGGTGGCAGTGCCCCTTCGTGTTGTGCCTTCACCCACAGGGTTGCCTTCGAAGAGGGGTCCGGGCCTCGGGTCCTTCTCAAGAGCGGACCGGGGAATCGGGGGCGTTCGGCCTGTGGCCCCACCCACGTGGCTCGTCTCGAATTTCCTCGTGAGACCGGCCTCATCCTGAGGTGCGCCGGGAAGGCCGGGAACCCCTTCCAGACCACGCAGGGGAATCGCCTCTCCTGTCGCCATCAGGAGGGGAGAAGGGGCTCAGAGGAAGCGGTGCCGGGACCCTCGGTGTTCCCCTCGGGGGAACCCGGCGTGTCGGGGGACTTTTGGGGGTCGCAGGAAGGCTGTCAGGGACCGTCTCGCCCTTCAGGGCGGAACAGGGGACTTCCCTTGAGACGCCGTCGCGGGCAAGGGCCTCATCTTGCCAAGCGGTGGGAACCACGTGGTTTTTCTCGAGTTGCGGCGGCATTCTCGAGTTACGACGGGGATCTCAGCCTTCCCCTTGGGTTGGCCCTGGGAAGCCCAATCTTCCCCTCGGGTTGCGAGGGAAAGCTGGGGGTGGCGCTCGAGTCACTGCAGGGCCTAAGAGACCTCACCTAAGCGTGTGTCCGGGACCTAATTTTCCTCTCCAGGGAAGGCAGGGATCTCGGGGTTGCATTCCAGGCTCCCCCGGGGAGTCAGGCCTCGTCTCGAGGGGAAGACAAGGACTCCGCTCTCCTCTCGAGTCGCGACGCGGGTCTCTTGGAGCCCCCTGAGCGGCCTCAAGGGAGTCCAGCCTCCTCTTCCGTTTGGAGAGAGGACCCGGGATTGCTCTCCAGGCCATGCAGGAAAAGAAGGCCCTCAGCTCGCGAGGACGGGGGCGTCTCAGGGGTTTCCTCGAGCTGCGGCGCCCGTGGGGGTTTTCTCCCGAGGCACGACGAGGATCTCAGGGAGCCTCTCGTGCGGCGCCAGGGAAGTCAGGTCTCCATGCGCGTGGCGAGGGGGAGCGCGTCCTGGCTCTCGAGTCACGGGAGGGGACTAGGGCCTCGAGACGCGTTGAAGAAGGACTCTCGAGGTCTTTGTCGGGGGGCGGCGGGAAACCCTCGTGTCCCTCGCCTTCTGCCGGGGACCTTAGGGAACTTGCCAGGGTGCCTCTGAGAGGCGAGGGATCCTGTGGAGGTGGCGGGGCCCCTCGGGACTCCGCTGGGTCTGGCGCAACGGAAGAGGGCCTCACCTCGAGGGGAGGCAGGAACCTCAGGCTTCCTCTGCGTTTCGGACTCCGACCGCAGGGTCCCTGCAGAGTTGGGACAGGAGAGTCAGGCCTCGTCTTGTCTGAGGAAGGGAACCCCGCTGGCCTCTCGAGTTGCTCAGGGGGTCTCAGGCCCCTCGTCGAGCTGTGTGTGGAACCCGCGGGTCTTTGCGGACGATGCACGGGGGTGGCAGTGCCCCTTCGTGTTGTGCCTTCACCCACAGGGTTGCCTTCGAAGAGGGGTCCGGGCCTCGGGTCCTTCTCAAGAGCGGACCGGGGAATCGGGGGCGTTCGGCCTGTGGCCCCACCCACGTGGCTCGTCTCGAATTTCCTCGTGAGACCGGCCTCATCCTGAGGTGCGCCGGGAAGGCCGGGAACCCCTTCCAGACCACGCAGGGGAATCGCCTCTCCTGTCGCGATCAGGAGGGGAGAAGGGGCTCAGAGGAAGCGGTGCCGGGACCCTCGGTGTTCCCCTCGGGGGAACCCGGCGTGTCGGGGGACTTTTGGGGGTCGCAGGAAGGCTGTCAGGGACCGTCTCGCCCTTCAGGGCGGAACAGGGGACTTCCCTTGAGACGCCGTCGCGGGCAAGGGCCTCATCTTGCCAAGCGGTGGGAACCACGTGGTTTTTCTCGAGTTGCGGCGGGATTTTCGAGTTACGACGGGGATCTCAGCCTTCCCCTTGGGTTGGCCCTGGGAAGCCCTATCTTCCCCTCGGGTTGCGAGGGAAAGCTGGGGGTTGCGCTCGAGTCACTGCAGGGCCGAAGAGACCTCACCTAGGCGTGTGTCTGGGACCTACTATTCCTCTCCAGGGAAGGCAGGGATCTCTGGGTTGCATTCCGGGCTCCCCCGGGGAGTCAGGCCTCGTCTCGAAGGGAAGCCAAGGACTCCGCTCTCCTCTCGAGTCGCGACGCGGGTCTCTTGTAGCCCCCTGAGCGGCCTCAAGGGAGTCCAGCCTCCTCTTCCGTTGGGAGAGAGGACCCGGGATTGCTCTCCAGGCCATGCAGGAATAGAAGGCCCTCAGCTCGCGAGGACGGGGGCGTCTAAGGGGTTTCCTCGAGCTGCGGCGCCCGTGGGGGTTTTCTCCCGAGGCACGACTAGGATCTCAGGGAGCCTCTCGTGCGGCGCCAGGGAAGTCAGGTCTCCATGCGCGTGGCGAGGGGCAGCGCGTCCTGGCTCTCGAGTCACGGGAGGGGACTAGGGCCTCGAGACGCGTTGAAGAAGGACTCTCGAGGTCTTTCTCGGGGGGCGGCGGGAAACCCTCGTGTCCCTCGCCTTCTGCCGGGGACCTTAGGGAACTTCCCAGGGTGCCTCTGAGAGGCGAGGGATCCTGTGGAGGTGGCGGGGCCCCTCGGGACTCCGCTGGGTCTGGCGCAACGGAAGAGGGCCTCACCTCGAGGGGAGGCAGGAACCTCAGGCTTCCTCTCCGTTTTGGACTCCGACCGCAGGGTCCCTGCAGAATTGGGACAGGAGAGTCAAGCCTCGTCTTGTCAGAGGAAGGGAACCCCGCTGGCCTCTCGAGTTGCTCAGGGGGTCTCAGGCCCCTCGTCGAGCTGTGTGTGGAACCCGCGGGTCTTTGCGGACGATGCACGGGGGTGGCAGTGCCCCTTCGTGTTGTGCCTTCACCCACAGGGTTGCCTTCGAAGAGGGGTCCGGGCCTCGGGTCCTTCTCAAGGGTGGACCGGGGAATCGGGGGCGTTCGGCATGTGGCCCCACCCACGTGGCTCGTCTCGAATTTCCTCGTGAGACCGGCCTCATCCTGAGGTGCGCCGGGAAGGCCGGGAACCCCTTCCAGACCACGCAGGGGAATCGCCTCTCCTGTCGCGATCAGGAGGGGAGAAGGGGCTCAGAGGAAGCGGTGCCGGGACCCTCGGTGTTCCCATCGAGGGAACCCGGCGTGTCGGGGGACTTTTGGCGGTCGCAGGAAGGCTGTCAGGGACCGTTTCGCCCTTCAGGGCGGAACAGGGGACTTCCCTTGAGACGCCGTGGCGGGCAAGGGCCTCTTCTTGCCAAGAGGTGGGAACCACGTGGTTTTTCTCGAGTTGCGGCGGGATTCTCGAGTTACGACGGGGATCTCAGCCTTCCCCTTGGGTTGGCCCTGGGAAGCCCCATCTTCCCCTCGGGTTGCGAGGGAAAGCTGGGGGTTGCGCTCGAGTCACTGCAGGGCCGAAGAGACCTCACCTACGCGTGTGTCCAGGACCTACTATTCCTCTCCAGGGAAGGCAGGGATCTCGGGGTTCCATTCCAGGCTCCCCCGGGGAGTCAGGCCTCGTCTCGAGGGGAAGCCAAGGACTCCGCTCTCCTCTCGAGTCGCGACGCGGGTCTCTTGGAGCCCCCTGAGCGGCCTCAAGGGAGTCCAGCCTCCTCTTCCGTTGGGAGAGAGGACCCGGGATTGCTCTCCAGGCCATGCAGGAAAAGAAGGCCCTCAGCTCGCGAGGATGGGGGCGTCTCAGGGGTTTCCTCGAGCTGCAGCCCCCGTGTGGGTTTTCTCCCGAGGCACGACGAGGATCTCAGGGAGCCTCTCGAGCGGCGCCAGGGAAGTCAGGTCTCCATGCGCGTGGCGAGGGGGAGCGCGTCATGGCTCTCGAGTTACGGGAGGGGTCTAGGGCCTTGAGACGCGTTGAAGAAGGACTCTCGAGGTCTTTCTCGGGGAGCGGCGGGAAACCCTCGTTTCCCTCGCCTTCTGCCGGGGACCTTAGGGAACTTGCCAGGGTGCCTCTGAGAGGCGAGGGATCCTGTGGAGGTGGCGGGGCCCCTCGGGACTCCGCTGGGTCTGGCGCAACGGAAGAGGGCCTCACCTCGAGGGGAGGCAGGAACCTCAGGCTTCCTCTGCGTTTCGGACTCCGACCGCAGGGTCCCTGCAGAGTTGGGACAGGAGAGTCAGGCCTCGTCTTGTCTGAGGAAGGGAACCCCGCTGGCCTCTCGAGTTGCTCAGGGGGTCTCAGGCCCCTCGTCGAGCTGTGTGTGGAACCCGCGGGTCTTTGCGGACGATGCACGGGGGTGGCAGTGCCCCTTCGTGTTGTGCCTTCACCCACAGGGTTGCCTTCGAAGAGGGGTCCGGGCCTCGGGTCCTTCTCAAGAGCGGACCGGGGAATCGGGGGCGTTCGGCCTGTGGCCCCACCCACGTGGCTCGTCTCGAATTTCCTCGTGAGACCGGCCTCATCCTGAGGTGCGCCGGGAAGGCCGGGAACCCCTTCCAGACCACGCAGGGGAATCGCCTCTCCTGTCGCGATCAGGAGGGGAGAAGGGGCTCAGAGGAAGCGGTGCCGGGACCCTCGGTGTTCCCCTCGGGGGAACCCGGCGTGTCGGGGGACTTTTGGGGGTCGCAGGAAGGCTGTCAGGGACCGTCTCGCCCTTCAGGGCGGAACAGGGGACTTCCCTTGAGACGCCGTCGCGGGCAAGGGCCTCATCTTGCCAAGAGGTGGGAACCACGTGGTTTTTCTCGAGTTGCGGCGGGATTCTCGAGTTACGACGGGGATCTCAGCCTTCCCCTTGGGTTGGCCCTGGGAAGCCCAATCTTCCCCTCGGGTTGCGAGGGAAAGCTGGGGCTTGCGTTCGAGTCACTGCAGGGCCGAAGAGACCTCACCTAGGCGTGTGTCCGGGACCTAATATTCCTTTCCAGGGAAGGCAGGGATCTCGGGGTTGCATTCCAGGCTCCCCCGGGGAGTCAGGCCTCGTCTCGAGGGGAAGCCAAGGACTCCGCTCTCCTCTCGAGTCGCGACGCGGGTCTCTTGGAGCCCCCTGAGCGGCCTCAAGGGAGTCCAGCCTCCTCTTCCGTTTGGAGAGAGGACCCGGGATTGCTCTCCAGGCCATGCAGGAAAAGAAGGCCCTCAGCTCGCGAGGACGGGGGCGTCTCAGGGGTTTCCTCGAGCTGCGGCGCCCGTGAGGGTTTTCTCCCGAGGCGCGACGAGGATCTCAGGGAGCCTCTCGTGCGGCGCCAGGGAAGTCAGGTCTCCATGCGCGTGGCGAGGGGGAGCGCGTCCTGGCTCTCGAGTCACGGGAGGGGACTAGGGCCTCGAGACGCGTTGAAGAAGGACTCTCGAGGTCTTTCTCGGGGGGCGGCGGGAAACCCTCGTTTCCCTCGCCTTCTGCCGGGGACCTTAGGGAACTTCCCAGGGTGCCTCTGAGAGGCGAGGGATCCTGTGGAGGTGGCGGGGCCCCTCGGGACTCCGCTGGGTCTGGCGCAACGGAAGAGGGCCTCACCTCGAGGGGAGGCAGGAACCTCAGGCTTCCTCTCCGTTTCGGACACCGACCGCAGGGTCCCTGCAGAGTTGGGACAGGAGAGTCAGGCCTCGTCTTGTCTGAGGAAGGGAACCCCGCTGGCCTCTCGAGTTGCTCGGGGGGTCTCAGGCCCCTCGTCGAGCTGTGTGTGGAACCCGCTGGTCTTTGCGGACGATGCACGGGGGTGGCAGTGCCCCTTCGTGTTGTGCCTTCACCCACAGGGTTGCCTTCGAAGAGGGGTCCGGGCCTCGGGTCCTTCTCAAGGGCGGACCGGGGAATCGGGGGCGTTCGGCATATGGCCCCACCCACGTGGCTCGTCTCGAATTTCCTTGTGAGACCGGCCTCATCTTGAGGTGCGCCGGGAAGGCCGGGAACCCCTTCCAGACCACGCAGGGGAATCGCCTCTCCTGTCGCGATCAGGAGGGGAGAAGGGGCTCAGAGGAAGCGGTGCCGGGACCCTCGGTGTTCCCCTCGGGGGAACCCGGCGTGTCGGGGGACTCTTGGGGGTCGCAGGAAGGCTGTCAGGGACCGTGTCGCCCTTCAGGGCGGAACAGGGGACTTCCCTTGAGACGCCGTCGCGTGCAAGGGCCTCATCTTGCCAAGAGGTGGGAACCACGTGGTTTTTCTCGAGTTGCGGCGGGATTCTCGAGTTACGACGGGGATCTCAGCCTTCCCCTTGGGTTGGCCCTGGGAAGCCCAATCTTCCCCTCGGGTTGCGAGGGAAAGCTGGGGCTTGCGCTCGAGTCACTGCTGGGCCGAAGAGACCTCACCTAGGCGTGTGTCCGGGACGTAATATTCCTCTCCAGGGAAGGCAGGGATCTCGGGGTTGCATTCCAGGCTCCCCCGGGGAGTCAGGCCTCGTCTCGAGGGGAAGCCAAGGACTCCGCTCTCCTCTCGAGTCGCGACGCGGGTCTCTTGGAGCCCCCTGAGCGGCCTCAAGGGAGTCCAGCCTCCTCTTCCGTTTGGAGAGAGGACCCGGGATTGCTCTCCAGGCCATGCAGGAAAAGAAGGCCCTCAGCTCGCGAGGACGGGGGCGTCTCAGGGGTTTCCTCGAGCTGCGGCGCCCGTGGGGGTTTTCTCCCGAGGCGCGACGAGGATCTCGGGGAGCCTCTCGTGCGGCGCCAGGGAAGTCAGGTCTCCATGCGCCTGGCGAGGGGGAGCGCGTCCTGGCTCTTGAGTCACGGGAGGGGACTAGGGCCTTGAGACGCGTTGAAGAAGGACTCTCGAGGTCTTTGTCGGGGGGCGGCGGGAAACCCTCGTTTCCCTCGCCTTCTGCCGGGGACCTTAGGGAACTTCCCAGGGTGCCTCTGAGAGGCGAGGGATCCTGTGGAGGTGGCGGGGCCCCTCGGGACTCCGCTGGGTCTGGCGCAACGGAAGAGGGCCTCACCTCGAGGGGAGGCAGGAACCTCAGGCTTCCTCTCCGTTTAGGACTCCGACCGCAGGATCCCTGCAGTGTTGGGACAGGAGAGTCAGGCCTCGTCTTGTCTGAGGAAGGGAACCCCGCTGGCCTCTCGAGTTGCGCGGGGGGTCTCAGGCCCCTCGTCGAGCTGTGTGTGGAACCCGCGGGTCTTTGCGGACGATGCACGGGGGTGGCAGTGCCCCTTCGTGTTGTGCCTTCACCCACAGGCTTGCCTTCGAAGAGGGGTCCGGGCCTCGCGTCCTTCTCAAGGGCGGACCGGGGAATCAGGGGCGTTCGGCATGTGGCCCCACCCACGTGGCTCGTCTCGAATTTCCTCGTGAGACCGGCCTCATCCTGAGGTGCGCCGGGAAGGCCGGGAACCCCTTCCAGACCACGCAGGGGAATCGCCTCTCCTCTCGCGATCAGGAGGGGAGAAGGGGCTGAGAGGAAGCGGTGCCGGGACCCTCGGTGTTCCCCTCGAGGGAACCCGGCGTGTCGGGGGACTTTTGGGGGTCGCAGGAAGGCTGTCAGGGACCGTTTCGCCCTTCAGGGCGGAACAGGGGACTTCCCTTGAGACGCCGTGGCGGGCAAGGGCCTCGTCTTGCCAAGAGGTGGGAACCACGTGGTTTTTCTCGAGTTGCGGCGGGATTCTCGAGTTACGACGGGGATCTCAGCCTTCCCCTTGGGTTGGCCCTGGGAAGCCCAATCTTCCCCTCGGGTTGCGAGGGAAAGCTGGGGGTTGCGCTCGAGTCACTGCAGGGCCGAAGAGACCTCACCTAGGCGTGTGACTGGGACCTACTATTCCTCTCCAGGGAAGGCAGGGATCTCGGGGTTGCATTCCAGGCTCCCCCGGGGAGTCAGGCCTCGTCTCGAGGGGAAGACAAGGACTCCGCTCTCCTCTCGAGTCGCGACGCGGGTCTCTTGGAGCCCCCTGAGCGGCCTCAATGGAGTCCAGCCTCCTCTTCCGTTGGGAGAGAGGACCCGGGATTGCTCTCCAGGCCATGCAGGAATAGAAGGCCCTCAGCTCGCGAGGACGGGGGCGTCTCAGGGGTTTCCTCGAGCTGCGGCGCCCGTGGGGGTTTTCTCCCGAGGCACGACGAGGATCTCAGGGAGCCTCTCGTGCGGCGCCAGGGAAGTCAAGTCTCCATGCGCGTGGCCAGGGGCAGCGCGTCCTGGCTCTCGAGTCACGGGAGGGGACTAGGGCCTCGAGACGCGTTGAAGAAGGACTCTCGAGGTCTTTGTCGGGGGGCGGCGGGAAACCCTCGTGTCCCTCGCCTTCTGCCGGGGACCTTAGGGAACTTCCCAGGGTGCCTCTGAGAGGCGAGGGATCCTGTGGAGGTGGCGGGGCGCCTCGGGACTCCGCTGGGTCTGGCGCAACGGAAGAGGGCCTCACCTCGAGGGGAGGCAGGAACCTCAGGCTTCCTCTCCGTTTCGGACTCCGACCGCAGGGTCCCTGCAGAGTTGGGACAGGAGAGTCAGGCCTCGTCTTGTCAGAGGAAGGGAACCCCGCTGGCCTCTCGAGTTGCTCAGGGGGTCTCAGGCCCCTCGTCGAGCTGTGTGTGGAACCCGCGGGTCTTTGCGGACGATGCACGGGGGTGGCAGTGCCCCTTCGTGTTGTGCCTTCCCCCACAGGGTGGCCTTCGAAGAGGGGTCCGGGCCTCGGGTCCTTCTTAAGGGCGGACCGGGGAATCGGGGGCGTTCGGCATGTGGCCCCACCCACGTGGCTCGTCTCGAATTTCCTCGTGAGACCGGCCTCATCCTGAGGTGCGCCGGGAAGGCCGGGAACCCCTTCCAGACCACGCAGGGGAATCGCCTCCCCTGTCGCGATCAGGAGGGGAGAAGGGGCTCAGAGGAAGCGGTGCCGGGACCCTCGGTGTTCCCCTCGAGGGAACCCGGCGTGTCGGGGGACTTTTGGGGGTCGCAGGAAGGCTGTCAGGGACCGTTTCGCCCTTCAGGGCGGAACAGGGGACTTCCCTTGAGACGCCGTGGCGGGCAAGGGCCTCATCTTGCCAAGAGGTGGGAACCACGTGGTTTTTCTCGAGTTGCGGCGGCATTCTCGAGTTACGACGGGGATCTCAGCCTTCCCCTTGGGTTGGCCCTGGGAAGCCCCATCTTCCCCTCGGGTTGCGAGGGAAAGCTGGGGGTTGCGCTCGAGTCACTGCAGGGCCGAAGAGACCTCACCTACGTGTGTGTCCGGGACCTACTATTCCTCTCCAGGGAAGGCAGGGATCTCGGGGTTCCATTCCAGGCTCCCCCGGGGAGTCAGGCCTCGTCTCGAGGGGAAGCCAAGGACTCCGCTCTCCTCTCGAGTCGCGACGCGGGTCTCTTGGAGCCCCCTGAGCGGCCTCAAGGGAGTCCAGCCTCCTCTTCCGTTGGGAGAGAGGACACGGGATTGCTCTCCAGGCCATGCAGGAAAAGAAGGCCCTCAGCTCGCGAGGATGGGGGCGTCTCAGGGGTTTCCTCGAGCTGCAGCCCCCGTGTGGGTTTTCTCCCGAGGCACGACGAGGATCTCAGGGAGCCTCTCGAGCGGCGCCAGGGAAGTCAGGTCTCCATGCGCGTGGCGAGGGGGAGCGCGTCATGGCTCTCGAGTTACGGGAGGTGTCTAGGGCCTTGAGACACGTTGAAGAAGGACTCTCGAGGTCTTTCTCGGGGAGCGGCGGGAAACCCTCGTTTCCCTCGCCTTCTGCCGGGGACCTTAGGGAACTTCCCAGGGTGCCTCTGAGAACCGAGGGATCCTGTGGAGGTGGCGGGGCCCCTCGGGACTCCGCTGGGTCTGGCGCAACGGAAGAGGGCCTCACCTCGAGGGGAGGCAGGAACCTCAGGCTTCCTCTCCGTTTCGGACTCCGACCGCAGGGTCCCTGCAGAGTTGGGACAGGAGAGTCAGGCCTCGTCTTGTCTGAGGAAGGGAACCCCGCTGGCCTCTCGAGTTGCTCAGGGGGTCTCAGGCCCCTCGTCGAGCTGTGTGTGGAACCCGCGGTTCTTTGCGGACGAAGCACGGGGGCGGCAGTGCCCCTTCGTGTTGTGCCTTTACCCACAGGGTTGCCTTCGAAGAGGGGTCCGGGCCTCGGGTCCTTCTCAAGAGCGGACTGGGGAATCGGGGGCGTTCGGCATGTGGCCCCACCCACGTGGCTCGCCTCGAATTTCCTCGTGAGACCGGCCTCATCCTGAGGTGCGCCGGGAAGGCCGGGAACCCCTTCCAGACCACGCAGGGGAATCGCCTCTCCTGTCGCGATCAGGAGGGGAGAAGGGGCTCAGTGGAAGTGGTGCCGGGAACCTTGGTGTTCCCCTCGAGGGAACCCGGAGTGTCGGGGAACTTTTGGGGGTCGCATGAAGGCTGGCAGGATCCTTTCCCCCCTCAGGGTGGAAGAGGGGACGTCCCTTGAGACGCCGTCGCGGGCAAGGGTCTCATCTTGCCAGAGTTGGGAACCACGTGGTTTTTCTCGAGTTGCGGCGGGATTCTCGAGTTACAATGGGGATCTCAGCCTTCCTCTTGGGTTGGTCCTGGGAAGCCCAATCTTCCCCTCGAGTTGCAAGGGAAATCTGGGGGTTGCGCTCGAGTCACTGCAGGGCCGAAGAGACCTCACCTAGGCGTGTGTCCAGGACCTACTATTCCTCTCCAGGGAAAGCAGGCATCTCGGGGTTGCATTCCAGGCTCCCCCGTGGAGTCAGACCTCGTCTCGAGGGGAAGCCAAGGACTCCGCTCTCCTCTCGAGTCGCGACAAGGGTCTGTTGGAGCCCCCCGAACGGCCTCAACGGAGTCCAGCCTGCTCTTCAGTTTGGAAAGAGGACTCGTGATTGGTCTCCAGGCCATGCAGGAATATAAGGCCCTCATCTCGCGATGACCGTGGTGTCTCATGTGTTTCCTCGAGCTGCCGTGGCAGTGTGGGTTTCCTCACGAGGTACGATGAGTATCTCATGGAGCCTCTCGTGCAGTGCCAGGTTAGTCAGGTCTCCATGCGCGTGATGAGGGGGCGCGTGTCATGGCTCTCGAGTCATGGTAGGGGAATCGCGACTCAACACATTTTGAAGCACTCTCGAGGTCTTTCTCGAGTCATGGCAGAAAACCCAGGGTTCCCTCGACTTGTGCCTGTGACCTCAGGGAGCTTCTCATTGTGCCTCTGAGAACTCAGGGATACTGTGGAGTTTGTAGGGGCCTCTCGGGACTCCACTGGGTGTGGTGCAATGGAAGAGGGCCTCATCTCGAGTGGACGCAGGAACCTCAGGCTTCCTCTCCGTTTCTGACTCGGATCCCATGGTCCCTGCAGAGTAGGGACAAGAGAGTCACACCTAGTCTTCTGTTGAGGAATGGACCTTCGTTTGCCTTTCGAGTTGTTTACAGGGTGACAGGCCACTTGTCAAAATGTCTGTGGGACCTGCGGGTTTTTCTGGACGATGCTCGCGGGTGTCAGTGCACCTTCGTGTTGTTCCTTCATCCACAGGTTTTCCTTCAAAGAGGTGTGCTGGCATCGGGTTCTTTTCAAGAGTGGACCGTGAAATTGGGGTCTTTCGGCATGTGGCACCACCCACGAGGCTACGTCTCGAACTTCCTCATGAGACCGGCCTCATCCTGAGGTGCGCCCGGAAGGTCGGGAACCCCTTGCAGACAGAGAAGGGGAGTCGACCCTCCTGTCGCAATCAGGAGAGGAGAAGGGGTCAGATGAAGTGGTGCCGGGAACCTCGGTGTTCCCCTTGAGTGAGTCTGGTATGTCGCGGAACTTTTGGGGTCGCATCAAGGGTGCCAAGTACCGTTTCGCACTTCAGGATGGAACGTGGGACTTCTCTTGAGATGCTGTAGCGGACAAAGGGCCTCATCTTGCGATGACGAGGGAAGCACGTGGATTTTCTCGAGTTTCGGTGGGATTCTCGAGTTACGACGGGGAATTCAGGCTTCCTCTTGTGTTGGCCCAGGAAGTCTAATCTTCCATTCGAGTTGCCAGGGAGAGCTGTGGATTGGGCTCCATTCACTGAAGGGCAAACTAGACCTCATCTAGGCTTGTATCCAGGACTTAATGTTCCTCTCCATAGGCGACAGGGATTTGGGGTTGCATTCCATACTCACCCGGGGAGTCAGGCCTCATCTCGAGGGGAAGCAAAGGACTCCACTCTCTTCTCGAGCCGCGACAGGTATCTCTTGGAGCCCACTGAGTGGTCTTTGCTCTGTAGGAGAGCTCTAATGTACATAAGCCTGTACATAAGTGAACACAGACATTCTGTGTGCATGTTGCTGCGTACCCAAAATAGGGCCACAAGGAGCCTCATGCTCTCCATGCAGCGCGGAAGCTGTGCAGCCACGCAGCAGCTGAAAAATCCAACCAATTGCTCTTTTCTTACCTCTGACAGAGCTCGCATTGCCGTAGCCCTTGGCAGTTTGGAAACACTGGACCCTAACCCCTCTCAAAGTAGGCCTGGGTTCTAGTTTGAATAGAAAGTCAATAGCGGAGCTGAGGACAGGAACGCGGCAGTCATTTATCACACGCTCCTGCAGCCTGCTACTACAGGGACACTAACGCTAGAAGCTAGGAATGTCTTTGCAAGGTGCGCAAAGGACAAGGGAGAACCTCGACCCTGACTCTAGTATTTCAGCCCCCTGAGCAGATCTGAGGTTCTCCCGCTGTAGAAGCTAACCCATTCCTTTCAAATACAGGCTTCCTAACACAGGGCCAGTTGGCTGCTTGCTCTTCCACGAAGCAGGCTTCCTTAACTTGCAAACTGCGAATTCCGCTTAACAGCCTGGAGGAAAAATCGCTTCTTGGAAGATTTTTTTCAGAGGCTGTATCCCCGGAGCTGGGGCCAAGCTAGGGGACCCATACTGGCAAGGGAAGGCAAAACCACATCCAATGTCTTTGCTCTGGAGGACAGCTTTGGTGAGCCTAAGTCTTTCAGGAATATTTCTGGCTCCAACAGAGTCAAATTCTGTGTGTGAAGCTGCACAGCCAAAATAGGGGAACAGAGAGCCTAATTCTCTCTGTGTAGCTTTGAAGCTGTCATTCAAACAACAGCTTGAGAATCCATACAATGCTCTCCCTTACTGCTAAGAGAATTCTCATTGCTGTCGTCCTTGACAGTTTGTAGAAATCCGCACCCTAACCCTTCTCCAAGTAGGCCTGGGTCCTAGCTCGGAACAACAGGCAACGGCGGAGCTGAGGCCAGTAAGGCACAAGTGAGGTCTCACACACTCTTGCAGCCTGATCGTCCAGGAGCAGTAAGGCCTCTTTTTCCCTGCAGGAGGCTCGCTTGCCTTGCCTCCTGTGAACTGCATTTCCCAGCCTGGGCGCAAAGCTGTTCCTGGAGATTTTTTCTCAGGGGCTGTTTCCCTGGAGCTGGGTCGGACCTCGGGGGCCCAACTCACAGGGGAAGACAAAAGCACATGGACAGGTCTATGCTCTGTAGGAGAGCTCTAGTGAACCTCATCTCTCAGGAACATTCTTGGCTTCTACAGAGACACCTCTGTGCATGAAGCTACACACCCAACATAGTGGCAAAGGGAGTCTGATTCTCTCCGTGGGTGCTGATGCTTTGTGGCAAAGCACCTGCTAAGAATCCATCCGCATAGGCTTCCCTCACCTTGACAGAGGTCTCATTGCTGTAGTCCTTGGCAGTTTGGAAAGAAGCAGACCCTTACCCTTCACCAAGTAGGCCCTTGTCCTTGTTTGAATGGAAAGGCAGTAGCTGAGCTGAGGCCAGTAAGGCGCCAGTCAAGTCTGACATATTCCCGATGCCTGCTCCTTCATGGAAAATAACGTTAGAATCTGGGAATGTCTTTGCAAGGCTGGCAAAGGGCAGTCAGGAACCTCGACCCTGCCTCTGCAATTTCTATCTTCTCAGCACATCCGGAGGTCTCGGTCAGGAGAAACTAACCCATTCCTTGCAAATATAGGCTTCCAAACACAGGCCGGTTGGCTGTCTCTTCTTGCCGAAGGAAGCTTGCTTATCCCACCTCCTGCGAACTCCGCTTCCCAGCCTGGGGGATAAGAGGTTCTTGGAGATCTTTTCTCAGAGGCTGTTTCCACGGAGCAGGGGCCGATCCCGGAGACCCACACGCACAGGGGAAGGGAAAACCGCATGGATAAGTCTTTGCTCTCTAGGAGTGCTCTAGTGAACCTCAGTCTATGCGGAATGTTCTTGGCTCCAACGGGGACATCTCTGTGTGGGAAGCTGCATAGCCAACATAGAGACACAGAGACCTGATTCTCTCTGTGCAGCTTTGACGCTGTCGTTCAAACAACAAATTGAGAATCCACACAATGCTCTCCCTTACCACTGAGAGAGTTATCATTGCTGTAGCCCTTCGCAGTTTCTGGAAATCGGCACACAAACACTTCTCCAAGTAGGCCTGGGTTCAAGTTCAGATGAACATGCAATAGCGGAGCTGAGGCCAGTAAGGCACCAGTCAGGTGTCACACACTCTGGCAGCCTGCTCCTCCAGGGACAGTAAGGCCTCTATTTCCCTTCAGGAGGCTCGCTTGCCTTACTTCCTGTGAACAGCGTTTCCCAGCCTGGGCGGAAAGCAGTTCCTGGAGATCTTTTCTCAGGGGCTGTTTCCCCGGAGTTGGGGCGGACCTCGGGGACCCAACTCACAGGGGAAGGCAAAACCAAATGGACAGGTCTATGCTCTGTAGGAGATCTCTAGTGAACTGCCGGGGTCCAGCCCCAGCTGATCCAGGGTATTCGAAGCAGAGACGGCGTAGGCGAGGGTCAGGGAACAACTGCTTAATTAAACGTTAATTAAGGATATAAAGAGTAATAAAATGAGGATAACTCAGTAGGAAAATTCAGTGGAGAAAAGAGGCTGAGTAGCTTGGTTTACGCGGGGGACCAATAAAACTTCAAGACAAGAAGCTTGCACCACTTACGTAGGCCGCAGGCGTCCTTCCGTTCTCCCGAAGGAGAGGAGACACTGAGGCCTCCCCGGTCGGATCTTAGAAGCCCAGGCAAAATTAGTAAGCTTGGTGGGTTCCGCGCTCCAGATGGAGACTCAACCAGAGTGAGAGAGAGAGAGAGAGAGACATGGGGAGACCAGTATTTCGAGAAACTGATCCCAATTCTTTATTTCCCATGGTCTACTTTTATACACTGAGATGTTATGCAAAAGTCACGTGGGGTCAGCAGTCCTGACTTTTATCAAAGTCAGGTGCTTCATACAAAAGTATACAGAGGTCTTAGGGGTGTTACATCATCTTCTGGCCGGGGGGCCTGCTGACAATTTACAACCCTCTCCTTGTGACAGCGGTCAGTCAACCAGGACACTTATTTCTCCAGGGGTGATTATTCTTAAAACAGACGCCACCCAAATAAAGTTACATTCCTATAGGGTGAGGGTGTAGTGGGTTTTAGTTAAGGAAAGAATTTACTTAGCCTAAGGTCTAACGTGATTTATATCAAAGGTTAATACTTATTTCTTCTATATATACATTAATGTGTATAAGGGCAGGGGATGTGGAGACTTAGCAGTAAACATCAGCTCAACAAATGAAAAACCCTTCACCAATATGATTTCTAATCAGCCCATTATACTTATACTAATAATTTTCTAACTTTTCTAAGGAACCTGTTTTTAGAAGGTTTAAAGCATCTCGTGCCTCTCATGGTTGGGAGGCTGTGAGCAATCACATGTGGCCGGACAAGCCTGTCAGGCAGGCTAGAGAACCTTCAGAGGAGTTTGTAGGTTAAAACACTCTTGTCACACCCTGGGGTTTTTATCAACTGGAGCTCTAGGTTAACTCCTTCTCCGAAAGAGGTGGTGGGGGACAGCCCCCCATAAAGTCAGAGGTGTAGGTGAGAGCACAAAGTAGTAAGGTAGGCAGGCTCTGGTGATGGGGGTAGATGCTCGAGGATTTCCAGGGGGACTCCTGAGGCTCGATCCCGCCTTTGCGTATGTCGAGCCTCCTTCTTCATGACCTTTGCCATGGGCGGAGTGCCTCACTCTGGCCCCCAACAGTGAACCTCCTCTCTCAGGAACATTCTTGGCTCCTATCGAGACACCTCTGTGTGTAGCTACACACGCAACGTAGGGGCAAAGGGAGCCAGATTCTTTCCGTGGGGTGCTGATGCTTTGTGGCAAAGCACCTGCTTGAGAATCCATCAGCTTACGCTTCCCTCGCCTTGACAGAGGTCTCATTGCTGTAGCCCTTGGCAGTTTGGAAAGAAGAGGACCCTTACCTTTCATAAAGTGGGCCCTTGTCCTAGTTTGAAAGGAAAGGCAAGAGCTGAGCTGAGGCCAATAAGGCGCCAGTCAAGTCTGACATATTCCCGAAGCCTGCTCCTTCATGGAAAATAACGCTGGAATCTAGGAATGTCTCTGCAAGGCTGGCAAAGGGCAGTCAGGAGCCTGCAGCCTGCCTCTGGAATTACCGATTTCTGAGCAGATCTGGAGGTCTCCTTTAGGAGAATCTAACTCATTCCTTCCATATTGAGACTTCCAAAAACAGGCCGGTCGGCTGCCTCTTCGTGCCTGAAGGAGGCTTGCTTTTCCTGCCTCCTATGAACCCAGCTTCCCAGGCTCTGGGAAAAGCGGATCTTGAAGATCTTTTCTCAGGGGTTGTTTCCACGGAGCTGGGGCTAAGCCTGGAGACCCAAACTCACAGGGGAAGAAAAACCACATGTACAAGTCTTTGCTCTCTAGGAGAGCTCTAGTGAACCTCACTCTGTCACGAACATTCTTGATTCATATGGAGACACCCCTGTGTGCGAAGCTGCGTACCCAACATGGGGGCACAGAGAGCCTGATTCTCTCTGTGTAGCTTTAAAGATGTCGTTCAAAAAACACCTTGAAAATCCATACAATGCTCTTCCTTACCCGTGACAGAGTTCTCATTGCTGTAGCCCTTGGCAGTTTTTAGAAATCCGCACCCAAACCCTTCTCCAAGTAGTCCTGGGTCCTAGTTCGGAGGAACATGCAATGGTGGAGCTGAGGCCAGTAAGGCACCAGTCAGGTCTCACACACTCTTGCAGCCTGATCGTCCAGGGACAGTAAGCCCTCTTTTTCCCTGCAGGAGGCTCACTTGACTTCCCTCCTGTGAGCTGGATTTCCCAACCTGGGGGAAAAGAGGTCCCTGGAGATCTTTTCTCAGGGGCTCCTTCCCCGGAGCTGGGGAGGACCTCGAGGACCCAACTCACAGGGGAAGGCAAAAGCACATGGACAGGTCTATGCTCTCTAGGAGAGCTCTAGTGAACCTCATCTCTCAGGAACATTCTGGCCTCCTATAGAGACACCTCTGTATGTGAAGCTACACACCCAACATAGGGGCAAATGGAGCCTGATTCTCCCCGTGGGGTGCTGATGCTTTGTGGCAAAGCACCTGCTTGATAATCCATCCACTTAGGCTTCCCTCGCCTTGACAGAGGTCCCATTGCTGTAGCCCTTGGCAGTTTGGAAAGAAGAAGACCCTTACCCTTCATAAAGTAGGCCTTTGTCCTAGTTTGAATGGAAAGGTAATAGCTGAGCTGAGGCCAGTAAGGTGCCTGCCAAGTCTGACATACTCCCGTAGCCTTCACCTTCATGGAAAATAACTCTAGAATCTGGGAATGTCTTTGCAAGGCTGGCAAAGGGCAGTCAGGAACCAGCACCCTGCCTCTGGAATTACCGACTTCTGAGCAGATCTGGAGGTCTCCTTTAGGAGAAGCTAACCCATTCTTTCCAAATAGAGGCTTCCAAACAGGCCAGTTGGCTGCCTTTTCGCGCCCGAAGGAGGCCTGCTTTTCTCGCATCCTATGAAGCCCTGTTCCCAGCCTCTGGGAAAAGCGGATCTTGAAGATATTTTCTCAGGGGTTGTTTCCATGGAGCTGGGGCCGAGATCAGAGACCCAATCGCACAGGGGAAGGAAAACCACATGGACAAGTCTTTGCTCTCCAGGAGACCTCTAAGTGAAACTTACTGTGTCAGGAACGTTCTTGACTCCTATGGAGACACCCCTGTGTGTGAAGCTGTGTACCCAACAAGGGGGCACACAGGGCCTGATTCTCTCTTTGCAGCTTTGAAGCTGTCATTCAAACAACAGCTTGAGAATCCATAGAATGCTCTCCCTTACCTCTGAGAGACTTCTCATTGCTGTAGCCTTTGGCAGTTTTTACAAATCCACACCCAAACACTTCTCCAAGTAGGCCTGGGTCCTGGATTGGATGGCCATGCAATGGCGGAGCTGAGGTCAGTAAGGCACCAGTCAGGTGTCACACACTCTGGCAGCCTGCTCCTCCAGGGACAGTAAGGCCTATTTTTCCCTGCAGGAGGCTCGCTTGCCTTGCCTCCTGTGAACTGCGTTTCCCAGCCTGGGCAAAAAGCGGTTCCTGGAGATCTTTTCTCAGGGGCTCTATCCCCAGAGCTGGGGTGGACCTCGGGGACCCATCTCACAGGGGAAGGAAAAACCACATGGACAGGTCTATGCTCTGTAGGAGACGTTAGTGTGTCTCATCTCTTAGGAACATTCTTGGCTCGTACAGAGACACCTCTGTGTGTAAAGCTACACACCGAACATAGGGGCACAGGGAGCCTGATTCTCTCCGTGGGGTGCTGATGCTTTGTGGCAAAGCACCTGTTTGAGAATCCATCCGCTTACGCTTCCCTCGCCTTGACAGAGGTCTCATTGCTGTGTCTCTTGGCAGTTGGGAAAGAGGTAGACCCTTACCCTTCACCAAGTAGGCCCTGATCCTAGTTTGAAAGGAAAGGCAATAGCTGAGCTGAGGCCAGTAAGGCACCCGTCAACTCTGACATATTCCCGATGCCTGCTCCTTCATGGAAAATATTGCTAGAATCTAGGAATGTCTTTGCAAGGCTGGAAAAGGGCAGTCAGGAACCTCGACCCTGCCTCTGGAATTTCTATCTTCTGAGCAGATCTGGAGGTCTCCTTCTGGAGAAGCTAACCCATTCCTTGCAAATAGAGGCTTCCAAACACAGGCTAGTTGGCTGCCTCTTCTTGCCTGAAGGAGGCTTGCTTTTCCTGCCTCCTATGATCCCTGGTTCCCAGCATGGGGGAAAAGCAGATCTTGGAGATCTTTGCTCAGGGGTTGTTTCCACGGAGCTGGGGTTGTGCCCAGAGACCCACACATACAGGGGAAGGCAAAACCACATGAACAAGTCTTTGCTCTCTAAGAGAGCTCTAGTGAACCTCAGTCTTTGACGAACGTTCTTGGCTCCTATGCGGACACCTCTGTGTGTGAAACTGCGTACCCAACATGGCGGCAGAGAGCCTGATTCTCTCTGTGCAGGTTTAATGCTGTCGTTCAGAAAACAGCTTGAGAATCCATACAATTCTCGCCCTTACCTCTGAGAGAGTTCTCATTGCAGTAGCCCTTGGCAGTTTGTAGAAATCTGCAGCTAAACCCTTCTCCAAGTAGGCCTGAGTCCCAGTTCGGAGGAACAAGCAATGGCGGAGCTAAGACCAGTATGGCACCAGTCAGTTTTCACACACTCTGGCAGCCTGCTCCTCCAGGGACAGTAAGGCTTCTTTTTCTCTGCAGGAGGCTCACTTGCCTTACTTCCTGTGAACAGCTTTTCCCAGCCTGGGTGAAAAGCGGTTCCTGGAGATCTTTTCTCAGAGGCTGTTTTCTCGGAGCTGGGGTGGACCTCGGGCACCCAACTCACAGGGGAAGGCGAAACCACATGTACAGGTGAGCACTCTGTAGGAGAGCTCTTGTGAGCCTCATCTCTCAGGAACATTCTTGGCTCCTGTAGAGACACCACTGTGTGTGAATCTACACACCCCACATAGGGGCAAAGGGAGCCTGATTCTCTCCGTGGGGTGCTGATGCTTGGTGGCAAAGAACCTTCCTGATAATCCATCCGCTTATGCTTCCCTCGCATTTACGGAGGTCTCATTGCTGTAGCCCTCGGCAGTTTGGAAAGAAGAAGACCCTTACCCTTCATAAAGTAGGGCCTTGTCCTACTTTGAATGGAAAGGCAATAGCTGAGCTGAGGCCAATAAGGCGCCAGTCAAGTCTGACATATTCCCAAAGCCTGCTTCTTCAGGAAGATAACTGTAGAATCTAGGAATGTCTTTGCAAGGCTGGCAAAGGGCAGTCAGGACCCTGCACACTGCCTCTGGAATTACCGACTTCTGAACAGATCTGGAGGTCTCCCTTAGGGGAAGCTAACCCATTCTTCCAAATAGAGGCTTCCAAACGCAGGCCGCTTGGCTGCCTCTTGCTCTCTGAAGGAGGCCTGCTTTTCCCGCCTCCTATGAACCCCACATCCCAGCCTCTGGGAAAAGCGGATCTTGAAGATCTTTTCTCAGGGGTTGTTTCCACGGAGCTGGGGCCGAGCCTGGAGCCCCAAACGCACATGGGAAGAAAAACCACATGGACAAGTCTTTGCTCTCTAGGAGAGCTCTAGTGAACCTCACTCTGTCAGGAACGTTCTTGTTTCCTATGGAGAAACCCCTGTCTGTGAAGCTGTGTACCGAACATGGAGACACAGAGTCTGATTCTCTCTGTGCAGCTTTGAAGCTGTCGTTCAAACAACAGCTTGAAAATCCATACAATGCTCTTCCTTACCCGTGACACAGTTCTCATTGCTATACCCCTTGGCAGTATTTAGAAATCCATACCCAAACCCTTCTCCTAGTAGGCCTGGGTCCTAGTTCAGAGGAACATGCAATGGCGGAGCTGAGGCCAGTAAGGCACCAGTCAGGTCTCACACACTCTTGCAGCCTGATCGTCCAGGGACACTAAGGCCTGTTGTGCCTTGCAGGAGGCTCGCTTGTGTTACCTCCTGTGAACTGCGTTTGCCAGCCTGGGGGAATAGCGGTCCCTGGAGATGTTTTCTCAGGGGCTCCTTCCCCTGAGCTGGGGCGGACCTCAGGGACCCAACTCACAGGGCAAGGCAAAACCATATGGACAGGTCTATGCTCTGTAGCAGACTTCTAGTGAACCTCATCTCTCAGGAACATTCTTGGCTCCTATAGAGACACTTCTGTGTGTGAAGCTGCGTACCTAACATAGGGGCACAGAGAGCCTGATTCTCTCAGTTCATTTTGACCCTGTCGTTCAGAAAACAGCTTGAAAATCCATAAAATGCTCTCCCTGACCGCTGAGAGAATTCTCACTGCTGTAGCCCTTGGCACTTTGTAGAAATCCGCACCCAAACGCTTCTCCAAATAGGCCTGGGTCCTAGTTCGGAGGAACAGGCAATGGTGGAACTGAGGCCAGCAAGGCAACAGTCAGGTTTCACACACTCTGGCAGCCTGCTCCTCCAGGGACAGTAAGGCCTCTTTTTCTCTGCAGGAGATTCGCTTGCCTTACTTCCTGTGAACAGCGTTTCCCAGCCTCAGCGAAGCCGTTCCTGGAGATCTTTTCTCAGGGACAGTTTCCCCGGAGGTGTGGTGGACCTCGGGGACCCAACTCACAGGGGAAGGAAAAACCACATGGACAGGTCTATGCTCTGTAGGAGAGGTTTAGTGAACCTAATCTCTCAGGAACATTCTTGGCTCCTATAGAGACAACTCTGTGTGTGAAGCTACACTCCCAACATTGGGGAACAGGGATCTTGGTTCTCTCCGTGGGGTGCTGATGCTTTGTAGCAAAGCACCTGCTTGAGAATCCATCCTCTTAGGCTTCCCTCGCCTTTACAGAAGTCTCATTGCTGTAGCCCTTGGCAGTTTTAAAGAAGAAGACCCTTACACTTCATAAAGTAGGCCCTTGTCCTAGTTTGAATGGAAAGGCAATAGCTGAGCTGAGGCCAATAAGGAGCCAGTCCCCTCTGACACATTCCCGAAGCCTGCTCCTTCATAGAATATAACTCTAGAATCTTGGAATGTCTTTGCAAGGCTGGCAAAGGGCAGTCAGGAACCAGCACCCTGCCTCTGGAATTACCGACTTCTGAGCAGATCTGGAGGTCTCCTTTAGGAGAAGCTAACCCATTCCTTCCAAATAGAGGCTTCAAAACACAGGCAGGTTGGCGGCCTTTCGTGCCCGAAGGAGGCTTGCTTTTCTCTCCTCCTATGAACTCCAGTTCCCAGCCTCTGGGAAAAGCATATCTTGAAGATATTTTCTCAGGGCTTGTTTCCACGGAGCTGGGGCCGAGCCCGGGGCCCAAAGGCACAGGGGAAGGCAAGACCACATGGACAGGTCTATGCTCTGTAGCAGACCTCTAGTGAGCCTCATCTCTCAGGAGCATTCTTGGCTCCTATAGAGACACCTCTGTGTGTGAAGCTGCGTACCTAACATAGGGGCACAGAGAGCCTGATTCTCTCTGTTCATTTTGACGCTGTCATTCAGAAAACAGCTTGAGAATCCATAAAATGCTCTCCCTTACCACTGAGAGAATTCTCACTGCTGTAGCCCTTGGCACTTTGTAGAAATCTGCACCCAAACGCTTTTCCAAGTAGGCCTGGGTGCTAGCTCGGATGAACAGGCAATGGCGGAGCTGATGCCAGTAAGGCAACAGTCAGGTTTCACACACTCTGGCAGCCTGCTCCTCCAGGGACTGTAAGGCCTCTTTTACTCTGCAGGAGATTCGCTTGCCTTACTTCCTGTGAACAGCATTTCCCAGCCTCGGCGAAGCGGTTCCTGGAGATCTTTTCTCAGGGACAGTTTCCCCGGAGGTGTGGCGGACCTCGAGGACCCAACTCACAGGGGAAGGCAAAACCACATGGACAGGTCTATGCTCTGTAGGAGAGGTTTAGTGAACCTAATCTCTCAGGAACATTCTTGGCTCCTATAGAGACAACTCTGTGTGTGAAGCTACACTCCCAACATTGGTGCACAGGGAGCTTGATTCTCTCCGTGGGGTGCTGATGCTTTGTGGCAAAGCACCTGCTTGAGAATCCATCCTCTTAGGCTTCTCTCACCTTGACAGAGGTCTCATTGCTGTAGCCCTTGGCAGTTTGCAAAGAAGAAGACCCTTACCCTTCATAAACTAGGGCCTTGTCCTAGTTTGAATGGAAAGGCAATAGCTGAGCTGAGGTCAATAAGGAGCCAGTCCCGTCTGACACATTCCCGAAGCCTGCTCCTTCATGGAAAATAACTCTAGAATCTAGGAATATCTTTGCAAGGCTAGCAAAGGGCAGTCAGGAACCAGTACCCTGCCTCTGGAATTACCGACTTCTGAGCAGATCTGGAGGTCTCCTTTAGGAGAAGCTAACCCATTCCTTCCAAATAGAGGCTTCAAAACACAGGCAGGTGGGCTGCCTTTTTGTTCCCGATGGAGGCGTGCTTTTCTCTCCTCCTACGAACCCCGGTTCCCAGACACTGGGAAAAGTGGATCTTGAAGATATTTTCTCAGGGGTTGTTTCCACGTAGCTGGGGCCGAGCCTGGAGACCCAAAGGCACAGGGGAAGGCAAGACCACATGGACAAGCCTTTGCTCTTTAGTATAGCTCTAATGAACCTCACCCTGTCAGGATCTTTCTTGATTCCTACGGAGACACACCTGTGTGTGAAGCTGCGGCTACAGAGAGCCTGATTCCCTCCGTTTACCGCTGAGTCTGCATTGCCAAGCAACAGCTTGGGAAAGCAGCCTGGGGCACTTCCCTTCCCTCGGACAGAGCTCTCCTTGCGGTAGGCCTTGGTAGTTTGCATACAATGGGGCCCTAAGCCCTCTGCAAGTTGGCCTGGCTCCTAGGTCCAAAGGGCAGGCCAGAGCGGAGCTGAGGCTGTCAGGCTCCAGACACATCTCCCATACTCCTACATCCTGCTCCTACCCGGGCGTGAACGCTAGAAGCTGGGAAGGTACCTGGACCGTGCAGGGGCGGGGCGAACGCGGGCGGCGTGGGGCGGGGGTCGGCTTCTGGCGGGGGTGGGGGCGGGCTTCCCAGTTGTGCTCTCAGAGGTGGACACTGAGGCTGAAAACTCGCCGGGAGCGCACCCGGGACTGGGTAAACCCGGGCTGCGGGGGTCGAGATTCAGATGGCTTTGGGTGGGGGTCGGTCCCAGTTGTGCTCCCAGGGTCGCCACTGCGGCTGGGAACGCGCAGGGAGCGCGGCAGGGGCGGGGCTAACCCTGGCGGAGCGGGGCGGGGTTGGCTCACGGGGGGGATGGGAGGGGTTCCCAGTTGCGCTCTCGGGGGTTGCAACTGCGGCTGGGAACGCCCATTTCGTCCGCTCCTGGGTCCCCAAGGATCGCCATCCCGTGGGTGCAGCGGAGGGCTGCGGACCACAGGTAAGGGAACTGGGACTGCGTGGAGCAGGGAACCAAGTATTCCGCCGTCTGTTGGCACATTCTCGGAGCTCCCCAACCTGGCGGTCGCAGAAAGGCCTTGCCTTTGGGGTCAAGGCCTTTACCGCTCCACCCCTCTGCTGAAAAATCTCAGAGTCTGCGCGGTTTTTCCAAGCAGCCTAGTGTCCGCTGGAAGTCCAAGGGACAGAACACTGAACTCTGGCCGGCTGGCCCAGCCCTCTTCTGGCACTTTGTAAGCCAGCGGGCCCTTGAGCACCTGCTGGGATGGGAAAGGGAAGGGTCCATGGATTGCACCCTAGAAACTTAGTAGGGTGCATGGATTTCAAACCCTGGTGGCCGCCCAGGCAGCAAAGAAGGGGGGAGGGCACCTTGCTGCCCTTTCATGGCAGAATCTGTGGTTGTCCAGCTGCGTGGGCCTTTTCATGAGGACCCTGTGCAATAAAAGTTTGGTGTTTTGGAACTGAATAATTAGAACGTGTAAAAGCTTTAAATTATGTGGTGGTGTAATTAAAAAACAAAACAAAACAAAACCAAGCTCCAAGTGTTTTGCAAATGGAGGTTTAAATATTGAAGGACTGTATTCCTTGCACTGTGGCATTCTATCAAGAAGTGTGCAGGATTTTTTTTTTTAAAGAAAAGTGTTCGAAGTGAGGGAAACAGGAAACCCAGAGGTGCCCCTGTATATTGGGGAAGGCCTTAGGAGGTCACTTGGAAATGCTGCTGGCTGTGGGGGAGGGGGTCAGATGGGCTGTGCAGGCTTGTCCTTTGCATGGATGTTCTTGTGTGTGGAAACCCAGCTCGGAGCCATCTCCTGATGTGTAAGAATTTCGCAGACAAACCTTGAGCTAAGCAATGCATTTTTTCCTAAGAAAATGTTTGTCTTAAGCGATGTAAATATCCTATGTATTTCCGCTAGACTCTGGCTTCAGGTCGGTTCCCCCAAAAGGCTCAGAAGCGATTTGAACAAAACAGCATATTTTCCTCCTAGCTTGTTCTCCTTATCTATGTTAAGGAAATGATATATTTGCCTTCAATACTGCCTTTCTTCAAGATTCATGTCAATCAAGTTTTGGCCCGGGATGACTCACCTGCTGCCAATATTATCTCAATGCATGTCGTGGGGGAGGGGCCTGGTGCCATTCCCTGAAACAGTTCCTTTCTTTCCTTAGCTGACTGCTAGTGCCTGTAGAATATCTGGCTAAAGACCAGCAGGGGGTACTCTTACTACCCACCCCCACCCCGCCTCGAGTCTAAGTCAGCAGCTTTCTTTATCTCTTTCATACTTTAATAACACTTGATGACACAAAAGCTCTGAGCGATCAAATCATATCAAATCTTCATTTCAGATTGAAGATGCATTCCATGGTATTGCCATCTTAAGTCTTTCCATCGTTATGGAATATCTGTCCATGTATTCAGGATAGTTTTCAGCCAGGGTGTATAATTTCCAGTGTGCCAGTCTTGTCATCCTCGTTACATCCATGGCAAAGTGTTTTATTCATGTTGATATTATTGAAAGGGAATTTTTTAAAATTCCTTTTCAGATTATTATCTGCTAATGTATACAGATAAAACTGTGTAATCATTCATTTTTATCAGTTTGGACAGCTTGATAGTTGTCTTTAATTTCTTTACTTTCTGACACTTTAAGATTATCCTGGGACACATATGTAATGCCTCACCCCTAAATTCAGACATGTGTTCAAAGAACTTCTGTCCTTTTATTTATTTATTTATTCTTTAACATTGAAATCGTTTTGACTATGCTGGGTGTTTGTTGCTAGATGGAAGTAGCTAGGACCTCTGGACTGCAGTCTCTCATCTCTTGCTGACCTCTTGTTGACCTCTGCAGAATCCTGGTAGGTGGGAGCTTGTTAGTTCCTTGTTCCTTATCAGAACCTCCTGTGGTAAGTGTTTTTCTCTTCTCTGTTGCCTGGTAAGGGTGGGTGGTCATGGGCATCCCAAAGTTGGCTAGAAGTCAATTATTTAGGCAGGCTTGTGCACAGATATGGGAGAAGGCAATGGCACCCCACTCCTGGAAAATCCCAAGGATGGAGGAGCCTGGTAGGCTGCAGTCCATGGGGTGGCTAAGAGTCGGACACCACTGAGTGACTTCATTTTCACTTTTCACTTTCATGCATAGGAGGAGGAAATGGCAACCCACTCCAGTGTTCTTGCCTAGAGAACCCCAGAGACTGCGGGGCCTGGTGGGCTGCCATCTATGGCGTGGCACAGGGTCGGCCTCAACTGAACCACTTAGCAGCTGCAGCAGCAGCAGCAGCAGTGCATAGATATCAAAGGGGATGAGAACAGTCAGGTAGGATCACATATGTCATCGTGAAACAATACTTCTCCTCTTAGCCAAAGCTAACGAAAGATTTCTGTTCTAGGTCAACCTAGAAGATATCACTTAAGAGGTAAAGAAACTTAAACTCCATTAGCAAAGGCAGTTCAACATCTCAAGAAAACTTGTGCTAGGCACAAAACCCTTTTCTGGGGGCCTACTTTCCCTACAACCTCCTTATCCCATTCTGTACCCATTCCTTTGCTTCTCCCGTCCTGAAAATGCCACCTGTAAGACAGAACTACTTCGTTTTCCTTCTTAAAGTGTGATTGCATTCCATACATTCTTGTAATAACAAGTCATACATTTCCCTTCAGCAACCAAGAACTGACTCTTATATTGGCATTTGATAGATTGGTGAGCATACCTATCAGTGATAATAGCGCCCACCCCGCTTCCTGCAAGAACAGAACAAAACAAAACAAAACAAAAAAATTGCTTTCTTACATTTAATATGTTCGGATGGTGCCAGTCACTATTCATGCAGAGTCAAAAATCTCTTTTGTTTCTGTGTAAAAGGGAGGTCCTTTCAAGTCGTGAATGTTTAAGAAGTTTCATTTATTTGGAAGTGACCTAGCTATTCAATACACTGTCGTCACTTAGTTTAGCACCAGGATAGAAACTCAGGTAACCAAAACACCTGGAGGAACGATTGTAAGTTCAGTTCAGTTCAGTTGCTCAGTCGAGTCTGACTCTTTGGGACCCCGTGGCCTGCAGGACGCCAGGCTTCCGTGTCCATCACCAACTCCAGGGGCTTGCTCAAACTCATGTCCATCGAGTCAGTGATGCCATCCAACCATCTTATCCTCTGTCATCCCCTTCTCCTCTGCCTTCAATCAAGACTATGAGAGGCAGATATTTTAGAGTATAATTATTGTTAAGAGTTTATCTAAAAGCTCATATCACATTTACATATTTTACATTGGTTGTTGCTGTTTCCAGGTACTTTCTTGCTGACAAGCTTGTGACACATATAACAATAGAGCAATTTTTACCTCAGAAGAAACCTAGGCACCATGAACATGTTGTGCTTAATGTTGTTGACTCTTAGACATGTCTATAGTGGAGGAGCAAAACCAAAAATACTAGATATTTAATATTGACTAGTTCCCAGTTCACGGGACTCTGACATTCATTTAGGTCAATGTTTTCTTGTATTTCCAGCAGTTTGATTTGGAAGGGCTGCCTTGTCTTGAGACCATTGAAATCAGAACTCAGAACTTGAGCAATATTATCAAAAAACACAAGGCTCACACTGACATATACCTTAATCCAGACAGACAGACATGACATCTTCCAGTTTTCCGCCTGAGATTTAAAATATTTCTTTGAGCCGTTTTCCTGGGGAGTGGTGGGGGGGGGCAGTGGGGGTGGCAGCGAGGCAGGCTTGGGTAACAAGCTAATTGTTGGTCATTGCATATGCAAAGAACCAGCTTTCCGGGTTCCAAGGAAAAAAGCTTCCTTGGTACCCAATTTTGTTTGGATCTATAGACTCTCATGGCCCTCCTAGGTCAGGACATCTTTCCTTTCTGTAGTCCTCGTTTTATCCCTAAATCATAGACAGCTTGGATTGTCTCTGTGGGGTGGATGTATTGTCCTCGTGTTTGACCTGGCGGCAGTAGCGAGGTCCGAGAGCCTCTCCTGGAACAGGGCGTGGGGACAGGGCTCACCGGGAGCCCCTGGTGGAAGTGGGCAATGCGCCGGGAGCGCGCCAGGGGCGGAGCGATCCCAGGCGGCGCGGGTCGGGGTTCCGGTCGGGAGGGGGTGGGGGGTGGTAACAGTTGTGCTCTCGGGGGTCCCCACTGCAGCTGGAAACGTGCTGGGAGTGCGGCAGGGGCGGGGTGAATCCTGGTGGCGCGGGGCGGGGTTCGGCTCCTGGCGGGGGTGGGGGAGGGCTTCCCAGTTGTGCTCTCGGTGGTGACCACTGAGGCTGGAAACGCGCCGGGAGCGCACCCGGGGCGGGGTAAACCTGGGCTACGCGGGTCGAGATTTAGATGGCTGTGGGTGGGGGTTCGGTCCCAGTTGTGCTCTCGGGGGTCGCCACTGCGGTTAGGAACGCCCATTTCCTACGCTAATGTGTCCCCAAGGATCCACATCTAGTGGGTGCAGCGGAGGGCTGCGGGCCACAGGTCAGAGAACTGGGACTGCTTGGAGCAGGGAACCACGTATTCCGCCCTCTGTTGGCACATTCTCGGAGCTCCCCAACCTGGCGGTTGCAGAAAGGCCTCGCCCTTGGTGTCAAGGCCTTTACCGCTCCACCCCTTTGCTGAAAAATCTCAGTCTGCACGGTTTTCCCAAGCAGCCTAGTGTCCCCTGGAGGTCCAAGGGACAGAACCCTGAACTCTGGCCGGCTGGCCCAGCCCTGCTTCTGGCACTTTGTAGGCCAGCGGGCCCTGGAGCACCTGCTAGGATGAGAAAGGGAAGGGTCCGCGAATTGCACCCTAGAAAGTTAGTAGGGTGCATGGATTTCAAACCCTGGTGGCCGCCCAGGCAGCAAAGAAGGGGGGAGGGCACCTTGCTGCCCTTTCATGGCAGAATCTGTGGCTGTCCTGATGCGTGGGCCTTTTCATAGGGACCTTGTGCAATAAAAGTTTGGTGTTTTGGTACTGAATAATTAGAAATTGTAAAAAGTTTAAATTATGTGGTGGTGTAATTAAAAAACAAAACAAAACAAAACCAAGCCCCAAGTGTTTGGCACAGGGAGGTTTAAGTATTGAAGGCCTGTTTTCCTTGCACTGTGGCATTCTATCAAGAAGTGTGCAGGATTTTTTTTTTTTTTTAAGAAAAGTGTTCGAAGTGAGGGAAACAGGAAACCCAGAGGTGCCCCTGTATTTTGGGGAAGGCTTTAGGAGGTCACTTGGAAATGCTGCGGGCTGTGGGGGAGGGGGGCAGATGGGCTGTGCAGGCTTGTCCTTTGCATTCATGTTCTTGTGTGTAGAAACCCAGCTCGGAGCCATCTCCTGATGTGTAAGAATTTCGCAGACAAACCTTGAGCTAAGCAATGCATTTGTTCCTGAGGAAATGTTTGTCTTAAGCGATGTAAATATCCTATGTATATCCGCTGGACTCTGGCTTCAGGTCGGTTCCCCCAGTAGGCTCAGAAGCGACTTGAACAAAACAGTATATTTTCCTCGTACCTTGTTCTCCTAATCTATGTTAAGGAAATGATATATTTGCCTGGAATACTGCCTTTCTTCAAGATTCATGTCAATCAGTTTTTGGCCCAGGATGACTCACCTGCTGCCAATGTGACCTCAAGGCATGTCGTGGGGGAGGGGCCTGGTGCCATTCCCTGAGACAGTGCCTTTCTTTCCTTAGCTGACTGCCAGTGCCTGTAGAATATCTGGCTAGAGACCAGTAGGGCGTACACCCCGCCTCAAGTCTAAGTCAGCAGCTTTCTCTATCTCATTTATACTTTAATAACAATCGATGACACAAAAGCTCTGAGCGATCAAATCATATCAAATCTTCATTTCAGATTGAAGATGCATTCCATGGTATTGCCATCTTAAGTCTTTCCATCGTTATGGAATATCTGTCCATGTATTCAGGATAGTTTTCAGCCAGGGTGTATAATTTCCAGTGTGCCAGTCTTGTCATCCTCGTTACATCCATGGCAAAGTGTTGTATTCATGTTGACATTATTGAAAGGGAATTTTTTTAAATTCCTTTTCAGATTATTATCTGCTAATATATACAGAAAAAACTGTGTAATCTTTCGTTTTTATCAGTTCGGACAGCTTGATAGTTGTCTTTAAATTCTTTCCTTTCTCATACTTTAAGATTTTCCGGGCACCGTACATGTACTGCCTCACCCCTAATCTCAGTCATGTGTTCAAAGGACTTCTGTCCTTTATTTGTTTACTTATTTTTTGCAACATTGAATTCGTTTTGACTATGCTGGGTCTCTGCTGCAAGATGGAAGTTGCTAGGACCTCTGGACTGCAGTCTTCCATCTCTTACTGACCTCTTGTTGACCTCTGCAGAATCCTGGTTGGCGGGAGCTTGTTAGTTCCTTGTTCCTTACCAGGACCTCCTGTGGTAAGTGTTTTTCTCTTCTCTGTTGCCTGGTAAGGGTGGATGGTCATTGGCATCCCAAAGCTAGCTAGAAGTCAATGATTTAGGCAGGCTTGTGCATAGATATGGGAGAAGGCAATGGCACCCCACTCCAGTACTCTTGCGTGGAAAATCCCATGGATGGAGGAGCCTGGTAGGCTGCAGTCCATGGGGTGGTTAAGAGTCGGACACCACTGAGTGACTTCACGTTCACTTTTCACTTTCATGCATGGGAGGAGGAAATGGCAACCCACTCCAGTGTTCTTGCCTAGAGAACCCCAGGGACTGCGGGGCCTGGTGGGCTGCCCTCTATGGGGTCGCACAGAGTCGGACACGACTGAAACGACTTAGCAGCAGTGGCGGCGGCAGCAGCAGCAGAAGCAGTGCATCGATATCAAAAGGGCTGCAAACAGGAAGGAAGGATCACATATGTCACCGTGAAACACTACTTCTCCACTTAGCCAAAGCTAACCAAAGATTTCTGTTCTAGGTCAACCTAGAAGAGATCACTTAAGAGGTAAAGAAACTTAAACTCCATTAGCAAAGGCAGTTCGACATCTCAAGAAAACTTGTGCTAGGCACAGAACTCTTTTCTGGGGGTCCACTTTCCCTACAACCTCCTTATCCCATTCTGTACCCATTCCTTTGCTTCTCCCATCCTGAAACTGCCACCTGTAAGACAGAACTACTTCGTTTTCCTTCCTCAAGTGCCATTGCATTCCACATACTTTCTTGATATAACAAGTCATACATTTCCCTTCAGCAACCAAGACCTGACTTTTATATTGGCATTGGCTATAGCCCGCCCCCCTCCCCCCACCCCCAAGAACAGAACAAAACAAAACAAAACAATTGCTTTCTTACATTTAACATGTCAGGATGGTGCCAGACACTATTCATGGAGAGTCAAAAATCTCTTTTGTTTCTGTGTAAAAGGGAGGTCCTTTCAAGTCGTGAATGTTTCAGAACTTTCATTTATTTGGAAATGACCTAGCTATTCAATACACTGTCGTCACAAGGATAGAAACTCGGGTAACCAAAACACCTGGAGAAACGTTTGTTAGTTCAGTTCAGTTCAGTTGCTCAGTCGTGTCTGACTCTTTGGGACCCCGTGGCCTGAAGGACACTAGGCTTCCGTGTCCGTCACCAACTCCAGGGGCTTGCTCAAACTCATGTCCATCGAGTCAGTGATGCCATCCAACCATCGTATCCTCTGTCATCCCCTTCTCCTCTGCCTTCAATCAAGACTATGAGAGGCAGATATTTTAGAGTATAATTATTGTAAAGAGTTTGTCTAAAAGCTCATATCACATTTACATTTTTTACTTTTGTTGTTGTCGTTTCCAGGTAGTTTCTTGCTGACAAGCTTGTGACAGATATAACAATAGAGCAATTTTTACCTCAAAAGAAACCTAGGCACTATGAACATGTTGTGCTTAATGTTGTTGACTCTTAGACATGTCTATAATGGAGGAGCAAAACCAAAAATACTAGATATTTAATATTGACTAGTTCCCAGTTCACGGGACTCTGACATTCATTTAGGTCAATGTTTTCTTGTATTTCCAGCAGTTTGATTTGGAAGGGCTGCCTTGTCTTGAGACCTTTGAAATCAGAACACAGAACTTGAGCAATATTATCAAAAAACACAAGGCTCACACTGACACATACCTTAATCCAAACAGACAGACAAGACATCTTCCAGGTTTCCGCCTGAGATTTAAAATATTTCTTTGAGCCAGTCTTCTGGGGAGTGGGGGGATGGGGGTGACAGTAAGGCAGGCTTGGGTAACAAGCTAATTGTTGGTCATTGCATATGCAAAGAACCAGCTTTCCGGGTTCCAAGGAAAAAAGTTTCCTTGGTAACCAACTTTGTCTGGTTCTATAGAATATCATGGCCCTCCTAGGTCAGGTCATCTTGCCTTTCTGTAGTCCTCGTTTTATCCCTAAATCATAGACAGCTTGGATTGTCTCTGTGGGGTGTATGTATTGTCCTCATGTTTGACCTGGCGGCAGCAGCGAGGTCCGAGAGCCTCTCCTGGAACCGGGCGTGGGGACGGGGCTCACCGAGAGCCGCTGGTGAAGGTGGACAGCGCCCCTGGAACGCGGCAGGGGCGGGGCGAACCCGGACGGCACAGGGCGGGTGTCGGCTCCTGGCGGGTTTAGGGGAGGGCTTCCCAGTTGTGCTCTCGGAGATGGCCACTGCGGCTGGAAACGCGCCGGGAGCACAGCCAGGGTGGGGTAAACCTGGGCTGCACAGGTCGAGATTCCGCTCGCTGTGGGTGGGGGGTCGGTCCCTGTTGTGCTCCCGGGGGTCGCCAATGTGGCTGGGAACCCGCCGGGAGCCCAGCAGGGCCGGGGCAAAACCTGGCGGCGCAGGGCGGGGTGGGGGTCCGTTCGCAGCGGGGGTTGGCTCCTGGCGGGGGTGGGGGAGGGCTTTCCAGATGTGCTGTTGGGGGTCGCCATTGCGGCCGGAAATGCCCATTTCGTGAACTCCTGGATCCCCAAGGATCGGCATCCATTGGCCACAGCAGAGGGGTGCGGAACACAGGTAAGGGAACGGGGACTGCGTGGAGCAGGGAACCATGTATTCCGCCCTGTGTTGGCACAGTCTCAGAGCTCCCCAACCTGGCGGTCGCAGGAAGGCCTCGTCTTTGGGGTCAAGGCCTTTACCACTCCACCCCTCTGCTGAAAAACCTCAGAGTCTGCGCGGTTTTCCCAAGCAGCCTAGTGTCCGCTGGAAGTCCAAGGGACAGAACCCTGAATTCTGGCCGGCTGGCCCAGCCCTGCTTCTGGTACTTTGTAGGCCAGCGGGCCCTGGAGCACCTGCTAGGATGGGAAAGGGAAGGGTACGCGAATTGCACCCTGGTGGCCGCCGAGGCAGCAAAGAAGGGGGGAGGGCACCTTACTGCCCTTTAATGGCAGACAGAATCTGTGGCTGTCCTGCTGCGTGGGCCTTTTCATGGGGACCTTGTGCAATAAAAGTTTACCGGTGAACTTAGGGAACTTCCCAGTGTGCTTCTGACAGATGAGGGATGCTGTGGAGTTGGCGGGGCCTCTCAGGACTCTGCTGGGTTTGGCGCAATGGAAGAGGGCCTCATCTCCAGGGAAGGCAGGAACCTCAGGCTTCCTCTCCGTTTCGGACTCCGACCGCAGGGTCCCTGCAGAGTTGGGACAGGAGAGTCAGGAATCGTCTTGTCTGAGGAAGGGAACTCCGCTTGCCTCTCAAGGTGCTCAGGGGGTCTCAGGCCCCTTGTTGAGCTGTGTGTGGAACCTGCGGGTGTTTCCGGAAATGCACGACGGTGACAGTGCCCCTTCGTGTTGTGCCTTCACCCACTGGGTTGCCTTCGAAGAGGTGTCTGGGCCTCGGGTTCTTTTCAAGAGCGGACAGGGAAATAGGGGTCTTTCGGCATGTGGGACAACCCACGGGGCTAGTCTCAAATTTCCTAGTGAGGCCGGCTTCATCCTGACGTGTGCCGGGAAGGCCGGGGACCCTTCCAGACAACGCAGGGGGATCGACTCTCCTGTCGCCATCAGGAGGGGAGAAGGGGCTCAGATGAAGTGGGGCCGGAACCCTCGGTGTTACCCTCGAGGGAAACCGGCGTGTGGGGGACTTTTGGGGGTTGCATGAAAGGAGTCAGGGACCATTTCGCACTTCAGGACAGAACCTGGGACTTCCCTTGAGACGCCGTAGCGGGCAAGGGCCTCATCTTGCGAAGACGTTGGAACCATGTGGATTTTCTCGAGTTGCGGCGGGATTCTAGAGTTACGACGGGGATTTCAGGCTTCCTCTTGTGTTGGCCCCGGGAAGCCTAATCTTCCATTCGAGTTGCGAGGGAAAGCTTGGGGTTGCACTCGAGTCACTGCAGGGCCAAAGAGACCTCATTTAGGCCTGTGTCCGGGACTTAACGTTCCTCTCAAGGGAAGACAGGGATCTCAGGGTGGCGTTCCAGACTCCCCCGGGGAGTCAGGCCTAGATTCGAGGGCAAGCAAAGGATGCCGCTCTCCTCTCAAGTCGCGACGCAGATCTCTTGGAGCCCACTGAGTGGCCTCAAGGGAGTCAGGCCTTCTCTTCAGTTTGGAGAGAGGACTCAGGATTGCGGTCTGGGTCAGGCAGGAAAAGAAGGCCCTCACCTCGCGAGGATGGGGGCTTCTCAGGGGTTTCCTCGAGCTGCGGCGCCCGTGGGGGTTTTCTCACGAGGCAAGACGAGGATCTCAGGGAGCCTCTCGTGCGGTGCCAGGGAAGTCAGGTCTCTGTGCGCGTGGCGAGGGGGAGCACGTCATGGCTCTCGAGTCATGGGAGAGGACTAGGGCCTCCAGACGCGTTGAAGAAGGACACTCGAGGTCTTTCTGGGGTTGCGGCGGGAAAGCCTCATTTCCCTCGACTTCTGCCGGGGACCTGAGGGAACTTCCCATGGTGCCTCTGATAGGTGAGGGATGCTGTGGAGTTGGCGGGGCCTCTCGGGACTCCGCTGGGCTTGGCGCAATGGAAGAGGGCCTCATCTCGAGGGGAGACAGGAAACTTAGGCTTCCTCTCCTTTTCGGACTCCAACCACAGGGTCCCTGCAGAGTTGGGACAGGAGAGTCAGGCCTCGTCTTGTCTGAGGAAGGGAACTCCGCTTGCCTCTCGAATTGCTCAGGGTGTCTCACGCACCTCGTCGAGCTGTGTGTGGAAACCGCGGGTTTTTCCGGACGACTCACGGGGGTGTCAGTGCCCCTTCGAGTGGTACCTTCACCCACAGGGTTGCCTTCGAAGAGGGGTCCGGGCCTCGGGTCCTTCTCAAGAGCGGACCGGGGAATCGGTGGCGTTCGGCATGTGGCACCACCCACGTGGCTCGTCTCGAATTTCCCCGTGAGACCGGCCTCATCCTGAGGTGCGCCGGGAAGGCCGGGAACCCCTTCTGGACCACGCAGGGGAATCGCCTCTCCTGTCGCGATCAGGAGGGGAGAAGGGCCTCAGATGAAGCTGTGCCGGGACTCTCGGTGTTCCCCTCGATGGAACCCGGCGTGTTGGGGAACTTTTGGGTGTCGTACGAAGGGTGTCAGGTACCGTTTCGCACTTCAGGGTGGAACATGGGACTTCCCTTGAGACACCGTAGTGGGCAAGGGCCTCATCTTGCGAAGACGTTGGAACCACGTGTTTTTTCTCGATTTGCGGCGGGATTCTCGAGTGACGACGGGGATTACAGGCTTCCTCCTCTGTTTGCCCTGGGAAGCCCCGTCTTCCATTCGAGTGGCGAGGGAAAGTGGGGGCTGCCTTGAGTCACTGCAGGGCCAAAGAGACCTCATCTAGGCGTGTGTCCAGGACCTAATGTTCCTATCCAGGGAAGGCAGGGATCTCGGGGTTGCATTCCAGGATCCCCCGGGGTGCCAGGCCTCGTCTCGAGGGGAAGCCAAGGATTCCGCTGTCCTCCCGAGTCGCGACGCGGATCTCTTGGAGCCCCCTAGTGGCCTCAGTGGAGTCAAGCCTCCTCTTCATTTTGGAGAGAGGGCTCGGGATTGTTCTCCAGGCCATGTAGGAAAAGAAGGCCCTTCACCTCGTGAGGACGGGGGCGTCTCAGGGGTTTCCTCGAGCTGCGGCGCCCGTGGGGGTTTTCTCGCGAGGCAAGACGAGGATCTCAGGGAGCCTCTCGTGCGGCGCCAGGGAAGTCAGGTCTCCCTGCGCCTGGCGAGGGGGAGTGCGTCATGGCTCTCGAGTCACGGGAGGGGACTAGGGCCTCGAGACGCGTTGAAGAGGGACTATCGAGGTCTTTCTCGGGTTGTGTCGGGAAAAGTCATTTCCCTCGACTTCTGCCAGGGACCTTAGGGAACTTCCCAGGGTGTCTCTGAGAGTTGATGGATACTGTGGAGTTGGCGGGGCCTCTCGGGACTCCGCTGGGTTTGTCGCAATGGAAGAGGGCCTCATCTCGAGGGGAGGCAGGAACCTCAGACTTCCTCTCTGTTTCGGACTCAGACCGCAGGGTCCCTGCAGAGTTGGGACAGGAGAGTCAGGCTACGTCTTTTCTGAGGAATGGAACTCCGCTTGCCTCTCGAGTTGTTCATCGGGTTTCAGGCCCCTTGTCAAACTGTGTGTGGAATCTGCAGGTTTTTCCAGACGATGCATGGGGGTGTCAGTGATCCTTCGATTTGTGCCTTCATCCACAGGGTTGCCTTCGAAGAGGTGTCCGGGCATCGGGTTCTTATGAAGAGCGGACTGGGAAATCGGGGTCATTCAGCATTTGGCAGCACCCACGTGGGTTGTCTCGAATTTCCTCATGAAACCGGCCTCATCCTGAGGTGTGCCACGAAGGTCATGAAACTCTTCCAGACAAAGCAGAGGAATCGACCCTCCTGTGGCGATCAGGAGGGGAGAAGTGGCTCAGATGAAGTGCTGCTGGGAACCTCGGTGTTTCCCTCAAGTGAGACAGGTATGTCGGGTAACTTTTGGGGTCACATAAAGCGTTCCAAGTACCGTTTCACTCTTCAAAATGGAACGTTGGACTTCTCTTGAGGTGCTCCAGCGGGCAAGGGCCTCATCTTGGAATGACTGCGGAACCACTTGGTTTTTCTCGAGTTGCGGTGGGATATTTGAGTTACCACAGGGAATTCATGCTTCCTCTTGTGTTGGCCCACAAAAGTCTTATCTTCCATTCGAGATTTGAGGAAGAGCTGGAGGTGCGCTCTAGTCACTGAAGGCAAAAGAGACCCCACCAAGGCTTGTGTGCAGGACCTAATGTTCATCTCAAGACTCGACAGAAATCTCGGGGTTGCATTCCAGACTCACCTTGCAGTCAGGCCTCGTCTCGAGGGGAAGCAAAGGACTCTGCTCTCCTCTCGAGTCGGACGGGTATGTCTTGGAGCCCACTGAGTGGCTTAAAGGGAGTCAAACCTCCTCTGGTGTTTGGAGGGAGGACACGGGATTGCTCTCCAGGCAATGCATGAAATGAAGGCCCTCATCTCCCAATGACTGGGGCGTCTCGTAGGTTTTCTCGAGCTGTGGCGCTAGTGTGGGGTTTCTCACGAAGTAAGACTGGGAGCTCAGTGAGCCTCTCACGTGGTGCCAGGGAAGTCAGGTCTCTATGCACGTGGTGAGAGGGAGCCCGTCATTGTTCTCGAGTCATGGTAGGGGAATTGGGCCTGAAGACGTGTTAAAGAAGGACTCTCAAGGTCTTTCTTGGGTTGCAGCAGGAAACCCTGGGTTCCATCGACTTGTGCCAGTGACCTCAGGAAGCTTCTCAGCGTGCCTCTGAGAAGTCAGGGTCACTGTGGAGTTGGGAGGGGCCTCTCGGAACTCCACTGGGTTTGGTGCAATGGAAGAGGGCCTCATGACAAGTTGAGGCAGGAACCTCAGGGTTCCTCTCCTGGCTTCGAATGCGCCGGATCTGACTCGGATCCCAGAGTCCCTGCAGAGTTGGGACAGGAGAGTCAGGCCTCGTCTTGTGTGGAGGAATGGAACTCCGCTTGACTCTCGCGTTGTTCATGGGGTGACAGGCCACTTGTCGATTTGTATGTGGAACTTGCGGGTTTTTCTGGACGATGCACCAGGGTGTCAATGCCCCTTCGTGTTGTGCCTTGATCCACAGGATTGCCTTCGAGTTGGGTTCTGCCATCGGGTTCTTATCAAGAGCGGACCAGGGAATCGGGGTCTTTTGGCATGTCGCACCACCCATGAGGCTATGTCTCGAATTTCCTCGTGAGACTGGCCTCATCTTGATGTGCGCCAGGAAGGTCGGGAACGCCTTCCAGACAAAGCAGGGGAATCGAACCTCCTGTCGCGATCAAGAGGGGAGAAGAGTCTCAGATGAAGTGGTGCCGGGAACCTCGGTGTTCTCCTCAAGTGAGACTGGTATGTCGGGGAACTTTTGGGGTCGCATCAAGGGTTCCAAGTAACTTTTCGCTCTTCAATACGGAACGTGGGACTTCTCTTGAGACACTGTAGCGGGCAAGGGCCTCATCTTTTGATGACGGGGGAACCACGTGGTTTTTCTTGAGTTGTGGCGGGATTCTCGAGTTACGACGGGGAATTCAGGCTTCCTGTTCAACTGGCCCAGGGAAGTCCAGTTTTCATTCGAATTGCGAGTTAGAACTGGGGATTGCTCTCGAGACACTGCAGGGCCAAATAGACCTCATCTAGGCTTGTGTCCAGGACCTAATGTTCCTCTGCTGGGGCGACAGCGATCTCGGCATTGCATTCTCGACTCACCCGGGGAATCAGGCCTCGTCTCGAGGGGAAGCCAAGGACACCGCTCTCCTCTCGAGTCGCGACGGGTATATCTTGGAGCTCACTGTGTGGCCTAAAATGAGTCAAGCCTCCTGTGGAGTTTGGAGAGAGGACTCAGGATTGCTCTCCAGGCCATACAGCAAAAGAAGGCCCTCATCTCGTGAGGACTGGGGCGTCTCGTGTGTATTCTCGAGCTGCGGCTCCAGTGTGGTGTTGCTCACGAGGTATAATGGGGAGCTCAGGGAGCCTCTCCTGTGGCGCCAGGGAAGTCAGGTTTCTATGCGCGTGGCTAGGGGGAGCGCGTCATTGCTCTTGAGTCATGGTAGGGGAATCGCACCTCAAGACGCGTTGAAGAAGGACTCTCGAGGTCTTTTACGGGTTGGGGCAGGAAACCCTTGGTTCCCTCGACTTGTGCCGGTGATCTCAGGAAGGTCTAAGGGTGCCTCTGAGAAGTCAGGGATACTGTGCAGTTGGGAGGGGTCTCTCGGGACTCCACTGGGTTCGGTGCAATGGAAGAGGGCCTCATCTCGAGTGGAGGCAGGAAACTCATGTTTCCTCTCCTGACTTCCCCTGGGCCAGATCTGACTCGGATCGCAGTTTCGCTGCAGAGTTCGAACAGGAGAGTCAGGCCTCGTCTTGTGTGGAGGAATGGAACTCTGCTTGCCTCTCCAGTTGTTCACGGGGTGACAGGTCACTTCTCGAGCTGTGTGTGGTACCTGCGGGTTTCTCCGGACGATACCCGGGGGTGTCAGTGCCCCTTCGTGTTGTGCCTTCATCAAAAGGGTTATCTTCAAAGAGGTGTCCGGGCATTGGGATCTTATAAAGAGTGAACCGGGAAATCGGGGTCTTTCAGCATGTGTCACCATCCACGAGGCTATGTCTCGAATATCCTCGTGAGACCGGCCTCATCGTGAGATGCTCCAGGAAAGGCGGGAACCCCTTCAAGACAAAACAGGGGAATCAAACCTCCTGTCACGATCAGGAGGGGAGAAGGGGCCCAGATGTAGTGGTGCCGGGAACCTTGGTGTTCTCCTCGAGTCAGACCGGTGTGTCGAGGAACTTTTGAGGTCGCATCAAGGGTGCCAATACCGTTTCGCACTTCAAGACGGAACGTGGGACTTCTCTTGAGACGCTGTAGGGGGCAAGGGCCTCATCTTGCGATGACGGGGGAACCACGTGGCGTTTCTCGAATTGTGGCGGGATTCTCGAGTTTCGACGGGGAATACAGTCTTCCTCATGTGTTGGCCCAGGGAAGTCCTATCTTCCATTCGAGATTCAAAGGAGAGCTGGGGATTGTCCACGAGTCACTGCAGGGCAAAATAGACCTCATCTAGGCTTGTGTCCAGGACTTAATGTTCATCCCTAGGGGCGACAGGGATCTGGAGGTTGCATACCAGACTCACCCGGCGAATCAGGCCTCGTCTCGAGGGGAAGCAAAGAACTCCGCTGTCCTTTTGAGTCGTGATGGGTATCTCTTGGAGCCCACTGTGTGCCCTAAAGGGAGTCAAGCCTCCTGTGCTGTTTGGATAGAGGACTCGGGATTCCTCTCCAGGCCATGCAGGAAAAGAAGGCCCTCATCTCGCGATGACGGCGGCGTCTCGTGGGTTTTCTAGACTGCCGCGCTAGTGCCGGGTTTCTGACGAGGTACGAGAGGGAGCTCAGGGAGCCTCTCGTGTGGCTCCAGGGAAGTCAGGTCCCCATGAGATGGCTAGGGGGAGTTCGTCATTGCTCTCGAGTCATGGTAGGGTAATCGGGCCTCAAGACGGGTTGAAGAAGGACTCTCGAAGTCTTTCTCGGGTTACTGCATAAAACCCAGGGTTCCCTTGACTTGTGCCTGCGACCTCAGGGAGCTTCTCAGAGTGCCTCTGAGAAGTCAGGGATACTGTGCAGTTTGGAGGGTCCTCTCGAGACTCCTCTGCATTTGGTGGAATGTAAGAGGGACTCATCTCGAGTTGAAGCAGGAACCTCAGTGTTCCTCTCCATTTCTGACTCAGATCGCAAGGTCCCTGCATGTTGGTACAGGAGAGTCAGGCCTCGTATTTTCTGGAGGATGGGACTCCTCTTGCCTCTCGAGTTGTTCTCGAGGTGACAGGCCACTTGTCGAGCTGTGTATGTAACCTGCCCGTTTTTCCGGATGATGCACAGGTGTGTCAGTGCCCCTTCGTGTTGTACCTTCATACTCAAGGCTGCCTTCCAAGAGGTGTCCGAGCATCGGATTCTTATCAAGAGCGGACCGGGAAATTGGAGTCTTTCGGCAAGTGGCACCACCCACAAAGCTACATATCGAATTTACCCATGAGACCGGCCTCATCCTGAGTTGTGCAGGGAAGGTCGGGCCCCCTTGCAGACAAAGCAGGGGAATCGACCCACCGGTCGCCATCAGGAGGGGAGAAGGGGCTTAAATGAAGTGGTGCCGGGAACCTCGGTGTTCCCCTTGAGTGAGACCGGCGTGTTGGGGGACTTTTGGGGTCGCATCAAGGGTGCCAAGTACCATTTCGCATTTCAAGACGGAACCTGGGACATCGTTTGAAACGCTGTAGAGGGCAAGGGCCTCATCTTGCGATGACGGGAGAACCACGTGGTTTTGCTCGAGTTGCGGCGGTATTCTCGAGTTATGACCGGGAATTTAGGCTTCCTCTTGTTGGCCTTGAAATCCAATCTTCCATTCGGGTTGCGAGGGGGAGCTGGGGATTGCACTAGAGTCACTGCAGGGCAAAAGAGACCTAATCTAGGCTTGTGTCCAGGATCTAATGTTGCTCTCCAGGGGCGACAGGGATCTCGGGTTTGCATTCCAGACTCATCCGGGGAGTCAGTTCTCACCTCGAGGGTAAGCAAAGAATTCCGCTCTCATCTCGAGTCGCGATGGGTATCTCTTGGAGCCCAATGTGTGTACTAAAGGGAGTCAAGCCTCCTGTGGAGTTTGGAGAGAGGACTCGGGATTGGACTCCAGGCCATGCAGGAAAAGGAGGCCCTCATCTCGAGATGACGGTGGCGTCTCGTGGGTTTTCTCGAGCTGCGGCGCCAGTGTGGGGTGTCTCATGAAGTACCACGGGGATCTCAGGGAGCCTCTTGTGTGGCGCCAGGAAAATCCAGTATTCCTTTCGAGTTGCGAGTTAGAACTGGGGATTGCTCTCCAGTCACTGCAGGGCAAAACAGACATCATCTACGCTTGTGTCCAGGACCTAGTGTTCCACTACTGGGCCGACAGGGATCTCAGGGTTGCATTCTCGACTCACCCGGAGAGTCAGGCCTCGTCTTGAGGGGAAAAAAAGGACTCCACTCTCCTGTCGATTCGCGACGGGTATCTCTTGGAGCCCACTGCGTGGCGTAAAGGGAGTGAAGCCTCCTATGGAGTTTGGAGAGATGACTCGGGATTGTTTTCCTGGCCATGCAGGAAAAAAGGCCCTCATCTCGCGATGACGGGGGCGTCTCGTGGGTTTTCTCCAGCTGCGGCGCCAGTATCAGATTTCTCACGAGGTACGACGGGGAACTCAGAGAGCCTCTCGTGTGGTGCTAGGGACGTCAGGTCTCCGTGCATGTGGTGAAGGGGAGTGCGTGATTGCTCTCGAGTCATAGTAGGCGAATTGGGCCTCAAGACGCATTGAAGAAGGACTCTCGAGGTCTTTCTCGGGTTGCGGCAGGGAACCCTGGGTTCCCTCGACTTGTGTCGGTGACCTCAGGCAACTTCTCAGGGTGCCTCTGAGAAGTCAGGGACACTGTGGATTTGGGAGGGGCCTTTCGTTACTCAACTGGGTTTGGTGCAATCGAAGAGGGCCTCATCTCGAATGGAGGCAAGAACCTCAGGGGTCCTCTCCATTTCTGACTCGGGTCGCAGAGTATCTGCTGAGTATGGACAAGAGAGTCACGCCTCGTCTTCTGTGGAGGAATGGATCTCCGCTTGCCTTTCGAGTTGTTCACGGAGTGACAGGCCACTTGTTGAGCTGTGTGTGGAACCTGCGGGTTTTTCCAGACGATGCACAGGGGTGTCAGTGCCCCTTCGTGTTGTGCCTTCATCCAAAGGGTTGCCTTCAAAGAGGTGTCCGGGCATCGGGTTCTTTTCAAGAGCGTACCAGAAAATTGGGGTCTTTCAGCATGTGGTACCCACCCACGAGGCTACGTCTCGAATTTCCTCGGGAGACCGGCCTCATCCTGAGGTTCGCCGGGAAGGTAGGGAACCCCTTGCAGACAAAGCAGGGGAATCGATCCACCGGTCACGATGAGAAGGGGAGAAGGGGCTCAGATGAAGTGGTGCCGGGAACCTCGGTGGTCCCCTCGAGTGAGACCGGTATGTCACGGCACTTTTGAGGTCGCATCAAGGGTGCCAAGTACAGTTTCGCACTTCAAGACGGAACGTGGGAATTCTCTGGAGATGCTCTAGCGGGCAAGGGCCTCATATTGCGATGACGAGGGAAACACGTGGTTTTTCTCGAGATGCGGCGGGATTCTCGAGTTACGACGGGGAATTCAGGCTTCCTCTTGTGTTGGCCCAGGAAGTCCAATCTTCCATTCAACTTGTCACAGAGAGCTGTGGGTTGCTCTCGAGTCACTTCAGGGCAAAGAGTCCTCATCTAGGCTTGGGTCCAGGACGTAGTGTTCCTCTCCAGGGGCAACAGGGATATCGGGGTCGCATTCCAGTCTCACCTGGTGGGTCACGCCTCGTCTCGAGTGGAAGCAAAGGACTCCACTATCCTCTCGAGTCACGACGTGTAACTCTTGGAGCCCAATGAGTGGCCTAAAGGGAGTCAAGCGTCCTGTGTAGCTTGGACAGAAGGATCACGCTTGATCTGCATACCATTCAGTTAAAGATGGCCCTCCTCTCTTGATGACGGGAGCATCTCATGGGTTTTCTCGAGCTGCGGCGCCAGTGTGGGGTTTCTCACGAGATATGATGGGGAGCTCAGGGAGCCTCTCGTGCGGCGCCAGAGAAGTCAGGCCTCCATGCGTGTGGCCAGGCAGATCGCGTCATTGCTCTGGAGTCATGGGAGGGACTAGGGCCTCAAGACGCATTTAAGAAGGACTCTCGAGGTCTTTCTTGGGTAGGGGCGGGAAACACTTATTTCCCTCGACCTCTACCGGGGACCTTAGTGAACTTCCCAGGTGCCTCTGAGAGGTGAGGGATACTGAGGAGTTAGAGGGGCCTCTCGGGATTCGACTAGGTTTGACGAAATGAAAGAGGGCCTCATCTCGATTGGAGGCAGGAACCTCAGGCTTCCTCTCCATTTCTGACTCCGACCGCAGGGTCCCTGCAGGGTTGGGACAGGAGAGTCAGGCCTCGTCTTGTCTGAGTAATGGAACTCTGCTTGCCTCTTGAGTCGTTCAGTGGGTTTCAGGCCCCTTGTCGAGCTGTGTGTGGAACCTGCGGGTGTTTCCAGAAGATGCACAGGGGTGTCATTGCCCCTTCATTTTGTGCCTTCCCCCACAGGGTTGCCTTCAAAGAGGTGTCCGGGCATCGGGTTCATTTCAAGAGCGAACCGGGAAATCGGGGTCGTTCGGCATGTGGCAGCACCCACGTGGCTCATCTCGAATTTCCTCGTGAGACCAGCATCATCCTGAGGTGCGCCGGGAAGGCCGGGAACACCTTCCACACAAAGAAGGGGAATCGACTCTCCTGCGTGATCAGGTGGGGAGATGGGGCTCAGATGAAGTGGGGCCGGGACTCTAGGTGTTCCACTCGAGGGAACCCGGCATTTCAGGAAACTTTAGGGGTCGCAACAAGGGAGCCAAGTACCGTTTCCCACTTCAGGACGGAACATGTGACTTCCCTGGGGACGCTGTAGCGGGCAAGGGCCTCATTCTGTGAAGACGTTGGAACCACGTCGTTTTTCTCGAGTTGAGTCTGGATTCTCGAAAACGACGGGGATTTCAGGCTTCCTCTTGGGTTGGCCCTGGGAAGCCCAATCTTCCCCTGGAGTTGCGAGGGAAAGCTGGGGGTTCTGCTCGAGTCACTACAGGGCCAAAGAGACCTCATCGAGGCGTGTGTCCAGGACCTAATATTCCTCTCAAGGGAAGACAGGGATCTCGGGTTTGCATTCCAGACTCCCCCGGGGAGTCAGGCCTCGCCTCGAGGGGAAGCAGAGGACTCCGCTTTCCTCTCAAGTCGCGACACGGATATCTTGGAGCCCAATGAGTGGACTCAAGGCTGTCGAGCCTCCTCTTCAGTTTGGAGAGAGGACTCGGGATTGCTCTCCAGGCCAGGAAGGAAAAGAAGGCCATCATCTAGCGATGATGGGGGCGTCTCATGGGTTTCCTCAGGCTGCGGCGCCCATGGGAGTTTTCTCACGAGGCACGACGAGGACCTCAGGGAGCCTCTCGTGCGGTGCCAGGGAACTCATGTCTCCATGCGCATGGCGAGGGGGAGCTGGTCATCACTCTCGAGTCATGGGAAGTGAGTAGGGCCTCAAGACGCGTTGAAGAAGGACTCTCGAGGTCTTTCTCGGGTGGCGGCGGGAAACCCTCGTTTCCCTCGACTTCTGGCAGGGGACTATAGGGAACTTCCCATGGTGACTCTGAGAGGTGAGGGATGCTGTGGAGTTGGCAGGGCCTCTCGGGACTCTGCTGGGTTCGGCGCAATGGAAGAGGGCCTCATCTCGAGGGGAGGCAGGAACCTCAGGCTTCCTCTCTGATTCTGACTCCGACTGCACGGTCCCTGCAGTGTTGGGACAGGAGAGTCATGCCTCGTCTTGTCTGAGGAATGGAATTCTGGTTGCCTCTCGAGTTGTTCCGGGAGTCTCAGGCCCCTTGTTGAGCTGTGTGTAGACCCTGCGGGTTTTTCCGGATGATGCACGGGGGTGTCAGTGCCCCTTCGTGTTGTGCCTTCACTCACAGGGTTGCCTTCGAAGAGGTGTCCGGGCATCGGGTTCTTATCAAGAGCGGACCGGAAAATCGGGGTCGTTCGGCACGTGGCACCTCACACGTGGCTAGTCTCGAATTTCCTCCTGAGACCGGCCTCATCCTGAGGTGCACCAGAAGGCCGGGAACCCCTTCCAGAGAAAGCAGGGGAATCGACTCTCCTGTCGCGATCAGGAGGGGAGAAGGGGCTCAGATGAACTGGTGCCGGGACCCTCGGTGTTCCCCTCGAGGCACCCAGCGTGTCGGCGAACTTTTGCGGTCTCATCAAGGGTGTCAAGTACCGTTTCACACTTAAGGACGGAACATGGGACTTCCCTGGAGACGCCGGGAATTTCGGTCTTCCCCTGGAGTGAGACCGGTATGTTGGGGAACTTTGGGGTCGCATCAAGGGTGCCAAGTAGCATTTCGAACTTTAAGATGGAACGTGGGACTTCTCTTGAGACTCTAGCTGGCAAGGGCCTCATATTGCAATGAAGGGGGAACCACATGGTTTTTAAGACTTGAGGCTGAATTCTCGAATTACGATGGGAAATTCAGACTTCCTCTTGTGTTGACCGTGGGAAGACCAATCTTCCATTCAAATTGTGAGGGAGAGATGGAGGTTGTTCTCGAGTCACTGTAGGGCAAAATAGACCTCATCTAGGCTTGTGTCTAGGACATAATGTTCCACTCCAGGGGCGACAGGGATCTCGGGGTTGCATTCCAAACTCACCCGGGGAGTCAGGCCTCGTCTCGAGGGAAGCAAAGGACTCCGCTCTCCTCTCGAGTCGCACCGGGTATTTCTTGGACCCAACTGAGTGGCCTAAAGGGAGTCAATCCTCCTGTGAAGTTTGGAGAGAGGACCAGGGATTGCTCTCCAGGTCAGGCAGGAAAAGAAGGCCCCCATCTCTCCTTGACGGGGGCATCTTGTGGTTTTTCTCGAACTGCGGCGCCACTGTGGGTTTTCTCACGAGGTACGATGGGGTACTCAGGGAGCCTCTTGTGTGGTACTAGGGAAGTCAGTTTTCCTGCTTGTGGCAAGGGGAGCGCGTCCTTGCTCTGGAGTCATGGTAGGGGAATCGGGCATCAAGAGACGTTGAAAAAGGACTCTCCAAGTCTTTCTCGGGTTACTTCAGGAAACTCTGGGTTCCCTCGACTTGTGCCAGTGACCTCAGGTAGCTTCTCAGGGAGCCTCTGAGAATTCAGGGATACTGTGGTGTTGGGAGGGGCCTCTAGGGACACCACTGAGTTTGGTTCAATGGAAGAGGGCCTCTTCTCTACTTGAGGCAGGAACCTCAGGGTTCCTCTCCATTTCTGACTCCGATCGCAGGGTCCCTGAAGAGTTGGGCCAGGAGGGTAAGGCCTCGTCTTGTGTGAAGGAATGCAACTTCACTTGCCTCTCGAGTTGTTCACGAGGTGACAGTCCACATTTGGAGCTGTGAGTGGAATCTGCGGGTTTTTCCAGACGATGCATGGGGATGTCAGTGTCCCTTCGTGTTGTGCCTTCATCCACAGGGTTGCCTTCGAAGAGATGTCCGGGCGTCAGGTTCTTATCTAGAGTGGACCGGGAATTCGGGATCTTTCAGCATGTGGCACCAACCATGAGGCTACTTTTCGAATTTCCTCATGAGACCGGCCTCATCCAGAGGTTCGCGGGGAACGTCGGGAACCCCTTGCAGACAAAGCATGGGAGTCGACCCTCCTGTCGCGATCAGGAGGGGTGAAGGGGCTCACAGGAAGTGGTGCCGTGAACTTTGGTGTTTCCCTCGAGTGAGACCGGTATGTCAGGGAACTTTGGGGGTCGCATCAAGGGTGCCAAGTACCGTTTTGTACTTCAGGATGGAACGTGGGACTTCTCTTGATACGCTGTAGCGGCCAAGGGCCTCATCTTGCGATGACGGGGGAGCCAGGTGGTTTTTCTCGAGTTGCGGCGGGATTCTCGAGTTACGACGGGGATTTCAGGCTTCCTCTTGTGTTGAGCCAGGGAAGTCCAATCATCCATTCGAGTTGCGAGCGAGAGCTGGGGGTTGCGCTCGAGTCACTGCAGGGCAAAGGAGACCTCATCTAGGCTTGTGTCCAGGACCTAATATTCCTCTCCAAGGGCCACAGGGATCTCAGGTTTGCATTCCAGACTCACCCAGGGAGTCAGGCCTCGTGTCGAAGGGAAGCAAAGGACTCCGCTCTCCTTTCGAGTCGCGACGGGCACCTCTTGGAGCCCACTTTGTGGCCTAAAGGGAGTCAAGCCTCCTGTGAAGTTTGGAGAGAGGACTTGGGACTGCTCTCCAGGCCATGCAGGAAAAGATGGCCCTCATCTCGCGATGACGGAGGGGTCTTGTGGGTTTTCTCGAGCTGCGGCGCCAGTGTGGGGTTTCACACGAGGTTCGTCAGGGAGCTCAGGGAGCCTCTCATGTGGCGCCAGGGACGTCAGGTCTGCATGTGCGTGGTGAGGGGGAGCGCGTTATTGCTCTCGAGCCATGGTAGGGGAATCTGACCTCAAGACGCATTGAAGAAGGACTCTCGAGGTCTTTCTTCGATTGTGGCAGGAAACCCTTATTTCCCTCGAGGTTTGCCGGTGGCCTCAAGGAGCTTCTCAGAATGCCTATGAGAAGTCAGGGATACTGTGGAGATGGGAGTGGCCTCTCGGGACTCCACTGGGTTTGTTTTAATGGAAGAGGGCCTCATCTCGGGTTGAGGCAGGAACCTCAGGTTTCCTCTCCATTTCTGACTCAGATCGAAGCGTGCCTGCAGAGTTGGGATTGGATACTCAGGCCTCATCTTGTCTGAGGAAGGGAACTCCGCTTGCCTCTCTCATTGTTTAAGGGGTGACAGGCCAGTTGTGGAGCTGTATGTGGATCCTGTGGGATTTTCCGGACGATGAACAGGGTTGCCAGTGCCCCCTCGTGTAGTGCCTTCATCCACAGGGTTGCCTTAGAAGAGGTGTCCGGGCATCGGGTTCTTATCAAGAGCAAGACCGAGAAATCGTGGTCTTTCGGCACGTGGCAGCAACACGAGGCTACGTCTCGAATTTCTTCGTGAGACTGGCCTCATCCTGAGGTGCGCCATGAAGGTCGGGAACCCCTTCTAGACAAAGCAGGGGGATCGACCTTCCTGCCGTGATCAGGAGCGGAGAAGGGGCTCAAATGAAGTGGTGCCAGGAACTTCGGTGTTCCCTTGGAGTGAGACCGGTATACTGGGGAACTTTTGGGGTCGCATCAAGGGTGCCAAGTAGCATTTCGAACTTTATGACGAAACATGGGACTTCTCTTGAGACTCTGTAGCGGGCAAAGGCCTCATATTGCGATGAATGGGGAACCACGTGGTTTTTAAGAGTTGCGGCGGGATTCTCGAGTTACAACGGGAAATTCAGACTTCCTCTTGTGTTGGCCCAGTGAAGACCAATCTTCCATTCGAATTGCGAGGGAGAGATGGGTGTTGCTCTCGAGTCACTGTAGGGCAAAATAGACCTCATCTAGGCTTTTGTCCAGGACATAATGTTCCTCTCCAGGGGCAACAGGGATCTCGGGGTTGCATTCCAGACTCACCCGAGGTAAGGCCTCATCTCGAGGGGAAACAAAGTACTCTGCTCTCCTCTCAAGTCACGACAGGTATCTCTTGGAGCCCATTGAGTGGCCTAAAGGGAGTAAAGCCTCCTGTGAAGTTTGGAGAAAGGACCAGGGATTGCTCTCCAGGTCAGGCAGGAAAAGAAGTCCCCAATCTCGCGATGACGGTGGCGTCTCGTGGGTTTTCCCGAGCTGCGGCGCCAGTGTGGGGTTTCTCACGAGGTATGACGGGGAGCTCAGGGAGCCTCTCATGTGGCGCCAGTGAAGTCAGGTGTCCATGCACATGGCGAGGGGGAGCGTGTCATTGCTCTCGAGTCATGGTAGGGGAATCCGGCCTCAAGACGCGTTGAAGACGGACTCTTGAGGTCTTTCTCGGGTTGCGGCAGGAGACCCTGTGTTCCCTCGACTTGTGCCGGTGACCTCAGGGAGTTGCTCAGGGTGCCTCTGAGAAGACACTGATACTGTGGTGTTGGGAGGGGCCTCTCGGGACTCCACTGCGTTTGGTGCAATGGAAGATTGCCGGGAGCCAGCGAGAGACATTCCACTCATGACAAATGTCATGAGGAAAGAGTCTCGGCATACGCAAAGGCGGGATCGAGCCTCCGGGAGTTCCCCCGTATATTCTTGAGCATCTACCCCCAAAAACCAAAGTCTGCCTTTTTTATGGCTTTGTTCTCTCACCTCTGACATTACTGGGGATGTCCCCTACCACCATCTCACTCTCTCTGTCAAAGAGCTAACTTACAGCTCCAACTAATAATGTTCCTGGGCAATTAGTAGTGTTTAAATCCAAACCCCTCAGATGGTTTTCTAACTCGCCTGACAAGTTTACCCGGCCTCCTACAGCTATGCATACGATTGTGTACAGTCTCCCAGCCTCGAGACGCACGGGAAGTTTAAGATATTCAAATAGCTTAGAGCCTCTCAGAGAGTTAGAAACTGTCAGAATAAAACTAGTAAAAGATTTCATTGATGAACCAATCCTTTTTGCCAAGTTTCCACATCCCCTGAATTGTATCCTTGAATGTGTGTTAATTAATATAGTTGGTATGTAGAAAAAATAAGTACTGGCCTTGATGTTAGTAACTTTAGACCCTTAAGGTAATAAATTCTTTTCTTTGTTGTAAACCCATTACACATCCTCCCTATAGGAATGCAATTTTATCTTCGAAAGATGGCGCCAAACCTTAAACAATTACTCTTAGAGAAAATAACTCTTATGGTTGATAAGTCTTTGTCAAGAGTCATAAAATGTTAATAGGTCTTCTGGCCAGAAGATGATGTAAATCATCTAAACCATTTTAATACGATAAATCTGCAGAAAAGAAACCCTGGTTTTTGATAAGGATTAAAGACTGCTGACTTTGCATCCCCTATTATCCTCTATGTGTAACTTAGGGTATTAAAACCTGTGTTGAAAATAAAGCTACGGGCCTTGCTCGCCAACGCTTGGTCTCCCCATGTCATTATTCCCCTCAATTTTCAGATGAGTGTCCATCTGGAGCGCGGATATCCTCTGCGACCATTTATTTGCCTGGGCTTCGAAGACCTACTCAATAAGGTGTCTAAGGTGGGGCAACTTCCTCTATTCTAGAGGGCACTTGCAGCCTCCGTGGTCAGAGCTAACCTGGTGTCATGGGATATATGATTTTCCGCGTAAACCAAGCTACTCAGCTGCTTTTCTCCACTGAATTTTCCTACTGAGCTATCCTCATTCTATTACTCTGTATATCTTTGATGAATAAATAAATATATAAATAGGTCGCCTACTCCATCTTCCCTTCAAATACCCTGGATCAGCTGGGGCTGGACCTCTGCAGGTGGCGCCCGAGACAGGCATTTCGAAGGTAAATCCCCAACCCCATTCCCCCAGTGTTCAGTTTTCGGGACAGATAGGATCCCACTTAGGGGGCTGCAGATCCCCCTGTAGAATAGACAGGGCGAGAGGAGTGGGAAGTGTTGAAGAGTTAGAGAGAAAAAACGGTTTCTAAAAAGGCTGACAAAAAGGGCCTAATCTTTAGATAGCTAAAAGCAAAATCTTTTACTATCCTTAATTTTCTGACATGGGCAACACTGAATCAAATGAAAGACAGCTCTTTATAGGAGTAATTTTACAGTTATTAAGTAAAAGAAGAATCAAGGTTAAAACATCTTCCATTCAATCATTTTTTACATTTGTACAAGACCACTGCCCTTGGTTTCTACAACAAGGCACTGTTAACCTAGATATCTTGAAAAAACTAGGAAAACAGCTAAGAGCTTATTGTGCTCAGCAAGGTTTGGAAAAAATCCCTACTTACACCTTTCCTCTGTGGAATATGACTAGAGATGTTTTAGATCCAGCTCATGAATTTGAAAAGGTACCTGTTAAAGTGGAAAGTAAAGTTGGAAAAGTACCTGTTAAACAAAAAAGCAAATCTGAAAAGGTACCTGTTATAAAGAAAAGTGAAAATGAAGAGGCTATACCTAGCTATCGACAGCTAAATGAATGGCTAGCCGCTATGACTGCCAATGAGCATGTAAAAGATAGGGATGAAAAGAAAGATCAGCTCTCCCCTCAATTTGAAAAGGGTTTAGAGGAAACAGCAGCTCGATGCCATTCTGATGAGGATTGTTTTTTTTTTTTTTTTTTTTTTTTTTTTTTTTTTTAGCTAAAGATGCTCCTAAAAGTTTAAGAAAACATCCCTAATCAGACCATCCGCTCCTAGGAGGTTGAGGGAAACATCCCCGATCAGACAGTTCGTAAGATTTAGTTACCAAACAGTTAAAGGATCTCCGGAACAGAAGAGGAAAACTTCGGGACGCTCCCATCCCCCTATGCCTCCTCCTCCATGTCGGGGTAAAGGGCCACCGCTAGGAGTTTCCCGGAGAAGGATTTTCTCTAGTCCCAAGGATGAACTCGATCCTCACCTTGAGGCTTCTTTTCTAGTCCCCTCTGAAGTTTAGCCAGGGTAAAGAGGTTACAAAATAAATAAAAATATTCTCTAAAATTAAAAAAAAATTAAAAATGGATTTCTCTGCATCTAAGAATAGACAAATATTTATTGACTGTGGAATATGATTAGAAATGTCCTGGACCTCCGTCACGAGGCTGGTAAATAGCCTATGGGGGAGGCTATAGAGGTGGATGGTGGTGAGTCTCCATTTACTGCACAGATCATATTTTCTGCCATTGAAAAAAAAAAAAAGGAGGGAGAAAGTGGTCTACCTCCCGAGGAAGGAGAGGGCTTACAGGACGCTGCGGCCGAGAGCCCTGGCGAGCTCCCTCCCCCTCTGCACAAACGTTTAAAAAACTTATCCACCACTTTCTGATTTAAGGAGACCACCACCGCCTTCGATTGTGCCTCCCAGGACCCAGGAGTTCCCCACTTTGCCCCCAAAGCCTCCCAAAGTGTTGCCTAAGACTGAGGAAGATAAAAAGTTTTTTAAACAAAGGAGCTTTTAGTACACAATATTCAGAGCGTGCTCCTTGGAGAAAACTCCCTCAGGGGGGTCTCACCCAGGCTAGGAGAAAAGCGAAAAGGCAAGGAGATTTAATAACAATATTAACCCCTGATGTGCCACTTACTCCAATTCCAACCGGAGTGGCTGGCCCCCTATCTGAGGACATTGTAAGATTTGTCCTGGGGCGTAGCTCGCTTTCTTTTAAAAAAAAATTAAATAAAAAAAAAAGAAAGAAAAGAAATTTCGCTGGTGCATGGTGTAGTAGATTCTGATGATATTGAGAAATTAAAGTCTTGATCTCACTGCCTATCAAAACTGTACAAATTAATAAAGGTCAAAGAGTAACACAGCTTTTACTTTTACCTTACTATCAGACAAGGAAAAACTTGACTTCTCAAGCTAAGAGCCACAAAACATTTGGATCTAGTGATCTAGCCTTTTGGGTGCAGGAAATTACAGTTCCAAGGCCTTTAAAAGATCTTTTACTTCAAGAGAATAAAACGCCAGGGCTATTAGACACAGGAACAGACGTCTCTTAACATTGCTGGGAAAGACTGGCCCAGCTCCTGGCCAACACATAATACTGAAAATGAGTTCGTGGGATTAGAGAAAGTGGTATGTGGGGTGGAGATGCTGTACAGGTGGTACATTTAACAATACTTTATATATTGTTATAAATACATAATATAAATGTATTTGCCTAATTACAGTTTGCCTAATTAGGTATGGGTATAAATAAAATATAATAAAGGTATACCTAATTCTATTTATAGATCTATACTTAATTAATTTGTATATAAATTAATATGTATACTATATACACACACATATATATATACTGTATAATTAAATATATATGGCAGAATATAATGTGTGTGTGGCTGATATTAATTGGTATGGATTGATGTGCTGTGATGATAAATGTTCTATATACTGTATAATTATAAATGTGTGACATGTATTATTACAGTATATTGGTTTGTGTTGGTTGGTATTAGCTGTGTATGTGTTGTATTGTTGTAATATATATTAATTAATATATTAATTATAAAGATTAATTCAAGTATATTGATTTATATGTATTATATGTCAATAACTTTATACTTGTTGCCATATATAAATACATATATAAATGCATTTTGCATTTAGGTATATCTGTATACCTGTATACCAAAATGAGATAAGGAGGTTATACATTTATTACTTAAATTTATACAGAGACCTAAACTAAACATTAGACCTAAATTAACATATCCATAGGGAAACAGCTAGACAAATAGTGAAGTTATGTTCCAATTGTAATTAATCACTTAAACGTAAACACACAGGGGCAGACTACAATGATGAGACACTAGATGCCTGAATTACAGGCTACGACTCGGCCCCTGGTCAAGTAAAAAGGCCTCCTTACGGGAGAGTGAAAAAGGCCAGATGTGTTGGTAACTTGTGGGAGAGGGTATGCTTGTATATTTCTACAGAATGCAGATTCTCCGGTTTGGATCTCAGACAAATTCGTCATGTCACATTCCCCAAAGACCAGGTTTGCGGCGCGCGCACTCGCTCGCTCCCCCTCCCCCAGCCAGCTCTCGCCTCCGTGCCACCAGCAGCGCCTCGCACCCACCTCGCTGCACCCCGTGACCTAGAGCAAAGAAGTCTGTGCAGCGAGTGAGGGCCAGAGAGGAAAGCGCACCCGCGGAGTGCTGTCCAGACCAGCGTGGCCCCACCGACGAGAGGGGACCGCCCTGAGCCCAAGCGGTGGCGGCTAGCCCTAAACCACGAACCCTGCCCCTCCGCCCACCATAGGCGCCTTGGCCCACAGCCTGCCACTCGCGTTCTGCCTCCTGATGCTGGGGACACTGCTCCCCCGGGCTGACGCCTACAGCTGCTCCCTGGTTCATCTTGTTTAAACCCTCAATATAATGTTTGCTCCTTTGTAATGCTACAACATCCACCTTATCTTATGATGTAACCACTTATTGAATTATGGTCTTGCTGTATTACAACAACTACAGGATTTAATGCAAACACGACGGTTTGTGGGCTTAATTATCTTGGGAACAGCAGCTTTGATAAGTGCAATCACTTCTGTTACTGTGGCAGCAATATCATTGACTCAACAAGTACATACTGCTCAATATGTTGATTCTATGTCCAAAAATGTTTCTTTAACATTGGCAACACAGGAAGCTATAGAGAGAAAATTAGAAATGAGGGTAGACGCCCTAGAGGAAGCAGTAATACATATTGGGACTGAATTGCAGGCTTTAAAGGTGAAAATGGCATTGTCTTGTCATGCTGACTATCGGTGGATATGTGGAACACCCCTGAAAGTAAATGAGACAGATTTTGAATGGGAAAAGATTAAAAACCATATTTCAGGTATCTGGAACAGCTCTGACATTGGTTGAGACATAGGGAAACTTCACTATCAAATAGCAACCATGGAGCACTCCCGATTAGATTTTACTGCTGCTGGAACAGCAAATGATTTCTTCCATACTTTCCCTAACTACATCTCAGGAAAGAATATTCTGTCTAATGTCTTTAGCTATGCTGCGGTGGCTGCTTTAATTCTGCTTCTCATAATCATTCTTCCTTGTATTGTCAGGATTCTTCGGCAGAGTATTCAGAGGCTCGCGACTGAGCTACATCTGGCTGTTTTAAGAAATAAAAAACGGGGAGATGCCGGGAGCCGGCGAGAGACATTCCACTCGTGACAAAGGTCATGAGGAAGGAGGCTGGGCATACACAAAGACGGGATCGAGCCTCGGGAGTCCTCCCGGATATTCTTGAGCATCTACCCCCCAAAACCAGTGTCTGCCTACTTTATTGCTTTGTGCTCTCACCTCTGACTTTACTGGGGGCTGTCCCCCACCACCATCTCACTCTTTCTGTCAAAGAGCTAACTTACAGCTCCAATTAATAAAGTTCCTGGGCAATTAGGAGTGTTTAAATCCAAACACGTCAGATGGCTCTCTAACTCGCCTGACAAGTTTACCCGGACTCCTACAGCAATGCATACAATTGTTTACAGTCTCCGAGCCTCGAGAGGCACGGGAAGTTTAAGATATTCAAATAGCTTAGAGCCTCTCAGAGAGTTAGAAACTGTCAGAATAAAACTAGTAAAAGATTTCATTGATGAACCAATGCTTGTTGCCAAGTTTCCACATCCCCTGAATTGTATAATTGAATGTGTATTAATTAATATAGTTGGTATGTAGAAGAAATAAGTAGTGGCCTTGGTGTTACTAACTTTAGACCCTTAAGGTAATAAATTCTTTCCTTTGTTGTAAACCCATTACATATCTGCCCTATAGGAATGCAATTTTATCTTCGAAAGATGGGGCCAAACCTTAAAATAATTACTCTTAGAGAAAATAAGTCTTACGGTAGATAAGTCTTTGTCAAGAGTCATAAAATGTTAATAGGTCTTCTGGCTAGAAGATGATGTAAATCACCTAAACCATTTGTATATGATACATTTGCAGGAAAGAAACCCTGGTTTTTGATAAGGATCAAAGGCTGCTGACATTGCATCCCCATTATCCTCTATGTGTAACTTAGGGTATAAAAACCCCTGTTGAAACTAAAGCTACGGGCCTTGATTGCCAACGCTTAGTCTCCTAATGTCATTCTTCCCCTCAATTTTCAGATGAGTGTCCATCTGGAGCACGGATATCCTCTGCGACCATTTATTTGCCTGGGCTTCGAAGACCACTTGAGAAGGTGTCTAAGGTGGGGCACTTTTCGCTATTCGAGAGGGAGACTGCGGCCTCCGTGGTAAGAGCTAACCTGGTGTCACGGGTTATACTGATTTTCCGCATAAACCAAGCTACTCAGCTTCTTTTCTCCACTAAATTTTCCTACTGAGCTATCCTCATTCTATTACTCTTTATATCTTTGATAAATAAATCAATAGGTCGCCTACTCTGTCTCCCCTTCGAAAACCCTGGACCAGCCGAGGCTGGACCTTGTCAGAAGAGGGCCTCATCTCGATTTGAAGCAGGAACCTCAAGGTTGCTCTCCATTTCTGACTCTGAACACAGAGTCCCTACAGAGTTAGGACAGGAGAGTCAGGCCTCGTCTTGTGTGGAGGAATGGAACTCCACTGGACTCTCGAGTTGTTCACCAGATAACAGGCCACTTGTCGAGCTGTGTGTGGAACCTGCGGTTTTATCCGGACGATGCATGGGGGTGTCAGTTCCCCTTTGTTTTTTGCCTTCATACACAGGGTTGCCTTCGAAGAGGTATCCAGCCTTCAGGTTCTTATCAAGAGCAGACCAGGAAATCAGGGTCTTTCGGCATGTGGCACCACCCACAAGCCTACGTCTCGAATTTCTTCTTGAGACGGACCTCAACCTGAGGTGCACCAGGAAGGTCGGTAACCCTTTCAGACAAAGCAAGTGAATCGACCCTCTTGTCCCGATCAGGAGGGGAGAAGGGGCTCAGATGAAGTGGTGCCGGGAACCTCGATATTCCCCTCGAGTAAAACTGGGATGTCGGGGAACTTTTGGAGTCACATCAAAGGTTCTAAGTACCGTTTCAAACTTCAAGACGGAACGTGAGACTTCTCTTGAGACGCTGTAGCTGGCAAGGGCCTCATCTTGTGGTGACGGGTTAACCACGTCGTTTTTCTCGAGTTGTGGCGGGATTCTCGAGTTAGGTCAGGAAATTCAGGCTTCCTCTTGTGTTGGCCCCGGGAAGTCCAGTCTTCCATTCGAGTTGCGAGAGAGAGCTAGGGATTGCTCTCGAGTCACTTCAGGGCAAAAGAGACCTCATCTAAGCTTGTGTCCGGGACCTAATGTTCCTCTCCAGGGGCGACAGAGATCTCAGGGTTGCATTTTAGACGCACCCGAGGAGTCAGGCCTTATTTCGAGAGGAAGGAAAGGACTCTGCTCTGCTCTCGAGTCCCGACGGGTATTTCTTGGAGACCACTGAGTGGCCTAAAGGGAGTCAAGCCTCCTGTGGATTTTTTTTTAATTTTATTTTATTTTTAAACTTTACATAATTGTATTAGTTTTTCCAAATATCAAAATGAATCCGCCTCAGGTATACATGTGCTCCCCATCCTGAACCCTCCTCCCTCCTCCCCCCCATAGCATCCCTCTGGGTCGTCCCAGTGCACTAGCCCCAAGCATCCAGTGTCATGCATCAAACCTGGACTGGAAACTCTTTTCATACATGATATTTTACATATTTCAATGCCATTCTCCCAAATCTTCCCACCTTCTCCCTCTCCCACAGAGTCCATAAGACTCTTCTATACATCAGTGTCTCTTTTGCTGTCTCGTACTCAGGGTTATTGTTACCGTCTTTCAAAGTTCCATATATATGCGTTAGTATACTGTATTGGTGTTTTTCTTTCTGGCTTACTTCACTCTGTATAATAGGCTGCAGTTTCATCCACCTCATTAGAACTGATTCATTCTATTCTTTTTAATGGCAGAGTAATACTCCATTGTGTATATGTACCACAGCTTTCTTATCCATTCATCTGCTGATGGACATCTAGGTTGCTTCCATGTCCTGGCTATTAGAAACAGTGCTGCGATGAACATTGGGGTACACGTGTCTCTTTCCCTTCTGGTTTCCTCAGTGTGTATGCCCAGCAGTGGGATTGCTGGATCATAAGGCAGTTCTATTTCCAGTTGTTTAAGGAATCTCCACACTGTTCTCCATAGTGGCTGTACTAGTTTGCATTCCCACCAACAGTGTAAGAGGGTTCCCTTTTCTCCACACCCTCTCCAGCATTTATTATTTGTAGACTTTTGGATTGCAGCCATTCTGACTGGCGTGAAATGGTACCTCATAGTGGTTTTGATTTGCATTTCTATGATAATGAGTGATTTTGAGCATCTTTTCATGTGTTTGTTAGCCATCTGTATGTCTTCTTTGGAGAAATGTCTATTTAGTTCTTTGGCCCATTTTTTGATTGGGTCATTTATTTTTCTGGAGTTGAGCTGTAGGTGTTGCTTGTATATTTTTGAGATTAGTTGTTTGTCAGTTGCTTCATTTCCTATTATTTTCTCCCATTCCGAAGGCTGTCTTTTCACCTTGCTAATAGTTTGCTTTGATGTGCAGAAGCTTTTAAGGTTAATTAGGCCCCATTTGTTTATTTTTGTTTTTATTTCCAATATTCTGGGAGGTGGGTCATAGAGGATCCTGCTGTGATGTATTTCAGAGAGTATTTTGCCTATGTTCTCCTCTAGGAGTTTTATAGTTTCTGGTCTTACGTTTAGATCTTTAATCCATTTTGAGTTTATTTTTGTGTATTGTGTTAGAAAGTGTTCTAGTTTCATCCTTTTACAAGTGGTTGACCAGATTTCCCAGCACCACTTGTTAAAGAGATTGTCTTTAATCCATTGTATATTTTTGCCTCCTTTGTCAAAGATAAGGTGTCCATATGTGTGTGGATTTATCTCTGGGCTTTCTATTTTGTTCCACTAATCTATATTTCTGTCTTTGTGCCAGTACCATACTGTCTTGATAACTGTGGCTTTGTAGCGGAGCCTGAAATCAGGTAGGTTGATTCCTCCAGTTCCATTCTTCTTTCTCAAGATCGCTTTGGCTATTCGAGGTTTTTTGTATTTCCATACAAATTGTGAAATTATTTGTTCTAGCTCTGTGAAGAATACTGTTGGTAGCTTGATAGGGATTGCATTGAATCTATAAATTGCCTTGGGTAGTATACTCATTTTCACTATATTGATTCTTCCAATCCATGAACATGGTATATTTCTCCACCTATTAGTGTCCTCTTTGATTTCTTTCACCAGTGTTTTATAGTTTTCTATATATAGGTCTTTAGTTTCTTTAGGTAGGTATATTCCTAAGTATTTTATTCTTTCCGTTGCAATGGTGAATGAAATTGTTTCCTTAATTTCTCTTTCTGTTTTCTCATTATTAGTGTATAGGAATTCAAGGGATTTCTGTGTGTTGATTTTATATCCTGCAACTTTACTATAGTCATTGACTAGTTCTAGTAATTTTCTGCTGGAGTCTTTAGGGTTTTCTATGTAGAGGATCATGTCATCTGCAAACAGTGAGAGTTTTACTTCTTCTTTTCCAATTTGGATTCCTTTTGTTTCTTTTTCTGCTCTGATTGCTGTGGCCAAAACTTCCAAAGCTATGTTGAATAGTAATGGTGAAAGTGGGCACCCTTGTCTTGTTCCTGACTTTAGAGGAAATGCTTTCAATTTTTCACCATTGAGGATAATGTTTGTTGTGGGTTTGTCATATATAGCTTTTATTATGTTGAGGTATATTCCTTCTATTCCTGCTTTCTGGAGATTTTTTATCATAAATGGATGTTGAATTTTGTCAAAGGCTTTCTCTGCATCTATTGAGAAAATCATATGGTTTTTATTTTTCAATTTGTTAAGGTGGTGTATTACATTGATTGATTTGCGGATATTGAAGAATCCTTGCATCCCTGGGATAAAGCCCACTTGGTCATGGTGTATGATCTTTTTAATGTGTTGTTGGATTCTGATTGCTAGAATTTTGTTAAGGATTTTTGCATCTATGTCATCAGTGATATTGGCCTGTAGTTTTCTTTTTTTGTGGGATCTTTGTCAGGTTTTGGTATTAGGCTGATGGTGGCCTCATAGAATGAGTTTGGAAGTTTACTTTCCTCTGCAATTTTCTGGAAAAGTTTGAGCAGGATAGGTGTTAGCTCTTCTCTAAATTTTTGGTAGAATTCAGGTGTGAAGCCGTCTGGACCTGGGCTTTTGTTGGCTGGAAGATTTTTGGTTACAGTTTCCATTTCCGTGCTTGTGATGGGTCTGTTAAGATTTTCTATTTCTTCCCTGGTCCAGTTTTGGAAAGTTGTACTTTTCTAAGAATTTGTCCATTTCTTCCACGTTGTCCATTTTATTGGCATATAATTGTTGATAGTAGTCTCTTATGATCCTTTGTATTTCTGTGTTTTCTGTTGTGATCTCTCCATTTTCATTTCTAATTTTATTGATTTGATTTTTCTCCCTTTGTTTCTTGATGAGTCTGGCTAATGTTTTGTCAATTTTATTTATCGTTTCAAAGAACCAGCTTTTGGTTTTGTTGATTTTTGCTATGGTCTCTTTTGTTTCTTTTGCATTTATTTCTGCTCTAATTTTTAAGATTTCTTTCCTTCTACTAACCCTGGGGTTCTTCATTTCTTCCTTTTCTAGTTGCTTTAGGTGTAGAGTTAGTTTATTTATTTGACTTTTTTCTTGTTTCTTGAGGTGTGCCTGTATTGCTATGAACTTTCCCCTTAGGACTGCTTTTACCGTGTCCCACAAGTTATGGGTTGTTGTGTTTTCATTTTCATCCGTTTCTATGCAAATTTTGATTTCTTTTTTGATTTCTTCTGTGATTTGTTGGTTATTCAGCAGCGTGTTGTTCAGCCTCCATATGTTGGAATTTTTAATAGTTTTTCTCCTGTAATTGAGATCTAATCTTACTGCATTGTGGTCAGAAAAGATGCTTGGAATGATTTCTATTTTTTTGAATTTACCAATGCTAGCTTTATGGCCCAGGATGTGATCTATCCTGGAGAAGGTTCCATGTGCACTTTAGAAAAAGTTGAAATTCATTGTTTTGGGATGAATTGTCCTATAGATATCAATTAGGTCTAACTGGTCTATTGTATCATTTAAAGTTTGTGTTTCCTTGTTAAATTTCTGTTTAGTTGATCTATCCATAGGTGTGAGTGGGGTATTAAAATCTCCAACTATTATTGTGTTAGTGTTAATTTCTCCTTTCATACTTGTTAGCATTTGTCTTACATACTGTGGTGCTCCCACGTTGGGTGCATATATATTTATAATTGTTATATCTTCTTCTTGGATTGATCCTTTGATCATTATGTAGTGACCTTCTTTGTCTCTTTTCACAGCCTTTGTTTTAAAGTCTATTTTATCTGATATGAGTATCGCTACTCCTGCTTTCTTTTGGTCCCTATTTGCATGGAAAATCTTTTTCCAGCCCTTCACTTTCAGTCTGTATGTATCCCCTGTTTTGAGGTGGGTCTCTTGTAGACAACATATGTAGGGGTCTTGTTTTTGTATCCATTCAGCCAGTCTTTGTCTTTTGGTTGGAGCATTCAACCCATTTACGTTTAAGGTAATTACTGATAAGTATGATCCCATTGCCATTTACTTTATTGTTTGGGGTTCGAATTTATACACCGTTTTTGTGTTTCCTGTTTAGTATTTGTTGGAGAGCTGGTTTGGTGGTGCAGAATTCTCTCAGCTTTTGCTTGTCTGAAAAGCTTTTGATTTCTCATTCATACTTGAATGAGATCCTTGCTGGGTACAATAATCTGGGCTGTAGGTTATTTTCTTTCATCATTTTAAGTATGTCTTGCCATTCCCTCCTTGCTTGAAGAGTTTCTATTGAAAGATCAGCTGTTATCCTTATGGCAATTCCCTTGTGTGTTATTTGTTGTTTTTCCCTTGCTGCTTTTCATATTTGTTCTTTGTGTTTGATTTTTGTTAATGTGATTAATATGTGTCTTGGGGGGTTTCGCCTTGGCTTTATCCTGTTTGGGACTCTCTGGGTTTCTTGGACTTGAGTGGGTATTTCCTTCCCCATTTTAGGGAAGTTTTCAACTATTATCTCCTCAAGTATTTTCTCACGGTCTTTCTTTTTGTCTTCTTCTTCTGGGACCCCTATGATTCGAATGTTGTAGCGTTTAATATTGTCCTGGAGGTCTCTGAGATTGTGCTCATTTCTTTTAATTCGTTTTTCATTTATCCTCTCTGATTCATTTATTTCTACCATTCTATCTTCGAATTCACTAATCCTATCTTCTGCCTCTGTTATTCTACTATTTGTTGCCTCCAGAGTGTTTTTAGTTTCATTTATTGCATTATTCATTATATATTGACTCTTTTTTTATTTCTTCTAGGTCCTTGTTAAACCTTTCTTGCATCTTCTCAATCCTTGTCTCCAGGCTATTTATCTGTGATTCCATTTTAATTTCAAGATTTTAGATCCATTTCACTATCCTTACTCGGAATTCTTTATCAGGTAGATTCCCTATATCTTCCTCTTTTGTTTGGTTTGGTGGGCATTTATCCTGTTCCTTTATCTGCTGGGTATTCCTCTGTCTCATCTTGTTTAAATTGCTGAGTTTGGGGTGTCCTTTCTGTATTCTGGCAGTTTTTGGAGTTCTTTACTCTGGCATTTCCTCGTTGTGTGTGGGTTTGTACAGGTGTCTTGTCAAGGTTTCCTGGTTAGGGAAGCTTGTGTCCATGTTCTGGTGGGTGGAGCTGTATTTCTTCTCTCTGGAGTGCAATGAAGTGTCCAGTAATGAGTTATGAGATGTTTGTGGTTTTGGGGTGACTTTGGGCAGCCTGTATCTTGAAGCTCAGGGCTGCGTTCCTGTGTTGCTGCAGAATTTGCTTGGTATGTCTTGCCCTGGAACTTGTTGGCCCTTGTGTGGTGCTTGATTTCAGTGTCGGTATGGAGGCATTTGATGAGCTCCTGTCAATTAATGTTCCTTGGAGTCAGGAGTTCCCTGGAGGCAGGGTTTGGACTTAAGCCTCCTGCTTCCAGTTATCTGTCTTACTTTTACAGTAGTTTCAAAACTTCTCCTTCTATACAGCACCATTGATAAAACATCTACGTTAAAGAAGAAAAGTTTCTCTACTGTGAGGGTCACTCAGAAAGGTTCACAGCGTTACATGGAGAAGAGAAGAGGGAGGAGGGAGTTAGAGGTGACCCAAATGAGATGAGGTGGAATCAATAGTGGAGAGAGTGGGCTGGCCAGTAGTCACTTCCTATGTGCACTCCACAACTGGACCGCTCAGAGATGTTCACAGAGTTATACAGAGACGAGAAGAAGGAGGAAGGAGACAGAGGTGGCCAGACGGATAAAAGGGGGGAATGAAAAGGAGGGAGACAGATCCAGCCAGTAATCAGTTCCCTAAGTGTTCTCCACCGTCTGGAATACACAGAAATTCACAGAGTTGGGTAGAGTAGAAAGGGGTTAGGGAGGAGACACAGGCGACCTGGTCGAGAAAAAGGAGAGTCCAAAGGGAGAGAGAGCAGTCAAGCCAGTAATCTCGCTCCCTAGTGAAAAATGGGTACTGAAGATTGGGTTCTTAAAGGTACAAAATTGGTAACAAATACATAAAAGCAAAAATTAAAAATCTAGAGTAGAGTTTGGAATTTCAAAAATACGATGTTAAAGAAAAGAAGAAGGAAAAGAAAGAGAGAAAAAACGAACAAAGAAAAACAAACATGGTCGCAAAAATTATCAAGAAAATACAGGTACAAAATTGATAACTAATACCAAAAAGCAAAAATTAAAAATCTAGAGTAGAGTTTGGAATTTCAAAAATACAATGTTAAAAAAAAGGAAGAAGAAAACTAAAGAGAAAACAAACAAACAAAAACAAGCAATGTCACAAAAATTATAAAGAAACTACAGGTACATAATTGATATCAAATATCAAAAAGCATAAATTAAAAATCTAGAGTACAGTTTGGAATTTCAAAAATACAATGTTAAAGAAAAGAAGAAAAAAAAACAAAACAAAAAAACAAGGTCAAAAAATTATTATATATATATATATAAATATATATATATGAAGTTTGCTGAAGAAGAAAAAAATAGGGTCTTTTTTTTGCAAAGTAATAGGTTATAAAAGTGAAAATTAAATGAACAATAGAGGACTTAAAATTAAAAAAATTAAAAAAAGAAAGAATGATCATAAAAATATATCTAGGACTTTCTCTGGTTTTGTTGTGAGTATCGTGGGTTCGGTTCATTTTTGGCTAGTTCCTTGGTCCGACTTATATTTCTCAAGATCTATAGGCGCCTTCCTATGTAGTCCTAATAACCACAGGGTTTTAATCTATTGCCTGTAGCTTCCAAGGCGTTTCCCTCTGTTATAGCTTCTTTTGTTTGCTGGTCTCTTCAGTGTCTGGTTTACACCCTGACACAAAGGGGACGGTGGAGGACACTTTTTTTTTTTAGGCTCACTTGTTCAGTTGCGCTGTGGGGAGGGAGGGAGGGAGTGATGCTGCAAACAAATAACACTGGCGTGCGTTCGCAGTGCCTCAGCCACACTGGGTCTGCCCCCGCTCACGGCGCGTGTAGCCTTCCTGCCCACACTGCTCGGGCTCTAGGTTGTTCCACCGGGAACAATCCGAGGCTGGCCCTGGGCTGCATGCACCTCCCAGGTCCAAGCCACTCAGGTTCAGGCACTCGGGTAGTCCTCAGAGGCACAGACTCAGTTCGGCCTGCGTTTTGTGCTCTTCCCAGGTCCGAGCAGCTCAGGTGATGAGGTGTTTGGCGAGCGCCAATGTTGTGACTTATCGCCTCCCCGCCACTCGGTTATCTGGGTGTAAAACAGGCGCACTTTCTCAGGCAGATGTTGACCGTCCAGATCCCCAAGAAGTTTTAGTTAGCAAAGAAGCCTGCTTACAGTTTTATAGATAATGTCTCTCTGGGGCTGCAATTGCCCCCTTCCGGCTCTGGCTGCCTGTCACAGGAGGGGGAAGGTCTGCAGCCGGCTATCTCTGTTCAGTCCTTTGTTCCGTGTGCGGGCCTGGCGGTGTCTTAGGTTAGGGCTGGCTTTTTGCGTGGTAGATATCCCAGAGTCTGGTTTGCTAGCTCAAGTTATTTCGTTCAGATAGCGCTCATGGTATTCAGGCCAGATTCTTACTCTAAGCGATGCAGCCCGCGCCGCGCCTCCCTGCCCAGCCCCTGCTTGCTAATGGTGTGAGCAGGCGTCTGCACTGCTTCGCGGCTGGGGGAGTTACTGTAGGGCTTGCAATCTGCGAGTTTTAATTGTTGATTTATTTTTATCCCCCTTATGTTGCCCTTTGTGCTTCCAAAGCTTGGCAAAGATTTGGCAGTGAAAAGCTTTCCTGGTGTTTGGAAACTTTTCTCTTTTTAAGACTATCTTCCCGGGACGGAAATCCCTCCCTCCCTCTTTTGTCTCTTTTTTTGTCTTTTATACTTTTTCCTACCTACTTTCCAAGAGTTGGGTTGCTTTTCTGGGTGCCTGATGTCCTCTGGCAGCATTCATAAGTTGTATTGTGGAATTTACTCGACGTTTAAATGCTCTTTTGATGAAATTGTTTGGGGGGGGGGAAAAGAGTTCTCCCCGTCCTACTCCTCAGCAATCTTGGCTCCTATCTTGTGGAGTTTGGAGAGAGCACGCGGGATTGCTCTCCAGGCCATGCAGGAAAAGAAGGCCCTCATCTCGCGATGTCGGGGGAGTCTCGTGGTTTTTCTGGAGCTGCGGTGCCAGTGTGGGGTTTCTCACAAGGTACGACCGGGAGCTCAGGGAGCCTCTCGTGTGGTGTCAGGGAAGTCAAGTCTCCATACGAGTGGCGAGGGGGCGCACGTCATTGCTCTCGAGTCATGGTAGAGGAATCATGGCTCAACACAATGAAAAAGGACGCTCGAGGTCTTTCTCGGGTTGCGGCAGGAAACCCTGGGTTCCCTCGACTTGTGCCTGTGACCTCAGGTAGCTTCTCAGGGTGCCTCTGAGAAGTCAGGGATACTATGGAGCTGGGAGAGGCCTCTCGGGACTCCACTGGGTTTGCTGCAATGGAAGAGGGCCTAATCTTGAGATCAGGAAGGAACCTCAGGGTTCCTCTCCATTTCGGACTCAGATTGCAGGGTCCTTGCAGAGTTGGGACAGGAGAGTCAGGCCTCGTCTTGTGTGGAGGAATGGAACTCCGCTTGCCTCTCAAGTTGTTCAAGGAGTGACAGGCCACTTGTCGAGCTGTGTGTGGAACCTGCGGTTTTTTCCAGACAATGCACGGGGGTGTCAGTGCCCCTTCGTGATGTGCTTTCATCCACAGGGTTGCCTTCGAAGTGGTGTGCGGGCATCGGGTTCTTATCAAGAGCGGGCCAGGAAATCGGGGTCTTTTGGAATGCGGCACCACACACGAGGCTACATCTCGAATTTCCTCGTGAGACGGGCCTCATTCTGAGGTGCCCCTGGAAGGTCGGGAAAGCCTTCCAGACAAAGAAGGTTAATCGACCCTACTGTCGCGATCAGGAGGGGAGAAGGGGCTCAGATGAAGTGGTGCCGGGAACCTCGGTGTTCCCCTTGAGTGAGACTGGTATGTCAGGGAACTTTTGGGGTCTCACGAAGCTTGCCAAATACTGTTTCAAACTTCAAGACGAAACGTGGGACTTCTCTTGAGACGCTGTGGTGGGCAAGGGCCTCATCTTGTGATGAAGGGGAAACCACGTGGTTTTTTTCGAGTTGTGATGGGATTGTTGACTTACGACGGGGAATTCAGGCTTCCTCTTCTGTTGGCCCAGGGAAGTCCATTCTTCCATTCGAGTTGCCAGAGAGAGCTGGGTGGGAATTGCTCTCGAGTCACGGCAGGTCAAAATAGACCTCATCTAGGCTTGTGTCCAGGACCTAATGTTCCTCTCCAGGGGCGATAGGGATCACGGGGACGCATTCCAGACTCACCCAGTGAGTCAGGCCTCGGCTCGAGGGGAAGCAAAGGATTCTGATATCCTCCTGGGTCACGATAGGTATCTCTTGGAGCCCACTGAGTGGCCTCCAGGGAGTCAAGCCTCCTGTGGAGTTGGAGAGAGGACTCGGGATTGCTCTCCAGGCCATACAGGAAGAGAAGGCCCTCAGCTCGCAATGACGGGGGCGTCTTGTGGGGTTTCTCGAGTTGGGGCGCAAGTATGAGTTTTCTCACGAGGTACAACGGGGATCTCAGGGAGCCTCTCGTGTGGCGCCAGGAAAGTCAGGTCTCTATGCGTGTGATGAGGGGGAGCCCATAAATGCTCTCGAGTCATGGTAGGGAAATCGGGACTCAAGACGCGTTGAAGAAGGAGTCTAAAGGTCTTTCTCAGGTTGTGGCAGGAAACCCTGGGTTCCCTCGACTTGTACCGGTGACCTAGGGAGCTTCTCAGGGTGCCTCTGAGAAGTCAGGCATACTGTGGACTTGGGAGGGGCTCTCGGAACTCCACTGGGTTTGGTGCAATGGCAAAGGTTCTCATCTCGAGTTGAGGCAGGAACCTAAGGGTTCCTCTCCATTTAAAACTCCGACCACAGGGTCCCTGAAGAATTGGGACAGGTCAGGCCTCGTCTTGTGTGGACGAATGGAACTCCACTTGCCTCTCGAGTTGTTCACCGGATAACAGACCATTTGTCGAGCTGTGAGTGGAACCTTCGGTTTTTTCCGTAAGATGCATGAGGGGGTCAGTGCCCCTTCGTGTTGTGCCTTCATCCACAGGTTTGCCTTCAAAGAGGTGTCTGGACATCGGGTTCTTATCAATAGTGGAGCAGGAAATCGGGGTCTTTCAGAACGTGGCACCATCCATGAGGCTACGTCTCGAATTTCTTCGTTAGACTGGTGTCATCCTGAGGTGCGCCATGAAGATCGGGAACCCCTTCCAGACAAAGCAGGGGAATCGACCATCTTGTCGCGATCAGGAGGAGTGAAAGGGCTCAGTTGAAGTCGTGCCGGGAACCTCGGTGTTCCCCTCGAGTGGGACCGGTGTGTCGGGAAACTTTTGGGGTCGCTTCAAGGGTGCCAAGTACCGTTTTGCACTTCAATACGGACTTGGGGCTTCACTTGACACGCTGTAGAGGGCAAGGGCCTCATCTTGGGATGACGGGGGAATCACGTGGTTTTTCTCAAGGTGCGGCGGGATTCTCGAGTTACGACGGGGAATTCAGGCTTCCTCTTGTGTTGGCCCAGGGAAGTCCAATCTTCCATTCGAGTTTCGAGGGAGAGCTGGGGTTTGCTCTTGAGTCACTGCAGGGCAAAAGAGACCTCATCTAGGCTTGTGTCCAGGACCTAATATTCCTCTCCAGGGCCGACAGCGATCTCGGGTTTGCATTCCAGACGCATCCTGGGAGTCCAAGCTCGACTCGAGGGGAAGCAAAGGACCCCGCTCTCCTCTCGAGTCGCCACAGGTGTCTCTTGGAGCCCACTGAGTGGCCTAAAGGGAGTCAAGCCCCCTGTGGAGTTTGGAGAGAGGACTCGGGATTGCTCTCCAGGCCATGCAGGAAAAGAAGATCCTCATCTCGCCATGACAGGGGCGTCTTGTTGGTTTTCTCGAGCTGTGGTGCCAGTGTGCGGTTTCTGACGAGGTGCGACGGGAAGCTCAGAGAGCCTTTCGTGTGGCGCCAGGGAAGTCAGGTCTCCATGCGCATGGCAAGGGGGAGCGCGTCATTGCTCTCGAGATATGGTACGGGAATCGGGCCTCAAGATACGTTAAAGCAGGACTCTCAAGGTCTTTCTCAGGTTGCGGCAGGAAACCCTGGGTTCCGTCGACTTCTGCCGGTGACCTTAGGGAGCTTCTCAGGGTGCCTCTGAGAAGTCAGGCATACTGTGGATTTGGGACGGGCCTCTCGGGACTCCTCTGGTTTTGCGGCAATGGAAAAGGCCTCGTCTTGAGTGGAGGCAGGAACCTCAGGCTTCCTCTCCATTTCTGACTCGGTGCGCAAGGTCCCTAGAGTTGTGACAGGAGAGTCAGGCATCGTCTTGTGTGGAGGAATGGAACTCCGGTTGCTTCTCGAGTTGTTCACGAGGTGACAGACCACTTGTGGAGCTGTGTGAGAACCTGCGGGTTTTTCCGGAAGATGCACGGGGTGTCAGTGCCCCTACGTGTTGTGCCTTCATCCACAGGCTTGCCTTCGAAGAGGTGTCCAGGAGTCTGGTTTTGATCAAAAGTGGACCATGGAATCGGGGTCTTTCGGCATGTAGTATGGCCCTCGAGGCTACATCTCGAATTTCCTCGTGAGACCGGCCTCATCCTGAGGTGCGCCGGGAAGGTCGGGAACCCCTTCGAGACAAAGCAGTGGAATCGACCCTCCTATCGCGATCATGAGAGGAGAAAGGCCTCAGATGAAGTGGTGCCGGGAACTTCAGTGTCCCCTCTAGTGAGATCGGTATATAGGGGAACTTTTGGGGTCGCATCAAGGGTGCCAAGTACTGTTTTGCACTTCAAGACGGAATGTGAGACTTCTCTTGAGACGCTGTAGGGGGCAAGGGCCTCATCTTGCAATACAGGGAACCACGTGATTTTTCTCGAGTTGCGGCGCGTTTCTCAAATTACAACTGGAAATTCAGGCTTCCTCTTGTGTTGGCTCAGAAAGGCCAATCTTCCATTCGAGTTGCAAGGGAAGGCTAGGGGTTGTGCTTGAGTCACTGCAGGGCCAAAGAGACCTCCTCTAGGCTTTTGTCCAGGACCTAAGGTTCCTCTCCAGGGGCGACAGGGATCCAGGGTTGCATTCCAGACTCACCCTCGTAGTCAGGCCTCATCTCGAGGGGAAGCAAAGGACACCGCTCTCCTCCTGAGTATCGATGCGTATCTCTTGGAGCCCACTGAGTGACCTAAAGGGAGTCAAGCCTCCTTTGGAGTTTGGAGAGAGGATTCGGGATTGCTCTTCAGGTCATGCAGGAAAGAAGGCCCTCATTTCACCATGACAGGGGCGTCTCGTGGGTTTTCTCGAGCTGCAGCGCCAGTGTGGGGTTTCTCACGAGGTACGATGGGGAGCTCAGGGAGCCTCTCATGTGGTGCCGGGGAAGTCAGATCTTCATGCGCGTGGCGAGGGGGAGCGCGTCATTTTTCTCCCGTCATGGTAGGGGAATCGGGCCTCAAGACGCGTGAAGAAGGACTCTCGAGATTTTTCTCAGGTTACGGCAGGAAACCCTGGGTTCCCTCGACTTATGCCCGTGACCTCAGGGAGCTTCTCAGGGTGCCTCTGAGAAGTCAGGGATACTGTGCAGTTGGGAGGGGCCGCTCCGAACTCCACTGGGTTTGGTGCAGTCGAAGAGGGCCTTATCTCGAGTTGAGGCAGGAACCTCATGGTTCCTCTCCATTTCTGAATCGGATCTCAGTGTCCATGCAGAGTTGGGACAGGAGAGTCAGGCCTCGTCTTGTGTGGAGGAATTTAACTCCTCTTGCCTCTCGAGTTGTTCACGGGGTGACAGGCCACTTGTCGATCTGTATGTGGAACTTGCGGGCTTTTCCAACGATGCAGGAGGGTGTCAGACCCCTTCGTTTTGTGCCTTCGTCCACAGGATTGCCTTCGAAGAGGTGTCCTAGCATTGGGTTCTTATCAAGAGCAGACAGGGAAATCGGGGTCTTTCGGCGTGTGGCACCAACCACAAGGCTACGTCTCGAATTTCCTCGTGAGACCGGCCTCATCCTGAGGTGCGCCGGGAAGGTCCGGAACCCCTTCCAGACAAAGCAGGGTAATCGACCCTCCCGTCGCGATCAGGAGGGGATAAGGGGCTCAGAACAAGCGGTGCACCGAACCTTGGTGTTCCCCTCGAGTGAGACCAGGGTGTTGGGGAACTTTTGTGGTAACATCAAGGTTACCAATTATCGTTTTAAACTTCAAGATGGAACGTGGGGCTTCTCCTGAGACGCTGTAGCTGGCAAGGGCCTCATCTTGCGATGACGGGGGAACCACGTGGTTTTCCTCGAGTTGCGGCGGGATTTTCGAATTACGATGGGGAATTCAGGTTTCCTCTTGTGTTGTCCCAGGGAAGTCCATTCTTCCATTCGAGGTGCGAGGGACAGCAGGGGATTGCTCTCGAGTCACTTCAGGGCAAATGAGACCTCATCTATGCTTGTGTCTAGGACCTAATGTTCCTCTCCAGGGGCGACAGGGATCTCGGGGTTGCATTCCAGACTCACCTGAGGAGTCAGGCCTGGTATATAGGGGAAGCAAAGAATTCCGCTCTCCTCTCGAGTCCCAACGGGTATCTCTTGGAGCCCACAGAGTGGCCTAAAGGGAGTCAGGCCTCCTGTGGAGTTTGAAGAGAGGCCTCGAGATTGCTCTCCAGGCCATGCAGGAAAAGAAGGCCTTCATCTCGCGATGACGGAGGCGTCTCGTGGGTTTTCTCGAGCTGGGGAGCCAGTGTGGGATTTCTCACGAGGTATGACGGGGAGCTCAGGGAGCCTCTCGTGTGGCGCCAGGGAAGTCAAGTCTCCATGCTAGTTTCGAGGGGGAACGCGTCATTGCTCTCGAGTCATGGTAGGGGAATCGGGATTCAAGACGCGTGAAGGAGGATTTTCGAGGTCTTTCTCGGGTTGCGTCAGGAAACCCTGTGTTCCCTCGACTTGTGCCGGTGACCTCAGGGAGCTTCTAAGGGTGCCTCTGAGAAGTCGCGATACTGTGGATTTGGGAGGGGCCTCTCGGGCCTCCACTGTTTTTGGTGTAATGGAAGAGTGCCTCATCTCTAGTGGAGTCAGGAACCTCAGGGTTCCTCTCCATTTCGGACTCCGATCGCAGGGTCCCTTCAGAGTTGGGACCAGAGAGTCAGGCCTCGTCTTGAGTGGAGGAATGGAACTCTGCTTGCCTCTCGAGTTGTTCATGGGATGACAGGCCTCTTGTCGAGCTGTGTGTGGAACCTGCGGCTTTTACTGAATGATGCATGGGAGTGTCAGTGACCCTTCGTTTTGTGCCTTCGTCCACAGGGTTGCCTTCGAAGAGGTGTCCGGGCATCGGGTTCTTCTCAAGAGTGGGCCGGGAAATCGGGGTATTTCGGCATGTGACACCACCCCCGACGCTATGTCTCGAATTTCCTCGTGAGACCGGCCTCATCCTGAGGTGCACCGGGAATGTGGGGAACCCCTTCCAAACAAAGCAGGGGAATAGACCCTCCTGTCTCGAACAGGAGGGGAGAAGGTGCTCAGATGAAGTGGTGCGGGAACCTAGGTGTTCCTGTCGAGTGAGATCGGCGTGTCCAGGAACATTTGGTGTCGCATCAAGGGTGCAAAGTACCGTTTCGCACTTCAAGACGGAACGTGGTTCTTTTCTTGAGAGGCCATAGCAGCAAGGGCCTCATCTTGGGATGACGTTGGAAACACGTGGTTTTTCTCGAGTTGCGGCGGGATTCTCGAGTTATGAAGGGGATTTCTGGCTTCCTCTTGTGTTGGCCCAGGGAAGCCCAATCTTCCATTCGAGTTGCGAGGGAGAGCTGGGGGTTGCGCTCGAGTCACTGCAGGGCAAAAGAAACCTCATCCAGGCTTGTGTCTAGGACCTAATGTTCCTCTCAAGGGGTGACTGGGATCTTGGGGTTGCATTCCAGACTCACCCAGGAGTCAGGCGTCGTCTCGAGGGGAAACAAAGGACTTATCTCTCTTCTCGAGTCGCGACGGGTATTTCTTGGGGCCCACTGAGTGGACTAAAGGGAGTCAAGCCTCCTCTGGAGTTTGGAGAGAGGACTCGGGATTGCACTCCAGGACATGCAGGAAAAGAAGGCCCTCATCTCACGATGACGGGGGGGGGGGGTCTCAGTGGTTTTACCGAGCTGCAGCGCCTGTGTTGGTTTCTCAGGAGGTACGACGGGGAGCTCAGGGAGCCTCTTGTGTGGCGCCAGGGAAGTTAGGTCTCGATGCGTGTGGCAAGGGGGAGCGCGTCATTGCTCTCAAGTCATGGTAGGGGAATCAGGCCTCTAGACGCGTTGAAGAAGGACTCTCAAGATCTCTCTCGGGTCTTGGCAAGAGTACCTGAGTTCCCTCTACTTGTGCCGGTGACCTCAGGGAGATTCTCCGGGTGCCTCTGAGAAGTCAGGGATACTGTGGAGTTGGGAAAGACCTCTCGGGACTCCACTGGGTTTGGTGAAATGGAAGGGGGCCTCATCTCGAGGGGAGACAGGAACCTCAGGGTTCCTCTCCATTTCTGATTCCGATCGCAGCCCCCTGCATAGTTGGGAGAGGTGAGTCAGGCCTCGTCTTGTGTGCAGGAATGGACCTCCGCTTGCCTCTCGAGTTGTTCACTGGGTGACAGGCACTTGTTGAGCTGTATGAGTAACCTGCGGTCTTTTCCGGACGATGCACGGGGGTGTCAGTGCCCCTTCGTGTTGTGCCTTCATCCACACTATCTTCGAATAGGTGTCTGGGCATCGCGTTCTTATCAAGAGCGGATCGGGAAATCGCGGTCTTTCGGCATGTGGCACCACCATCGAGGCTACGTCTCGAATTTCCTCGTGAGACAGCCTCATCTGAGGTGCGTGGAGAAGGTAGGGAACCCCTTGCAGACAAAGCAGGGGAATCGACCCTCCTTTCACGATCAGGAGGGGAGAAGGGGCTCAGATGAAGTGGTGCCAGGAACCTCGGTGTTCCCCTCGAGTGCGACCCGTATGTCGGGGAACTTTTGGGGTAGCATTAAGGGTGCCAAATATCATTTCGCACTTGAAGACAGAACGTGGGACTACTCTTGAGACGCTGGAGCGGGCAAGGGCCTCATCTTGCAATGAAGGGGAAACCACGTGGTTTTTCTCAAGTTGAGGTGGAATTCTCGAATTACTACTGGGAATTCAGGCTTCCTCTTGTGTTGGCCCAGGGAGGTCCAATATTCCATTCGGGTTGCGAGGGAAAGCTGGGGAGTGCTCTCGAGTTACTGCAGGGCAAAAGCGACTTCATCTAGCCTTGTGTTCAGGACCCAATGATCCTCTCCAAGGGCGACAGGGATCTCGGGTTTGCATTACAGACTCACCCAGGGAGTTAGGCCTCGTCTCGAGGGGAAGCAAAGGACTCGGCTCTCCTCTTGAGTTGCGACGCGTATCTCTTGGAGCCCACTGAGTGGTCTAAAGGGAGTCAACCCTCCTCTTCAGTTTGGAGAGAGGACTCGGGATTGCTCTCCAGGCCATGCAGGAAAAGAAGGCCCACATCTCGAGATGACGGGGGCGTCTCGTGTGTTTTCTCGAGCTGCGGCGCCAGTGTGGGGTTTCTCACGAGGTACGACGGGGAGTTCAGGTAGCCTCTCGTGTGGCAACAGGGAAGTCAGGTCTCCATTGGCGGGGCAAGGGGGAGCGCATCATTGCTCTCAAGTCAGGGTAGGGGAATCGGGCCTCATGACGGGTAGAAAAAGAACTCTCGATGTCTTTCTAGGGTTGCGGCAGGAAACCCTGGGTTCCCTTGACTTGCGCCGGTGACCTCAGGGAGCGTCTCAGGGTGCCTCTGAGAAGTCAGGGATACTGTGGATTTGGGAGAGGCCTCTCGGGACTCCTCTGGGTTTGGTGCAATGGAAGTGGGCCTCATCTCGAGTTGAGGCAGGAACCTCAGGGTTCTGCTCCTGACTTCCTGGAGGCCGGATCTGACTCAGATCGCAGGGTCCCTGTTGAGTTTGCTCAGGAGTGTCAGGTCTCGTGTTCTGCGGAGGAATGGAACTCCGCTTACATCTCAAGTTGTTCAAGGATGACACCACTTTTCGTGATGTGTGTGGAACCTGCTGGTTTTTCGGAGATGCACGGGGGCGTCAGTGCTCCTTCCTGTTGTGCCTTCATCCACAGGGTTGCCTTCGAAGAGGTGTCCGGGCATCGGGTTCTCCTCAAGTGCGGACCGGGAAATTGGTGTCTTTCAGCATGTTGCACCACCCACGAGGCTACGTCTCGAATTTCCTCGTGAGACCGGCCTCATCCTGAGGCGTGCAGGAAAGTCCGGGAACCCTTTCCAAACAAAGCAGGGGAATCGACCCTCCTTTTGGGATCAGGAGGAGAGAAAGGGCTCAGATGAAGTAGTGCCGGGAACCTCGGTGCTCTCCTTGAGTGAAAGTCGGGTAACTTTTCTGGTTGCATCAAGGGTGCCAAGTACCGTTTCGCACTTCAAGACGGAACCTGGGACTTCTCTTTAGAAGCTGTAGTGGGCAAGGGCCTCATCTAGCGCTGACGGGGGACCCATGTGTTTTTTCTCGAGTTGCGGCAGGATTCTTGAGTTACGATGGGGAATACAGGTTTCTTCTTGTGTTGGCCCAGGGAAGTCCAATCTTCCATTCGAGTTGCAAGTGAGAGCTGGAGATTGCTCTCGAGTCACTGCAGGGCAAAATAGAGCTCATCTAGGTTTGTGTCCAGGACCGAGTTTTTCTCTCCAGGGGCGACAGGGATCTCGGGGTTGCATTCCAGACTCACCCGGGGAGTCAGGCCTCGTCTCGAAGGGAATGAATGGACTCCGCTCTCCTCTCGAGTCGCGACGGGTATCCCTTGGAGCCCAAGAGTGGCCTAAATGGAGTTAAGCCTCCTGTGGAGTTTGGAGAGAGGACTCGGGATTGCTCTCTAGGCCATGCAGGAAAAGAAGGCCCTCATCTCGCGATGATGGGGGCGTCTCGTGGGTTTTCTCAAGGTGCAGTGCCTGGTTGGGGTTTCTCACGAGATAGGACGGGGAGCTCAGGGAGACTCCTGTGGTGCCACGGAAGTCAGGTCTCCATGGACGTGGCATGGGGGAGCGCCTCATTGCTCTCGAGTCATGGTAGGGGAATCAAGCCTCAAGACGCTTCGAAGAAGAACTCTCGAGGTCTTTCTCGGGGTGTGGCAGGAAACCCTGGGTTCCCTCGACTTGTGCCCATGACCTCAGGGAGCTTAGCGGGGTTCCTCTGATAAGTCAGGGATACTGTGGAGTTGAGAGGGGCTTCTCGGGACTTCACAGGGACTGGTGCAATTGAAGAGGACCTAATCTCGGATTGAGGCAGTAACGTCAGGGTTCCTCTCCATTTCTGACTCGGATAGCAGGGTCCCTGCAGAGTTGGGACAGGAGAGTCAGACCTCGTCTTGTGTGGAGTAATGGAACTCCGCTTGCCTCTCGAGTTGTTCATGGGATGACAGGCCACCTGTCGAGTTGTATGTGGAACCTGCGGTTTTGGGGGACGATGCACAGGGGTGTCAGTGCCCCATCGTGTTGTGCCTTCATCCACAGGGTTACCTTCGAAGAGGTGACCAGGCATCGGGATCTTATCAATAGCGGACCAGGAAATCGGGGTCTTTCGGCATGTGGCACAACCCACGAGGCTACGTCTCGACTTCCCTCGTGAGACTGGCCTCATCCTGAGGTTCGCCGGGAAGTCTGGGAACCCCTTCCAGACAAAGCAGGGGAATCGACCCTCCTGTCGCCATCAGGAGGAGAGAAGAGGCTCAGCTGAAGCGATGCTGGGAACCTCCATGTTCTCTTCGAGTGAGACCGGGGTGTCAGGGAAATTTGGGGGTCGCATCAAGGGTGCCAACTACCGTTTCACACTTCAAGACGGAACATGGGACTTCCCTGGAGACGCTATAGCTGACAGGGGCCTCATATTTCGATGACGGAGGAGCCACGTTGTTTTTCTCCAGTTGCCGCGGGATTCTCGAATTACAATGGGGAATACAGGCTTCCTCTTGTGTTGGCCCAGGGAAGTCCAATCATCCATTCGAGTTGGGAGGGAGAGCTGGGGATTGCACTTGAGTCAATGCAGGACAAAAAAGACCTCATTTAGGCTTGTGTCCAGGACCGAGTTTTCCTCTACAGGGGCGACACGGATCTCGGGATCCCATTCCAGACTCACCCAAGTAGTCAGGCCTCGGCTCGAGGGAAAGCAACGGACTCCGCTCTCCTCTAGAGTAGCGATGTGTATCTCTTGGAGGCTACTGAGTGGCCTAAAGGGAGTCAGGCCTCCAGTGGAGTTTGGAGAGTGGACTCGGGATTGCTCTCTAGGTCATGTAGGAAAAGAAGGCCCTCATCTTACGATGATGGGGGCGTCTCGTGAGTTTTCTCGAGCGGCGGTGCCAGTGTGGGGTTTTCATGAGGTAGGACGGGGAGCGCAGGGAGCCTCTCGTGTGGCGCCAGGGAAGTTAGGTTTCAATGGGCGTGGCGAGGGGAATGCGTCATTGCTCTCCAGTCATGGTAGGGTATCGGGCCTCAAGATGCGGTAAAGAAGGTCTCTCGAGGTCTTGCTCAGAATGCAGCAGGAAACCCTGGGTTCACTCGACTTGTGCCAGTGACCACAGAGAACTTCTGAGGGTGCCTCTGAGAATCAGGGATACTGTGGAGTTGGGAGGGGCCTCTCGGGACTCCACTGGGTATGGCACAATGGAACAGGGCCTCATTTCGAGTTGATGCAGGAACGTCAGGTTTCATCTACATTTCTGACTCCGATCGCACGGTCCCTGCAGAGTTGGGAAAGGAGAGTCAGGCCTTCTCTTGTGTGGAGGAAAGGAACTCCGCATGCCTCTCTAGTTCTTCAAGGGATGACAGGACACTTGTCAATCTGTGTTTGGAATCTGCGTGTTTTTCCATACTATGCATGGGGATGTCAGTACCCCTTCGTGTTGTGCCTTCACCAACAGGGTTGCCTTCGAAGAGGGGTCCGGGCCTCAGGGCCTTCTCAAGAGCGGACCGAGGCATCGGGGGCGTTCAGCATGTGGCACCACCCACGTAGTTCGTCTCGAATTTCCTCGTGAGACCTGCCTCATCCTGAGGAGCGCCGGGAAGGTCGGAACCCCTTGCAGACCAAGCAGGGGAATCGACCCTCCTGTCTCGATCAGCAGGGGAGAAGGGGCACAGATGAGGTGATGCCGGGAACCTCGGTGTTCCCCTCCAGTGAGACCAGTGTGTTGGGGAACTTTTGGGGTCGCATCAAAGGTGCCAAGTACCGTATCGCACTTCAAGATGGAACGTAAGACTTCTTTTGAGACGCTGTAGCGGCAATGGCCGCATCTTGCGATGAATAGGGAACGATGTGGTTTTTCTCGAGTTGTGGCGGGATTATTGACTTACAACGGGAAATTCAGGCTTCCTCTTCTGTTCGCCCAGGGAAGTCCAGTCTTCCATTCGAGTTTCGAGGGAGAGTTGGGGATTGCTCTCGAGTCACTGCAGGAAAAAAGAGACCTCATCTAGGCTTGTGTCCAGGACCTAATGTTTCTCTCCAGGGGCGACAGGGATCTCCGGTTCGCATATCAGACTCACCCGAGGAGTCAGGCCTCGCCTTGTGGGGAAGGAAAAGACTCCACTCTCCTCTCGACTCGCGACGGGTATGTCTTGGAGTCCACTGAGTGACCAAAAGGGAGTCAAGCCTACTGTGGAGTTTGGAGAGAGGACTCGGGATTGATCTCCAGGCCATGCTAGAAAAGAAGGCCGTCATGTCGCGAAAACGGGGGCGTATCGTGGGTTTTCTCTATCTGCGGCGCCAGTGTGGGGTTTCTCACGAGGTATGACGGGGAGCTCAGGGAGCCTCTCGTGTGGCGCCAGGGAAGTCAGGGCTTCATGAGTGTAGCAGAGGGAGCGCGTCATTGCCCTCGAGTCATGGTAGGGGAATCAGGCCTCAAAAGGCGTTGAAGAAGGACTCTTGAGTTCTTTCTATGGTGGCGGCAGTAAACCCTGGGTTCACTCGAATTGTGCTGGTGACCTCAGGGAGCTTCTCAGGGTGCCTCTGAGAACTCAGGGATACTGTGGAGCTGGGACGCGTCTCTCGGGACTCCACTGGTTTTCGTGCAATGGAAGAGGTCCTAATCTCGAGTTGAGGCAGGAACCTCAGCGTTCTTCTCGTGACTTCACTGGCGCTGGTCTGATTCGGATCGCAAAGTCCCTGCAGAGTTGGGACAGGAGAGTCAGGCCTCGTCTTGTGTAGAGGAATGAAACCCCACTTGCCTCTCGAGTTCTTCAGGGGTGAGAAGCCACTTGTTGAGCTGTATGTGGAACCTGCGGGTTTTTCCGGACGATGCACGAGGGTGTCAGTGCCCCTTTGTGTTGTGCCTTCATCCACAGGGTTGCCTTCGAAGAGGTGTCCAGGCATCGGGTTCTTATGAAGAGTGTACAGGGAAATCATAGTCTTTTGGCATGTGGCACCACCCGCGAGCTACGTCTCGAATTTCCTCGTGAGACCGGCCTCATCCTGAAGTGCCCCGTGAAGGTCGGGAACCCCTTACAAACAAAGCAGGGGAAGTGACCCTCCTATCACGAACAGGAGGGGAGAAGGGGCTCAGATAAACTGGTGCCGGGAACCTCGGTGTTCACCTCGAGTGAGACCGATATTTCGGGGAACTTTTGGGGTCACATCAAGGGTGTCAAGTATCGTTTCGCACTTCAAGACGGAACGTGGGACTTTTCTTCAGAAGCTGTAGCGGGCAAGGGCCTCATCTTGCGATGACGAGGGAACCAAGTGCTTTTTCTCGAGTTGCGGTGGGATTCTCGAGTTACGAAGGGGAATTCAGGCTTCCTCTTGTGTTGGCCCAGGGAAGTCCAATCTTCCATTCGAGTTGTCAGGGAGAGCGGGGGAATGCTCTCGAGTTACAGAAGAGCAAAAGAGACCTCATCTAGGCTTGTTTCCAGGACCTAATGTTCCTCTCCAGGGGAGACAGGGATCTCGGGGTTGCATTCCAGACCCACCTGGTGAGTCAGGCCTTGTCTCGAGGGGAAGCAAAGGACTCCATTCTCCTCTCGAGTCGCGATGGGTATCTCTTGGAGCCCACTAAGTGGCCTAAAGGGAGTCAAGCTTCCTGTGGAGTTTGAAAAGAGGATTCGGTATTCCTCTCCAGGCCATGCAGGAAAAGAAGGCCCTCATCTCGCGATGACAGGGGCGTATGGTGGGTTTTCTCAAGCTGTGGCATCAGTGTGGGGTTTCTCACGAGGTACAACGGGGAGCTCAGGGAGCCTCTCTTATGGCGCCAGGGAAGTCAGGTCTCCATGTGCGTGGCGAGGGGGTGCGTGTCATTTCTATAGAGCCATGGAAGCAGATTCAGGCTTCAAGACACGTTGAAGTAGGACTCTCGAGGTCTTTTTCGCATTGTGGCAGGAAACCCTGGGTTCCCTCGACATGTGCCGGTGACCTCATGGAGCTTCTCCGGGTGCCTCTGAGAAGTCAACGGTACTGTGGAGTTGGGAGGAGCCTCTCTGGACTCCACTGGGTTTGGTGCAATGGATGAGAGCCTCATCTCGAGTGGAGGCAGGAACCTCATGTTTCCTCTCCTGGGTTTCCTTGCGCCGGTACTGACTCGGATCGCAGTTTCCCTGCAGAGTTGGTACAGAAAATCAGGTCTCGTCTTGTGTGGAGGAATGGAACTCCACTTGCCTCTCGAGTTGTTCACGGGGTGACAGACCACTTGTTGAACTGTGTTTGCAACCTGCGGGTTTTTCTGGATGATAAACGGGGGTGTCAGTGCCCCTTCGTGTTGTGCTTTCATCCACAGGTTTTCCTTCGTAAAGGTGTCAGGGCATCGCGTTCTTATCAAGAGTAGACCGGGAAATCTGGGTCTTTCGGCTTGTGGCACCACCCACGAGGCTATGTCTCGAATTTCCTCGTGAGACCTGCCTCATCCTTAGGCGCGCTGGAAAGGACGGGAACGCCTTCCAGACATAGCAGGGGAATCGACACTCCTGTCGCGATCACGAGGGCAGAAGGAGCTCAAATGAAGTGGTTCCGGGAACCTCGGTGTTCCCTTCGAGTGAGACCGGTATGTCGGGGAATTTTGAGATTGCATCAAGGGTGCCAAGTACCGTTTCGCACTTCAAGACAGAACGTGGGACTTCTCTTGAGTCGCTGTAGCGGGCAAGGGCCTCATCTAGCGCTGATGGGGGAACCACGTGGATTTTCTCGAGTTTCGGCGGGATTCTCGAGTTACGATGTCGAATTCAGGCTTCCAATTGTATTGGCCCAGGGAAGTCCAATCTTCAATTCGATTTGCAAGGGAGAGCTGGCGATTGCTCTCTAGTAACTGCAGTGCAAAATAGACCTCATCTAGGCTTGTGTCCAGGACCGAGTTTTCCTCTCCAGGTGCGACAGGAACTCGGGGTTGCATTCCAGACTCACACGGGGAGTCAGGCCTCATCTCGAGGGGAAGCAAAGGACTCCTCTCTCCCTTCAAGTCCTGACAGCTATCTCTTGGATCCAACTGAGAGGCCTAAAGAGAGTCAAGCCTCCTGTGGAGTCTGGAGAGAGGACTCGGTTTTGCTCTCCATGCCAGGCAGGAAAGAAGTCCCTCATCTCGTGATGACGGGGGCGTATCGTGGGTTTTCTCGAGCTGCGGTGCCTGAATGGGGTTTCCGAAGAGGTACGACGGGGAGCTCAGGGAGACTCTCTTCAGGCGTCAGGGAAGTCAGGTCTCCATGCGCATGGCGATGGGGAGCGGGTCTTTGCTCTCGAGTCATGGTAGGGGAATCGGGCCTCAAGACGCGCTGAAGGACTCTCAAGGTCTTTCTCGGGTCGCAGCAGGAAACCCTGGGTTCCCTTGACTTGTGCCGGTGACCTCAGGTAGATTCTCAAGGTGCCTCTGAGAGTTCAGGGATACTGTGGAGTTGGGAGGGGCCTCTCGCGACTCATCTGGGTTTGGTGCAATGGAAGAGGGCCTCACCTCGAGTTGAGACAGGAACCTCAGGTTTCCTCTCCATTTCTAACTCGGATGGCAGGGTCCCTGAAGAGTTGGAACAGGAGAGTCAGGCCTCATCTTGTGTGGAGGAATCGAACTCCGCTTGCCTATAGAGTTGTTCACGGGGTGACATTCCACTTGTCGAGCTGTGTGTAGAACCTGTGGGTTTTTCTGGACGATGCACGGGAGTTTTAGTAACCCTTCTGTGGTGCCTTCATCCACAGGGTTGCCTTCGAAGTGGTGTCCGGGCATCGGGTTCTTATCCAGATTGGACCGCACCATCGGGGTCTTTCGGCATGTGGCACCACCCACGAGGCTACGTCTCGAATTTCCTCCTGAGAAAGGCCTCATCCTTAGGTGCGCCAGGATGGGCGGGAACTCCCTCCAGACAAAGCAGGGGAATTTACCCTCCTGTCGTGATCAGGAGGGGAGAAAGTCATCAGATGAAGTGGTGCCGGGAACTTCGGTGTTCCCCTCGGTGAGAACGGTGTGTCGGGGAACTTTTGGGGTTACATCAAGGGTGAAAAGTAGCATTTCGCACTTCAAGACGGAACGTGGGACTTCACTTGAGACGCTGTAGCGGGCCAGGGCCTCATCTTGGGATGACGAGTGAACCACGTGCTTTTGCTCGCATTGCGGCGGGAGTCTCGAGTTTCGACGGGGAATTCAGATTTCCTCCTGTGTTGGCCCATGGAAGTCCAATCTTCCATTCGAGTTGCGAGGGTGAGCTGGGATCCCACTCGAGTCACTGCGGGGCAAAATAGACCATATCTAGGCTTGTGTCCAGGACCGAATATTCCTCTCCAGGGGTGACAGGGATCTCGGGGTGGCATTCCAGACTCACCCAGGAAGTCCGGCCTTGTTTCTAGGGGAAGCAAAGTATTCCACTTTCCTCTCGAGTCGCGACGGGTACCTATTGAGTGCACTGGGTAGCCTTAGTGAGTCAAGCCTCCCGTGGAGTTTGGAGAGACGACTCGGGATTGCCCTCCAGGCCATGCAGTTAATGATGGCCCTCATCTCACGATAACGGGGGCGTCTCGTGGGTTTTCTCGAGCTGCGGCGCCAGTGTGGGGTTTCTCCCGAGGCACGACGGGGATCTCAGGGAGCCTCTCGTGCGGCGCCAGGGAACTCAGGTCTCCATGCGCGTGGCGAGGGGCAGCGCGTCATGGCTCTCGAGTCACGGGAGGGGACTAGGGCCTCGAGAAGCGTTGAAGAAGGACTCTCGAGGTCTTTCTCGGGGGGTGGCAGGAAACCCTCGTTTCCCTCGCCTTCTGCCGGGGACCTTAGGGAACTTCCCAGGGTGCCTCTGAGAGGCGAGGGATCCTGAGGAATTGGCGGGGCCTCTCGGGACTGCACTGGGTCTGGCGCAAAGGAAGAGGGCCTCACCTCGAGGGGAGGCAAGAACCTCAGGCTTCCTCTCCGTTTTGGACTCCGAGCGCAGGGTCCCTGCAGAGTTGGGACAGGAGAGTCAGGCCTCGTCTTGTCTGAGGAAGGGAACCCCGCTTGCCTCGCGAGTTGCTCAGGGGGTCTCAGGCCCCTCGTCGAGCTGTGTGTGGAACCCGCGGGTCTTTGCGGACGATGCACGGGGGTGGCTGTGCCCCTTCGTGTTGTGCCTTCACCCACAGGGTTGCCTTCGAAGAGGAGTCCGGGACTCGGGTCCTTCTCAAGAGCGGACCCGGAAATAGGGGGCGTTCGGCATGTGGCACCACCCACGTGGCTCGTCTGGAATTTCCTCGTGAGACCGGCCTCATCCTGAGGTGCGCCGGGAAGGCCGGGAACCCCTTCCAGACCACGCAGGGGATTCGACACTCCTGTCGCGATCAGGAGGCGAGAAGGGGCTCAGATGAAGCGGTGCCGGGACCCTCGGTGTTCCCCTCGAGGGAACCTGGCATGTCGCGGAACTTTTGGGGGTCGCAGGAAGGCTGTCAGGGACCGTTTCGCCCTTCAGGGCGGAACAGGGGACTTCCCTTGAGACGCCGTGGCGGGCAAGGGCCTCATCTTGCCAAGAGGTGGGAACCACGTGGTTTTTCTCGAGTTGCGGCGGGAATCTCAAGTTACGACGGGGATCTCAGCCTTCCTCTTGGGTTGGCCCTGGGAAGCCCAATCTTCCCCTCGAGTTGCGAGGGAAAGCTGGGGGTTGCGCTCGAGTCACTGCAGGGCCGAAGAGACCTCACCTAGGCCTGTGTCCGGGACCTAATATTCCTCTCCAGGGAAGGCAGGGATCTCGGGGTTGCATTCCAGGCTCCCCCGGGGAGTCAGGTCTCGTCTCTTGGGGAAGCCAAGGACTCCGCTCTTCTCTCAAGTCGCGACGCGGATCTCTTGGAGCCCCCTGAGCAGCCTCAAGGGAGTCCAGTCTCCTCTTCCGTTTGGAGAGAGGACCCGGGATTGCTCTGCAGGCCATGCAGGAAAAGAAGGCCCTCAGCTCGCGAGGACGGGGGCGTCTCAGGGCTTTCCTCGAGCTGCGGCGCCCATGGGGGTTTTCTCCCGAGGCACGACGAGGATCTCAGGGAGCCTCTCGTGCGGCGCCAGGGAAGTCAGGTCTGCATGCGCATGGCGAGGGGGAGCACGTCATGGCTCTCGACTCACGGGAGGGGACTCGGGCCTCGAGACGCGTTGAAGAAGGACTCTCGAGGTCTTTCTCGGGGGGCGGCGGGAAACCCTCGTTTCCCTCGCCTTCTGCCGGGGACCTTAGGGAACTTCCCAGGGTGCCTCTGAGAGGCGAGGGATCCTGTGGAGGTGGCGGGGCCCTCGGGACTCCGCTGGGTCTGGCGCAACGGAAGAGGGCCTCACCTCGAGGGGAGGCAGGAACCTCAGGCTTCCTCTCCGTTTCGGACTCCGACCGCAGTGTCCCTGCAGAGTTGGGACAGGAGAGTCAGGCCTCGTCTTGCCTGAGGAAGGGAACCCCGCTGGCCTCTCGAGTTGCTCAGGGGGTCTCAGGCCCGTCGTCGAGCTGTGTGTCGAACCCGCGGGTCTTTGCGGACGATGCACGGGGGTGGCAGTGCCTCTTCGTGTTGTGCCTTCAGCCACAGGGTTGCCTTCGAAGAGGGGTCTGGGCCTCGGGTCCTTCTCAAGAGCGGACCGGGGAATCGGGGTCGTTCGGCATGTGTCACCACCCACGTGGCTGGTCTTGAATTTCCTCGTGAGGACGGCCTCATCCTGAGGTGCGCCGGGAAGGCCGGGAACCCCTTCCAGACCACGCAGGGGATTCGACTCTCCTGTCGCGCTCCGGAGGTGAGAAGGGTCTCAGATGAAGCAGTGCCAGGACACTCAGTGTTCCCCTCGAGGGAAGACGGCGTGTCGGGGAACTTTTGGGTGTCGCAGGTAGGCTGTCAAAGACCGTCGCCCTTCAGGGCGGAACAGGGGACTTCCCTTGAGATCCCGTCCCGGGCAAGGGCCTCATCTTGCCAAGAGTTGGGAACCACGTGGTTTTTCTCGAGTTGCGGCGGGATTCTCGAGTTTCGACGGGGATCTCAGCCTTCCTCTTGGGTTGGCCCTGGGAAGCCCAATCTTCCCCTCGAGTTGCGAGGGAAAGCTGGGGGTTGCGCTCGAGTCACTGCAGGGGTCAAGAGACCTCACCTAGGCGTGTGTCCGGGACCTAATATTCCTCTCCAGGGAAGGCGGGGATATCGGGGTTGCATTCCAGGCTCCCCCGGGGAGTCAGGCCTCGTCTCGAGGGGAAGCCAAGGACTCCGCTCTCCTCTCGAGTCGCGACGCGGATCTCTTGGAGCCCCCTGAGCGGCTTCAAGGGAGTCCAGCCTCCTCTTCAGTTTGGAGAGAGGACTCGTGATTGGTCTCCAGACCATGCAGGAAAATCAGGCCCTCATCTCGCGATGACCGGGGTGTCTCATGTGTTTCCTCGAGCTGCCGCGCCAGTGTGGGTTTCCTCACGAGGTACGATGAGGAGCTCATGGAGCCTCTCGTGCAGTGCCAGGTTAGTCAGGTCTCCATGCGCGTGGCGAGGGGGAGCGTGTCATGGCTCTCGAGTCATCGTAGGGGAATCGCGACTCAACACATTTTGAAGCACTCTCGGGGTCTTTCTCGAGTCACGGTAGAAAACCCAGGGTTCCCTCAACTTGTGCCTGTGACCTCAGGGAGCTTCTCATTGTGCCTCTGAGAACTCAGGGATACTGTGGAGTTGGTAGGCGCCTCTCGGGACTCCACTGGTTGTGGTGCAATGGAAGAGGGCTTCATCTCGAGTGGACGCAGGAACCTCAGGCTTCCTCTCCGTTTCTGACTCGGATCCCATGGTCCCTGCAGAGTAGGGACAAGAGAGTCACACCTAGTCTTCTGTTGAGGAATGGACCTTCGTTTGCCTTTCGAGTTGTTTACAGGGTGACAGGCCACTTGTCGAAATGTCTGTGGGACCTGCGGGTTTTTCTGGACGATGCACGCGGGTGTCAGTGCCCCTTCGTGTTGTGCCTTCATCCACAGGTTTTCCTTCAAAGAGGTGTGCTGGCATCGGGTTCTTTTCAAGACTGGACCGTGAAATTGGGGTCTTTCGACATGTGGCACCACCCACGAGGCTACGTCTGGAACTTCCTCATGAGACCGGCCTCATCCTGAGGTGCGCCCGGAAGGTCGGGAACCCCTTGCAGACAGAGAAGGGGAGTCGACCCTCCTGTCGCAATCAGGAGAGGAGAAGGGGCTCAGATGAAGTGGTGCCGGGAACCTCGGTGTTCCCCTTGAGTGAGTCTGGTATGTCGCGGAACTTTTGGGGTCGCATCAAGGGTGCCAAGTACCATTTCGCACTTCAGGATGGAACGTGGGACTTCTCTTGAGATGCTGTAGCGGACAAAGGGCCTCATCTTGCGATGACGAGGGAAGCACGTGGTTTTTCTCGAGTTGCGGTGGGATTCTCGAGTTACGACGGGGAATTCAGGCTTCCTCTTGTGTTGGCCCAGGAAGTCTAATCTTCCATTCGAGTTGCCAGGGAGAGCTGTGGATTGGGCTCCATTCACTGAAGGGCAAACTAGACCTCATCTAGGCTTGTATCCAGGACTTAATGTTCCTCTCCATAGGCGACAGGGATTTGGGGTTGCATTCCATACTCACCCGGGGAGTCAGGCCTCATCTCGAGGGGAAGCAAAGGACTCCACTCTCTTCTCGAGTCGCGACAGGTATCTCTTGGAGCCCACTGAGTGGTCTTTGCTCTGTAGGAGAGCTCTAGTGTTCATAAGCCTGTACATAAGTGAACACAGACATTCTGTGTGCATGTTGCTGCATACCCAAAATAGGGCCACAAGGAGCCTCATGCTCTCCATGCGGCGCGGAAGCTGTGCAGCCACGCAGCAGCTGAAGAATCCAACCAATTGCTCTTTTCTTACCTCTGACAGAGCTCACATTGCCGTAGCCCTTGGCAGTTTGAAAACACTGGACCCTAACCCCTCTCAAAGTAGGCCTGGGTTCTAGTTCGAATAGAAAGTCAATAGCGGAGCTGAGGACAGGAACGCGGCAGTCATTTATCACACGCTCCTGCAGCCTGCTACTACAGGGACACTAACGCTAGAAGCTAGGAATGTCTTTGCAAGGTGCGCAAAGGACAAGGGAGAACCTCGACCCTGACTCTAGTATTTCAGTCCCCTGAGCAGATCTGAGGTTCTCCCGCTGTAGAAGCTAACCCATTCCTTTCAAATACAGGCTTCCTAACACAGGGCCAGTTGGCTGCTTGCTCTTCCACGAAGCAGGCTTCCTTAACTTGCAAACTGCGAATTCCGCTTAACAGCCTGGAGGAAAATCGCTTCTTGGAAGATTTTTTTCAGAGGCTGTATCCCCGGAGCTGGGGCCAAGCTAGGGGACCCATACTGACAAGGGAAGGCAAAACCACATCCAATGTCTTTGCTCTGGAGGACAGCTTTGGTGAGCCTAAGTCTTTCAGGAATATTTCTGGCTCCAACAGAGTCAAATTCTGTGTGTGAAGCTGCACAGCCAAAATAGGGGAACAGAGAGCCTGATTCTCTCTGTGTAGCTTTGAAGCTGTCATTCAAACAACAGCTTGAGAATCCATACAATGCTCTCCCTTTCTGCTAAGAGAATTCTCATTGCTGTCGTCCTTGACAGTTTGTAGAAATCCGCACCCTAACCCTTCTCCAAGTAGGCCTGGGTCCTAGCTCGGAATACCAGGCAACGGCGGAGCTGAGGCCAGTAAGGCACAAGTGAGGTCTCACACACTCTTGCAGCCTGATCGTCCAGGAGCAGTAAGGCCTCTTTTTCCCTGCAGGAGGCTCGCTTGCCTTGCCTCCTGTGAACTGCATTTCCCAGCCTGGGCGCAAAGCTGTTCCTGGAGATTTTTTCTCAGGGGCTGTTTCCCTGGAGCTGGGTCGGACCTCGGGGGCCCAACTCACAGGGGAAGACAAAACCACATGGACAGGGCTATGCTCTGTAGGAGAGCTCTAGTGAACCTCATCTCTCAGGAACATTCTTGGCTTCTACAGAGACACCTCTGTGCATGAAGCTACACACCCAACATAGTGGCAAAGGGAGTCTGATTCTCTCCGTGGGTGCTGATGCTTTGTGGCAAAGCACCTGCTAAGAATCCATCCGCATAGGCTTCCCTCACCTTGACAGAGGTCTCATTGCTGTAGTCCTTGGCAGTTTGGAAAGAAGCAGACCCTTACCCTTCACCAAGTAGGCCCTTGTCCTTGTTTGAATGGAAAGGCAGTAGCTGAGCTGAGGCCAATAAGGCGCCAGTCAAGTCTGACATATTCCCGATGCCTGCTCCTTCATGGAAAATAACGTTAGAATCTGGGAATGTCTTTGCAAGGCTGGCAAAGGGCAGTCAGGAACCTCGACCCTGCCTCTGGAATTTCTATCTTCTCAGCACATCTGGCGGTCTCGGTCAGGAGAAACTAACCCATTCCTTGCAAATATAGGCTTCCAAACACAGGCCGGTTGGCTGTCTCTTCTTGCCGAAGGAAGCTTGCTTATCCCACCTCCTGTGAACTCCGCTTCCCAGCCTGGGTGATAAGAGGTTCTTGGAGATCTTTTCTCAGAGGCTGTTTCCAAGGAGCAGGGGCTGATCCCAGAGACCCACACGCACAGGGGAAGGGAAAACCGCATGGATAAGTCTTTGCTCTCTAGGAGTGCTCTAGTGAACCTCAGTCTATGGGGAATGTTCTTGGCTCCAACGGGGACATCTCTGTGTGGGAAGCTGCATTGCCAACATAGAGACACAGAGACCTGATTCTCTCTGTGCAGCTTTGACGCTGTCGTTCAAACAACAAATTGAGAATCCACACAATGCTCTCCCTTACCACTGAGAGAGTTATCATTGCTGTAGCCCTTCGCAGTTTCTGGAAATCGGCACACAAACACTTCTCCAAGTAGGCCTGGGTTCAAGTTCAGATGAACATGAAATAGCGGAGCTGAGGCCAGTAAGGCACCAGTCAGGTGTCACACACTCTGGCAGCCTGCTCCTCCAGGGACAGTAAGGCCTCTATTTCCCTTCAGGAGGCTCGCTTGCCTTACTTCCTGTGAACAGCGTTTCCCAGCCTGGGCGGAAAGCAGTTCCTGGAGATCTTTTCTCAGGGGCTGTTTCCCCGGAGTTGGGGTGGACCTCGGGGACCCAACTCACAGGGGAAGGCAAAACCAAATGGACAGGTCTATGCTCTGTAGGAGATCTCTAGTGAACTGCCGGGGTCCAGCCCCAGCTGATCCAGGGTATTCGAAGCAGAGACGGCGTAGGCGAGGGTCAGGGAACAACTGCTTAATTAAACGTTAATTAAGGATATAAAGAGTAATAAAATGAGGATAGCTCAGTAGGAAAATTCAGTGGAGAAAAGAGGCTGAGGAGCTTGGTTTACGCGGGGGACCAATAAAACTTCAAGACAAGAAGCTTGCACCACTTACGTAGGCCGCAGGCGTCCTTCCGTTCTCCCGAAGGAGAGGAGACACTGAGGCCTCCCCGGTCGGATCTTAGAAGCCCAGGAAAAATTAGTAAGCTTGGTGGGTTCCGCGCTCCAGATGGAGACTCAACCAGAGTGAGAGAGAGAGAGAGACATGGGGAGACCAGTATTTCGAGAAACTGATCCCAATTCTTTATTTCCCATGGTCTACTTTTATACACTGAGATGTTATGCAAAAGTCACGTGGGGTCAGCAGTCCTGACTTTTATCAAAGTCAGGTGCTTCATACAAAAGTATACAGAGGTCTTAGGGGTGTTACATCATCTTCTGGCCGGGGGGCCTGCTGACAATTTACGACCCTCTCCTTGTGACAGCGGTCAGTCAACCAGGACACTTATTTCTCCAGGGGTGATTATTCTTAAAACAGACGCCACCCAAATAAAGTTACATTCCTATAGGGTGAGGGTGTAGTGGGTTTTAGTTAAGGAAAGAATTTACTTAGCCTAAGGTCTAACGTGATTTATATCAAAGGTTAATACTTATTTCTTCTATATATTCATTAATGTGTATAAGGGCAGGGGATGTGGAGACTTAGCAGTAAACATCAGCTCAACAAATGAAAAACCCTTCACCAATATGATTTCTAATCAGCCCATTATACTTATACTAATAATTTTCTAACTTTTCTAAGGAACCTGTTTTTAGAAGGTTTAAAGCATCTCGTGCCTCTCATGGTTGGGAGGCTGTGAGCAATCACATGTGGCCGGACAAGCCTGTCAGGCAGGCTAGAGAACCTTCAGAGGAGTTTGTAGGTTAAAACACTCTTGTCACACCCAGGGGTTTTTATCAACTGGAGCTCTAGGTTAACTCCTTCTCCGAAAGAGGTGGTGGGGGACAGCCCCCCGTAAAGTCAGAGGTGTAGGTGAGAGCACAAAGTAGTAAGGTATGCAGGCTCTGGTGATGGGGGTAGATGCTCGAGGATTTCCAGGGGGACTCCTGAGGCTCGACCCGCCTTTGCGTATGTCGAGCCTCCTTCCTCATGACCTTTGCCATGGGCGGAGTGCCTCACTCTGGCCCCCAACAGTGAACCTCCTCTCTCAGGAACATTCTTGGCTCCTATCGAGACACCTCTGTGCGTGTAGCTACACATGCAACGTAGGGGCAAAGGGGGCCAGATTCTTTCCGTGGGGTGCTGATGCTTTGTGGCAAAGCACCTGCTTGAGAATCCATCAGCTTACGCTTCCCTCGCCTTGACAGAGGTCTCATTGCTGTAGCCCTTGGCAGTTTGGAAAGAAGAGGACCCTTACCTTTCATAAAGTGGGCCCTTGTCCTAGTTTGAAAGGAAAGGCAAGAGCTGAGCTGAGGCCAATAAGGCGCCAGTCAAGTCTGACATATTCCCGAAGCCTGCTCCTTCATGGAAAATAACGCTGGAATCTAGGAATGTCTCTGCAAGGCTGGCAAAGGGCAGTCAGGAGCCTGCACCCTGCCTCTGGAATTACCGACTTCTGAACAGATCTGGAGGTCTCCCTTAGGGGAAGCTAACCCATTCTTCCAAATAGAGGCTTCCAAACGCAGGCCGCTTGGCTGCCTCTTGCTCTCTGAAGGAGGCCTGCTTTTCCCGCCTCCTATGAACCCCACATCCCAGCCTCTGGGAAAAGCGGATCTTGAAGATCTTTTCTCAGGGGTTGTTTCCACGAAGCTGGGGCCGAGCCTGGAGCCCCAAACGCACAGGGGAAGAAAAACCACATGGACAAGTCTTTGCTCTCTAGGAGAGCTCTAGTGAACCTCACTCTGTCAGGAACGTTCTTGTTTCCTATGGAGACACCCCTATCTGTGAAGCTGTGTACCGAACATGGAGACACAGAGTCTGATTCTCTCTGTGCAGCTTTGAAGCTGTCGTTCAAACAACAGCTTGAAAATCCATACAGTGCTCTTCCTTACCCGTGACACAGTTCTCATTGCTATACCCCTTGGCAGTATTTAGAAATCCATACCCAAACCCTTCTCCTAGTAGGCCTGGGTCCTAGTTCGGAGAAACACGCAATGGCGGAGCTGAGGCCAGTAAGGCACCAGTCAGGTCTCACACACTCTGGCAGCCTGATCGTCCAGGGAGACTAAGGCCTGTTGTGCCTTGCAGGAGGCTCGCTTGTGTTACCTCCTGTGAACTGCGTTTGCCAGCCTGGGGGAATAGCTCTCCCTGGAGATCTTTTCTCAGTGGCTCCTTCCCCTGAGCTGGGGCGGACCTCAGGGACCCAACTCACAGGGCAAGGCAAAACCATATGGACAGGTCTATGCTCTGTAGGAGAGGTTTAGTGAACCTAATCTCTCAGGAACATTCTTGGCTCCTATAGAGACAACTCTGTGTGTGAAGCTACACTCCCAACATTGGTGCACAGGGAGCTTGATTATCTCCGTGGGGTGCTGATGCTTTGTGGCAAAGCACCTGCTTGAGAATCCATCCTCTTAGGCTTCCCTCGCCTTGACAGAGGTCTCATTGCTGTAGCCCTTGGCAGTTTCAAAGAAGAAGACCCTTACCCTTCATAAAGTAGGCCCTTGTCCTAGTTTGAATGGAAAGGCAATAGCTGAGCTGAGGCCAATAAGGAGCCAGTCCCGTCTGACACATTCCCGAAGCCTGCTCCTTCATGGAATATAACTCTAGAATGTTGGAATGTCTTTGCAAGGCTGGCAAAGGGCAGTCAGGAACCAGCACCCTGCCTCTGGAATTACCGACTTCTGAGCAGATCTGGAGGTCTCCTTTAGGAGAAGCTAACCCATTCCTTCCAAATAGAGGCTTCAAAACACAGGCAGGTTGGCTGCCTTTCGTGCCCGAAGGAGGCTTGCTTTTCTCTCCTCCTATGAACCCCAGTTCCCAGCCTCTGGGAAAAGCGTATCTTGAAGATATTTTCTCAGGGCTTGTTTCCACGGAGCTGGGGCCGAGCCCGGGGCCCAAAGGCACAGGGGAAGGCAAGACCACATGGACAGGTCTATGCTCTGTAGCAGACCTCTAGTGAACCTCATCTCTCAGGAGCATTCTTGGCTCCTATAGAGACACCTCTGTGTGTGAAGCTGCGTACCTAACATAGGGGCACAGAGAGCCTGATTCTCTCTGTTCATTTTGACGCTGTCATTCAGAAAACAGCTTGAGAATCCATAAAATGCTCTCCCTTACCACCGAGAGAATTCTCACTGCTGTAGCCCTTGGCACTTTGTAGAAATCTGCACCCAAACGCTTTTCCAAGTAGGCCTGGGTGCTAGCTCGGATGAACAGACAATGGTGGAGCTGAGGCCAGTAAGGCAACAGTCAGGTTTCACACATTCTGGCAGCCTGCTCCTCCAGGGACTGTAAGGCCTCTTTTACTCTGCAGGAGATTCGCTTGCCTTACTTCATGTGAACAGCATTTCCCAGCCTCGGCGAAGCGGTTCCTGGAGATCTTTTCTCAGGGACAGTTTCCCCAGAGGTGTGGCGGACCTTGAGGACCCAACTCACAGGGTAAGGCAAAACCACATGGACAGGTCTATGCTCTGTAGGAGAGGTTTAGTGAACCTAATCTCTCAGGAACATTCTTGGCTCCTATAGAGACAACTCTGTGTGTGAAGCTACACTCCCAACATTGGTGCACAGGGAGCTTGATTATCTCCGTGGGGTGCTGATGCTTTGTGGCAAAGCACCTGCTTGAGAATCCATCCTCTTAGGCTTCCCTTACCTTGACAGAGGTCTCATTGCTGTAGCCCTTGGCAGTTTGCAAAGAAGAAGACCCTTAAACTTCATAAAGTAGGGCCTTGTCCTAGTTTGAATGGAAAGGCAATAGCTGAGCTGAGGTCAATAAGGAGCCAGTCCCGTCTGACACATTCCCGATGCCTGCTCCTTCATGGAAAATAACTCTAGAATCTAGGAATATCTTTGCAAGGCTAGCAAAGGGCAGTCAGGAACCAGTACCCTGCCTCTGGAATTACCGACTTCTGAGCAGATCTGGAGGTCTCCTTTAGGAGAAGCTAACCCATTCCTTCCAAATAGAGGCTTCAAAACACAGGCAGGTGGGCTGCCTTTTCATTCCCTATGGAGGCGTGCTTTTCTCTGCTCCTACGAACCCCGGTTCCCAGACACTGGGAAAAGTGGATCTTGAAAATATTTTCTCAGGGGTTGTTCCCACGGAGCTGGGACCGAGCCTGGAGACCCAAAGGCACAGGGGAAGGCAAGACCACATGGACAAGCCTTTGCTCTTTAGTATAGCTCTAATGAACCTCACTCTGTCAGGATCTTTCTTGATTCCTACGGAGACACACCTGTGTGTGAAGCTGCGGCCACAGAGAGCCTGATTACCCCTGTGCAGTGCTGAGTCTGGGCGGCTAAACAACAGCTTGGGAATGCAGCCTGGGGCTCTTCCCTTCCCTCGGACAGAGCTCTCCTTGCGGTAGGCCTTGGTAGTTTGCATACAATGGGGCCCTAAGCCCTCTGCAAGTTGGCCTGGCTCCTAGGTCCAAAGGGCAGGCCAGAGCGGAGCTGAGGCTGTCAGGCTCCAGACACATCTACCATACTCCTACATCCTGCTCCTACCCGGGCGTGAACGCTAGAAGCTGGGAAGGTACCTGGACCGTGCAGGGGCGGGGCGAACGCGGGCGGCGTGGGGCGGGGGTCGGCTTCTGGCGGGGGTGGGGGCGTGCTTCCCAGTTGTGCTCTCGGAGGTGGACACTGAGGCTGAAAACTCGCCGGGAGCGCACCCGGGACTGGGTAAACCCGGGCTGCGCGGGTCGAGATTCCAATGGCTTTGGGTGGGGGTCGGTCCCAGTTGTGCTCCCGGGGGTCGCCACTGCGGCTGAGAACGCGCGGCAGGGGCGGGGCTAACCCTGAGGGCGCGGGGCGGGGGTCGGCTCATGGGGGGGATGGGGAGGGGTTCCCAGTTGCGCTCTCGGGGGTTGCAACTGCGGCTGGGAACGCCCATTTCGTCCGCTCCTGGGTCCCCAAGGATCGCCATCCCGTGGGTGCAGTGGAGGGCTGCGGACCACAGGTAAGGGAACTGGGACTGCGTGGAGCAGGGAACCAAGTATTCCGCCGTCTGTTGGCACATTCTCGGAGCTCCCCAACCTGGCGGTCGCAGAAAGGCCTTGCCTTTGGGGTCAAGGCCTTTACCGCTCCACCCCTCTGCTGAAAAATCTCAGAGTCTGCGCGCTTCTTCCAAGCAGCCTAGTGTCCGCTGGAAGTCCAAGGGACAGAACACTGAACTCTGGCCGGCTGGCCCAGCCCTGCTTCTGGCACTTTGTAAGCCAGCGGGCCCTTGAGCACCTGCTGGGATAGGAAAGGGAAGGGTCCACGGATTGCACCCTAGAAACTTAGTAGGGTGCATGGATTTCAAACCCTGGTGGCCGCCCAGGCAGCAAAGAAGGGGGGAGGGCACCTTGCTGACCTTTCATGGCAGAATCTGTGGTTGTCCAGCTGCGTGGGCCTTTTCATGAGGACCCTGTGCAATAAAAGTTTGGTGTTTTGGAACTGAATAATTAGAACGTGTAAAAGCTTTAAATTATGTGGTGGTGTAATTAAAAAACAAAACAAAACAAAACCAAGCTCCAAGTGTTTTGCAAATGGAGGTTTAAATATTGAAGGACTGTATTCCTTGCACTGTGGCATTCTATCAAGAAGTGTGCAGGATTTTTTTTTTTTTAAGAAAAGTGTTCGAAGTGAGGGAAACAGGAAACCCAGAGGTGCCCCTGTATTTTGGGGAAGGCCTTAGGAGGTCACTTGGAAATGCTGCTGGCTGTGCGGGACCAGGGCAGATGGGCTGTGCAGGCTTGTCCTTTGCATGGATGTTCTTGTGTGTGGAAACCCAGCTCGGAGCCATCTCCTGATGTGTAAGAATTTCGCAGACAAACCTTGAGCTAAGCAATGCATTTGTTCCTGAGGAAATGTTTGTCTTAAGCGATGTAAATATCCTATGTATATCTGCTGGACTCTGGCTTCAGGTCGGTTCCCCCAATAGGCTCAGAAGCGACTTGAACAAAACAGTATGTTTTCCTCGTACCTTGTTCTCCTAATCTATGTTAAGGAAATGATATATTTGCCTGCAATACTGCCTTTCTTCAAGATTCATGTCAATCAAGTTTTGGCCCGGGATGACTCACCTGCTGCCAATATTATCTCAATGCATGTCGGGGGGGAAGGGCCTGGTGCCATTCCCTGAGACAGTGCCTTTCTTTCCTTAGCTGACTGCTAGTGCCTGTAGAATATCTGGCTAAAGACCAGCAGGGGGTACTCTTACTACCCCCCCCCCCCACCCCGCCTCAAGTCTAAGTCAGCAGCTTTCTCTATCTCTTTAATACTTTAATAACACTTGATGACACAAAAGCTCTGAGCGATCAAATCATATCAAATCTTCATTTCAGATTGAAGATGCATTCCATGGTATTGCCATCTTAAGTCTTTCCATCGTTATGGAATATCTGTCCATGTATTCAGGATAGTTTTCAGCCAGGGTGTATAATTTCCAGTGTGCCAGTCTTGTCATCCTCGTTACATCCATGGCAAAGTGTTTTATTCGTGTTGATATTATTGAAAGGGAATTTTTAAAAATTCCTTTTCAGATTATTATCTGCTAATGTATACAGATAAAACTGTGTAATCATTCATTTTTATCAGTTTGGACAGCTTGATAGTTGTCTTTAATTTCTTTACTTTCTGACACTTTAAGATTATCCTGGGACACATATGTAATGCCTCACCCCTAAATTCAGACATGTGTTCAAAGAACTTCTGTCCTTTTATTTATTTATTTATTTATTCTTTAACATTGAAATCGTTTTGACTATGCTGGGTGTTTGTTGCTAGATGGAAGTAGCTAGGACCTCTGGACTGCAGTCTCTCATCTCTTGCTGACCTCTTGTTGACCTCTGCAGATTCCTGGTAGGTGGGAGCTTGTTAGTTCCTTGTTCCTTATCAGAACCTCCTGTGGTAAGTGTTTTTCTCTTCTCTGTTGCCTGGTAAGGGTGGGTGGTCATGGGCATCCCAAAGTTGGCTAGAAGTCAATTATTTAGGCAGGCTTGTGCATAGATATGGGAGAAGGCAATGGCACCCCACTCCTGGAAAATCCCAAGGACGGAGGAGCCTGGTAGGCTGCAGTCCATGGGGTGGCTAAGAGTCGGACACCACTGAGTGACTTCATTTTCACTTTTCACTTTCATGCATAGGAGGAGGAAATGGCAACCCACTCCAGTGTTCTTGCCTAGAGAACCCCAGGGACTGCGGGGCCTGGTGGGCTGCCATCTATGGCGTGGCACAGGGTCGGCCTCAACTGAACCACTTAGCAGCTGCAGCAGCAGCAGCAGCAGTGCATAGATATCAAAGGGGATGAGAACAGTCAGGTAGGATCACATATGTCACCGTGAAACAATACTTCTCCTCTTAGCCAAAGCTAACAAAAGATTTCTGTTCTAGGTCAACCTAGAAGAGATCACTTAAGAGGTAAAGAAACTTAAACTCCATTAGCAAAGGCAGTTCAACATCTCAAGAAAACTTCTGCTAGGCACAAAACTCTTTTCTGGGGGCCTACTTTCCCTACAACCTCCTTATCCCATTCTGTACCCATTCCTTTGCTTCTCCCGTCCTGAAAATGCCACCTGTAAGACAGAACTACTTCGTTTTCCTTCTTAAAGTGTGATTGCATTCCATACATTCTTGTAATAACAAGTCATACATTTCCCTTCAGCAACCAAGAACTCACTCTTATATTGGCATTTGATAGATTGGTGAGCATACCTATCAGTGATAATAGCGCCCACCCCGCTTCCTGCAAGAACAGAACAAAACAAAACAAAACAAAAAAATTGCTTTCTTACATTTAATATGTTCGGATGGTGCCAGTCACTATTCATGCAGAGTCAAAAATCTCTTTTGTTTCTGTGTAAAAGGGAGGTCCTTTCAAGTCGTGAATGTTTAAGAAGTTTCATTTATTTGGAAGTGACCTAGCTATTCAATACACTGTCGTTACTTAGTTTAGCACCAGGATAGAAACTCAGGTAACCAAAACACCTGGAGGAACGATTGTAAGTTCAGTTCAGTTCAGTTGCTCAGTCGAGTCTGACTCTTTGGGACCCCGTGGCCTGCAGGACGCCAGGCTTCCGTGTCCATCACCAACTCCAGGGGCTTGCTCAAACTCATGTCCATCGAGTCACTGATGCCATCCAACCATCTTATCCTCTGTCATCCCCTTCTCCTCTGCCTTCAATCAAGACTATGAGAGGCAGATATTTTAGAGTATAATTATTGTTAAGGGTTTATCTAAAAGCTCATATCACATTTACATTTTTTACATTGGTTGTTGCTGTTTCCAGGTACTTTCTTGCTGACAAGCTTGTGACACATATAACAATAGAGCAATTTTTACCTCAGAAGAAACCTAGGCACTATGAACATGTTGTGCTTAATGTTGTTGACTCTTAGACATGTCTATAGTGGAGGAGCAAAACCAAAAATACTAGATATTTAATATTGACTAGTTCCCAGTTCACGGGACTCTGACATTCATTTAGGTCAATGTTTTCTTGTATTTCCAGCAGTTTGATTTGGAAGGGCTGCCTTGTCTTGAGACTATTGAAATCAGAACTCAGAACTTGAGCAATATTATCAAAAAACACAAGGCTCACACTGACACATACCTTAATCCAGACAGACAGACAAGACATCTTCCAGTTTTCCGCCTGAGATTTAAAATATTTCTTTGAGCCATTTTCCTGGGGAGTGGGGGGGGGGGAGTGGGGGTGGCAGCGAGGCAGGCTTGGGTAACAAGCTAATTGTTGGTCATTGCATATGCAAAGAACCAGCTTTCCCGGTTCCAAGGAAAAAAGTTTCCTTGGTACCCAATTTTGTTTGGATCTATAGACTCTCATGGCCCTCCTAGGTCAGGACATCTTTCTTTTCTGTAGTCCTCGTTTTATCCCTAAATCATAGACAGCTTGGATTGTCTCTGTGGGGTGGATGTATTGTCCTCGTGTTTGACCTGGCGGCAGTAGCGAGGTCCGAGAGCCTCTCCTGGAACCGGGCGTGGGGACGGGGCTCACCAGGAGCCCCTGGTGGAAGTGGGCAACGCCCCGGGAGCGCGCCAGGGGCGGGGCGATCCCGGGCGGCGCGGGTCGGGGTTCTGGTCGGGAGGGGGTGGGGGGCGGTAACAGTTGTGCTCTCGGGGGTCCCCACTGCAGCTGGAAACGCGCTGGGAGTGCGGCAGGGGCGGGGTGAACCCGGGTGGCACGGGGCGGGGTTCGGCTCCTGGCGGGGGTGGGGGAGGGCTTCCCAGTTGTGCTCTCGGTGGTGGCCACTGAGGCTGGAAACGCGCCGGGAGCGCACCCGGGGCGGGGTAAACCTGGGCTGCGCGGGTCGAGATTTAGATGGCTGTGGGTGGGGGTTCGGTCCCAGTTGTGCTCTCGGGGGTCGCCACTGCGGCTAGGAACGCCCATTTCCTACGCTACTGTGTCCCCAAGGATCCACATCTAGTGGGTGCAGCGGAGGGCTGCGGGCCACAGGTCAGGGAACTGGGACTGCTTGGAGCAGGGAACCAAGTATTCCGCCCTCTGTTGGCACATTCTCGGAGCTCCCCAACCTGGCGGTTGCAGAAAGGCCTCGCCCTTGGTGTCAAGGCCTTTACCGCTCCACCCCTTTGCTGAAAAATCTCAGTCTGCACGGTTTTCCCAAGCAGCCTAGTGTCCCCTGGAAGTCCAAGGGACAGAACACTGAACTCTGGCCGGCTGGCCCAGCCTTGCTTCTGGCACTTTGTAAGCCAGCGGGCCCTGGAGCACCTGCTGGGATGGGAAAGGGAAGGGTCCACGGATTGCACCCTAGAAAATTAGTAGGGTGCATGGATTTCAAACCCTGGTGGCCGCCCAGGCAGCAAAGAAGAGGGGAGGGCACCTTGCTGCCCTTTCATGGCAGAATCTGTGGCTGTCCTGATGCGTGGGCCTTTTCATGGGGACCTTGTGCAATAAAAGTTTGGTGTTTTGGTACGGAATAATTAGAAACTGTAAAAAGTTTAAATTATGTGGTGGTGTAATTAAAAAACAAAACAAAACAAAACCAAGCCCCAAGTGTTTGGCACAGGGAGGTTTAAGTATTGAAGGCCTGTTTTCCTTGCACTGTGGCATTCTATCAAGAAGTGTGCAGGATTTTTTTTTTTTAAGAAAAGTGTTCGAAGTGAGGGAAACAGGAAACCCAGAGGTGCCCCTGTATTTTGGGGAAGGCCTTAGGAGGTCACTTGGAAATGCTGCTGGCTGTGGGGGAGGGGGGCAGATGGGCTGTGCAGGCTTGTCCTTTGCATTCATGTTCTTGTGTGTAGAAACCCAGCTCAGAGCCATCTCCTGATGTGTAAGAATTTCGCAGACAAACCTTGAGCTAAGCAATGCATTTGTTCCTGAGGAAATGTTTGTCTTAAGCGATGTAAATATCCTATGTATATCTGCTGGACTCTGGCTTCAGGTCGGTTCCCCCAATAGGCTCAGAAGCGACTTGAACAAAACAGTATGTTTTCCTCGTACCTTGTTCTCCTAATCTATGTTAAGGAAATGATATATTTGCCTGGAATACTGCCTTTCTTCAAGATTCATGTCAATCAGTTTTTGGCCCCGGATGACTCACCTGCTGCCAATGTGACCTCAAGGCATGTCGTGGGGGAGGGGCCTGGTGCCATTCCCTGAAACAGTGCCTTTCTTTCCTTAGCTGACTGCTAGTGCCTGTAGAATATCTGGCTAGAGACCAGCAGGGCGTACACCCCGCCTCAAGTCTAAGTCAGCAGCTTTCTCTATCTCATTTATACTTTAATAACAATTGATGACACAAAAGCTCTGAGCGATCAAATCATATCAAATCTTCATTTCAGATTGAAGATGCATTCCATGGTATTGCCATCTTAAGTCTTTCCATTGTTATGGAATACCTGTCCATGTATTCAGGATAGTTTTCAGCCAGGGTGTATAAGTTCCAGTGTGCCAGTCTTGTCATCCTCGTTACATCCATGGCAAAGTGTTGTATTCATGTTGACATTATTGAAAGGGAATTTTTTTAAATTCCTTTTCAGATTATTATCTGGTAATATATACAGAAAAAACTGTGTAATCTTTCGTTTTTATCAGTTTGGACAGCTTGATAGTTGTCTTTAATTTCTTTCCTTTCTCATACTTTAAGATTTTCCGGGCACCGTACATGTACTGCCTCACCCCTAATCTCAGTCATGTGTTCAAAGAACTTCTGTCCTTTATTTGTTTACTTATTTTTTGCAACATTGAATTCGTTTTGACTATGCTGGGTCTCTGCTGCAAGCTGGAAGTTGCTAGGACCTCTGGACTGCAGTCTTCCATCTCTTACTGACCTCTTGTTGACCTCTGCAGAATCCTGGTTGGCGGGAGCTTGTTAGTTCCTCGTTCCTTACCAGGACCTCCTGTGGTAAGTGTTTTTCTCTTCTCTGTTGCCTTGTAAGGGTGGATGGTCATTGGCATCTCAAAGCTAGCTAGAAGTCAATTATTTAGGCAGGCTTGTGCATAGATATGGGAGAAGGCAATGGCACCCCACTCCAGTACTCTTGCGTGGAAAATCCCATGGATGGAGGAGCCTGGTAGGCTGCAGTCCATGGGGTCGCTAAGAGTCGGACACCACTGAGCGACTTCACGTTCACTTTTCACTTTCATGCATGGGAGGAGGAAATGGCAACCCACTCCAGTGTTCTTGCCTAGAGAACCCCAGGGACTGCGGGGCCTGGTGGGCTGCCGTCTATGGGGTCGCACAGAGTCGGACACGACTGAAACGACTTAGCAGCAGCAGTGGCGGCAGCAGCAGCAGAAGCAGTGCATCGATATCAAAAGGGCTGCAAACAGTCAGGAAAGATCACATATGTCACCGTGAAACACTACTTCTCCACTTAGCCAAAGCTAATTAAAGATTTCTGTTCTAGGTCAACCTAGAAGAGATCACTTAAGAGGTAAAGAAACTTAAACTCCATTAGCAAAGGCTGTTCGACATCTCAAGAAAACTTGTGCTAGGCACAGAACTCTTTTCTGGGGGTCCACTTTCCCTACAACCTCCTTATCCCATTCTGTACCCATTCCTTTGCTTCTCCCATCCTGAAACGGCCACCTGTAAGACAGAACTACTTTGTTTTCCTTCCTCAAGTGCCATTGCATTCCACATACTTTCTTGTAATAACAAGTCATACATTTCCCTTCAGCAACCAAGAACTGACTTTTATATTGGCATTTGCTATAGCCCGCCCCCCTCCCCCCACCCCCAAGAACAGAACAAAACAAAACAAAACAATTGCTTTCTTACATTTAACATGTCAGGATGGTGCCAGACACTATTCATGGAGAGTCAAAAATCTCTTTTGTTTCTGTGTAAAAGGGAGGTCCTTTCAAGTCGTGAATGTTTCAGAACTTTCATTTATTTGGAAATGACCTAGCTATTCAATACACTGTCGTCACAAGGATAGAAACTCGGGTAACCAAAACTCCTGGAGAAACGTTTCTTAGTTCAGTTCAGTTCAGTTGCTCAGTCGTGTCTGACTCTTTGGGACCCCGTGGCCTGAAGGACGCCAGGCTTCCGTGTCCGTCACCAGCTCCAGGGGCTTGCTCAAACTCATGTCCATCGAGTCAGTGATGCCATCCAACCATCTTATCCTCTGTCATCCCCTTCTCCTCTGCCTTCAATCAAGACTATGAGAGGCAGATATTTTAGAGTATAATTATTGTAAAGAGTTTGTCTAAAAGCTCATATCACATTTACATTTTTTACTTTTGTTGTTGTCGTTTCCAGGTAGTTTCTTGCTGACAAGTTTGTGACAGATATAACAATAGAGCAATTTTTACCTCAAAAGAAACCTAGGCACTATGAACATGTTGTGCTTAATGTTGTTGACTCTTAGACATGTCTATAATGGAGGAGCAAAACCAAAAATACTAGATATTTAATATTGACTAGTTCCCAGTTCACGGGACTTTGACATTCATTTAGGTCAATGTTTTCTTGTATTTCCAGCAGTTTGATTTGGAAGGGCTGCCTTGTCTTGAGACCATTGAAATCAGAACACAGAACTTGAGCAATATTATCAAAAAACACAAGGCTCACACTGACACATACCTTAATCCAAACAAACAGACAAGACATCTTCCAGGTTTCCGCCTGAGATTTAAAATATTTCTTTGAGCCAGTCTTCTGGGGAGTGGGGGGATAGGGGTGGCAGTAAGGCAGGCTTGGGTAACAAGCTAATTGTTGGTCATTGAATATGCAAAGAACCAGCTTTCCGGGTTCCAAGGAAAAAAGTTTCCTTGGTAACCAACTTTGTCTGGTTCTATAGAATATCATGGCCCTCCTAGGTCAGATCATCTTGCCTTTCTGTAGTCCTCGTTTTATCCCTAAATCATAGACAGCTTGGATTGTCTCTGTGGGGTGTATGTATTGTCCTCATGTTTGACCTGGCGGCAGCAGCGAGGTCCGAGAGCCTCTCCTGGAACCGGGCGTGGGGACGGGGCTCACCAGGAGCCACTGGTGAAGGTGGGCAGCGCCCCTGGAGCGCGGCAGGGGCGGGGCGAACCCGGGCGGCGCAGGGCGGGTGTCGGCTCCTGGCGGGGGTAGGGGAGGGCTTCCCAGTTGTGCTCTCGGAGATGGCCACTGCAGCTGGAAACGTGCCGGGAGCGCAGCCAGGGTGGGGTAAACCTGGGCTGCACAGGTCGAGATTCCGCTCGCTGTGGGTGGGTGGTCGGTCCCTGTTGTGCTCCCGGGGGTCGCCAATATGGCTGGGAACCCGCCGGGAGCCAGGCAGGGCCGGGGCGAAACCTGGCGGCGCGGGGCGGGGTGGGGTTCCGTTCGCAGTGGGGGTCGGCTCCTGGCGGAGGTGGGGGAGGGCTTTCCAGATGTGCTGTTGGGGGTCGCCATTGCGGCTGGGAATGCCCATTTCGTGAACTCCTGGATCCCCAAGGATCGGCATCCATTGGCCACAGCGGAGGGGTGCGGAACACAGGTAAGGGAACGGGGACTGCCTGGAGCAGGGAACCATGTATTCCACCCTGTGTTGGCACAGTCTCAGAGCTCCCCAACCTGGCGGTCGCAGAAAGGCCTCGTCTTTGGGGTCAAGGCCTTTACCGCTCCACCCCTCTGCTGAAAAACCTCAGAGTCTGTGCGGTTTTCCCAAGCAGCCTAGTATCCGCTGGAAGTCCAAGGGACAGAACCCTGAATTCTGGCCGGCTGGCCCAGCCCTGCTTCTGGCACTTTGTAGGCCAGTGGGCCCTGGAGCACCTGCTAGGATGGGAAAGGGAAGGGTACGCGAATTGCACCCTGGTGGCCGCCGAGGCAGCAAAGAAGGGGGGAGGGCACCTTACTGCCCTTTAATGGCAGACAGAATCTGTGGCTGTCCTGCTGCTTGGGCCTTTTCATGGGGACCTTGTGCAATAAAAGTTTACCGGTGACTTTAGGGAACTTCCCAGTGTGCTTCTGACAGATGAGGGATGCTGTGGAGTTGGCGGGGCCTCTCAGGACTCCGCTGGGTTTGGCGCAATAGAAGAGGGCCTCCTCTCCAGGGAAGGCAGGAACCTCAGGCTTCCTCTCCGTTTCGGACTCCGACCGCAGGGTCCCTGCAGAGTTGGGACAGGAGAGTCAGGAATCGTCTTGTCTGAGGAAGGGAACTCCGCTTGCCTCTCGAGGTGCTCAAGGGGTCTCAGGCCCCTTGTTGAGCTGTGTGTGGAACCTGCGGGTGTTTCCGGACGATGCACGACGGTGACAGTGCCCCTTCGTGTTGTGCCTTCACCCACTGGGTTGCCTTCGAAGAGGTGTCCGGGCCTCGGGTTCTTTTCAAGAGCGGACAGGGAAATCGGGGTCTTTCGGCATGTGGGACCACCCACGGGGCTAGTCTCAAATTTCCTAGTGAGGCCAGCTTCATCCTGAGGTGTGCCGGGAAGGCCGGGGACCCTTCCAGACAACGCAGGGGGATCGACTCTCCTGTCGCCATCAGGAGGGGAGAAGGGGCTCAGATGAAGTGGGGACGGAACCCTCGGTGTTACCCTCGAGGGAAACCGGCGTGTGGGGGACTTTTGGGGGTTGCATGAAAGGAGTCAGGTACCGTTTCGTACTTCAGGACAGAACCTGGGACTTCCCTTGAGACGCTGTAGCGGGCAAGGGCCTCATCTTGCGAAGACGTTGGGACCATGTGGATTTTCTCGAGTTGCGGCGGGATTCTAGAGTTACGACGGGGATTTCAGGCTTCCTCTTTTGTTGGCCCCGGGAAGCCTAATCTTCCATTCGAGTTGCGAGGGAAAGCTGAGGGTTGCAGTCGAGTCACTGCAGGGCCAAAGAGACCTCATCTAGGCCTGTGTCCGGGACTTAACGTTCCTCTCAAGGGAAGACAGGGATCTCAGGGTGGCGTTCCAGACTCCCCCGGGGAGTCAGGCCTCGCCTCGAGGGCAAGCCAAGGATGCCGCTCTCCTCTCAAGTCGCGACGCAGATCTCTTGGAGCCCACTGAGTGGCCTCAAGGGAGTCAGGCCTTCTCTTCAGTTTGGAGAGAGGACTCGGGATTGTGCTCTGGGTCAGGCAGGAAAAGAAGGCCCTCACCTCGCGAGGATGGGGGCTTCTCAGGGGTTTCCTCGAGCTGCGGCGCCCGTGGGGGTTTTCTCACGAGGCAAGACGAGTATCTCAGGGAGCCTCTCGTGCGGTGCCAGGGAAGTCAGGTCTCTGTGTGCGTGGCGAGGCGGAGCGCGTCATGGCTCTCCAGTCATGGGAGAGGACTAGGGCCTCCAGACGCGTTGAAGAAGGACACTCGAGGTCTCTCTGGGGTTGCGGCAGGAAAGCCTCGTTTCCCTAGACTTCTGCCGGGGACCTGAGGGAACTTCCCATGGTGCCTCTGATAGGTGAGGGATGCTGTGGAGTTGGCGGGGCCTCTCGGGACTCCGCTGGGCTTGGCGCAATGGAAGAGGGCCTCATCTCGAGGGGAGACAGGAAACTTAGGCTTACTCTAATTTTCGGACTCCAACCACAGGGTCCCTGCAGAGTTGGGACAGGAGAGTCAGGCCTCGTCTTGTCTGAGGAAGGGAACTCCGCTTGCCTCTCGAATTGCTCAGGGTGTCTCACGCACCTCGTCGAGCTGTGTGTGGAAACCGCGGGTTTTTCCGGACGACGCACGGGGGTGTCAGTGCCCCTTCGAATGGTAACTTCACCCACAGGGTTGCCTTCGAAGAGGTGTCCGGGCATCGGGTTCTTATCCAGAGCGGACTGGGAAATCGGGGTCGTTCGGCATGTGGCACAACCCACGGGGCTAGTCTCGAATTTCCTCGGGAGGCCGGCCTCATCCTGAGGTGTGCCGGGAAAGCCAGGAACCCCTTCCAGAATACGCAGGGGAATCGACTCTCCTGTCGTGATGAGGAGGGGAGAAGGGGCTCAGATGAAGGGGTGCCAGGACACTCGGTTTTCCCCTCGAGGGAACCCGGCGTGTCTGGGAAATTTTGGAGGTCGCACGAAGGGTGTCAGGTACTGTTTCGCACTTCAGGGCGGAACATGGGACTTCCCCTGAGACGCTGTAGTGGGCAAGGGCCTCATCTTGCGAAGACGTTGGAACCACGTGTTTTTTCTCGAGTTGCGGCGGGATTCTCGTGTGACGATGGGGATTACAGGCTTCCTCCTCTGTTGGCCCTGGGAAGCCCAGTCTTCCATTCGATTGGCGAGGGAAAGCTGGGGGTTGCGCTAGAGTCACTGCAGGGCCAAAGAGACCTCATCTAGGCTTGTGTCCAGGACCTAATGTTCCTCTCCAGGGAAGGCAGGGATCTCGGGGTTGCATTCCAGGATCCCCCTGGGTGTCAGGCCTCGTCTCGAGGGGAAGCAAAGGACTCCGCTGTCCTCCCGAGTCGCGACGCGGATCTCTTGGAGCCCCCTAGTGGCGTCAATGGAGTCAAGCCTCCTCTTCATTTTGGAGAGAGGGCTCGGGATTGTTCTCCAGGCCATGCAGGAAAAGAAGTCCCTTCACCTCGCGAGGACGGGGGCGTCTCAGGGGTTTCCTCGAGCTGCAGCGCCCGTGGGGGTTTTCTCGCGAGGCACGGCGAGGATCTCGGGGAGCCTCTCGTGCGGCGCCAGGGAAGTCAGGTCTCCCTGCGCGTAGCGAGGAGGAGCGCGTTGTGGCTCTCGAGTAATGGGAGGGGACTAGGGCCTCAAGACGCGTTGAAGAGGGACTCTCGAGGTCTTTCTCGGGTTGTGGCGGGAAAAAGTCGTTTCCCTCGACTTCTGCTGGGGACCTTAGGGAACTTCCCAGGGTGTCTCTGAGAGTTGAGGGATACTGTGGAGTTGGCGGTGCCTCTCGGGACTCCGCTGGGTTTTTCGCAATGGAAGAGGGGCTCATCTCGAGGGGAGGCAGGAACCTCAGACTTCCTCTCTGTTTCGGACTCCGACATCAGGGTCCCTGCAGAGTTGGGACAGGAGAGTCAGGCTACGTCTTTTCTGAGGAATGGAACTCCGCTTGCCTCTCGAGTTGTTCATGGGGTTTCATGCCCCTTGTCAAACTGTGTGTGGAATCTGCAGGTTTTTCCAGACGATGCACGAGGGTGTCAGTGACCCTTCGTTTTGTGTCTTCATCCACAGGGTTGCCTTCGAAGAGGTGTCCGGGCATCGGGTTCTTATGAAGAGCGGACCGGGATATCGGGGTCCTTCACCATTTGGCACCACCCACGTGTGTTGTCTCGAATTTCCTCATGAAACCGGCCTCATCCTGAAGTGTGCCGCGAAGGTCATGAAACTCTTCCAGACAAAGCAGAGGAATCGACCCTACTGTGGCGATCAGGAGGGAAGTAGTGGCTCAGATGAAGTGCTGCTGGGAACCTCGGTGTTTCCCTCAAGTGAGACAGGTATGTCGGGTAACTTTTGGGGTCCCATAAAGCGTTCCAAGTACTGTTTCGCTCTTCAAAATGGAACGTTGGACTTCTCTTGGGGAGCTCCAGCGGGCATGGGCCTCATCTTGGAATGACTGCGGAACCACTTGGTTTTTCTCGAGTTGCGGTGGGATATTTGAGTTACCACAGGGAATTCATGCTTCCTCTTGTGTTGGCCCACAAAAGTCTTATCTTCCATTCGAGATTCGAGGAAGAGCTGGAGGTGTGCTCTAGTCACTGAAGGCAAAAGAGACCCCACCAAGGCTTGTGTGCAGGACCTAATGTTCATGTCAAGGCTCGACAGAAAACTCGGGGTTGCATTCCAGACTCACCTTGGAGTCAGGCCTCGTCTCGAGGGGAAGCAAAGGACTCTGCTCTCCTCGCGAGTCGGACGGGTATGTCTTGGAGCCCACTGAGTGGCTTAAAGGGAGTCTAACCTCCTCTGGTGTTTGGAGGGAGGACACGGGATTGCTCTCCAGGCAATGCATGAAATGAAGGCCCTCATCTCCCAATGACTGGGGCGTCTCGTAGGTTTTCTCGAGCTGTGGCGCTAGTGTGGGGTTTCTCACGAAGTAAGACTGGGAGCTCAGTGAGCCTCTCACTTGGTGCCAGGGCAGTCAGGTCTCTATGCACGTGGTGAGAGGGAGCCCGTCATTGTTCTCGAGTCATGGTAGGGGAATTGGGCCTGAAGACGTGTTAAAGAAGGACTCTCGAGGTCTTTCCTGGGTTGCAGCAGGAAACCCTGGGTTCCATCGACTTGTGCCAGTGACCTCAGGAAGCTTCTCAGCGTGCCTCAGAGAAGTCAGGGTCACTGTGGAGTTGGGAGGGGCCTCTCGGAACTCCACTGGGTTTGGTGCAATGGAAGAGGGCCTCATGACAAGTTGAGGCAGGAACCTCAGGGTTCCTCTCCTGGCTTCGAATGCGCCGGATCTGACTCGGATCGCAGAGTCCCTGCAGAGTTGGGACAGGAGAGTCAGGCCTCGTCTTGTGTGGAGGAATGGAACTCCGCTTGACTCTCGCGTTGTTCATGGGGTGACAGGCCACTTGTCGATTTGTATGTGGAACTTGCGGGGTTTTCTGGACGATGCACCGGGGTGTCACTGCCCCTTCGTGTTGTGCCTTGATCCACAGGATTGCCTTCGAATTGGGTTCTGCCATCGGGTTCTTATCAAGAGCAGACCAGGGAATCGGGGTCTTTTGGCATGCCGCACCACCCACGAGGCTATGTCTCAAATTTCCTCGTGAGACTGGCCTCATCTTGATGTGCGCCAGGAAGGTCGGGAACGCCTTCCAGACAAAGCAGGGGAATCAAACCTCCTGTCGCGATCAAGAGGGGCGAGGAGTCTCAGATGAAGTGGTGCCAGGAACCTCGGTGTTCTCCTCAAGTGAGACTGGTATGTCGGGGAACTTTTGGGGTCGCATCAAGGGTTCCAAGTAACTTTTCGCTCTTCAATACGGAACGTGGGACTTCTCTTGAGACGCTGTAGCGGGCAAGGGCCTCATCTTTCGATGACGGGGGAACCACGTGGTTTTTCTTGAGTTGGGGCGGGATTCTCGAGTTACAACGGGGAATTCAGGCTTCCTCTTCAACTGGCCCAGGGAAGTCCAGTTTTCATTCGAATTGTGAGTTAGAACTGGGGATTGCTCTCGAGACACTGCAGGGCCAAATAGACCTCATCTAGGCTTGTGTCCAGGACCTAATGTTCCTCTGCTGGGGCGACAGCGATCTCGGCATTGCATTCTCGACTCACCCGGGGAATCAGGCCTCGTCTCGAGGGGAAGCCAAGGACACCGCTCTCCTGTCAAGTCGCGACGGGTATATCTTGGAGCTCACTGTGTGGCCTAAAATGAGTCAAGCCTCCTGTGGAGTTTGGAGAGGGGACTCAGGATTGCTCTCCAGGCCATACAGCAAAAGAAGGCCCTCATCTCGTGAGGACTGGGGCGTCTCCTGGGTATTCTCGAGCTGCGGCTCCAGTGTGGTGTTGCTCACGAGGTATAATGGGCAGCTCAGGGAGCCTCTCCTGTGGCGCCAGGGAAGTCAGGTTTCTATGTGCGTGGCTAGGGGGAGCGCGTCATTGCTCTCGAGTCATGGTAGGGGAATCGCACCTCAAGACGCGTTGAAGAAGGACTCTCGAGGTCTTTTACGGGTTGGGGCAGGAAACCCTTGGTTACCTCGACTTGTGCCGGTGAACTCAGGAAGGTCTAAGGGTGCCTCTGAGAAGTCAGGGACACTGTGGAGATGGGAGGGGCCTCTCGGGACTCCACTGGGTTTGTTTTAATGGAAGAGGGCCTCATCTTGGGTTGAGGCAGGAACCTCAGGTTTCCTCTCCATTTCTGACTCAGATCGAAGCGTGCCTGCAGAGTTGGGATTGGATACTCAGGCCTCGTCTTGTCTGAGGAAGGGAACTCCGCTTTCCTCTCTCATTGTTTAAGGGGTGACAGGCCAGTTGTGGAGCTGTATGTGGATCCTGCGGGGTTTTCCGGACGATGAACAGGGTTGCCAGTGCCCCCTCGTGTAGTGCCTTCATCCACAGGGTTGCCTTAGAAGAGGTGTCCGGGCATCGGGTTCTTATCAAGAGCAAGACCGAGAAATCGGGGTCTTTTGGCACGTGGCACCAACACGAGGCTACGTCTCGAATTTCTTCGTGAGACTGGCCTCATCCTGAGGTGCGCCATGAAGGTCGGGAACACCTTCTAGACAAAGCAGGGGGATCGACCTTCCTGCCGTGATCAGGAGCGGAGAAGGGGCTCAAATGAAGTGGTGCCAGGAACTTCGGTGTTCCCTTGGAGTGAGACCGGTATATTGGGGAACTTTTGGGGTCGCATCAAGGGTGCCAAGTAGCATTTCGAACTTTATGACGAAACATGGGACTTCTCTTGAGACTCTGTAGCAGGCAAAGGCCTCATATTGCGATGAATGGGGAACCACGTGGTTTTTAAGAGTTGCGGTGGGATTCCCGAGTTACAACGGGAAATTCAGACTTCCTCTTGTGTTGGCCCAATGAAGACCAATCTTCCATTCGAATTGCGAGGGAGAGATGGGTGTTGCTCTCGAGTCACTGTAGGGCAAAATAGACCTCATCTAGGCTTTTGTCCAGGACATAATGTTCCTCTCCAGGGGCAACAGGGATCTCGGGGTTGCATTCCAGACTCACCCGAGGTAAAGCCTCATCTCGAGGGGAAACTAAGTATTCTGCTCTCCTCTCAAGTCGCGACAGGTATCTCTTGGAGCCCATTGAGTGGCCTAAAGGGAGTAAAGCCTCCTGTGAACTTTGGAGAAAAGACCAGGGATTGCTCTCGAGGTCACGCAGGAAAAGAAGTCCCCAATCTCGCGATGACGGTGGGTTTTGCCGAGCTGCGGCGCCAGAGTGGGGTTTCTCACGAGGTATGACGGGGAGCTCAGGGAGCCTCTCATGTGGCGCCAGGGAAGTCAGGTTTCCATGCGCATGGCGAGGGGGAGCGTGTCATTGCTCTCGAGTCATGGTAGGGGAATCCGTCCTCAAGACGCGTTGAAGACGGACTCTTGAGGTCTTTCTCGGGTTGCGGCAGGATACCCTGTGTTCCCTCGACTTGTGCCGGTGACCTCGGGGAGTTGCTCAGGGTGCCTCTGAGAAGACACTGATACTGTGGAGTTGGGAGGGGCCTCTAGGGACTCCACTGGGTGTGGTATAATACAAGAGGGCCTCACCTCGAGGGGAGGCAGGAATCTCAGGCTTCCTCTCCGTTTCGGACTCCGACCGCAGGGTCCCTGCAGAGCTGGGACAGGAGAGTCAGGCCTCGTCTTGTCTGAGGAAGGGAACCCCGCTGGCCTCTCGAGTTGCTCAGGGGGTCTCAGGCCCCTCGTTGAGCTGTGTGTGGAACCCGCGGGTCTTTGCGGACGATGCACGGGGGTGGCAGTGCCCCTTCGTGTTGTGCCTTCACCCACAGGATTGCCTTCGAAGAGGGGTCCGGGCCTCGGGTCCTTCTCAAGGGCGGACCGGGGAATCGGGGGCGTTTGGCATGTGGCCCAACCCACGTGGCTCGTCTCGAATTTCCTCGTGAGACCGGCCTCATGCTGAGGTGTGCCGGGAAGGCCGGGAACCCCTTCCAGACCACACAGGGGAATCGCCTCTCCTGTCGCGATCAGGAGGGGAGAAGGGGCTCAGAGGAAGCGGAGCCGGGACCCTCGGTGTTCCCCTAGGGTGACCCCGGCGTGTCGGGGGACTTTTGGGGGTCGCAGGAAGGCTGTCAGGGACCGTTTCGCCCTTCAGGGTGGAACAGGGGACTTCCCTTGAGACGCCGTCGCGGGCAAGGGCCTCATCTTGCCAAGAGGTGGGAACCACGTGGTTTTTCTCGAGTTGCGGCGGCATTCTCGAGTGACGCCGGGGATCTCAGCCTTCCCCTTGGGTTGGCCCTGGGAAGCCCAATCTTCCCCTCGGGTTGCGAGGGAAACCTGGGGGTTGCGCTCGAGTCACTGCAGGGCCGAAGAGACCTCACCTAGGCGTGTGTCCGGGACCTAATATTCCTCTCCAGGGAAGGCAGGGATCTCGGGGTTGCATTCCAGGCTCCCCCGGGGAGTCAGGCCTCGTCTCGAGGGGAAGCCAAGGACTCCGCTCTCCTCTCGAGGTGCGACACGGGTCTCTTGGAGCCCCCTGAGCGGCCTCAAGGGGGTCCAGCCTCCTCTTCCGTTTGGAGAGAGGACCCGGGATTGCTCTCCAGGCCATGCAGGAAAAGAAGGCCCTCAGCTCGCGAGGATGGGGGCGTCTCCAGGGTTTCCTCGAGCTGCGGCGCCCGTGGGGGTTTTCTCCCGAGGCACGACGAGGATCTCAGGGAGCCTCTCGTGCGGCGCCAAGGAAGTCAGGTCTCCATGCACGTGCGAGGGGGAGCGCGTCCTGGCTCTCGAGTCACGGGAGGGGACTAGGGCCTCGAGACGCGTTGAAGAAGGACTCTCGAGGTCTTTCACGGGGGGCGGCGGGAAACCCTCGTTTCCCTCACCTTCTGCCGGGGACCTTAGGGAACTTCCCAGGGTGCCTCTGCGAGGCGAGGGATCCTGTGGAGGTGGCGGGGCCCCTCGGGACTCCGCTGGGTCTGGCGCAACGGAAGAGGGCCTCACCTCGAGGGGAGGCAGGAACCTCAGGCTTCCTCTCCATTTCGGACTCCGACCGCAGGGTCCCTGCAGAGTTGGGACAGGAGAGTCAGGCCTCGTCTTGTCTGAGGAAGGGAACCCCGCTGGCCTCTCGAGTTGCTCAGGGGGTCTCAGGCCCCTTGGCGAGCTGTGTGTGGAACCCGCGGGTCTTTGCGGACGATGCACGGGGGTGGCAGTGCCCCTTCTTGTTGTGCCTTCACCCACAGGGTTGCCTTCGAAGAGGGGTCCGGGCCTCGGGTCCTTCTCAAGAGCGGACCGGGGAATCGGGGGCGTTGGGCATGTGACACCACCCACGTGGCTCTTCTTGAATTTCCTCGTGAGACCGGCCTCATCCTGAGGTGCGCCGGGAGGGCCGGGAACCCCTTCCAGACCACGCAGGGGAATCAACTCTCCTGTCGCGATCAGGAGGGGAGAAGGGCCTCAGATGAAGCGGTGCCGGGACTCTCGATGTTCCCATCGAGGGAACCCGGGGTGTCGGGGAACCTTTGGAGTTCTCACGAAGGGTGTCAGGTACCGTTTCTCACTTCAGGGCGGAACATGGGACTTCTCTTGAGACGCCGTAGTGGGCAAGGGCCTCATCTTGCGAAGACGTTGGAACCACGTGTTTTTTCTCGAGTTGCGGCGGGATTGTCGAGTGACGACGGGGAATTCAGGCTTCCTCTTCAACTGGCCCAGGGAAGTCCAGTTTTCTTTCGAATTGTGAGTTAGAACTGGGGATTGCTCTCTAGACACTGCAGGGCCAAATAGACCTCATCTAGGCTTGTGTCCAGGACCTAATGTTCCTCTGCTGGGGCGAAAGCGATCTCGGCATTGCATTCTCGACTCACCCGGGGAATCAAGCCTCGTCTCGAGGGGAAGCCAAGGACACCGCTCTCCTGTCAAGTTGCGACGGGTATATCTTGGAGCTCACTGTGTGGCCTAAAATGAGTCAAGCCTCCTGTGGAGTTTGGAGAGAGGACTCAGGATTGCTCTCCAGGCCATACAGCAAAAGAAGGCCCTCATCTCGTGAGGACTGTGGTGTCTCGTGGGTATTCTCGAGCTGCGGCTCCAGTGTGGTGTTGCTCACGAGGTATAATGGGGAGCTCAGGGAGCCTCTCCTGTGGTGCCAGGGAAGTCAGGTTTCTATGCTCGTGGCTAGGGGGAGCGCGTCATTGCTCTCGAGTCATGGTAGGGGAATCGCACCTCAAGACGCGTTGAAGAAGGACTCTCGAGGTCTTTTACGGGTTGGGGCAGGAAACCCTTGGTTACCTCGACTTGTGCCGGTGATCTCAGGAAGGTCTAAGGGTGCCTCTGACAAGTCAGGGATACTGTGCAGTTGGGAGGGGTCTCTCGGGACTCCACTGGGTTCGGTGCAATGGAAGAGGGCCTCATCTCGAGTGGAGGCAGGAAACTCATGTTTCCTCTCCTGACTTCCCCTGGGCCAGATCTGACTCGGATCGCAGTTTCGCTGCAGAGTTCGAACAGGAGAGTCAGGCCTCGTCTTGTGTGGAGGAATGGAACTCTGCTTGCCTCTCCAGTTGTTCACGGGGTGACAGGTCACTTCTCGAGCTGTGTGTGGTACCTGCGGGTTTCTCCGGACGATACCCGGGGGTGTCAGTGCCCCTTCATGTTGTGCCTTCATCAAAAGGGTTATCTTCAAAGAGGTGTCCGGGCATTGGGATCTTATAAAGAGCGGACCGGGAAATTGGGGTCTTTCGGCATGTGTCACCATCCACGTGGCTATGTCTCGAATATCCTCGTGAGACCGGCCTCATCCTGAGATGCACCGGGAAAGGCGGGAACCCCTTCAAGACAAAACAGGGGAATCGACCCTCCTGTCGCGATCAGGAGGGGAGAAGGGGCCCAGATGTAGTGGTGCCGGGAACCTCGGTGTTCTCCTCGAGTCAGATCGGTGTGTCGAGGAACTTTTGAGGTCGCATCAAGGGTGCCAATACCGTTTTGCACTTCAAGACGGAACGTGGGACTTCCTTGAGATGCTGTAGGGGGCAAGGGCCTCATCTTGCGATGACGGGGGAGCCACGTGGCGTTTCTGGAGTTGTGGCGGGATTCTCGAGTTTCGACAGGGAATACAGTCTTCCTCATGTGTTGGCCCAGGGAAGTCCTATCTTCCATTCGAGTTTCAAGGGAGAGCTGGGGATTGCCCTCGAGTCACTGCAGGGCAAAATAGACCTCATCTAGGCTTGTGTCCAGGACTTAATGTTCGTCCCTAGGGGCGACAGGGATCTCGGGCTTGCATACCAGACTCACCCGGGGAATCAGGCCTCGTCTCAAGGGGAAGCAAAGAACTCTGCTGTCCTTTTGGGTCGCGATGGGTATCTCTTGGAGCCCACTGTGTGCCCTAAAGGGAGTCAAGCCTCCTGTGGTGTTTGGATAGAGGACTCGGGATTCCTCTCCACGCCATGCAGGAAAAGAAGGCCCTCATCTCGCGATGACGGCGGCGTCTCGTGGGTTTTCTAGACTGCCGCGCTAGTGCCAGGTTTCTGACGAGGTACGAGAGGGAGCTCAGGGAGCCTCTCGTGTGGCGCCAGGGAAGTCAGGTCCCCATGAGATGGCTAGGGGGAGTTCGTCATTGCTCTTGAGTCATGGTAGGGTAATCGGGCCTCAAGACGGGTTGAAGAAGGACTCTCGAGGTCTTTCTCGGGTCACTGCATAAAACCCAGGGTTCCCTTTACTTGTGCCTGCGACCTCAGGGAGCTTCTCAGAGTGCCTCTGAGAAGTCAGGGATACTGTGCAGTTTGGAGGGGCCTCTCGAGACTCCTCTGCATTTGGTGGAATGTAAGAGGGACTCATCTCGAGTTGAAGCAGGAACCTCAGTGTTCCTCTCCATTTCTGACTCAGATCGCAAGGTCCCTGCATCTTGGTACAGGAGAGTCAGGCCTCGTCTTTTCTGGAGGATGGGACTCCTCTTGCCTCTCGAGTTGTTCTCGAGGTGACAGGCCACTTGTCGAGCTGTGTATGTAACCTGCCCGTTTTTCCGGTTGATGCACAGGTGTGTTAGTGCCCCTTCGTGTTGTACCTTCATACTCAAGGCTGCCTTCCAAGAGGTGTCCGAGCATCGGATTCTTATCAAGAGCGGACCGGGATATTGGAGTCTTTCGGCAAGTGGCACCACCCACAAAGCTACGTATCGAATTTCCCCATGAGACCGGCCTCATCCTGAGTTGTGCAGGGAAGGTCGGGCCCCCTTGCAGACAAAGCAGGGGAATCGACCCACGGGTCACGATCAGGAGGGGAGAAGGGGCTTAAATGAAGTGGTGCCGGGAACCTCGGTGTTCCCCTTGAGTGAGACCGGCGTTTTGGGGGACTTTTGGGGTCGCATGAAGGGTGCCAAGTACCGTTTCGCACTTCAAGACGGAATCTGGGACATCTTTTGAAACGCTGTAACGGGCAAGGGCCTCATCTTGCGATGACGGGAGAACCACGTGGTTTTGCTCAAGATGCGGCGGGATTCTCGAGTCATGACCGGGAATTTAGGCTTCCTCTTGTTGGCCTTGAAATCCAATCTTCCATTCAGGTTGCGAGGGGGAGCTGGGGATTGCGCTAGAGTCACTGCAGGGCAAAAGAGACCTAATCTAGGCTTGTGTCCAGGATCTAATGTTGCTCTCCAGGGGCGACAGGGATCTCGGGTTTGCATTCCAGACCCATCCAGGGAGTCAGTTCTCAGCTCGAGGGTAAGCAAAGAATTCCGCTCTCGTCTCGAGTCGCGATGGGTATCTCTTGGAGCCCAATGTGTGTAATAAAGGGAGTCAAGCCTCCTGTGGAGTTTGGAGAGAGGACTCGGGATTGGACTCCAGGCCATGCAGGAAAAAAGGCCCTCATCTCGCGATGACGGGGGCGTCTCGTGGGTTTTCTCCACCTGTGGCGCCAGTATCAGATTTCTCATGAGGTACGACGGGGAGCTCAGAGAGCCTCTCGTGTGGTGCTAGGGACGTCAGGTCTCCGTGCGTGTGGTGAAGGGGAGTGCGTGATTGCTCTCGAGTCATAGTAGGCAAATCGGGCCTCAAGACGCATTGAAGAAGGAATCTCGAGGTCTTTCTCGGGTTGCGGCAGGGAACCCTGGGTTCCTTCGACTTGTGTCGGTGACCTCAGGCAACTTCTCAGGGTGCCTCTGAGAAGTCAGGGACACTGTGGATTTGGGAGGGGCCTTTCGTTACTCAACTGTGTTTGGTGCAATTGAAGAGGGCCTCATCTCGTATGGAGGCAGGAACCTCAGGGGTCCTCTCCATTTCTGACTCGGGTCGCAGAGTACCTGCAGAGTATGGACAAGAGAGTCACGCCTCATCTTCTGTGGAGGCATGGATCTCCGCTTGCCTTGCGAGTTGTTCATGGAGTGACAGGCCACTTGTTGAGCTGTGTGTGGAACCTGTGGGTTTTTCCGGATGATGCACAGGGGTGTCAGTGCCCCTTCGTGTTGTGCCTTCATCCACAGGGTTGCCTTCAAAGAGGTGTCCGGGCATCGGGTTCTTATCAAGAGCGTACCAGAAAATTGGGGTCTTTCAGCATGTGGTACCACCCACGAGGCTACGTCTCGAATTTCCTCGGGAGACCGGCCTCATCCTGAGGTTCGCCGTGAAGGTAGGGAACCCCTTGCAGACAAAGCAGGGGAATCGACCCACCGGTCGCGATCAGAAGGGGAGAAGGGGCTCAAATGAAGTGGTGCCGGGAACTTCGGTGGTCCCCTCGAGTGAGACCGGTATGTCACGGCACTTTTGAGGTCGCATCAAGGGTGCCAAGTACAGTTTCGCACTTCAAGACGGAACGTGGGAATTCTCTGGAGATGCTGTAGCGGGCAAGGGCCTCATATTGCGATGACGAGGGAAACACGTGGTTTTTCTCGAGTTGCCGCGGGATTCTTGAGTTACGACGGGGAATTCAGGCTTCCTCTTGTGTTGGCCCAGGAAGTCCAATCTTCCATTCAACTTGTCAGAGAGAGCTGGGGGTTGCTCTCGAGTCACTTCAGGGCAAAGAGTCCTCATCTAGGCTTGGGTCCAGGACGTAGTATTGCTCTCCAGGGGCAACAGGGATATCGGGGTCGCATTCCAGTCTCACCCGGTGGGTCACGCCTCGTCTCGAGTGGAAGCAAAGGACTCCACTATCCTCTCGAGTCACGACATGTAATTCTTGGAGCCCAATGAGTGGCCTAAAGGGAGTCAAGCGTCCTGTGTAGCTTGGACAGAAGGTTCACGCTTGATCTGCATACCATGCAGTTAAAGATGGCCCTCGTCTCGTGATGACGGGAGCGTCTCATGGGTTTTCTCGAGCTGCGGCGCCAGTGTGGGGTTTCTCACGAGATATGATGGGGAGATCAGGGAGCCTCTCGTGCGGCGCCAGAGAAGTCAGGCCTCCATGAGTGTGGCCAGGCAGATCGCGTCATTGCTCTGGAGTCATGGGAGGGACTAGGGCCTCAAGACGCATTTAAGAAGGACTCTCGAGGTCTTTCTTGGGTTGGGGTGGGAAACACTCGTTTCCCTCGACCTCTACCGGGGACCTTAGTGAACTTCCCATGTGCCTCTGAGAGGTGAGGGATACTGAGGAATTAGAGGGGCCTCTCGGGACTCCACTAGGTTTGACGAAATGAAAGAGGGCCTCATCTCGATTGGAGGCAGGAACCTCAGCTTCCTCTCCATTTCTGACTCCGACCGCAGGGTCCCTGCAGGGTTGGGACAGGAGAGTCAGGCCTCATCTTGTCTGAGTAATGGAACTCTGCTTGCCTCTCGAGTCGTTCAGGGGGTCTCAGGCCCCTTGTCGAGCTGTGTGTGGAACCTGCGGGTGTTTCCAGAAGATGCATGGGGGTGTCAGTGCTCCTTCATTTTGTGCCTTCCCCCACAGGGTTGCCTTCAAAGAGGTGTCCGGGTATCGGGTTCATTTCAAGAGCGGACGGGGAAATCGGGGTCGTTCGGCATGTGGCACAACACACGTGGCTCATCTCGAATTTCCTCGTGAGACCAGCATCATCCTGAGGTGCGCCGGGAAGGCCGGGAACACCTTCCACACAAAGCACGGGAATCGAATCTCCTGTCGCGATCAGGAGGGGAGATGGGGCTCAGATGAAGTGGGGCCGGGAATCTAGGTGTTCCACTCGAGGGAACCCGGCGTTTCAGGGAACTTTAGGGGTCGCATCAAGGGAGCCAAGTACCGTTTCCCACTTCAGGACGGAACATGGGACTTCCCTGGAGACGCTGTAGCGGGCAAGGGCCTCATCCTGTGAAGACTTTGGAACCACGTCGTTTTTCTCGAGTTGCGTCTGGATTCTCGAAAACGACGGGGATTTCAGGCTTCCTCTTGGGTTGGCCCTGGGAAGCCCAATCTTCCCTTGGAGTTGCGACGGAAAGCTGGGGGTTCTGCTCGAGTCACTACAGGGCCAAAGAGACCTCATCGAAGCGTGTGTCCAGGACCTAATATTCCTCTCAAGGGAAGACAGGGATCTCGGGTTTCCATTCCAGACTCCCCCAGGGAGTCAGGCCTCGCCTCGAGGGGAAGCAGAGGACTCCGCTTTCCTCTCAATTCGCGACACCTATCTCTTGGAGCCCAATGAGTGGACTCAAGGGTGTCGAGCCTCCTCTTCAGTTTGGAGAGAGGACTCGGGATTGCTCTCCAGGACAGGCAGGAAAAGAAGGCCCTCATCTAGCGATGACGGTGGCGTCTCATGGGTTTCCTCAGGCTGCAGCGCCCGTGGGGGTTTTCTCACGAGGCATGACGAGGACCTCAGGGAGCCTCTCGTGCGGTGCCAGGGAATTCATGTCTCCATGCGCATGGCGAGGGGGTGCTGGTCATCACTCTCGAGTCATGGGAAGCGACTAGGGCCTCAAGACGCGTTGAAGAAGGACTCTCGAGGTCTTTCTCGGGTGGCGGCGGGAAACCCTCGTTTCCCTCGACTTCAGCAGGGGACTATAGGGAACTTCCCAGGGTGCCTCTGAGAGGTGAGGGATGCTGTGGAGTTGGCGGGGCCTCTCGGGACTCTGCTGGGTTCGGCGCAATGGAAGAGGGCCTCATCTCGAGGGGAGGCAGGAACCTTAGGCTTGCTCTCCGATTCTGACTCCGACTGCACGGTCCCTGCAGTGTTGGGACAGGAGAGTCATGCCTCGTCTTGTCTGAGGAATGGAATTCTGGTTGCCTCTCGAGTTGTTCCGGGAGTCTCAGGCCCCTTGTCGAGCTGTGTGTAGACCCTGCGGGTTTTTCCGGATGATGCACGGGGGTGTCAGTGCCCCTTCGTGTTGTGCCTTCACTCACAGGGTTGCCTTCGAAGAGGTGTCCGGGCATCGGGTTCTTATCAAGAGTGGACTGGAAAATCGGGGTTGTTCGGCACGTGGCACCTCACACATGGCTAGTCTCGAATTTCCTCCTGAGACCGGCCTCATCCTGAGGTGCACCAGGAAGGCCGGGAACCCCTTCCAGAGAAAGCAGGGGAATCGACTCTCCTGTCGCGATCAGGAGGGGAGAAGGGGCTCAGATGAAGTGGTGCTGGGACCCTCGGTGTTCCCCTCGAGGGAACCCAGTGTGTCGGGGAACTTTTGCGGTCGCATCAAGGGTGTCAATTACCATTTCGCACTTAAGGACGGAACATGGGACTTCCCTGGAGACGCCGGGAACTTCGGTGTTCCCCTGGAGTGAGACCGGTATGTTGGGGAACTTTGGGGTCGCATCAAGGGTGCCAAGTAGCATTTCGAACTTTAAGATGGAACGTGGGACTTCTCTTGAGACTCTAGCTGGCAAGGGCCTCATATTGCGATGAAGGGGGAACCACATGGTTTTTAAGACTTGAGGCTGAATTCTCGAATTACGATGGGAAATTCAGACTTCCTTTGTGTTGACCTTGGGAAGACCAATCTTCCATTCAAATTGTGAGGGAGAGATGGAGGTTGCTCTCGAGTCACTGTAGGGCAAAATAGACCTCATCTAGGCTTGTGTCTAGGACATAATGTTCCACTCCAGGGGCGACAGGGATCTCGGGGTTGCATTCCAAACTCACCCGGGGAGTCAGGCCTCGTCTCAAGGGAAGCAAAGGACTCCGCTCTCCTCTCGAGTCGCACCGGGTATTTCTTGGACCCAACTGAGTGGCCTAAAGGGAGTCAATCCTCCTGTGAAGTTTGGAGAGAGGACCAGGGATTGCTCTCCAGGTCAGGCAGGAAAAGAAGGCCCCCATCTCTCCTTGACGGGGGCATCTTGTGGTTTTTCTCGAACTGCGGCGCCACTGTGGGTTTTCTCACGAGGTACGATGGGGTACTCAGGGAGCCTCTTGTGTGGTACTAGGGAAGTCAGTTTTCCTGCTTGTGGCGAGGGGAGCGCGTCCTTGCTCTGGAGACATGGTAGGGGAATCGGGCATCAAGAGACGTTGAAAAAGGTCTCTCCAAGTCTTTCTCGGGTTACTTCAGGAAACTCTGGGTTCCCTCGACTTGTGCCAGTGACCTCAGGTAGCTTCTCAGGGAGCCTCTGAGAATTCAGGGATACTGTGGTGTTGGAAGGGGCCTCTCGGGACACCACTGAGTTTGGTTCAATGGAAGAGGGCCTCTTCTCTAGTTGAGGCAGGAACCTCAGGGTTCCTCTCCATTTCTGACTCCGATCGCAGGGTCCCTGAAAAGTTGGGCCAGGAGAGTAAGGCCTCGTCTTGTGTGAAGGAATGCAACTTCACTTGCCTCTCGAGTTGTTCACGGGGTGACAGTCCACATTTGGAGCTGTGAGTGGAATCGGCGGGTTTTTCCAGACGATGCATGGGGATGTCAGTGTCCCTTCGTGTTGTGCCTTCATCCACAGGGTTGCCTTCGAAGAGATGTCCGGGCGTCAGGTTCTTATCTAGAGTGGACCGGGAATTCGGGATCTTTCATCATGTGGCACCAACCATGAGGCTACTTTTCGAATTTCCTAATGAGACCGGCCTCATCCGGAGGTTCGCGGGGAACGTCGGGAACCCCTTGCAGACAAAGCATGGGAATCGACCCTCCTGTCGCGATCAGGAGAGGAGAAAGGCCTCAGTTGAAGTGGTGCCGGGAACTTCAGTGTCCCCTCTAGTGAGATCGGTATATAGGGGAACTTTTGGGGTCGCATCAAGGGTGCCAAGTACTGTTTTGCACTTCAAGACGGAATGTGAGACTTCTCTTGAGACGCTGTAGGGGGCAAGGGCCTCATCTTGCAATACAGGGAACCACGTGATTTTTCTCGAGTTGCGGCGCGTTTCTCAAATTACAACTGGAAATTCAGGCTTCCTCTTGTGTTGGCTCAGAAAGGCCAATCTTCCATTCGAGTTGCAAGGGAAAGCTAGGGGTTGTGCTTGAGTCACTGCAGGGCCAAAGAGACCTCATCTAGGCTTTTGTCCAGGACCTAAGGTTCCTCTCCAGGGGCGACAGGGATCCAGGGTTGCATTCCAGACTCACCCTCGTAGTCAGGCCTCATCTCGAGGGGAATCAAAGGACACCGCTCTCCTCCTGAGTATCGACGGGTATCTCTTGGAGCCCACTGAGTGACCTAAAGGGAGTCAAGCCTCCTTTGGAGTTTGGAGAGAGGATTCGGGATTGCTCTTCAGGTCATGCAGGAAAGAAGTCCCTCATTTCACCATGACAGGGGCGTCTCGTGGGTTTTCTTGAGCTGCGGCGCCAGTGTGGGGTTTCTCACGAGGTACGATGGGGAGCTCAGGGAACCTCTCATGTGGTGCCGGGGAAGTCAAATCTTCATGCGCGTGGCGAGGGGGAGCGCGTCATTTTTCTCCAGTCATGGTAGAGGAATCGGGCATCAAGACGCGTGAAGAAGGACTCTCAAGGTTTTTCTCAGGTTATGGCAGGAAACCCTGGGTTCCCTCGACTTATGCCCGTGACCTCAGGGAGCTTCTCAGGGTGCCTCTGAGAAGTCAGGGATACTGTGCAGTTGGGAGGGGCCGCTCCGAACTCCACTGGGTTTGGTGCAGTAGAAGAGGGCCTTATCTCGAGTTGAGGCAGGAACCTCAGGGTTCCTCTCCATTTCTGAATTGGATCTCAGTGTCCATGCAGAGTTGGGACAGGAGAGTCAGGCTCGTCTTGTGTGGAGGAATTTAACTCCTCTTGCCTCTCGAGTTGTTCATGGGGTGACAAGCCACTTGTCGATCTGTATGTGGAACTTGCGGGCTTTTCCAATGATACACGAGGGTGTCAGACCCCTTCGTTTTGTGCCTTCATCCACAGGATTGCCTTCGAAGAGGTGTCCTAGCATTGGGTTCTTATCAAGAGCAGACACGGAAATCGGGGTCTTTCGGCGTGTGGCACCAACCACAAGGCTACGTCTCGAATTTCCTCGTGAGACCGGCCTCATCCTGAGGTGCGCCGGGAAGGTCCAGAACCCCTTCCAGACAAAGCAGGGTAATCGACCCTCCCGTCGCGATCAGGAGGGGATAAGGGGCTCAGAACAAGCGGTGCACCGAACCTTGGTGTTCCCCTTGAGTGACACCAGGGTGTCGGGGAACTTTTGTGATAACATCAAGGTTGCCAATTATCATTTTAAACTTCAAGATGGAACGTGGGGCTTCTCCTGAGACGCTGTAGCTGGCAAGGGCCTCATCTTGCGATGACGGGGGAACCACGTGGTTTTTCTCGAGTTGCGGCGGGATTTTCGAATTACGACGGGGAATTCAGGCTTCCTCTTGTGTTGTCCCAGGGAAGTCCATTCTTCCATTCGAGGTGTGAGGGAGAGCAAGGGATTGCTCTCGAGTCACTTCAGGGCAAATGAGACCTCATCTATGCTTGTGTCTAGGACCTAATTTTCCTCTCCAGGGGCGGCAGGGATCTCGGGGTTGCATTCCAGACTCACCTGAGGAGTCAGGCCTGGTATATAGGGGAAGCAAAGAATTCCGCTCTCCTCTCGAGTCCCAACGGGTATCTCTTGAGCCCACAGAGTGGCCTAAAGGGATTCAGGCCTCCTGTGGAGTTTGAAGAGAGGCCTCGAGATGCTCTCCAGGCCATGCAGGAAAAGAAGGCCTTCATCTCGCGACGACGGAGGCGTCTCGTGGGTTTTCTCGAGCTGGGGAGCCAGTGTGGGATTTCTCACGAGGTATGATGGGGAGCTCAGGGAGCCTCTCGTGTGGCGCCAGGGAAGTCAAGTCTCCATGCGAGTGGCGAGGGGGAACGCGTCATTGCTCTTGAGTCATGGTAGGGGAATCGGGATTCAAGACGCGTTGAAGGAGGATTTTCGAGGTCTTTCTCGGGTTGCGTCAGGAAACCCTGTGTTCCCTCGACTTGTGCCGGTGACCTCAGGGAGCTTCTAAGGGTGCCTCTGAGAAGTCGCGATACTGTGGATTTGGGAGGGGCCTCTCGGGCCTCCACTGTTTTTGGTGTAATGGAAGAGGGCCTCATCTCGAGTGGAGTCAGGAACCTCAGTGTTCCTCTCCATTTCGGACTCCGATCGCAGGGTCCCTTCAGAGTTGGGACTGGAGAGTCAGGCCTCGTCTTGAGTGGAGGAATGGAACTCTGCTTGCTTCTCGTGTTGTTCATGGGATGACAGGCCTCTTGTCGAGCTGTGTGTGGAACCTGCGGCTTTTACCAAATGATGCACGGGAGTGTCAGTGACCCTTCGTTTTGTGCCTTCGTCCACAGGGTTGCCTTCGAAGAGGTGTCCGGGCATCGGGTTCTTCTCAAGAGTGGGCCGGGAAATCGGGGTATTTCGGCATGTGACACCACCCACGACGCTATGTCTCGAATTTCCTCGTGAGAATGGCCTCATCCTGAGGTGCGCCGGGAATGTGGGGAACCCCTTCCAAACAAAGCAGGGGAATAGACCCTCCTGTCGCAAACAGGAGGGGAGAAGGTGCTCAGATGAAGTGGTGCGGGAACCTCGGTGTTCCTGTCGAGTGAGACCGGCGTGTCCGGGAACATTTGGTGTCGCATCAAGGGTGCAAACTACCGTTTCACACTTCAAGACGGAACGTGGTTCTTTTCTTGAGACGCCATAGCAGGCAAGGGCCTCATCTTGGCATGACGTTGGAAACACGTGGTTTTTCTCGAGTTGCGGCGGGATTCTCGAGTTACGAAGGGGATTTCTGGCTTCCTCTTGTGTTGGCCCAGGGAAGCCCAATCTTCTATTCGAGTTGCGAGGGAGAGCTGGGGGTTGCGCTCGAGTCACTGCAGGGCAAAAGAGACCTCATCCAGGCTTGTGTCTAGGACCTAATGTTCCTCTCAAGGGATGACTGGGATCTTGAGGTTGCATTCCAGACTCACCCGGGAGTCAGGCGTCATCTCGAGGGGAAACAAAGGACTTCTCTCTCTTCTCGAGTCACGATGGGTATTTCTTGGAGCCCACTGAGTGGACTAAAGGGAGTCAAGCCTCCTCTGGAGTTTGGAGAGAGGACTCGGGATTGCACTCCAGGACATGCAGGAAAAGAAGGCCCTCATCTCACGATGACGGGGGGTCTCGGTGGTTTTACCGAGCTGCAGCGCCTGTGTTGGTTTCTCAGGAGGTACGACGGGGAGCTCAGGGAGCCTCTTGTGTGGCGCCAGGGAAGTTAGGTCTCGATGCATGTGGCGAGGGGGAGTGCGTCATTGCTCTCGAGTCATGGTAGGGGAATCAGGCCTCTAGACGCGTTGAAGAAGGACTCTCAAGATCTCTCTCGGGTCTTGGCAAGAATACCTGGGTTCCCTCGACTTGTGCCGGTGACCTCAGGGAGATTCTCCGGGTGCCTCTGAGAAGTCAGGGATACTGTGGAGTTGGGAAAGACCTCTCGGGACTCCACTGGGTTTGGTGAAATGGAAGGGGGCCTCATCTCGAGGGGAGACAGGAACCTCAGGGTTCCTCTCCATTTCTGATTCCGATCGCAGCCCCCTGCATAGTTGGGAGAGGTGAGTCAGGCCTCGTCTTGTGTGCAGGAATGGATCTCCGCTTGCCTCTCGAGTTGTTCACGGGATGACAGGCCACCTGTCGAGTTGTATGTGGAACCTGCGGTTTTGGGGGACGATGCACAGGGGTGTCAGTGCCCATTCGTGTTGTGCCTTCATCCACAGGGTTACCTTCAAAGAGGTGACCGGGCATCGGGATCTTATCAGTAGCGGACCAGGAAATCGGGGTCTTTCAGCATGTGGCACAACACACGAGGCTACGTCTCGAATTCCCTCGTGAGACTGGCCTCATCCTGAGGTTCGCCGGGAAGTCTGGGAACCCCTTCCAGACAAAGCAGGGGAATCGACCCTCCTGTCGCCATCAGGAGGGGAGAAGAGGCTCAGCTGAAGCAGTGCTGGGAACCTCCATGTTCTTCTCGAGTGAGACCGGGGTGTCAGGGAAATTTGGGGGTCGCATCAAGGGTGTCAAGTACCGTTTCACACTTCAAGACGGAACATGGGACTTCCCTGGAGACGCTATAGCTGACAGGGGCCTCATATTTCGATGACGGAGGAGCCACGTTGTTTTTCTCCAGTTGCTGCGGGATTCTCGAATTACAACGGGGAATACAGGCTTCCTCTTGTGTTGGCCCAGGGAAGTCCAATCATCCATTCGAGTTGCGAGGGAGAGCTGGGGATTGCACTTGAGTCAATGCAGGACAAAAAAGACCTCATTTAGGCTTGTGTCCAGGACCGAGTTTTCCTCTACAGGGGCGACACGGATCTCGGGATCCCATTCCAGACTCACCCAAGTAGTCAGGCCTCGGCTCGAGGGGAAGCAACGGACTCCGCTCTCCTCTAGAGTAGCGACGTGTATCTCTTGGAGGCTACTGAGTGGCCTAAAGGGAGACAGGCCTCCAGTGGAGTTTGGAGAGTGGACTCGGGATTGCTCTCTAGGTCATGTAGGAAAAGAAGGCCCTCATCTTACGATGACGGGGGCGTCTCATGTGTTTTCTCGAGCGGAGGTGCCAGTGTGGGGTTTTCATGAGGTAGGACGGGGAGCGCAGGGAGCCTCTCGTGTGGCGCCAGGGAAGTTAGGTTTCAATGGGCGTGGCGAGGGAAATGCGTCATTGCTCTCCAGTCATGGTAGGGTATCGGGCCTCAAGACCGCAGTAAAGAAGGACTCTCGAGGTCTTTCTCAGAATGCAGCAGGAAACCCTGGGTTCACTCGACTTGTGCCAGTGACCGCAGAGAGCTTCTGAGGGTGCCTCTGAGAAGTCAGGGATACTGTGGAGTTGGGAGGGGCCTCTTGGGACTCCACTGGGTATGGCACAATGGAAGAGGGCCTCATTTCGAGTTGATGCAGGAACGTCAGGTCTCATCTACATTTCTGACTCCGATCGCACGGTCCCTGCAGAGTTGGGAAAGGAGAGTCAGGCCTTCTCTTGTGCGGAGGAACGGAACTCCGCATGCCTCTCTAGTTCTTCAAGGGATGACAGGACACTTGTCGATCTGTGTTTGGAATCTGCGTGTTTTTCCGTACTATGCATGGGGATGTCAGTACCCCTTCGTGTTGTGCATTCATCCACAGGTTTGCTTTCGAAGAGGTGCCCGGGCATCGGGTTCTTATTAAGAGCGGACCGGGAAATCGGGGTCTTTCCGCATGTGGCCCCACCCACCAGGCTACGTCTTGAATTTCCTAATGAGACCGGCCTCATCCTTAGGTGCGCCGGGAAGGTCGGAAGCCCTTGCAGACAAAGCAGGGGAATCGACCCTCCTGTCTCGATCAGGAGGGGAGAAGGGGCACAGATGAGGTGATGCCGGGAACCTTGGTGTTCCCCTCCAGTGAGACCAGTGTGTTGGCGAACTTTTGGGGTCGCATCAAAGGTGCCAAGTACCGTATCGCACTTCAAGATTGAACGTAAGACTTCTTTTGAGACGCTGTAGCGGCAATGGCCGCATCTTGCGATGAAGAGCGAACGACGTGGTTTTTCTCGAGTTGTGGCGGGATTCTTGAGTTACAACGGGAAATTCAGGCTTCCTCTTCTGTTGGCCCAGGGAAGTCCAGTCTTCCATTCGAGTTGCGAGGGAGAGTTGGGGATTGCTCTCGAGTCACTGCAGGAAAAAAGAGACCTCATCTAGGCTTGTGTCCAGGACCTAATGTTTCTCTCCAGAGGCGACAGGGATCTCCGGTTCGCATATCAGACTCACCCGAGGAGTCAGGCCTCGCCTCGAGGGGAAGGGAAAGACTCCGCTCTCCTCTCGAGTCACGACGGGTATGTCTTGGAGTCCACTGAGTGACCAAAAGGGAGTCAAGCCTACTGTGGAGTTTGGAGAGAGGACTCGGGATTGATCTCCAGGCCATGCTAGAAAAGAAGGCCGTCATGTCGCGAAAACGGGGGCGTCTCGTGGGTTTTCTCTATCTGCGGCGCCAGTGTGGGGTTTCTCACGAGGTATGACGGGGAGCTCAGGGAGCCTCTCGTGTGGCGCCAGGGAAGTCAGGGCTTCATGAGTGTAGCAGAGGGAGTGCGTCATTGCCCTCGAGTCATGGTAGGGGAATCAGGCCTCAAAGCGCGTTGAAGAAGGACTCTTGAGTTCTTTCTATGGTGGCGGCAGTAAACCCTGGGTTCACTCGAATTGCGCTGGTGACCTCAGGGAGCTTCTCAGGGTGCCTCTGAGAAGTCAGGGATACTGTGGAGCTGGGACGCATCTCTCGGGACTCCACTGGGTTTCGTGCAATGGAAGAGGTCCTAATCTCGAGTTGAGGCAGGAACCTCAGCGTTCCTCTCGTGACTTCACTGGTGCTGGTCTGATTCGGATCGCAAAGTCCCTGCAGAGTTGGGACAGGAGAGTCAGGCCTCGTCTTGTGTAGAGGAATGAAACCCCACTTGCCTCTCGAGTTCTTCAGTGGTGACAAGCCACTTGTTGAGCTGTATGTGGAACCTGCGGGTTTTTCCAGACGATGCACGAGGGTGTCAGTGCCCCTTTGTGTTGTGCCTTCATCCACAGGGTTGCCTTCGAAGAGGTGTCCAGGCATCGGGTTCTTATCAAGAGCGTACCAAGAAATCATAGTCTTTTGGCATGTGGCACCACCCGCGAGCTACGTCTCGAATTTCCTCGTGAGACCGGCCTCATCCTGAAGTGCCCCGTGAAGGTCGGGAACCCCTTACAAACAAAGCAGGGAAAGTGACCCTCGTATCACGAACAGGAAGGGAGAAGGGGCTCAGATAAACTGGTGCCGGGAACCTCGGTGTTCACCTCGAGTGAGACCGATATTTCGGGGAACTTTTGGGGTCACATCAAGGCTGTCAAGTATCGTTTCGCACTTCAAGACGGAACGTGGGACTTTTCTTGAGAAGCTGTAGCGGGCAAGGGCCTCATCTTGCGATGACGAGGGAACCAAGTGCTTTTTCTCGAGTTGCGGCGGGATTCTCGAGTTATGAAGGGGAATTCAGGCTTCCTCTTGTGTTGGCACAGGGAAGTCCAATCTTCCATTCGAGTTGTTAGGGAGAGCGGGGGATTGCTCTCGAGTTACAGAAGGGCAAAAGAGACCTCATCTAGGCTTGTTTCCAGGACCTAATGTTCCCCTCCAGGGGAGACAGGGATCTCGGGGTTGCATTCCAGACCCACCTGGTGAGTCAGGCCTTGTCTCGAGGGGAAGCAAAGGACTCCATTCTCCTCTCGAGTCGCGACGGGTATCTCTTGGAGCCCACTAAGTGGCCTAAAGGGAGTCAAGCCTCCTGTGGAGTTTGGAAAGAGGATTCGTGATTCCTCTCCAGGCCATGCAGGAAAAGAAGGCCCTCATCTCACGATGACATAGGCATATGGTGGGTTTTCTCGAGCTGCGGCGTCATTGTGGGGTTTCTCACGAGGTACGACGGGGAGCTCAGGGAGCCTCTCTTATGGCGCCAGGGAAGTCAGGTCTCCATGTGCGTGGCGAGGGGGTGCGTGTCATTTCTATAGAGCCATGGAAGCAGATTTGGGCTTCAAGACACGTTGAAGTAGGACTCTCGAGGTCTTTTTCGCATTGTGGCAGGAAACCCTGGGTTCCCTCGACATGTGCCGGTGACCTCATGGAGCTTCTCCGGGTGCCTCTGAGAAGTCAGGAGTACTGTGGAGTTGGGACGGGCCTCTCGGGACTCCACTGGGTTTGGTGCAATGGATGAGAGCCTCATCTCGAGTGGAGGCAGGAACCTCATGTTTCCTCTCCTGGGTTTCCTGGCGCCGGTACTGACTCGGATCACAGTTTCCCTGCAGAGTTGGTACAGAAAATCAGGTCTCGTCTTGTGTGGAGGAATGGAACTCCACTTGCCTCTCGAGTTGTTCACGGGGTGACAGACCACTTGTTGAACTGTGTTTGTAACCTGCGGGTTTTTCTGGATGATAAACGGGGGTGTCAGTGCCCCTTCGTGTTGTGCTTTCATCCACAGGCTTTCCTTCGTAAAGGTGTCAGGGCATCGCGTTCTTATCAAGAGTAGACCGGGAAATCGGGGTCTTTCGGCTTGTGGCACCACCCACGAGGCTACGTCTCGAATTTCCTCGTGAGACCTGCCTCATCCTTAGGCTTGCTGGAAAGGTCGGGAACCCCTTCCAGACATAGCAGGGGAATCGACACTCCTGTCGCGATCACGAGGGGAGAAGGAGCTCAAATGAAGTGGTTCCGGGAACCTCGGTGTTCCTTTCGAGTGAGACCGGTATGTTGGGGAATTTTGAGATTGCATCAGGTGTGCCAAGTACTGTTTCACACTTCAAGACAGAACGTGGGACTTCTCTTGAGTCGCTGTAGCGGGCAAGGGCCTCATCTAGCGCTGATGAGGGAACCACGTGGATTTTCTCGAGTTTCGGCGGGATTCTCGAGTTACGATGTCGAATTCAGGCTTCCAATTGTATTGGCCCAGGGAAGTCCAATCTTCCATTCGATTTGCGAGGGAGAGCTGGCGATTGCTCTCTAGTAACTGCAGTGCAAAATAGACCTCATCTAGACTTGTGTCCAGGACCGAGTTTTCCTCTCCAGGTGCGACAGGAACTCGGGGTTGCATTCCAGACTCACACGGGGAGTCAGGCCTTGTCTCGAGGGGAAGCAAAGGACTCCGCTCTCCCTTCAAGTCCTGACAGGTATCTCTTGGAGCCAACTGAGAGGCCTAAAGAGAGTCAAGCCTCCTGTGGAGTCTGGAGAGAGGACTCGGTTTTGCTCTCCATGCCAGGCAGGAAAGAAGTCCCTCATCTCGTGATGACGGGGGCGTATCGTGGGTTTTCTCGAGCTGCGGTGCCTGAATGGGGTTTCCGAAGAGGTACGACGGGGAGCTCAGGGAGACTCTCTTCAGGCGTCAGGGAAGTCAGGTCTCCATGCGCATGGCGATGGGGAGTGGGTCTTTGCTCTCGAGTCATGGTAGGGGAATCGGGCCTCAAGACGTGCCGAAGGACTCTCAAGGTCTTTCTCGGGTCGCAGCAGGAAACCCTGGGTTCCCTTGACTTGTGCCGGTGACCTCAGGTAGATTCTTAAGGTGCCTCTGAGAATTCAAGGATACTGTGGAGTTGGGAAGGGCCTCTCGCGACTCATCTGGGTTTGGTGCAATGGAAGAGCAACTCATCTCGAGTTGAGGCAGGAACCTCAGGTTTCCTCTCCATTTCTAACTCGGATGGCAGGGTCCCTGAAGAGTTGGGACAGGAGAGTCAGGCCTCATCTTGTGTGGAGGAATTGAACTCCGCTTGCCTATTGAGTTGTTCACGGGGTGACATTCCACTTGTCGAGCTGTGTGTAGAACCTGTGGGTTTTTCTGGATGATGCACGGGAGTTTTAGTAACCCTTCTGTTGTGCCTTCATCCACAGGGTTGCCTTCGAAGTGGTGTCCGGGCATCGGGTTCTTATCCAGATTGGACCGCACAATCGGGGTCTTTCGGCATGTGGCACCACCCACGAGGCTACGTCTCGAATTTCCTCCTGAGAAAGGCCTCATCCTTAGGTGCGCCGGGATGGGCGGGAACTCCTTCTAGACAAAGCAGGGGAATTTACCCTCCTGTCGTGATCAGGAGGGGAGAAAGTCATCAGATGAAGTGGTGCCGGGAACTTCGGTGTTCCCCTCGGTGAGAACGGTGTGTCGGGGAACTTTTGGGGTTACATCAAGGGTGAAAAGTAGCATTTCGCACTTCAAGACGGAACGTGGGACTTCACTTGAGACGCTGTAGCGGGCCAGGGCCTCATCTTGGGATGACGAGTGAACCACGTGCTTTTGCTCGCATTGCGGCGGGAGTCTCGAGTTTCGACGGGGAATTCAGATTTCCTCCTGTGTTGGCCCATGGAAGTCCAATCTTCCATTCGAGTTGCGAGGGTGAGCTGGGATCCCACTCGAGTCACTGCGGGGCAAAATAGACCATATCTAGGCTTGTGTCCAGGACCGAATATTCCTCTCCAGGGGTGACAGGGATCTCGGGGTGGCATTCCAGACTCACCCGGGAAGTCCGACCTTGTTTCTAGAGGAAGCAAAGTACTCCGCTTTCCTCTCGAGTCGCGACGGGTACCTATTGAGCGCACTGAGTAGCCTTTGTGAGTCAAGCCTCCCGTGGAGTTTGGAGAGACGACTCGGGATTGCCCTCCAGGCCATGCAGTGAATGATGGCCCTCATCTCACGATAACGGGGGCGTCTCGTGGGTTTTCTCGAGCTGCGGCGCCAGTGTGGGGTTTCTCACGAGGTACGACGGGGACCTCAGGGAGCCTCTCATGAGGTGCCAGGGAAGTTAAGTCTCCATGCGCGTGGGTACTGGGAGCGCTTCATTGCTCTTGAGACATGGTAGGGGAATCGGGCCTCAAGACGCATCAAAGAAGGACTATCCAGTCTTTCTCGGGTTGCGGCAGGAAACCCTGGGTTCCATCGACTTGTGCTGGAGATCTCAGGGAGCTTGTCAGGGTGCCTCTGAGAAGTCAGGGACACTGTGGGTTGGAGGGACTTCTCGGGACTCCAGTGGTTTTGGTGCTATGGAAGAGGGCCTCATCTCGAGTTGAGGCAGGAACCTCAGGGTTCCTCTCCATTTCTGATTCGGATTGCAGGGTCCCAGCAGATTTGGGACAGGAGAGTCAGGCCTCGTCTTGTGTGGAGGATGGAACTCAGCTTGCCTCTCGAGTTGTGCACGGGGTGACAGGCCACGTGTCGAGCTGTGTGTGGAACCTGTAGGTTTTTCCGGACGATGCACGGGTGTGTCTGTGCCCCTTCGTGTTGTGCCTTCATCCACAGGGTTGCCTTCTAAGGGGTGTCCAGGCATCGGGTTCTTATCAAGAGCGGACCGGGCAATCGGAGTCTTTTGGCATGTGGCACCACCCACGAGGCTACGTCTCGAACTTCCTCGTGAGACCGGCATCATCCTGAGGTGCGCCGTTAAGGTCGGGAAACCCTTGCAGACAAAGCAGGGGAATCGACCCTCCTGTCGTGATCAGGAGGGGAGAAGGCGCTCAAAAGAAATGGTGCCGGGAACTTCCGTGTTCCCCTCAAGTGAGACCGGTATGTTGGGGAACTTTTGGGGTCGCATCAAGGGTGCCAAGTACTGTTTCGCACTTCAAGATGGAACGTGGGACTACTCTTGAGACGCTGTAGTGGGAAAGTGCCTCATATTGCGATGATGGGGGAACCACTTGGTTTTTCTCGAGTTACGGCAGGATTCTAGAGTTACGACGGGGATTTCAGGCTTCCTCTTGTGTTGGCCCAGGGAAGTCCAATCTTCAATTCGAGCTGCGAGGGAGAGCTGGGGATTGCGCACGAGTCACTGTACGGAAAAAGAGACCTCATCTTGGCTTGTGTCCAGGATCTAATGTTCCTCTCCAGGGGCGACAGGGATCTCGGGGTTGCATTCCAGACTCACCCGGGGAGTCAGGCCTCATCTCGAGGGGAAGCAAATGACTCCACTCTCCTCTCAAGTCGAGACGGATATCTCTTGGAGCCCACTGAGTGGCCTACAGGGAGCCAAGCTTCCTGTGGATTTTGGAGAGAGGACTCGGTATTGCTCTCCAGGCCATGCAGAAAAAGAAGGCCCTCATCTCGCGATGACAGGGGCATCTCGTGGGTTTTCTCGAGCTGAGGCACAAGTGTGGTGTTTCCCACGTGGTATGCTGGGAGCTCACGGAGCATCTTGTGTGGCGCCAGGGAAGTCAGGTCTCCATGCGCGTGGCGAGGGGGAGTGCGTCATTGCTCTCTTGTCATGATAGGGGATTTGGACCTCAAGACGCATTGAAGAAGGACTCTCAAGGTCTTTCTCAGGTTGTGGCAGGAAACCATGGGTTCCCTCGACTCATGCATGTTACGTCAGGGAGCTTCTCAGGTGCCTCTGAGAAATCAGGGATACTGTGGAGTTGGGAGTGACCTCTCGGAACTCCACTGGGTTTGGTGAAATGGAAAAAGGCATCATCTTTAGATAAAGCAGGAACATCAGGTTTCCTCTTCATTTCTGACTCGGATCGCATGTTCCTACAGAGATGGGAGAGGAGAGTCAGGACTCATCTTGTGTGGAGGAATGGAAATCCGCTTGCATCTCGAGTTGTTCACGGGGTGACAGGCCTCTTGTAGAGCTGTATGTGGAACCTGCGGGTTTTTCCAGACGATGCACAGGGGTGTCAGTGCCCCTTTTGTTGTACCTTCATCCACAGGGTTGTCTTCAAAGAGGTGTCTGGTCATCGGGTTCTTCTCAAGAGTGTACTGGGAAATCAGGGTCTTTCGGCATGTGGCACCCCCCACGAGGCCACGTCTCGAAATTTCCCATGAGTCCGGCTTCATCCTGAGGTGCGCCGTGAATGTCGGGAACCCCTTTAAGTCAAAGCATGGGAATCGACCCTCTTGTCGCTATCAGGAGGGGAGAAGGGGCTCAAAAGAAGTGGTGCCGGGAACCTCGGTGTTCCCCTCAAATGAAACCGGTGTGTCGGGCAACATTTGGGGTCGCATTAAGGGTGCCAAGTAACGTTTCGCACTTCAACACGGAACGTGGGACTTCTCTTGAGACGCTGTAGTGAGCACGGGCCCCATCTTGTGATGACGGGGGAACCACGTGGTTTTTCTCGAGTTGCGGCAGGGAATTCAGGCTTCCTCTTGTGTTGGCCCAGGGAAGTCCAAATTTCCATACGAGTTGAGAGCTAGAGCTGGGGGTTGGCTCGAGTTATTGCAGGGCAAAAGAGACCTCATCTAGGCTTGTGTCTAGGACCTAATGTTCCTTTCAAGGGGCAACAGGGATCTCGGAGTTGCATTCCAGATCCTCCCGAGGAGTCAGGCCTCTTCAAGAGGGTAATGAATGGACTCCCCTCTCCTCTTGAGTCGCGACGGGTATCTCTTAGAGCCCATTGTGTGGCCTAAAGGGAGTCAAGCCTCCTGTGGAGATTGGAGAGAGGACTCGGGATTGCTCTCCAGGCCATGCAGGAAAAGAAGGCCCTCATATCGTGATGACGGAGGCGTCTTGTGCATTTTCTTGAGGTGCAGTGCCAGGATGGGGTTTCTCACAAGATACGATGGGGAGCTCAGGGAGTCTCTCGTGTGGTGACAGGAAAGTCAGGTCTCCATGCACGTGTGGAGGGGGAGCGCGTCATTGCTCTCGAGTCATGGTAGGGGAATCAGGCCTCAAGAGGCGTTGAAGAACGACTCTCAAGGTCTTTCTCCGGTTGCGGCAGGAAACCCTGGTTTTTCTCGACTTGTGCTGGTGACCTCAGGGAGCTTAACATGGTGCCTCTGAGAAGTCAGGGATTCTGTGGAGTTGGGAGGGGCCACTCGGGACACCACTGGGTGTGGTATAATGCAAGAGGGCCTCATCTCGTGTTGAGGAAGGAACCTCAGGGTTCCTCTCCATTTCAGACTCCGATCTCAGGATTCCTGCAGAGTTGGGACAGGAGAGTCAGGCCTCGTATTCTGTGGAGAAATGAAACTTAGCTTGCCTCTCGAGTTGTTCACGAGGTAACAGGTCACTTGTCGAGCTGTATGTGGAACCTGCAGAATTTTCCAAAAGATGCACGGGTGTGCAGGGCCCCTCCTTGTTGTGCCTTCATCCAACGGGATGCATTCGAAGAAGTGTACGGGCATCGGGTTCTTATTAATAGCGGACCAGGAAATGGGGTCTTTCCGCATGTGGCACCACCACGAGGCTACATCTCCAATTTCCTCGTGAGACCGGCCTCATCCTGAGGTGCAATGGGAAGATCGGTAACCCCTTCCAGACAAAGCAGGAGAATCGACACTCCTGTTGCAATCAGGAGGGGAGAAGGGGCTCAAATGATGTGGTGTGGGGACATGGGTGTTCCCCTCGAGTGAGGCATGTATGTTGGGGAATTTTGGGAGTGCCATCATGGGTGCCAAGTACCGTTTTGCACTTCAGTGGGAACGTGGGACTTCTTTTGAGACGCTGTGGCGGGCAAGGGGCTCATGCTGCGAAGACGATGGAACCACGTGGTTTTCCTTGAGTTGCGGCGGGATTCTCGAGTTACGACAGGGATTTCAGGCTTTGTCTTGTGTTCGCCCTGGGAAGCCCAAACTTCGCTTCGAGTTGCGAGGGAAAGCTGGGGGTTGTGCTCGAGTCACTGCAGGGCCAAAGAGACCTCATCTAGGCGTGTGTCCAGGACCTAATAGTCCTCTCATGGGAAGAAAAGGATCTCGGGGTCGCACTCCAGACTCCGCCGGGGAGTCAGGCCTCACCTCGAGGGGAAGCAAAGGAGTGCGCTCTCCTCTCGAGCCGCGACGCGGATCTCTTGGGGCCCACAGATTGGCCTCAAGGGAGTCAAGCTTCCTCTTCAGTTTGGAGAGAGGACTCGGGATTGCTCTCCAGGCCAGGCAGGAAAAGAAGGCGCTCACCTCGAGAGGACGGGGGCATCTCAGGGGTTTCCTCGAGCTGCGGCGCCCGTGGGGGTTTTCCCACAAGGCACGACAAGGATCTCAGGAGCCTCTCGTGCGGCACCAGGGAAGCCAGGTCTCCATGGGCGAGGCGAGGGGGAGTGCGTCTTTGCTCTCTAGTCCAGGGAGGGGACTAGGGCCTCAAGACACTTTGAAGAAGGACTCTCGAGGTCTTTCTCGGATGGCGGCGGGAAACCCTCGTGTCCCTCGCCTTCTGCCGGGGACCTTAGGGAACTTCCCAGGGTGCCTCTGAGAGGCGAGGGATCCTGTGGAGGTGGCGGGGCCCCTCGGGACTCCGCTGGGTCTGGCGCAACGGAAGAGGGCCTCACCTCGAGGGGAGGCAGGAACCTCAGGCTTCCTCTCTGTTTCGGACTCCGACCGCAGGGTCCCTGCAGAGTTGGGACAGGAGAGTCAGGCCTCGTCTTGTCTGAGGAAGGGAGCCCCGCTGGCCTCTCGAGTTGCTCAGGGGGTCTCAGGCCCCTCGTCGAGCTATGTGTGGAACACGCGGGTCTTTGCGGACGATGCACGGGGGTGGCAGCGCCCCTTCGTGTTGTGCCTTCACCCACAGGGTTGCCTTCGAAGAGGGGTCCGGGCCTCGGGTCCTTTTCAAGAGCGGACCGGGGAATCTGGGGCGTTCGGCATGTGGCCCCACCCACGTGGCTCGTCTCGAATTTCCTCGTGAGACCGGCCTCATCCTGAGGTGCGCCGGGAAGGCCGGGAACCCCTTCCAGACCACGCAGGGGAATCGCCTCTCCTGTCGCGATCAGGAGGGGAGAAGGGGCTCAGAGGAAGCGGTGCCGGGACCCTCGGTGTTCCCCTCGAGTGAACCCGGCGTGTCGGGGGACTTTTGGGGGTCGCAGGAAGGCTGTCAGGGACCGTTTCGCCCTTCAGGGCGGAACAGGGGACTTCCCTTGAGACGCCGTCGCGGGCAAGGGCCTCATCTTGCCAAGAGGTGGGAACCATGTGGTTTTTCTCGAGTTGCGGCGGCATTCTCGAGTTACGACGGGGATCTCAGCCTTCCCCTTGGGTTGGCCCTGGGAAGCCCAATCTTCCCCTCGGGTTGCGAGGGAAAGCTGGGGGTTGCGCTCGAGTCACTGCAGGGCCGAAGAGACCTCACCTAGGCGTGTGTCCGGGACCTAATATTCCTCTCCAGGGAAGGCAGGGATCTCGCGGTTGCATTCCAGGCTCCCCCGGGGAGTCAGGCCTCGTCTCGAGGGGAAGCCAAGGACTCCGCTCTCCTCTCGAGTCGCGACGCGGGTCTCTTGGAGCCCCCTGAGCGGCCTCAAGGGAGTCCAGCCTCCTCTTCCGTTTGGAGAGAGGACCCGGGATTGCTCTCCAGGCCATGCAGGAAAAGAAGGCCCTCAGCTCGCGAGGACGGGGGCGTCTCAGGGGTTTCCTCGAGCTGCGGCGCCCGTGGGGGTTTTCTCCTGAGGCACGACGAGGATCTCAGGGAGCCTCTCGTGCGGCGCCAGGGAAGTCAGGTCTCCATGCGCGTGGCGAGGGGGAGCGCGTCCTGGCTCTCGAGTCACGGGAGGGGACTAGGGCCTCGAGACGCGTTGAAGAAGGACTCTCGAGGTCTTCCTCGGGGGGCGGCGGGAAACCCTCATTTCCCTCGCCTTCTGCCGGGGACCTTATGGAACTTGCCAGGGTGCCTCTGAGAGGCGAGGGATCCTGTGGAGGTGGCCGGGCCCCTCGGGACTCCGCTGGGTCTGGCGCAACGGAAGAGGGCCTCACCTCGAGGGGAGGCAGGAACCTCAGGCTTCCTCTCCGTTTCGGACTCCGACCGCAGGGTCCCTGCAGAGTTGGGACAGGAGAGTCAGGCCTCGTCTTGTCTGAGGAAGGGAACCCCGCTGGCCTCTCAAGTTGCTCAGGGGGTCTCAGGCCCCTCGTCGTGCTGTGTGTGGAATCCGCGGGTCTTTGCGGACAATGCACGGGGGTGGCAGTGCCCCTTCGTGTTTTGCCTTCAACCACAGGGTTGCCTTCGAAGAGGCGTCCGGGCCTCGGGTCCTTCTCAAGGGCGGACCGGGGAATCGGGGGCGTTCAGCATGTGGCCCCACCCACGTGGCTCGTTTCGAATTTCCTCGTGAGACCGGCCTCATCCTGAGGTGCGCCGGGAAGGCCGGGAACCCCTTCCAGACCACGCAGAGGAATCGCCTCTCCTGTCGCGATCAGGAGGGGAGAAGGGGCTCAGAGGAAGCGGTGCCGGGACCCTCGGTGTTCCTCTCTAGGGAACCCGGCGTGTCGGGGAACTTTTGGGGGTCGCATGAAGGCTGTCAGGGACCGTTTCGCCCTTCAGGGCGGAACAGGGGACTTCCCTTGAGACGCTGTCACGGGCAAGGGCCTCATCTTGCGAAGAGGTGGGAACCATGTGGTTTTTCTCGAGTTGCGGCGGGATTCTCGTGTTACGACGGGGGATTTCAGGCTTCCTCTTTTGTCGGCCCTGGGTAGCCCAATCTTCTATTCTAGTGGCGAGGGAAAGCTGGGGGTTGGGCTCGAGTCATTGCAGGGCCAAAGAGACCTCATCTAGGCGTGTGTCCAGGACCTAATGCTCCTCTCCAGGGAAGACAAGGATCTCGGGGTTGCATCCCATGCTCCCCCGGGCAGTCAGGCCTCGCCTCGAGGGGAAGCAAAGGACTCCGCTCTCCTCCCGATTCGCGGCGCGGATATCTTGGTGCCCCCTGAGTGGCCTCAAGGGAGTCCAGCCTCCTCTTCACTTTTGAGAGAGGACTCGTGATTGCTCTCCAGGCCAGGCAGGAAAAGAAGGCCCTCACCTCGCGAGGACGGGGGCATCTCAGGGGTTTCCTCGAGCTGCGGCACCCGTGGGGGTTTCCTCCCGAGGCACGACGAGGATCTCAGGGAGCCTCTCGTGCGGCTCCAGGGAAGTCATGTCTCCATGCACGTGGCGAGAAGGAGCGCGTCATTGTTCTCGAGTCATGGTAGGGGACTAGGGCCTCAAGACGCGTTGAAGAAGGACTCTCGATGTCTTTCTCGGGTTGCAGCGGGAAACCCTCTTTTCCCCCGACTTCTTCCGGGGACCTGAGGGAACTTCCCAGGGTGCCTCTGAGAGGTGAGGGACGCTGTGGAGTTGGCGGGGCCTCTCGGGACTCCACTGGGTTTGTCGCAATGGAAGAGGGCCTCATCTCGAGTGGAGGCAGGAACCTCAGGCTTCCTCTCCAATTTTGACTCTGATCGTAGTGTCCCTGCAGAGTTGGGACAGGAGAGTCAGGCTATGTCTTTTCTGAGGAATGGAACTCCGCTTGCCTCTCGAGTTGTTCATGGGGTTTCAGGCCCCTTGTCACACTGTGTGTGGAATCTGCAGGTTTTTCCAGACGATGCATGGGGGTGTCAGTGACCCTTCGTTTTGTGTCTTCATCCACAGGGTTGCCTTCGAAGAGGTGTCCGGGCATCGTGTTCTTATGAAGAGCGGCCTGGGAAATCGGGGTCGTTCAGCATTTGGCACCACCCACGTGGCTAGTCTCGAATTTCCTCATGAAACCGGCCTCATCCTGAGGTGTGCCGCGAAGGTCATGAAACCCTTCCAGACAAAGCAGAGGAATCGACCCTCCTGTGGCGATCAGGAGGGGAGAAGTGGCTCAGATGAAGTGCTGCTGGGAACCTCGGTGTTTCCCTCAAGTGAGACAGGTATGTCGGGTAACTTTTGGGGTCGCATAACGCGTTCCAAGTACCGTTTCGCTCTTCAAATTGGAACGTGGGACTTCTTTTGGGGTGCTCCAGCGGGCAAGGGCCTCATCTTGGAATGACTGGGGAACCACTTGGTTTTTCTCGAGTTGCGGTGGGATATTTGAGTTACCACAGGGAATTCATGCTTCCTCTTGTGTTGGCCCACAAAAGTCTTATCTTCCATTCGAGATTCGAGGAAGAGCTGGAGGTGCGCTCTAGTCACTGAAGGCAAAAGAGACCCCACCAAGGCTTGTGTGCAGGACCTAATGTTCATGTCAAGGGGCGACAGGAATCTCGGGGTTGCATTCCAGACTCACCCTGGAGTCAGGCCTCGCCTCAAGGGGAAGCAAAGGACTCTGCTCTCCTCTCGAGTCGGACGGGTATGTCTTGGAGCCCACTGAGTGGCTTAAAGGGAGTCAAACCTCCTCTGGTGTTTGGAGGGAGGACACGGGATTGCTCTCCAGGCAATGCAGGAAATGAAGGCCCTCATCTCCCGATGACTGGGGCGTCTCGTAGGTTTTCTCGAGCTGTGGTGCTAGTGTGGGGTTTCTCACGAAGTAAGACTGGGAGCTCAGTGAGCCTCTCATGTGGTGCCAGGGCAGTCAGGTCTCTATGCACGTGGTGAGAGGGAGCCCGTCATTGTTCTCGAGTCATGGTAGGGGAATTGGGCCTGAAAACGTGTTAAAGAAGGACTCTCGAGGTCTTTCTTGGGTTGCAGCAGGAAACCCTGGGTTCCATCGACTTGTGCCAGTGACCTCAGGAAGCTTCTCAGCGTGCCTCTGAGAAGTCAGGGTCACTGTGGAGTTGGGAGGGGCCTCTCGGAACTCCACTGGGTTTGGTGCAATGGAAGAGGGCCTCATGACAAGTTGAGGCAGGAACCACAGGGTTCCTCTCCTGGCTTCGAATGCGCCGGATCTGACTCGGATCGCAGAGTCCCTGCAGAGTTGGGACAGGAGAATCAGGCCTCGTCTTGTGTGGAGGAATGGAACTCCGCTTGACTCTCGCGTTGTTCATGGGGTGACAGGCCACTTGTCGATTTGTATGTGGAACTTGAGAGTTTTTCTGGACGATGCACTGGGGTGTCACTGCCCCTTCGTGTTGTGCCTTGATCCACAGGATTGCCTTCGAGTTGGGTTCTGCCATCGGGTTCTTATCAAGAGCGGACCAGGGAATCGGGGTCTTTTGGCATGTCGCACCACCCACGAGGCTATGTCTCGAATTTCCTCGTGAGACTGGCCTCATCTTGATGTGCGCCAGGAAGTTCGGGAACGCCTTCCAAAGCAGGGGAATCGAACCTCCTGTCGCGATCAAGAGGGGAGAAGAGTCTCAGATGAAGTGGTGCCGGGAACCTCGGTGTTCTCCTCAAGTGAGACTGGTATGTCGGGGAACTTTTGGGGTCGCATCAAGGGTTCCAAGTAACTTTTCGCTCTTCAATACGGAACGTGGGACTTCTCTTGAGACGCTGTAGCGGGCAAGGGCCTCATCTTTCGATGACGGGGGAACCACGTGGTTTCTCTTGAGTTGGAGTGGGATTCTCGAGTTACAACGGGTAATTCAGGCTTCCTCTTCAACTGGCCCAGGGAAGTCCAGTTTTCATTCGAATTGCGAGTTAGAACTGGGGATTGCTCTCGAGACACTGCAGGGCCAAATAGACCTCATCTAGGCTTGTGTCCAGGACCTAATGTTCCTCTGCTGGGGCGAAAGCGATCTCAGCATTGCATTCTCGACTCACCCGGGGAGTCAGGCCTCGTCTCGAGGGGAAGCCAAGGACACCGCTCTCCTGTCAAGTCGCGACGGGTATATCTTGGAGCTCACTGTGTGGCCTAAAATGAGTCAAGCCTCCTGTGGAGTTTGGAGAGAGGACTCAGGATTGCTCTCCAGGCCATACAGCAAAGGAAGGCCCTCATCTCGTGAGGACTGGGGCATCTCGTGGGTATTCAAGAGCTGCGGCTCCAGTGTGGTGTTGCTCACGAGGTATAATGGGGAGCTCAGGGAGCCTCTCCTGTGGCGCCAGGGAAGTCAGGTTTCTATGCGCGTGGCTGGGGGAGCGCGTCATTGCTCTCAAGTCATGGTAGGGGAATCGCACCTCAAGACGCGTTGAAGAAGGACTCTCGAGGCCTTTTACGGGTTGGGGCAGGAAACCCTTGGTTCCCTCGACTTGTGCCGGTGATCTCAGGAAGGTCTAAGGGTGCCTCTGAGAAGTCAGGGATACTGTGCAGTTGGGAGGGGTCTCTCGGGACTCCACTGGGTTCGGTGCAATGGAAGAGGGCCTCATCTCGAGTGGAGGCAGGAAACTCATGTTTCCTCTCCTGACTTCCCCTGGGCCAGATCTGACTCGGATCGCAGTTTCGCTGCAGAGTTCGAACAGGAGAGTCAGGCCTCGTCTTGTGTGGAGGAATGGAACTCTGCTTGCCTCTCCAGTTGTTCACGGGGTGACAGGTCACTTCTCGAGCTGTGTGTGGTACCTGCGGGTTTCTCCGGACGATACCCAGGGGTGTCAGTGCCCTTTCGTGTTGTGCCTTCATCAAAAGGGTTATCTTCAAAGAGGTGTCCGGGCATCAGGATCTTATCAAGAGCGGACCGGGAAATCGGGGTCTTTCGGCATGTGTCACCATCCACGTGGCTATGTCTCGAATATCCTCGTGAGACCGGCCTCATCCTGAGATGCACCGGGAAAGGCGGGAACCCCTTCAAGACAAAACAGGGGAATCGACCCTCCTGTCGCGATCAGGATGGGAGAAGGGGCCCAGATGTAGTGGTGCCGGGAACCTCGGTGTTCTCCTCGAGTCAGACTGGTGTGTCGAGGAACTTTTGAGGGCGCATCAAGGGTGCCAATACCGTTTTGCACTTCAAGACGGAACGTGGGACTTCTCTTGAGACGCTGTAGGGGGCAAGGGCCTCATCTTGGGATGACGGGGGAACCACGTGGCGTTTCTCGAGTTGTGGCGGGATTCTCAAGTTTCGACGGGGAATACAGTCTTCCTCATGTGTTGGGCCAGGGAAGTCCTATCTTCCATTCGAGTTTAAAGGGAGAGCTGGGGATTGTCTCGAGTCACTGCAGGGCAAAATAGACCTCATCTAGGCTTGTGTCCAGGACTTAATGTTCGTCCCTAGGGGCGACAGGGATCTGGGGGTTGCATACCAGACTCACCCGGGGAATCAGGCCTCGTCTCGAGGGGAAGCAAAGAACTCCGCTGTCCTTTTGAGTCGCGATGGGTATCTCTTGGAGCCCACTGTGTGCCCTAAAGGGAGTCAAGCCTCCTGTGGTGTTTGGATAGAGGACTCGGGATTCCTCTCCACGCCATGCAGGAAAAGAAGGCCCTCATCTCGCGATGATGGCGGCGTCTCGTGGGTTTTCTAGACTGCTGCGCTAGTGCCGGGTTTCTGACGAGGTACGAGAGGGAGCTCAGGGAGCCTCTCGTGTGGCGCCAGGGAAGACAGGTCCCCATGAGATGGCTAGGGGGAGCTCGTCATTGTTCTCGAGTCATAGTAGGGTAATCGGGCCTCAAGACGGGTTGAAGAAGGACTCTCGAGGTCTTTCTCGGGTCACTGCATAAAACCCAGGGTTCCCTTGACTTGTGCCTGCGACCTCAGGGAGCTTCTCAGAGTGCCTCTGAGAAGTCAGGGATACTGTGCAGTTTGGAGGGGCCTCTCGAGACTCCTCTGCATTTGGTGGAATGTAAGAGGGACTCATCTCGAGTTGAAGCAGGAACCTCAGTGTTCCTCTCCATTTCTGACTCAGATCGCAAGGTCCCTGCATGTTGGTACAGGAGAGTCAGGCCTCGTCTTTTCTGGAGGATGGGACTCCTCTTGCCTCTCGAGTTGTTCTCGAGGTGACAGGCCACTTGTCGAGCTGTGTGTGTAACCTGCCCGTTTTTCCGGATGATGCACAGGTGTGTTAGTGCCCCTTCGTGTTGTACCTTCATACTCAAGGCTGCCTTCCAAGAGGTGTCCGAGCATCGGATTCTTATCAAGAGCGGACCGGGAAATTGGAGTCTTTCGGCAAGTGGCACCACCCACAAAGCTACATATCGAATTTACCCATGAGACCGGCCTCATCCTGAGTTGTGCAGGGAAGGTCGGGCCCCCTTGCAGACAAAGCAGGGGAATCGACCCACCGGTCACGATCAGGAGGGGAGAAGGGGCTTAAATGAAGTGGTGACGGGAACCTCGGTGTTCCCCTTGAGTGAGACCGGCGTGTTGGGGGACTTTTGGTGTCGCATCAAGGGTGCCAAGTACCGTTTCGCATTTCAAGACGGAAACTGGGACATCTTTTGATACGCTGTAGTGGGTAAGGGCCTCATCTTGCGATGACGGGAGAACCACGTGGTTTTGCTCGAGTTGCGGCGGGATTCTCGAGTTATGACCGGGAATTTAGGCTTCCTCTTGTTGGCCTTGAAATCCAATCTTCCATTCGGGTTGCGAGGGGGAGCTGGGGATTGCGCTAGAGTCACTGCAGGGCAAAAGAGACCTAATCTAGGCTTGTGTCCAGGATCTAATGTTGCTCTCCAGGGGCGACAGGGATCTCGGGTTTGCATTCCAGACTCATCCGGGGAATCAGTTCTCACCTCGAGGGTAAGCAAAGAATTCTGCTCTCGTCTCGAGTCGCGATGGGTATCTCTTGGAGCCCACTGTGTGTACTAAAGTGAGTCAAGCCTCCTGTGGAGTTTGGAGAGAGGACTCGGGATTGGACTCCAGGCCATGCAGGAAAAGAAGGCCCTCATCTCGAGATGACGGTGGCATCTCGTGGGTTTTCTCGAGCTGCGGCGCCAGTGTGGGGTGTCTCATGAAGTACCACGGGGATCTCAGGGAGCCTCTTGTGTGGCACCAGGAAAATCCAGTATTCCATTCGAGTTGCAAGTTAGAACTGGGGATTGCTCTCCAGTCACTGCAGGGCAAAATAGACCTCATCTACGCTTGTGTCCAGGACCTAGTGTTCCACTACTGGGCCAACAGGGATCTCAGGGTTGCATTCTCGACTCAGCCAGAGAATCAGGCCTCGTCTTGAGGGGAAAAAAAGGACTCCGCTCTCCTGTCGAGTCGCGACGGGTATCTCTTGGAGCCCACTGCGTGGCGTAAAGGGAGTGAAGCCTCCTATGGAGTTTGGAGAGATGACTCGGTATTGTTTTCCTGGCCATGCAGGAAAAAAGGCCCTCATCTCGCGATGACGGGGGCATCTCGTGGGTTTTCTCCAGCTGCGGCGCCAGTATCAGATTTCTCACGAGGTACAACGGGGAGCTCAGAGAGCCTCTCGTGTGGTGCTAGGGACGTCAGGTCTCCGTGCGTGTGGTGAAGGGGAGTGCGTGATTGCTCTCGAGTCATAGTAGGCGAATTGGGCCTCAAGACGCATTGAAGAAGGACTCTCGAGGTCTTTCTCGGGTTGCGGCAGGGAACCCTGGGTTCCCTTGATTTGTGTCGGTGACCTCAGGCAACTTCTAAGGGTTCCTCTGAGAAGTCAGGGACACTGTGGATTTGGGAGGGGCCCTTCGTTACTCAACTGGGTTTGGTGCAATCGAAGAGGGCCTCATCTCGAATGGAGGCAGGAACCTCAGGGGTCCTCTCCATTTCTGACTCGGGTCGCAGGGTACCTGCAGAGTATGGACAAGAGAGTCACGCCTCGTCTTCTGTGGAGGAATGGATTTCCCCTTGCCTTTCGAGTTGTTCACGGAGTGTCAGGCCACTTGTTGAGCTGAGGGTGGAATCTGCGGGTTTTTCCAGACGATGCACGGGGGTGTCAGTGCCCCTTCGTGCTGTGCCTTCATCCACAGGGTTGCCTTCAAAGAGGTGTCCGGGCATCGGGTTCTTTTCAAGAGCGTACCAGAAAATTGGGGTCTTTCAGCATGTGGTACCACCCACGAGGCTACGTCTCGAATTTCCTCGGGATACCGGCCTCATCCTGAGGTGCGCCGGGAAGGTCGGGAACCCCTTGCAGACAAAGCAGGGGAATCGACCCACCGCTCGCGATCAGAAGGGGAGAAGGGGCTCAGATGAAGTGGTGCCGGGAACCTCGGTGGTCCCCTCGGGTGAGACCGGTATGTCACGGCACTTTTGAGGTCGCATCAAGGGTGCCAAGTACAGTTTCGCACTTCAAGACGGAACGTGGGAATTCTCTGGAGATGCTGTAGCGGGCAAGGGCCTCATATTGTGATGACGAGGGAAACACGTGATTTTTCTCGAGTTGAGGCGGGATTCTTGAGTTACAATGGGGAATTCAGGCTTCCTCTTGTGTTGGCCCAGGAAGTCCAATCTTCCATTCAACTTGTCAGAGAGAGCTGGGGGTTGCTCTCGAGTCACTTCAGGGCAAAGAGTCCTCATCTAGGCTTGGGTCCAGGACGTAATGTTCCTCTCCAGGGGCGACAGGGATATCGGGGTCGCATTCCAGTCTCACCCGGTGGGTCACGCCTCGTCTCGAGAAGAAGCAAAGGACTCCACTATCCTCTCGAGTCGCGACCCGTAACTCTTGGAGCCCAATGAGTGGCCTAAAGGGAGTCAAGCGTCCTGTGTAGCTTGGACAGAAGGTTCACGCTTGATCTGCATACCATGCAGTTATAGATGGCCCTCCTCTTGTGATGACGGGGGCGTCTCATGGGTTTTCTCGAGCTGCGGCGCCAGTGTGGGGTTTCTCACGAGATATGATGGGGAGTTCAGGGAGTCTCTCGTGCTGTGGCAGAGAAGCCTGACTCCATGCGTGTGGCCAGGCAGATCGCGTCATTGCTCTCGAGTCATGGGAGGGACTAGGGCCTCAAGAGGCATTTAAGAAGGACTCTCAAGGTCTTTCTTGTGTTGGGGCGGGAAACACTCGTTTCCCTCGACCTCTACAGGGGATCTTAGGGAACTTCCCAGGTGCCTCTGAGAGGTGAGGGATACTGAGGAGTTAGAGGGGCCTCTCGGGACTCCACTAGGTTTGACGAAATGAAAGAGGGCCTCATCTCGATTGGAGGCAGGAACCTCAGGCTTCCTCTCCATTTCTGACTCCAACCGCAGGGTCCCTGCAGAGTTGGGACAGGAGAGTCAGGCCTCGTCTTGTCTGAGTAACGGAACTCTGCTTGCCTCTCGAGTCGTTCAGGGGGTCTCAGGGCCCTTGACAAGCTGTGTGTGGAACCTGCGGGTGTTTCCAGAAGATGCATGGGGGTGTCAGTGCCCCTTCGTTTTGTGCCTTCCCCCACAGGGTTGCCTTCAAAGAGGTGTCCGGGCATCGGGTTCATTTCAAGAGCGGACCGGGAAATCGGGGTCATTCTGCATGTGGCACCACCCACGTGGCTCATCTCGAATTTCCTCGTGAGACCAGCATCATCCTGAGGTGCGCCGGGAAGGCCGGGAACACCTTCCACACAAAGTAGGGGAATCGATTCTCCTGTCGCGATCAGGAGGGGAGATGGGGCTCAGATGAAGTGGTGCCGGGACCCTCGGTGTTCCACTCGAGGGAACCCGGCGTTTCAGGGAACTTTAGGGGTCGCATCAAGGGAGCCAAGTACCGTTTCCCACTTCAGGACGGAACATGGGACTTCCATGGAGACGCTGTAGCGGGCAAGGGCCTCATCCTGTGAAGACTTTGGAACCACGTTGTTTTTCTCGAGTTGCATCGGGATTCTCGAAAACGACAGGAATTTCAGGCTTCCTCTTGGGTTGGCCCTGGGAAGCCCAATCTTCAGTTCGAGTTGCGATGGAAAGCTGGGGGTTCTGCTCGAGTCACTACAGGGCCAAAGAGACCTCATCGAGGCATGTGTCCAGGACCTAATATTCCTCTCAAGGGAAGACAGGGATCCCGGGTTTCCATTCCAGACTCCCCCGGGGAGTCAGGACTCGCCTGGAGGGGAAGCAAAGGACTCCGCTTTCCTCTCAAGTCGCGACACGGATCTCTTGGAGCCCACTGAGTGGACTCAAGGGTGTCGAGCCTCCTCTTCAGTTTGGAGAGAGGACTCGGGATTGCTCTCCAGGCCAGGCAGGAAAAGAAGGCCCTCATCTCGCGATGACGGGGGCGTCTCATGGGTTTCCTCAGGCTGCTGCGCCCATGGGGGTTTTCTCACGAGGCACGATGAGGACCTCAGGGAGCCTCTCGTGCGGCGCCAGGGAAGTCAGGTCTCCATGTGCATGGCGAGGGGGAGCTGGTCCTCACTCTCGAGTCATGGGAAGCGGCTAGGTCCTCAAGAGGCGTTGAAGAAGGACTCTCGAGGTCTTTCTCGGGTTGCGGCGGGAAACCCTCGTTTCCCTCGACTTCTGCAGGGGACCTTAGGGAACTTCCCACGGTGCCTCTGAGAGGTGAGGGATGCTGTGGAGTTGGCAGGGCCTCTCGGGACTCTGCTGGGTTCGGCGCAATGGAAGAGGGCCTCATCTCGAGGGGAGGCAGGAACCTCAGGCTTCCTCTCGGTTTCGGAATCCGACTGCACGGTCCCTGCAGTGTTGGGACAGGAGAGTCATGCCTCGTCTTGTCTGAGGAATGGAATTCTGGTTGCCTCTCGAGTTGTTCTGGGAGTCTCAGGCCCCTTGTCGAGCTGTGTGTAGACCCTGCGGGTTTTTCTGGATGATGCGCGGGGGTGTCAGTGCCCCTTCGTGTTTTGCCTTCACCCACAGGGTTGCCTTCGAAGAGGTGTCCGGGCATCGGGTTCTTATCAAGAGCGGACCGGAAAATCGGGGTCGTTGGCACGTGGCACCTCACACGTGGCTAGTCTCGAATTTCCTCCTGAGACCGGCCTCATCCTGAGGTGCACCAGGAAGGCCGGGAATCCCTTCCAGACCACGCAGGGGAATCGACTCTCCTGTCGCGATCAGGAGGGGAGAAGCAGCTCAGATGAAGTGGTGCCTGGACCCTCGGTGTTCCCCTCGAGGGAACCCAGCGTGTCGGGGAACTTTTGCGGTCGCATCAAGGGTGTCAAGTACCGTTTCGCACTTAAGGACGGAACATGGGACTTCCCTGGAGACACCAGAACTTCGGTGTTCCCCTGGAGTGAGACCGGTATGTTGGGGAACTTTGGGGTCGCATCAAGGGTGCCAAGTAGCATTTCGAACTTTAAGATGGAACGTGGGACTTCCCTTGAGACTCTAGCTGGCAAGGGCCTCATATTGCGATGAAGGGGGAACCACATGGTTTTTAAGACTTGAGGCTGAATTCTCGAATTACGATGGGAAATTCAGACTTCCTCTTGTGTTGACCGTGGGAAGACCAATCTTCCATTCAAATTGTGAGGGAGAGATGGAGGTTGCTCTCGAGTCACTGTAGGGCAAAATAGACCTCATCTAGGCTTGTGTCTAGGACATAATGTTCCACTCCAGGGGCGACAGGGATCTCGGGGTTGCATTCCAAACTCACCCGGGGAGTCAGGCCTCGTCTCGAGGGAAGCAAAGGACTCCGCTCTCCTCTCGAGTCGCACCGGGTATTTCTTGGACCCAACTGAGTGGCCTAAAGGGAGTCAATACTCCTGTGAAGTTTGGAGAGAGGACCAGGAATTGCTCTCCAGGTCAGGCAGGAAAAGAAGGCCCCCATCTCGCGATGACGGTGGGTTTTCCCAAGCTGCGGCGCCAGTGTGGGGTTTCTCAAGAGGTATGACGGGGAGCTCAGGGAGCCTCTCATGTGGCGCCAGGGAAGTCAGGTGTTCATGCGCATGGCGAGGGGGAGCATGTCATTGCTCTGGAGTCATGGTAGGGGAATCCGTCCTCAAGACGCGTTGAAGACGAACTCTTGAGGTCTTTCTCGGGTTGCGGCAGGATACCCTGTGTTCCCTCGACTTGTGCCGGTGACCTCAGGGAGTTGCTCAGGGTGCCTCTGAGAAGACACTGATACTGTGGGGTTGGGAGTGGCCTCTCGGGACTCCACTGGGTGTGGTATAATACAAGAGGGCCTCATCTCGTGTTGAGGAAGGAACCTCAGGGTTCCTCTCCATTTCAGACTCCGATCTCAGGATTCCTGCAGAGTTGGGACAGGAGAGTCAGGCCTCGTATTCTGTGGAGAAATGAAACTTAGCTTGCCTCTCGAGTTGTTCACGAGGTAACAGGTCACTTGTCGAGCTGTATGTGGAACCTGCAGAATTTTCCAAAAGATGCACGGGTGTTCAGGGTCCCTCCTTGTTGTGCCTTCATCCTACGGGATGCATTCGAAGAAGTGTACGGGCATCGGGTGCTTATTAATAGCTGACCGGGAAATGGGGTCTTTCCGCATGTGGCACCACCCACGAGGCTACATCTCCAATTGACTCTTGAGACCGGCCTCATCCTGATGTGCGCTGGGAAGATCGGTAACCCCTCCCACACAAAGCAGGGGAATCGACACACCTGTTGAAATCAGGAGGGGAGAAGGGGCTCAAATGATGTGGTGCGGGGAACATGGGTGTTACCCTCGAGTGAGGCCTGTATGTTGGGGAACTTTGGGGGTGCCATCATGGGTGCCAAGTACCGTTTTGCACCTCAGTAGGAACGTGGGACTTCTTTAGAGACCCTGTGGCGGGCAAGGGCCTCATGCTGCGAAGACGATGGAACCACGTGGTTTTTCTCGAGTTGCGGCGGGATTCTCGAGTTACGACGGGGATTTCAGGCTTCCTCTTGTGTTGGACCTGGGAAGCCCAAACTTCCCTTCGAGTTGCGAGGGAAAGCTGGATGTTGTGCTCGAATCACTGCAAGGCCAAAGGGACCTCATCTAGGCGTGTGTCCAGGACCTAATATTCCTCTAAAGGGAAGACAAGGATCTCGGGATTGCACTCCAGACTCCCCCGGGGAGTCAGGCCTCGCCTCGAGGGGAAGCAAAGGACTGCGCTCTCTTCTCGAGCCGTGACGCAGATCTCTTGGAGCCCACTGAGTCGCCTCAAGGGAGTCCAGCCTACTCTTCAGTTTGGAGAGAGGACTCGGGATTGCTCTCCAGGCCAGGCAGGAAAAGAAGGCCCTCAGCTCGCGAGGACGAGGGCGTCTCAGGGGTTTCCTCGAGCTGCGGCGCCGTGGGGGTTTTCTCCCGAGGCACGACGAGGATCTCAGGGAGCCTCTCGTGCGGCGCCAGGGAAGCCAGGTCTGCATGCGCGAGGCGAGGGGGAGTGCATCATTGCCCTCTAGTCCAGAGAGGGGACAAGGGCCTCAAGACACTTTGCAGCAGGACTATCAAAGTCTTTCTCGAGTGGCGGCGGGAAACCCTCATTTCCCTCGACTTCTGCCGGGGACCTTAGGGAACTTCCCAGGGTGCCTCTGAGAGGCGAGGGATCCTGTGGAGGTGGCTGGGCCCCTCGGGACTCCGCTGGGTCTGGCGCAACGGAAGAGGGCGTCACCTCGAGGGGAGGCAGGAACCTCAGGCTTCCTCTCCGTTTCGGACTCCGACCGCAGGGTCCCTGCAGAGTTGGGACAGGAGAGTCAGGCCTCGTCTTGTCTGAGGAAGGGAACCCCGCTGGCCTCTCGAGTTGCTCAGGGGGTCTCAGGACCCTCGTCGAGCTGTGTGTGGAACCCGCGGGTCTTTGCGGACGATGCACGGGGATGGAAGTGCCCCTTCGTGTTGTGCCTTCACCCACAGGGTTGCCTTCGAAGAGGGGTCCGGGCCTCGGGTCCTTCTCAAGGGCGGACCGGGGAATCGGGGGCGTTCGGCATGTGGCCCCACCCACGTGGCTCGTCTCGAATTTCCTCGTGAGACCGGCCTCATCCTGAGGTGCGCCGGGAAGGTCGGGAACCCCTTCCAGACCACGCAGGGGAATCGCCTCTCCTGTCGCGATCAGGAGGGGAGAAGGGGCTCAGAGGAAGCGGTGCCGGGACCCTCGGTGTTCCCCTCGAGGGAACCCGGCGTGTCGGGGGACTTTTGGGGGTCGCAGGAAGGCTGTCAGGGACGGTTTCGCCCTTCAGGGCGGAACAGGGGACTTCCCTTGAGACGCCGTGGCGCGCAAGGGCCTCATCTTGCCAAGAGGTGGGAACCATGTGGTTTTTCTCGAGTTGCGGCGGGATTCTCGAGTTACGACGGGGATCTCAGCCTTCCCCTTGGGTTGGCCCTGGGAAGCCCAATCTTCCCCTCGGGTTGCGAGGGAAAGCTGGGGGTTGCGCTCGAGTCACTGCAGGGCCGAAGAGACCTCACCTAGCCGTGTGTCCGGGACCTAATATTCCTCTCCAGGGAAGGCAGGGATCTCGGGGTTGCATTCCAGGCCCCCCGGGGAGTCAGGCCTCATCTCGAGGGGAAGCCAAGGACTCCGCTCTCCTCTCGAGTCGCGACGCGGGTCTCTTGGAGCCCCCTGAGCGGCCTCAAGGGAGTCCAGCCTCCTCTTCCGTTTGGAGAGAGGACCCGGGATTGCTCTCCAGGCCATGCAGGAAAAGAAGGCCCTCAGCTCGCGAGGACGGGGGCGTCTCAGGGGTTTCCTCGAGCTGCGGCGCCCGTGGGGGTTTTCTCCCGAGGCACGACGAGGATCTCAGGGAGCCTCTCGTGCGGCGCCAGGGAAGTCAGGTCTCCATGCGCATGGCGAGGGGGAGCGCGTCCTGGCTCTCGAGTCACGGGAGGGGACTAGGGCCTCGAGACGCATTGAAGAAGGAATCTCGGGGGTCGGCGGGAAACCCTCGTGTCCCTCGCCTTCTGCTGGGGACCTTAGGGAACTTCCCAGGGTGCCTCTGAGAGGCGAGGGATCCTGTGGAGGTGGCGGGGCCCCTCGGGACTCCGCTGGGTCTGGCGCAACGGAAGAGGGCCTCACCTCGAGGGCAGGCAGGAACCTCAGGCTTCCTCTCCGTTTCGGACTCCGACCGCAGGGTCCCTGCAGAGTTGGGACAGGAGAGTCAGGCCTCGTCTTGTCTGAGGAAGGGAACCCCGCTGGCCTCTCGAGTTGCTCAGGGGGGTCTCAGGCCCCTCGTCGAGCTGTGTGTGGAACCCGCGGGTCTTTGCGGACGATGCATGGGGGTGGCAGCACCCCTTCGTTTTGTGCCTTCACGCACAGGGTTGCCTTCGAAGAGGGGTCCGGGCCTCGGGTCCTTCTCAAGGGCGGACCGAGGAATCGGGGGCATTCGGCATGTGGCCCCACCCACGTGGCTCGTCTCGAATTTCCTCGTGAGACCGGCCTCCTCCTGAGGTGCGCCGGGAAGGCCGGGAACCCCTTCCAGACCACGCAGGGGAATCGCCTCTCCTGTCGCGATCAGGAGGGGAGAAGGGGCTCAGAGGAAGCGGTGCCTGGACCCTCGGTGTTCCGCTCGAGGGTACCCGGCGTGTCGGGGGACTTTTGGGGGTCGCAGGAAGGCTGTCAGGGACCGTTTCGCCCTTCAGGGCGTAACAAGGGACTTCCCTTGAAGGGCCCTGGCGGGCAAGGGCCTCATCTTGGCAAGAGGTGGGAACCACGTGGTTTTTCTCGAGTTGCGGCGGCATTCTCGAGTTACGACGGGGATCTCAGCCTTCCCCTTGGGTTGGCCCTGGGAAGCCCAATCTTCCCCTCGGGTTGCGAGGGAAAGCTGGGGGTTGCGCTCGAGTCACTGCAGGGCCGAAGAGACCTCACCTAGGCGTGTGTCCGGGACCTAATATTCCACTCCAGGGAAGGCAGGGATCTCGGGGTTGCATTCCAGGCTCCCCCGGGGAGTCAGGCCTCGTCTCGAGGGGAAGCCAAGGACTCCGCTCACCTCTCAGGTCTCGACGAGGGGCTCTTGGAGCCCCCTGAGCGGCCTCAAGGGAGTCCAGCCTCCTCTTCCGTTTGGAGAGAGGACCCGGGATTGCTCTCCAGGCCATGCAGGAAAAGAAGGCCCTCAGCTCGCGAGGACGGGGGCGTCTCAGGGGTTTGCTCGAGCTGCGGCGCCCGTGGGGGTTTTCTCCCGAGGCACGACGAGGATCTCAGGGAGCCTCTCGTGCGGCGCCAGGGAAGTCAGGTCTCCATGCGCATGGCGAGGGGGAGCGCGTCCTGGCTCTCGAATCACGGGAGGGGACTAGGGCCTCGAGACGCGTTGAAGAAGGACCCTCGGGGGGCGGCGGGAAACCCTCGTGTCCCTCGCCTTCTGCCGGGGACCTTAGGGAACTTCCCAGGGTGCCTCTGAGAGGCGAGGGATCCTGTGGAGGTGGCGGGGCCCCTCGGGACTCCGCTGGGTCTGGCGCAACGGAAGAGGGCCTCACCTCGAGGGCAGGCAGGAACCTCAGGCTTCCTCTCCGTTTCGGACTCCGACCGCAGGGTCCCTGCAGAGTTGGGACAGGAGAGTCAGGCCTCGTCTTGTCTGAGGAAGGGAACCCCGCTGGCCTCTCGAGTTGCTCAGGGGGGTCTCAGGCCCCTCGTCGAGCTGTGTGTGGAACCCGCGGGTCTTTGCGGACGATGCACGGGGGTGGCAGCGCCCCTTCGTGTTGTGCCTTCACCCACAGGGTTGCCTTCGAAGAGCGGTCCGGGCCTCGGGTCCTCCTCAAGGGCGGACCGGGGAATCGGGGGCGTTCGGCATGTGGCCCCACCCACGTGGCTCGTCTCGAATTTCCTCGTGAGACCGGCCTCCTCCTGAGGTGCTCCGGGAAGGCCGGGAACCCCTTCCAGACCACGCAGGGGAATCGCCTCTCCTGTCGCGATCAGGAGGGGAGAAGGGGCTCAGAGGAAGCGGTGCCGGGACCCTCGGTGTTCCCCTCGAGGGAACCCGGCGTGTCGGGAGACTTTTGGGGGTCGCAGGAAGGCTGTCAGGGACCGTTTCGCCCTTCAGGGCGGAACAGGGGACTTCCCTTGAGACGCCGTGGCGGGCAAGGGCCTCATCTTGCCAAGAGGTGGGAACCACGTGGTTTTTCTCGAGTTGCGGCGGCATTCTCGAGTTACGACGGGGATCTCAGCCTTCCCCTTGGGTTGGCCCTGGGAAGCCCAATCTTCCCCTCGGGTTGCGAGGGAAAGCTGGGGGTTGCGCTCGAGTCACTGCAGGGCCCAAGAGACCTCACCTAGGCGTGTGTCCGGGACCTAATATTCCTCTCCAGGGAAGGCAGGGATCTCGGGGTTGCATTCCAGGCTCCCCCGGGGAGTCAGGCCTCGTCTCGAGGGGAAGCCAAGGACTACGCTCTCCTCTCGAGTCGCGACGCGGGTCTCTTGGAGCCCCCTGAGCGGCCTCAAGGGAGTCCAGCCTCCTCTTCCGTTTGGAGAGAGGACCCGGGATTGCTCTCCAGGCCATGCAGGAAAAGAAGGCCCTCAGCTCGCGAGGACGGGGGCGTCTCAGGGGTTTCCTCGAGCTGCGGCGCCCGTGGGGGTTTTCTCCCGAGGCACGACGAGGATCTCAGGGAGCCTCTCGTGCGGCGCCAGGGAAGTCAGGTCTCCATGCGCGTGGCGAGGGGGAGCGCGTCCTGGCTCTCGAGTCACGGGAGGGGACTAGGGCCTCGAGACGCGTTGAAGAAGGACTCTCGAGGTCTTCCTCGGGGGGCGGCGGGAAACCCACGTGTCCCTCGCCTTCTGCCGGGGACCTTAGGGAACTTCCCAGGGTGCCTCTGCGAGGCGAGGGATCCTGTGGAGGTGGCGGGGCCCCTCGGGACTCCGCTGGGTCTGGCGCAACGGAAGAGGGCCTCACCTCGAGGGGAGGCACGAACCTCAGGCTTCCTCTCCGTTTCGGACTCCGACCGCAGGGTCCCTGCAGAATTGGGACAGGAGAGTCAGGCCTCGTCTTGTCTGAGGAAGGGAACCCCGCTGGCCTCTCGAGTTGCTCAGGGGGTCTCAGGCCCCTCGTCGAGCTGTGTGTGGCACCCGCGGGTCTTTGCGGACGATGCACGGGGGTGGCAGTGCCACTTCGTGTTGTGCCTTCACCCACAGGGTTGCCTTCGAAGAGGGGTCCGGGCCTCGGGTCCTTCTCAAGGGCGGACCGGGGAATCGGGGGTGTTCGGCATGTGGCCCCACCCACGTGGCTCGTCTCGAATTTCCTCGTGAGACCGGCCTCATCCTGAGGTGCGCCGGGAAGGCCGGGAACCCCTTCCAGACCACGCAGGGGAATCGCCTCTCCTGTCGCGATCAGGTGGGGAGAAGGGGCTCAGAGGAAGCGGTGCCGGGACCCTCGGTGTTCCCCTCGAGGGAACCCGGCGTGTCGGGGGACTTTTGGGGGTCGCAGGAAGTCTGTCAGGGACCGTTTCGCCCTTCAGGGCGGAACAGGGGATTCCCTTGAGACGCCGTGGCGGGCAAGGGCCTCATCTTGCCAAGAGGTGGGAACCACTTGGTTTTTCTCGAGTTGCGGCGGCATTCTCGAGTTACGACGGGGATCTCAGCCTTCCTCTTGGGTTGGCCCTGGGAAGCCCAATCTTCCCCTCGGGTTGCGAGGGAAAGCTGGGGGTTGCGCTCGAGTCACTGCAGGGCCGAAGAGACCTCACCTAGGCGTGTGTCCGGGACCTAATATTCCTCTCCAGGGAAGGCAGGGATCTCGGGGTTGCATTCCAGGCTCCCCCGGGGAGTCAGGCCTCGTCTCGAAGGGGAAGCCAAGGACTCCGCTCTCCTCTCGAGTCGCGACGCGGGTATCTTCGAGCCCCCTGAGCGGCCTCAAGGGAGTCCAGTCTCCTCTTCCGTTTGGAGAGAGGACCCGGGATTGCTCTCCAGGCCATGCAGGAAAAGAAGGCCCTCAGCTCGCGAGGACGGGGGCGTCTCAGGGGTTTCCTCGAGCTGCGGCGCCCGTGGGGGTTTTCTCCCGAGGCACGACGAGGATCTCAGGGAGCCTCTCGTGCGGCGCCAGGGAAGTCAGGTCTCCATGCGCGTGGCGAGGGGGAGCGCGTCCTGGCTCTCGAGTCACGAGAGGGGACTAGGGCCTCGAGACGCGTTGAAGAAGGACTCTCGAGGTCTTTGTCGGGGGGCGGCGGGAAACCCTCGTGTCCCTCGCCTTCTGCCGGGGACCTTAGGGAACTTCCCAGGGTGCCTCTGAGAGGCGAGGGATCCTGTGGAGTTGGCGGGGCCCCTCGGGACTCCGCTGGGTCTGGCGCAACGGAAGAAGGCCTCACCTCGAGGGGAGGCAGGAACCTCAGGCTTCCTCTCCGTTTCGGACTCCGACCGCAGGGTCCCTGCAGAGTTGGGACAGGAGAGTCAGGCCTCGTCTTGTCTGAGGAAGGGAACCCCGCTGGCCTCTCGAGTTGCTCAGGGGGTCTCAGGCCCCTCGTCGAGCTGTGTGTGGCACCCGCGGGTCTTTGCGGACGATGCACGGGGGTGGCAGTGCCCCTTCGTGTTGTGCCTTCACCCACAGGGTTGCCTTCGAAGAGGGGTCCGGGCCTCGGGTCCTCCTCAAGGGCGGACCGGGGAATCGGGGGCGTTTGGCATGTGGCCCCACCCACGTGGCTCATCTCGAATTTCCTCGTGAGACCGGCCTCCTCCTGAGGTGCGCCGGGAAGTCCGGGAACCCCTTCCAGACCACGCAGGGGAATCGCCTCTCCTGTCGCGATCAGAAGGGGAGAAGGGGCTCAGAGGAAGCGGTGCCGGGACCCTCGGTGTTCCCCTCGAGGGAACCCGGCGTGTCGGGGGACTTTTGGGGGTCGCAGGAAGGCTGTCAGGGACCGTTTCGCCCTTCAGAGCGGAACAGGGGACTTCCCTTGAGACGCCGTGGCGGGCAAGGGCCTCATCTTGCCAAGAGGTGGGAACCACGTGGTTTTTCTCGAGTTGCGGCGGGATTCTCGAGTTACGACGGGGATCTCAGCCTTCCCCTTGGGTTGGCCCTGGGAAGCCCAAACTTCCCCTCGGGTTGCGAGGGAAAGCTGGGGGTTGCGCTCGAGTCACTGCAGGGCCGAAGAGACCTCACCTAGGCGTGTGTCCGGGACCTAATATTCCTCTCCAGGGAAGGCAGGGATCTCGGGGTTGCATTCCAGGCTCCCCCGGGGAGTCAGGCCTCGTCTCTAGGGGAAGCCAAGGACTCCGCTCTCCTTTCGAGTCGCGACGCGGTTCCCTTGGAGCCCCCTGAGCGGCCTCAAGGGAGTCCAGCCTCCTCTTCCGTTTGGAGAGAGGACCCGGGATTGCTATCCAGGCCATGCAGGAAAAGAAGGCCCTCAGCTCGCGAGGACGGGGGCGTCTCAGGGGTTTCCTCGAGCTGCGGCGCCCGTGGGGGTTTTCTCCCGAGGCACGACGAGGATCTCAGGGAGCCTCTCGTGCGGCGCCAGGGAAGTCAGGTCTCCATGCGCGTGGCGAGGGGGAGCGCGTCCTGGCTCTCGAGTCACGGGAGGGGACTAGGGCCTCGAGACGCGTTGAAGAAGGACTCTCGAGGTCTTTGTCGGGGGGCGGCGGGAAACCCTCGTGTCCCTCGCCTTCTGCCGGGGACCTTAGGGAGCTTCCCAGGGTGCCTCTGAGAGGCGAGGGATCCTGTGGAGGTGGCGGGGCCCCTCGGGACTCCGCTGGGTCTGGCGCAACGGAAGAGGGCCTCACCTCGAGGGGAGGCAGGAACCTCAGGCTTCCTCTGCGTTTCGGACTCCGACCGCAGGGTCCCTGCAGAGTTGGGACAGGAGAGTCAGGCCTCGTCTTGTCTGAGGAAGGGAACCCCGCTGGCCTCTCGAGTTGCTCAGGGGGGTCTCAGGCCCCTCGTCGAGCTGTGTGTGGAACCCGCGGGTCTTTGCGGACGATGCACGGGGGTGGCAGCGCCCCTTCGTGTTGTGCCTTCACCCACAGGGTTGCCTTCGAAGAGGGGTCCGGGCCTCGGGTCCTTCTCAAGGGCGGACCGGGGAATCGGGGGCGTTCGGCATGTGGCCCCACCCACGTGGCTCGTCTCGAATTTCCTCGTGAGACCGGCCTCATCCTGAGGTGCGCCGGGAAGGCCGGGAACCCCTTCCAGACCACGCAGGGGAATCGCCTCTCCTGTCGCGATCAGGAGGGGAGAAGGGGCTCAGAGGAAGCGGTGCCGGGACCCTCGGTGTTCCCCTCAAGGGAACCCGGCGTGTCGGGGGACTTTTGGGGGTCGCAGGAAGGCTATCAGGGACAGTTTCGCCCTTCAGGGCGGAACAGGGGACTTTCCTTGAGACGCCGTGGCGGGCAAGGGCCTCATCTTGCCAAGAGGTGGGAACCACGTGGTTTTTCTCGAGTTGCGGCGGGATTCTCGAGTTACGACGGGAATCTCAGCCTTCCCCTTGGGTTGGCCCTGGGAATCCCAATCTTCCCCTCGGGTTGCGAGGGAAAGCTGGGGGTTGCGCTCGAGTCACTGCAGGGCCGAAGAGACCTCACCTAGGCGTGTGTCCGGGACCTAATATTCCTCTCCAGGGAAGGCAGGGATCTCGGGGTTGCATTCCAGGCTCCCCCGGGGAGTCAGGCCTCGTCTCGAGGAGAAGCCAAGGACTCCGCTCACCTCTCGAGTCTCGACGCGGGGCTCTTGGAGCCACCTGAGCGGCCTCAAGGGAGTCCAGCCTCCTCTTCCGTTTGGAGAGAGGACCCGGGATTGCTCTCCAGGCCATGCAGGAAAAGAAGGCCCTCAGCTCGCGAGGACGGGGGCGTCTCAGGGGTTTCCTCGAGCTGCGGCGCCCGTGGGGGTTTTCTCCCGAGGCACGACGAGGATCTCAGGGAGCCTCTCGTGCGGCGCCAGGGAAGTCAGGTCTCCATGCGCGTGGCGAGGGGGAGCGCGTCCTGACTCTCGGGTCACGGGAGGGGATTAGGGCCTCGAGACGCGTTGAAGAAGGACTCTCGGGGGTCGGCGGGAAACCCTAGTGTCCCTCGCCTTCTGCCGGGGACCTTAGGGAACTTCCCAGGGTGCCTCTGAGAGGCGAGGGATCCTGTGGAGGTGGCGGGGCCCCTCGGGACTCCGCTGGGTCTGGCGCAACGGAAGAGGGCCTCACCTCGAGGGGAGGCAGGCACCTCAGGCTTCCTCTGCGTTTCGGACTCCGACCGCAGGGTCCCTGCAGAGTTGGGACAGGAGAGTCAGGCCTCGTCTTGTCTGAGGAAGGGAACCCCGCTGGCCTCTCGAGTTGCTCGGGGGGTCTCAGGCCCCTCGTCGAGCTGTGTGTGGAACCCGCGGGTCTTTGCGGACGATGCACGGGGGTGGCAGTGCCCCTTCGTGTTGTGCCTTCACCCACAGGGTTGCCTTCGAAGAGGGGTCCGGGCCTCGGGTCCTTCTCAAGAGCGGACCGGGGAATCGGGGGCGTTCGGCCTGTGGCCCCACCCACGTGGCTCGTCTCGAATTTCCTCGTGAGACCGGCCTCATCCTGAGGTGCGCCGGGAAGGCCGGGAACCCCTTCCAGACCACGCAGGGGAATCGCCTCTCCTGTCGCGATCAGGAGGGGAGAAGGGGCTCAGAGGAAGCGGTGCCGGGACCCTCGGTGTTCCCCTCGGGGGAACCCGGCGTGTCGGGGGACTTTTGGGGGTCGCAGGAAGGCTGTCAGGGACCGTCTCGCCCTTCAGGGCGGAACAGGGGACTTCCCTTGAGACGCCGTCGCGGGCAAGGGCCTCATCTTGCCAAGCGGTGGGAACCACGTGGTTTTTCTCGAGTTGCGGCGGCATTCTCGAGTTACGACGGGGATCTCAGCCTTCCCCTTGGGTTGGCCCTGGGAAGCCCAATCTTCCCCTCGGGTTGCGAGGGAAAGCTGGGGGTGGCGCTCGAGTCACTGCAGGGCCTAAGAGACCTCACCTAAGCGTGTGTCCGGGACCTAATTTTCCTCTCCAGGGAAGGCAGGGATCTCGGGGTTGCATTCCAGGCTCCCCCGGGGAGTCAGGCCTCGTCTCGAGGGGAAGCCAAGGACTCCGCTCTCCTCTCGAGTCGCGACGCAGGTCTCTTGGAGCCCCCTGAGCGGCCTCAAGGGAGTCCAGCCTCCTCTTCCGTTTGGAGAGAGGACCCGGGATTGCTCTCCAGGCCATGCAGGAAAAGAAGGCCCTCAGCTCGCGAGGACGGGGGCGTCTCAGGGGTTTCCTCGAGCTGCGGCGCCCGTGGGGGTTTTCTCCCGAGGCACGACGAGGATCTCAGGGAGCCTCTCGTGCGGCGCCAGGGAAGTCAGGTCTCCATGCGCGTGGCGAGGGGGAGCGCGTCCTGGCTCTCGAGTCACGGGAGGGGACTAGGGCCTCGAGACGCGTTGAAGAAGGACTCTCGAGGTCTTTGTCGGGGGGCGGCGGGAAACCCTCGTGTCCCTCGCCTTCTGCCGGGGACCTTAGGGAACTTCCCAGGGTGCCTCTGAGAGGCGAGGGATCCTGTGGAGGTGGCGGGGCCCCTCGGGACTCCGCTGGGTCTGGCGCAACGGAAGAGGGCCTCACCTCTAGGGGAGGCAGGCACCTCAGGCTTCCTCTGCGTTTCGGACTCCGACCGCAGGGTCCCTGCAGAGTTGGGACAGGAGAGTCAGGCCTCGTCTTGTCTGAGGAAGGGAACCCCGCTGGCCTCTCGAGTTGCTCGGGGGGTCTCAGGCCCCTCGTCGAGCTGTGTGTGGAACCCGCGGGTCTTTGCGGACGATGCACGGGGGTGGCAGTGCCCCTTCGTGTTGTGCCTTCACCCACAGGGTTGCCTTCGAAGAGGGGTCCGGGCCTCGGGTCCTTCTCAAGAGCGGACCGGGGAATCGGGGGCGTTCGGCCTGTGGCCCCACCCACGTGGCTCGTCTCGAATTTCCTCGTGAGACCGGCCTCATCCTGAGGTGCGCCGGGAAGGCCGGGAACCCCTTCCAGACCACGCAGGGGAATCGCCTCTCCTGTCGCGATCAGGAGGGGAGAAGGGGCTCAGAGGAAGCGGTGCCGGGACCCTCGGTGTTCCCCTCGGGGGAACCCGGCGTGTCGGGGGACTTTTGGGGGTCGCAGGAAGGCTGTCAGGGACCGTCTCGCCCTTCAGGGCGGAACAGGGGACTTCCCTTGAGACGCCGTCGCGGGCAAGGGCCTCATCTTGCCAAGCGGTGGGAACCACGTGGTTTTTCTCGAGTTGCGGCGGCATTCTCGAGTTACGACGGGGATCTCAGCCTTCCCCTTGGGTTGGCCCTGGGAAGCCCAATCTTCCCCTCGGGTTGCGAGGGAAAGCTGGGGGTGGCGCTCGAGTCACTGCAGGGCCTAAGAGACCTCACCTAAGCGTGTGTCCGGGACCTAATTTTCCTCTCCAGGGAAGGCAGGGATCTCGGGGTTGCATTCCAGGCTCCCCCGGGGAGTCAGGCCTCGTCTCGAGGGGAAGCCAAGGACTCCGCTCTCCTCTCGAGTCGCGACGCGGGTCTCTTGGAGCCCCCTGAGCGGCCTCAAGGGAGTCCAGCCTCCTCTTCCGTTTGGAGAGAGGACCCGGGATTGCTCTCCAGGCCATGCAGGAAAAGAAGGCCCTCAGCTCGCGAGGACGGGGGCGTCTCAGGGGTTTCCTCGAGCTGCGGCGCCCGTGGGGGTTTTCTCCCGAGGCACGACGAGGATCTCAGGGAGCCTCTCGTGCGGCGCCAGGGAAGTCAGGTCTCCATGCGCGTGGCGAGGGGGAGCGCGTCCTGGCTCTCGAGTCACGGGAGGGGACTAGGGCCTCGAGACGCGTTGAAGAAGGACACTCGAGGTCTTTGTCGGGGGGCGGCGGGAAACCCTCGTGTCCCTCGCCTTCTGCCGGGGACCTTAGGGAACTTCCCAGGGTGCCTCTGAGAGGCGAGGGATCCTGTGGAGGTGGCGGGGCCCCTCGGGACTCCGCTGGGTCTGGCGCAACGGAAGAGGGCCTCACCTCGAGGGGAGGCAGGCACCTCAGGCTTCCTCTGCGTTTCGGACTCCGACCGCAGGGTCCCTGCAGAGTTGGGACAGGAGAGTCAGGCCTCGTCTTGTCTGAGGAAGGGAACCCCGCTGGCCTCTCGAGTTGCTCGGGGGGTCTCAGGCCCCTCGTCGAGCTGTGTGTGGAACCCGCGGGTCTTTGCGGACGATGCACGGGGGTGGCAGTGCCCCTTCGTGTTGTGCCTTCACCCACAGGGTTGCCTTCGAAGAGGGGTCCGGGCCTCGGGTCCTTCTCAAGAGCGGACCGGGGAATCGGGGGCGTTCGGCCTGTGGCCCCACCCACGTGGCTCGTCTCGAATTTCCTCGTGAGACCGGCCTCATCCTGAGGTGCGCCGGGAAGGCCGGGAACCCCTTCCAGACCACGCAGGGGAATCGCCTCTCCTGTCGCGATCAGGAGGGGAGAAGGGGCTCAGAGGAAGCGGTGCCGGGACCCTCGGTGTTCCCCTCGGGGGAACCCGGCGTGTCGGGGGACTTTTGGGGGTCGCAGGAAGGCTGTCAGGGACCGTCTCGCCCTTCAGGGCGGAACAGGGGACTTCCCTTGAGACGCCGTCGCGGGCAAGGGCCTCATCTTGCCAAGCGGTGGGAACCACGTGGTTTTTCTCGAGTTGCGGCGGCATTCTCGAGTTACGACGGGGATCTCAGCCTTCCCCTTGGGTTGGCCCTGGGAAGCCCAATCTTCCCCTCGGGTTGCGAGGGAAAGCTGGGGGTGGCGCTCGAGTCACTGCAGGGCCTAAGAGACCTCACCTAAGCGTGTGTCCGGGACCTAATTTTCCTCTCCAGGGAAGGCAGGGATCTCGGGGTTGCATTCCAGGCTCCCCCGGGGAGTCAGGCCTCGTCTCGAGGGGAAGCCAAGGACTCCGCTCTCCTCTCGAGTCGCGACGCAGGTCTCTTGGAGCCCCCTGAGCGGCCTCAAGGGAGTCCAGCCTCCTCTTCCGTTTGGAGAGAGGACCCGGGATTGCTCTCCAGGCCATGCAGGAAAAGAAGGCCCTCAGCTCGCGAGGACGGGGGCGTCTCAGGGGTTTCCTCGAGCTGCGGCGCCCGTGGGGGTTTTCTCCCGAGGCACGACGAGGATCTCAGGGAGCCTCTCGTGCGGCGCCAGGGAAGTCAGGTCTCCATGCGCGTGGCGAGGGGGAGCGCGTCCTGGCTCTCGAGTCACGGGAGGGGACTAGGGCCTCGAGACGCGTTGAAGAAGGACTCTCGAGGTCTTTGTCGGGGGGCGGCGGGAAACCCTCGTGTCCCTCGCCTTCTGCCGGGGACCTTAGGGAACTTCCCAGGGTGCCTCTGAGAGGCGAGGGATCCTGTGGAGGTGGCGGGGCCCCTCGGGACTCCGCTGGGTCTGGCGCAACGGAAGAGGGCCTCACCTCTAGGGGAGGCAGGCACCTCAGGCTTCCTCTGCGTTTCGGACTCCGACCGCAGGGTCCCTGCAGAGTTGGGACAGGAGAGTCAGGCCTCGTCTTGTCTGAGGAAGGGAACCCCGCTGGCCTCTCGAGTTGCTCGGGGGGTCTCAGGCCCCTCGTCGAGCTGTGTGTGGAACCCGCGGGTCTTTGCGGACGATGCACGGGGGTGGCAGTGCCCCTTCGTGTTGTGCCTTCACCCACAGGGTTGCCTTCGAAGAGGGGTCCGGGCCTCGGGTCCTTCTCAAGAGCGGACCGGGGAATCGGGGGCGTTCGGCCTGTGGCCCCACCCACGTGGCTCGTCTCGAATTTCCTCGTGAGACCGGCCTCATCCTGAGGTGCGCCGGGAAGGCCGGGAACCCCTTCCAGACCACGCAGGGGAATCGCCTCTCCTGTCGCGATCAGGAGGGGAGAAGGGGCTCAGAGGAAGCGGTGCCGGGACCCTCGGTGTTCCCCTCGGGGGAACCCGGCGTGTCGGGGGACTTTTGGGGGTCGCAGGAAGGCTGTCAGGGACCGTCTCGCCCTTCAGGGCGGAACAGGGGACTTCCCTTGAGACGCCGTCGCGGGCAAGGGCCTCATCTTGCCAAGCGGTGGGAACCACGTGGTTTTTCTCGAGTTGCGGCGGCATTCTCGAGTTACGACGGGGATCTCAGCCTTCCCCTTGGGTTGGCCCTGGGAAGCCCAATCTTCCCCTCGGGTTGCGAGGGAAAGCTGGGGGTGGCGCTCGAGTCACTGCAGGGCCTAAGAGACCTCACCTAAGCGTGTGTCCGGGACCTAATTTTCCTCTCCAGGGAAGGCAGGGATCTCGGGGTTGCATTCCAGGCTCCCCCGGGGAGTCAGGCCTCGTCTCGAGGGGAAGCCAAGGACTCCGCTCTCCTCTCGAGTCGCGACGCGGGTCTCTTGGAGCCCCCTGAGCGGCCTCAAGGGAGTCCAGCCTCCTCTTCCGTTTGGAGAGAGGACCCGGGATTGCTCTCCAGGCCATGCAGGAAAAGAAGGCCCTCAGCTCGCGAGGACGGGGGCGTCTCAGGGGTTTCCTCGAGCTGCGGCGCCCGTGGGGGTTTTCTCCCGAGGCACGACGAGGATCTCAGGGAGCCTCTCGTGCGGCGCCAGGGAAGTCAGGTCTCCATGCGCGTGGCGAGGGGGAGCGCGTCCTGGCTCTCGAGTCACGGGAGGGGACTAGGGCCTCGAGACGCGTTGAAGAAGGACACTCGAGGTCTTTGTCGGGGGGCGGCGGGAAACCCTCGTGTCCCTCGCCTTCTGCCGGGGACCTTAGGGAACTTCCCAGGGTGCCTCTGAGAGGCGAGGGATCCTGTGGAGGTGGCGGGGCCCCTCGGGACTCCGCTGGGTCTGGCGCAACGGAAGAGGGCCTCACCTCGAGGGGAGGCAGGCACCTCAGGCTTCCTCTGCGTTTCGGACTCCGACCGCAGGGTCCCTGCAGAGTTGGGACAGGAGAGTCAGGCCTCGTCTTGTCTGAGGAAGGGAACCCCGCTGGCCTCTCGAGTTGCTCGGGGGGTCTCAGGCCCCTCGTCGAGCTGTGTGTGGAACCCGCGGGTCTTTGCGGACGATGCACGGGGGTGGCAGTGCCCCTTCGTGTTGTGCCTTCACCCACAGGGTTGCCTTCGAAGAGGGGTCCGGGCCTCGGGTCCTTCTCAAGAGCGGACCGGGGAATCGGGGGCGTTCGGCCTGTGGCCCCACCCACGTGGCTCGTCTCGAATTTCCTCGTGAGACCGGCCTCATCCTGAGGTGCGCCGGGAAGGCCGGGAACCCCTTCCAGACCACGCAGGGGAATCGCCTCTCCTGTCGCGATCAGGAGGGGAGAAGGGGCTCAGAGGAAGCGGTGCCGGGACCCTCGGTGTTCCCCTCGGGGGAACCCGGCGTGTCGGGGGACTTTTGGGGGTCGCAGGAAGGCTGTCAGGGACCGTCTCGCCCTTCAGGGCGGAACAGGGGACTTCCCTTGAGACGCCGTCGCGGGCAAGGGCCTCATCTTGCCAAGCGGTGGGAACCACGTGGTTTTTCTCGAGTTGCGGCGGCATTCTCGAGTTACGACGGGGATCTCAGCCTTCCCCTTGGGTTGGCCCTGGGAAGCCCAATCTTCCCCTCGGGTTGCGAGGGAAAGCTGGGGGTGGCGCTCGAGTCACTGCAGGGCCTAAGAGACCTCACCTAAGCGTGTGTCCGGGACCTAATTTTCCTCTCCAGGGAAGGCAGGGATCTCGGGGCTGCATTCCAGGCTCCCCCGGGGAGTCAGGCCTCGTCTCGAGGGGAAGCCAAGGACTCCGCTCTCCTCTCGAGTCGCGACGCGGGTCTCTTGGAGCCCCCTGAGCGGCCTCAAGGGAGTCCAGCCTCCTCTTCCGTTTGGAGAGAGGACCCGGGATTGCTCTCCAGGCCATGCAGGAAAAGAAGGCCCTCAGCTCGCGAGGACGGGGGCGTCTCAGGGGTTTCCTCGAGCTGCGGCGCCCGTGGGGGTTTTCTCCCGAGGCACGACGAGGATCTCAGGGAGCCTCTCGTGCGGCGCCAGGGAAGTCAGGTCTCCATGCGCGTGGCGAGGGGGAGCGCGTCCTGGCTCTCGAGTCACGGGAGGGGACTAGGGCCTCGAGACGCGTTGAAGAAGGACTCTCGAGGTCTTTGTCAGGGGGCGGCGGGAAACCCTCGTGTCCCTCGCCTTCTGCCGGGGACCTTAGGGAACTTCCCAGGGTGCCTCTGAGAGGCGAGGGATCCTGTGGAGGTGGCGGGGCCCCTCGGACTCCGCTGGGTCTGGTGCAACGGAAGAGGGCCTCACCTCGAGGGGAGGCAGGCACCTCAGGCTTCCTCTGCGTTTCGGACTCCGACCGCAGGGTCCCTGCAGAGTTGGGACAGGAGAGTCAGGCCTCGTCTTGTCTGAGGAAGGGAACCCCGCTGGCCTCTCGAGTTGCTCGGGGGGTCTCAGGCCCCTCGTCGAGCTGTGTGTGGAACCCGCGGGTCTTTGCGGACGATGCACGGGGGTGGCAGTGCCCCTTCGTGTTGTGCCTTCAGCCACAGGGTTGCCTTCGAAGAGGGGTCCGGGCCTCGGGTCCTTCTCAAGAGCGGACCGGGGAATCGGGGGCGTTCGGCCTGTGGCCCCACCCACGTGGCTCGTCTCGAATTTCCTCGTGAGACCGGCCTCATCCTGAGGTGCGCCGGGAAGGCCGGGAACCCCTTCCAGACCACGCAGGGGAATCGCCTCTCCTGTCGCGATCAGGAGGGGAGAAGGGGCTCAGAGGAAGCGGTGCCGGGACCCTCGGTGTTCCCCTCGGGGGAACCCGGCGTGTCGGGGGACTTTTGGGGGTCGCAGGAAGGCTGTCAGGGACCGTCTCGCCCTTCAGGGCGGAACAGGGGACTTCCCTTGAGACGCCGTCGCGGGCAAGGGCCTCATCTTGCCAAGCGGTGGGAACCACGTGGTTTTTCTCGAGTTGCGGCGGCATTCTCGAGTTACGACGGGGATCTCAGCCTTCCCCTTGGGTTGGCCCTGGGAAGCCCAATCTTCCCCTCGGGTTGCGAGGGAGAGGGAAAGCTGGGGGTGGCGCTCGAGTCACTGCAGGGCCTAAGAGACCTCACCTAAGCGTGTGTCCGGGACCTAATTTTCCTCTCCAGGGAAGGCAGGGATCTCGGGGTTGCATTCCAGGCTCCCCCGGGGAGTCAGGCCTCGTCTCGAGGGGAAGCCAAGGACTCCGCTCTCCTCTCGAGTCGCGACGCGGGTCTCTTGGAGCCCCCTGAGCGGCCTCAAGGGAGTCCAGCCTCCTCTTCCGTTTGGAGAGAGGACCCGGGATTGCTCTCCAGGCCATGCAGGAAAAGAAGGCCCTCAGCTCGCGAGGACGGGGGCGTCTCAGGGGTTTCCTCGAGCTGCGGCGCCCGTGGGGGTTTTCTCCCGAGGCACGACGAGGATCTCAGGGAGCCTCTCGTGCGGCGCCAGGGAAGTCAGGTCTCCATGCGCGTGGCGAGGGGGAGCGCGTCCTGGCTCTCGAGTCACGGGAGGGGACTAGGGCCTCGAGACGCGTTGAAGAAGGACTCTCGAGGTCTTTGTCGGGGGGCGGCGGGAAACCCTCGTGTCCCTCGCCTTCTGCCGGGGACCTTAGGGAACTTCCCAGGGTGCCTCTGAGAGGCGAGGGATCCTGTGGAGGTGGCGGGGCCCCTCGGGACTCCGCTGGGTCTGGCGCAACGGAAGAGGGCCTCACCTCGAGGGGAGGCAGGCACCTCAGGCTTCCTCTGCGTTTCGGACTCCGACCGCAGGGTCCCTGCAGAGTTGGGACAGGAGAGTCAGGCCTCGTCTTGTCTGAGGAAGGGAACCCCGCTGGCCTCTCGAGTTGCTCGGGGGGTCTCAGGCCCCTCGTCGAGCTGTGTGTGGAACCCGCGGGTCTTTGCGGACGATGCACGGGGGTGGCAGTGCCCCTTCGTGTTGTGCCTTCACCCACAGGGTTGCCTTCGAAGAGGGGTCCGGGCCTCGGGTCCTTCTCAAGAGCGGACCGGGGAATCGGGGGCGTTCGGCCTGTGGCCCCACCCACGTGGCTCGTCTCGAATTTCCTCGTGAGACCGGCCTCATCCTGAGGTGCGCCGGGAAGGCCGGGAACCCCTTCCAGACCACGCAGGGGAATCGCCTCTCCTGTCGCGATCAGGAGGGGAGAAGGGGCTCAGAGGAAGCGGTGCCGGGACCCTCGGTGTTCCCCTCGGGGGAACCCGGCGTGTCGGGGGACTTTTGGGGGTCGCAGGAAGGCTGTCAGGGACCGTCTCGCCCTTCAGGGCGGAACAGGGGACTTCCCTTGAGACGCCGTCGCGGGCAAGGGCCTCATCTTGCCAAGCGGTGGGAACCACGTGGTTTTTCTCGAGTTGCGGCGGCATTCTCGAGTTACGACGGGGATCTCAGCCTTCCCCTTGGGTTGGCCCTGGGAAGCCCAATCTTCCCCTCGGGTTGCGAGGGAAAGCTGGGGGTGGCGCTCGAGTCACTGCAGGGCCTAAGAGACCTCACCTAAGCGTGTGTCCGGGACCTAATTTTCCTCTCCAGGGAAGGCAGGGATCTCGGGGCTGCATTCCAGGCTCCCCCGGGGAGTCAGGCCTCGTCTCGAGGGGAAGCCAAGGACTCCGCTCTCCTCTCGAGTCGCGACGCGGGTCTCTTGGAGCCCCCTGAGCGGCCTCAAGGGAGTCCAGCCTCCTCTTCCGTTTGGAGAGAGGACCCGGGATTGCTCTCCAGGCCATGCAGGAAAAGAAGGCCCTCAGCTCGCGAGGACGGGGGCGTCTCAGGGGTTTCCTCGAGCTGCGGCGCCCGTGGGGGTTTTCTCCCGAGGCACGACGAGGATCTCAGGGAGCCTCTCGTGCGGCGCCAGGGAAGTCAGGTCTCCATGCGCGTGGCGAGGGGGAGCGCGTCCTGGCTCTCGAGTCACGGGAGGGGACTAGGGCCTCGAGACGCGTTGAAGAAGGACTCTCGAGGTCTTTGTCGGGGGGCGGCGGGAAACCCTCGTGTCCCTCGCCTTCTGCCGGGGACCTTAGGGAACTTCCCAGGGTGCCTCTGAGAGGCGAGGGATCCTGTGGAGGTGGCGGGGCCCCTCGGGACTCCGCTGGGTCTGGCGCAACGGAAGAGGGCCTCACCTCGAGGGGAGGCAGGCACCTCAGGCTTCCTCTGCGTTTTGGACTCCGACCGCAGGGTCCCTGCAGAGTTGGGACAGGAGAGTCAGGCCTCGTCTTGTCTGAGGAAGGGAACCCCGCTGGCCTCTCGAGTTGCTCGGGGGGTCTCAGGCCCCTCGTCGAGCTGTGTGTGGAACCCGCGGGTCTTTGCGGACGATGCACGGGGGTGGCAGTGCCCCTTCGTGTTGTGCCTTCACCCACAGGGTTGCCTTCGAAGAGGGGTCCGGGCCTCGGGTCCTTCTCAAGAGCGGACCGGGGAATCGGGGGCGTTCGGCCTGTGGCCCCACCCACGTGGCTCGTCTCGAATTTCCTCGTGAGACCGGCCTCATCCTGAGGTGCGCCGGGAAGGCCGGGAACCCCTTCCAGACCACGCAGGGGAATCGCCTCTCCTGTCGCGATCAGGAGGGGAGAAGGGGCTCAGAGGAAGCGGTGCCGGGACCCTCGGTGTTCCCCTCGGGGGAACCCGGCGTGTCGGGGGACTTTTGGGGGTCGCAGGAAGGCTGTCAGGGACCGTCTCGCCCTTCAGGGCGGAACAGGGGACTTCCCTTGAGACGCCGTCGCGGGCAAGGGCCTCATCTTGCCAAGCGGTGGGAACCACGTGGTTTTTCTCGAGTTGCGGCGGCATTCTCGAGTTACGACGGGGATCTCAGCCTTCCCCTTGGGTTGGCCCTGGGAAGCCCAATCTTCCCCTCGGGTTGCGAGGGAAAGCTGGGGGTGGCGCTCGAGTCACTGCAGGGCCTAAGAGACCTCACCTAAGCGTGTGTCCGGGACCTAATTTTCCTCTCCAGGGAAGGCAGGGATCTCGGGGTTGCATTCCAGGCTCCCCCGTGGAGTCAGGCCTCGTCTCGAGGGGAAGCCAAGGACTCCGCTCTCCTCTCGAGTCGCGACGCGGGTCTCTTGGAGCCCCCTGAGCGGCCTCAAGGGAGTCCAGCCTCCTCTTCCGTTTGGAGAGAGGACCCGGGATTGCTCTCCAGGCCATGCAGGAAAAGAAGGCCCTCAGCTCGCGAGGACGGGGGCGTCTCAGGGGTTTCCTCGAGCTGCGGCGCCCGTGGGGGTTTTCTCCCGAGGCACGACGAGGATCTCAGGGAGCCTCTCGTGCGGCGCCAGGGAAGTCAGGTCTCCACGCGCGTGGCGAGGGGGAGCGCGTCCTGGCTCTCGAGTCACGGGAGGGGACTAGGGCCTCGAGACGCGTTGAAGAAGGACTCTCGAGGTCTTTGTCGGGGGGCGGCGGGAAACCCTCGTGTCCCTCGCCTTCTGCCGGGGACCTTAGGGAACTTCCCAGGGTGCCTCTGAGAGGCGAGGGATCCTGTGGAGGTGGCGGGGCCCCTCGGGACTCCGCTGGGTCTGGCGCAACGGAAGAGGGCCTCACCTCGAGGGGAGGCAGGCACCTCAGGCTTCCTCTGCGTTTCGGACTCCGACCGCAGGGTCCCTGCAGAGTTGGGACAGGAGAGTCAGGCCTCGTCTTGTCTGAGGAAGGGAACCCCGCTGGCCTCTCGAGTTGCTCGGGGGGTCTCAGGCCCCTCGTCGAGCTGTGTGTGGAACCCGCGGGTCTTTGCGGACGATGCACGGGGGTGGCAGTGCCCCTTCGTGTTGTGCCTTCACCCACAGGGTTGCCTTCGAAGAGGGGTCCGGGCCTCGGGTCCTTCTCAAGAGCGGACCGGGGAATCGGGGGCGTTCGGCCTGTGGCCCCACCCACGTGGCTCGTCTCGAATTTCCTCGTGAGACCGGCCTCATCCTGAGGTGCGCCGGGAAGGCCGGGAACCCCTTCCAGACCACGCAGGGGAATCACCTCTCCTGTCGCGATCAGGAGGGGAGAAGGGGCTCAGAGGAAGCGGTGCCGGGACCCTCGGTGTTCCCCTCGGGGGAACCCGGCGTGTCGGGGGACTTTTGGGGGTCGCAGGAAGGCTGTCAGGGACCGTCTCGCCCTTCAGGGTGGAACAGGGGACTTCCCTTGAGACGCCGTCGCGGGCAAGGGCCTCATCTTGCCAAGCGGTGGGAACCACGTGGTTTTTCTCGAGTTGCGGCGGCATTCTCGAGTTACGACGGGGATCTCAGCCTTCCCCTTGGGTTGGCCCTGGGAAGCCCAATCTTCCCCTCGGTTTGCGAGGGAGAGGGAAAGCTGGGGGTGGCGCTCGAGTCACTGCAGGGCCTAAGAGACCTCACCTAAGCGTGTGTCCGGGACCTAATTTTCCTCTCCAGGGAAGGCAGGGATCTCGGGGTTGCATTCCAGGCTCCCCCGGGGAGTCAGGCCTCGTCTCGAGGGGAAGCCAAGGACTCCGCTCTCCTCTCGAGTCGCGACGCGGGTCTCTTGGAGCCCCCTGAGCGGCCTCAAGGGAGTCCAGCCTCCTCTTCCGTTTGGAGAGAGGACCCGGGATTGCTCTCCAGGCCATGCAGGAAAAGAAGGCCCTCAGCTCGCGAGGACGGGGGCGTCTCAGGGGTTTCCTCGAGCTGCGGCGCCCGTGGGGGTTTTCTCCCGAGGCACGACGAGGATCTCAGGGAGCCTCTCGTGCGGCGCCAGGGAAGTCAGGTCTCCATGCGCGTGGCGAGGGGGAGCGCGTCCTGGCTCTCGAGTCACGGGAGGGGACTAGGGCCTCGAGACGCGTTGAAGAAGGACTCTCGAGGTCTTTGTCGGGGGGCGGCGGGAAACCCTCGTGTCCCTCGCCTTCTGCCGGGGACCTTAGGGAACTTCCCAGGGTGCCTCTGAGAGGCGAGGGATCCTGTGGAGGTGGCGGGGCCCCTCGGGACTCCGCTGGGTCTGGCGCAACGGAAGAGGGCCTCACCTCGAGGGGAGGCAGGCACCTCAGGCTTCCTCTGCGTTTCGGACTCCGACCGCAGGGTCCCTGCAGAGTTGGGACAGGAGAGTCAGGCCTCGTCTTGTCTGAGGAAGGGAACCCCGCTGGCCTCTCGAGTTGCTCGGGGGGTCTCAGGCCCCTCGTCGAGCTGTGTGTGGAACCCGCGGGTCTTTGCGGACGATGCACGGGGGTGGCAGTGCCCCTTCGTGTTGTGCCTTCACCCACAGGGTTGCCTTCGAAGAGGGGTCCGGGCCTCGGGTCCTTCTCAAGAGCGGACCGGGGAATCGGGGGCGTTCGGCCTGTGGCCCCACCCACGTGGCTCGTCTCGAATTTCCTCGTGAGACCGGCCTCATCCTGAGGTGCGCCGGGAAGGCCGGGAACCCCTTCCAGACCACGCAGGGGAATCGCCTCTCCTGTCGCGATCAGGAGGGGAGAAGGGGCTCAGAGGAAGCGGTGCCGGGACCCTCGGTGTTCCCCTCGGGGGAACCCGGCGTGTCGGGGGACTTTTGGGGGTCGCAGGAAGGCTGTCAGGGACCGTCTCGCCCTTCAGGGCGGAACAGGGGACTTCCCTTGAGACGCCGTCGCGGGCAAGGGCCTCATCTTGCCAAGCGGTGGGAACCACGTGGTTTTTCTCGAGTTGCGGCGGCATTCTCGAGTTACGACGGGGATCTCAGCCTTCCCCTTGGGTTGGCCCTGGGAAGCCCAATCTTCCCCTCGGGTTGCGAGGGAAAGCTGGGGGTGGCGCTCGAGTCACTGCAGGGCCTAAGAGACCTCACCTAAGCGTGTGTCCGGGACCTAATTTTCCTCTCCAGGGAAGGCAGGGATCTCGGGGCTGCATTCCAGGCTCCCCCGGGGAGTCAGGCCTCGTCTCGAGGGGAAGCCAAGGACTCCGCTCTCCTCTCGAGTCGCGACGCGGGTCTCTTGGAGCCCCCTGAGCGGCCTCAAGGGAGTCCAGCCTCCTCTTCCGTTTGGAGAGAGGACCCGGGATTGCTCTCCAGGCCATGCAGGAAAAGAAGGCCCTCAGCTCGCGAGGACGGGGGCGTCTCAGGGGTTTCCTCGAGCTGCGGCGCCCGTGGGGGTTTTCTCCCGAGGCACGACGAGGATCTCAGGGAGCCTCTCGTGCGGCGCCAGGGAAGTCAGGTCTCCATGCGCGTGGCGAGGGGGAGCGCGTCCTGGCTCTCGAGTCACGGGAGGGGACTAGGGCCTCGAGACGCGTTGAAGAAGGACTCTCGAGGTCTTTGTCGGGGGGCGGCGGGAAACCCTCGTGTCCCTCGCCTTCTGCCGGGGACCTTAGGGAACTTCCCAGGGTGCCTCTGAGAGGCGAGGGATCCTGTGGAGGTGGCGGGGCCCCTCGGGACTCCGCTGGGTCTGGCGCAACGGAAGAGGGCCTCACCTCGAGGGGAGGCAGGCACCTCAGGCTTCCTCTGCGTTTCGGACTCCGACCGCAGGGTCCCTGCAGAGTTGGGACAGGAGAGTCAGGCCTCGTCTTGTCTGAGGAAGGGAACCCCGCTGGCCTCTCGAGTTGCTCGGGGGGTCTCAGGCCCCTCGTCGAGCTGTGTGTGGAACCCGCGGGTCTTTGCGGACGATGCACGGGGGTGGCAGTGCCCCTTCGTGTTGTGCCTTCACCCACAGGGTTGCCTTCGAAGAGGGGTCCGGGCCTCGGGTCCTTCTCAAGAGCGGACCGGGGAATCGGGGGCGTTCGGCCTGTGGCCCCACCCACGTGGCTCGTCTCGAATTTCCTCGTGAGACCGGCCTCATCCTGAGGTGCGCCGGGAAGGCCGGGAACCCCTTCCAGACCACGCAGGGGAATCGCCTCTCCTGTCGCGATCAGGAGGGGAGAAGGGGCTCAGAGGAAGCGGTGCCGGGACCCTCGGTGTTCCCCTCGGGGGAACCCGGCGTGTCGGGGGACTTTTGGGGGTCGCAGGAAGGCTGTCAGGGACCGTCTCGCCCTTCAGGGCGGAACAGGGGACTTCCCTTGAGACGCCGTCGCGGGCAAGGGCCTCATCTTGCCAAGCGGTGGGAACCACGTGGTTTTTCTCGAGTTGCGGCGGCATTCTCGAGTTACGACGGGGATCTCAGCCTTCCCCTTGGGTTGGCCCTGGGAAGCCCAATCTTCCCCTCGGGTTGCGAGGGAAAGCTGGGGGTGGCGCTCGAGTCACTGCAGGGCCTAAGAGACCTCACCTAAGCGTGTGTCCGGGACCTAATTTTCCTCTCCAGGGAAGGCAGGGATCTCGGGGTTGCATTCCAGGCTCCCCCGTGGAGTCAGGCCTCGTCTCGAGGGGAAGCCAAGGACTCCGCTCTCCTCTCGAGTCGCGACGCGGGTCTCTTGGAGCCCCCTGAGCGGCCTCAAGGGAGTCCAGCCTCCTCTTCCGTTTGGAGAGAGGACCCGGGATTGCTCTCCAGGCCATGCAGGAAAAGAAGGCCCTCAGCTCGCGAGGACGGGGGCGTCTCAGGGGTTTCCTCGAGCTGCGGCGCCCGTGGGGGTTTTCTCCCGAGGCACGACGAGGATCTCAGGGAGCCTCTCGTGCGGCGCCAGGGAAGTCAGGTCTCCATGCGCGTGGCGAGGGGGAGCGCGTCCTGGCTCTCGAGTCACGGGAGGGGACTAGGGCCTCGAGACGCGTTGAAGAAGGACTCTCGAGGTCTTTGTCGGGGGGCGGCGGGAAACCCTCGTGTCCCTCGCCTTCTGCCGGGGACCTTAGGGAACTTCCCAGGGTGCCTCTGAGAGGCGAGGGATCCTGTGGAGGTGGCGGGGCCCCTCGGGACTCCGCTGGGTCTGGCGCAACGGAAGAGGGCCTCACCTCGAGGGGAGGCAGGCACCTCAGGCTTCCTCTGCGTTTCGGACTCCGACCGCAGGGTCCCTGCAGAGTTGGGACAGGAGAGTCAGGCCTCGTCTTGTCTGAGGAAGGGAACCCCGCTGGCCTCTCGAGTTGCTCGGGGGGTCTCAGGCCCCTCGTCGAGCTGTGTGTGGAACCCGCGGGTCTTTGCGGACGATGCACGGGGGTGGCAGTGCCCCTTCGTGTTGTGCCTTCACCCACAGGGTTGCCTTCGAAGAGGGGTCCGGGCCTCGGGTCCTTCTCAAGAGCGGACCGGGGAATCGGGGGCGTTCGGCCTGTGGCCCCACCCACGTGGCTCGTCTCGAATTTCCTCGTGAGACCGGCCTCATCCTGAGGTGCGCCGGGAAGGCCGGGAACCCCTTCCAGACCACGCAGGGGAATCGCCTCTCCTGTCGCGATCAGGAGGGGAGAAGGGGCTCAGAGGAAGCGGTGCCGGGACCCTCGGTGTTCCCCTCGGGGGAACCCGGCGTGTCGGGGGACTTTTGGGGGTCGCAGGAAGGCTGTCAGGGACCGTCTCGCCCTTCAGGGCGGAACAGGGGACTTCCCTTGAGACGCCGTCGCGGGCAAGGGCCTCATCTTGCCAAGCGGTGGGAACCACGTGGTTTTTCTCGAGTTGCGGCGGCATTCTCGAGTTACGACGGGGATCTCAGCCTTCCCCTTGGGTTGGCCCTGGGAAGCCCAATCTTCCCCTCGGGTTGCGAGGGAAAGCTGGGGGTGGCGCTCGAGTCACTGCAGGGCCTAAGAGACCTCACCTAAGCGTGTGTCCGGGACCTAATTTTCCTCTCCAGGGAAGGCAGGGATCTCGGGGCTGCATTCCAGGCTCCCCCGGGGAGTCAGGCCTCGTCTCGAGGGGAAGCCAAGGACTCCGCTCTCCTCTCGAGTCGCGACGCGGGTCTCTTGGAGCCCCCTGAGCGGCCTCAAGGGAGTCCAGCCTCCTCTTCCGTTTGGAGAGAGGACCCGGGATTGCTCTCCAGGCCATGCAGGAAAAGAAGGCCCTCAGCTCGCGAGGACGGGGGCGTCTCAGGGGTTTCCTCGAGCTGCGGCGCCCGTGGGGGTTTTCTCCCGAGGCACGACGAGGATCTCAGGGAGCCTCTCGTGCGGCGCCAGGGAAGTCAGGTCTCCACGCGCGTGGCGAGGGGGAGCGCGTCCTGGCTCTCGAGTCACGGGAGGGGACTAGGGCCTCGAGACGCGTTGAAGAAGGACTCTCGAGGTCTTTGTCGGGGGGCGGCGGGAAACCCTCGTGTCCCTCGCCTTCTGCCGGGGACCTTAGGGAACTTCCCAGGGTGCCTCTGAGAGGCGAGGGATCCTGTGGAGGTGGCGGGGCCCCTCGGGACTCCGCTGGGTCTGGCGCAACGGAAGAGGGCCTCACCTCGAGGGGAGGCAGGCACCTCAGGCTTCCTCTGCGTTTCGGACTCCGACCGCAGGGTCCCTGCAGAGTTGGGACAGGAGAGTCAGGCCTCGTCTTGTCTGAGGAAGGGAACCCCGCTGGCCTCTCGAGTTGCTCGGGGGGTCTCAGGCCCCTCGTCGAGCTGTGTGTGGAACCCGCGGGTCTTTGCGGACGATGCACGGGGGTGGCAGTGCCCCTTCGTGTTGTGCCTTCACCCACAGGGTTGCCTTCGAAGAGGGGTCCGGGCCTCGGGTCCTTCTCAAGAGCGGACCGGGGAATCGGGGGCGTTCGGCCTGTGGCCCCACCCACGTGGCTCGTCTCGAATTTCCTCGTGAGACCGGCCTCATCCTGAGGTGCGCCGGGAAGGCCGGGAACCCCTTCCAGACCACGCAGGGGAATCACCTCTCCTGTCGCGATCAGGAGGGGAGAAGGGGCTCAGAGGAAGCGGTGCCGGGACCCTCGGTGTTCCCCTCGGGGGAACCCGGCGTGTCGGGGGACTTTTGGGGGTCGCAGGAAGGCTGTCAGGGACCGTCTCGCCCTTCAGGGTGGAACAGGGGACTTCCCTTGAGACGCCGTCGCGGGCAAGGGCCTCATCTTGCCAAGCGGTGGGAACCACGTGGTTTTTCTCGAGTTGCGGCGGCATTCTCGAGTTACGACGGGGATCTCAGCCTTCCCCTTGGGTTGGCCCTGGGAAGCCCAATCTTCCCCTCGGGTTGCGAGGGAGAGGGAAAGCTGGGGGTGGCGCTCGAGTCACTGCAGGGCCTAAGAGACCTCACCTAAGCGTGTGTCCGGGACCTAATTTTCCTCTCCAGGGAAGGCAGGGATCTCGGGGTTGCATTCCAGGCTCCCCCGGGGAGTCAGGCCTCGTCTCGAGGGGAAGCCAAGGACTCCGCTCTCCTCTCGAGTCGCGACGCGGGTCTCTTGGAGCCCCCTGAGCGGCCTCAAGGGAGTCCAGCCTCCTCTTCCGTTTGGAGAGAGGACCCGGGATTGCTCTCCAGGCCATGCAGGAAAAGAAGGCCCTCAGCTCGCGAGGACGGGGGCGTCTCAGGGGTTTCCTCGAGCTGCGGCGCCCGTGGGGGTTTTCTCCCGAGGCACGACGAGGATCTCAGGGAGCCTCTCGTGCGGCGCCAGGGAAGTCAGGTCTCCATGCGCGTGGCGAGGGGGAGCGCGTCCTGGCTCTCGAGTCACGGGAGGGGACTAGGGCCTCGAGACGCGTTGAAGAAGGACTCTCGAGGTCTTTGTCGGGGGGCGGCGGGAAACCCTCGTGTCCCTCGCCTTCTGCCGGGGACCTTAGGGAACTTCCCAGGGTGCCTCTGAGAGGCGAGGGATCCTGTGGAGGTGGCGGGGCCCCTCGGGACTCCGCTGGGTCTGGCGCAACGGAAGAGGGCCTCACCTCGAGGGGAGGCAGGCACCTCAGGCTTCCTCTGCGTTTCGGACTCCGACCGCAGGGTCCCTGCAGAGTTGGGACAGGAGAGTCAGGCCTCGTCTTGTCTGAGGAAGGGAACCCCGCTGGCCTCTCGAGTTGCTCGGGGGGTCTCAGGCCCCTCGTCGAGCTGTGTGTGGAACCCGCGGGTCTTTGCGGACGATGCACGGGGGTGGCAGTGCCCCTTCGTGTTGTGCCTTCACCCACAGGGTTGCCTTCGAAGAGGGGTCCGGGCCTCGGGTCCTTCTCAAGAGCGGACCGGGGAATCGGGGGCGTTCGGCCTGTGGCCCCACCCACGTGGCTCGTCTCGAATTTCCTCGTGAGACCGGCCTCATCCTGAGGTGCGCCGGGAAGGCCGGGAACCCCTTCCAGACCACGCAGGGGAATCACCTCTCCTGTCGCGATCAGGAGGGGAGAAGGGGCTCAGAGGAAGCGGTGCCGGGACCCTCGGTGTTCCCCTCGGGGGAACCCGGCGTGTCGGGGGACTTTTGGGGGTCGCAGGAAGGCTGTCAGGGACCGTCTCGCCCTTCAGGGTGGAACAGGGGACTTCCCTTGAGACGCCGTCGCGGGCAAGGGCCTCATCTTGCCAAGCGGTGGGAACCACGTGGTTTTTCTCGAGTTGCGGCGGCATTCTCGAGTTACGACGGGGATCTCAGCCTTCCCCTTGGGTTGGCCCTGGGAAGCCCAATCTTCCCCTCGGGTTGCGAGGGAGAGGGAAAGCTGGGGGTGGCGCTCGAGTCACTGCAGGGCCTAAGAGACCTCACCTAAGCGTGTGTCCGGGACCTAATTTTCCTCTCCAGGGAAGGCAGGGATCTCGGGGTTGCATTCCAGGCTCCCCCGGGGAGTCAGGCCTCGTCTCGAGGGGAAGCCAAGGACTCCGCTCTCCTCTCGAGTCGCGACGCGGGTCTCTTGGAGCCCCCTGAGCGGCCTCAAGGGAGTCCAGCCTCCTCTTCCGTTTGGAGAGAGGACCCGGGATTGCTCTCCAGGCCATGCAGGAAAAGAAGGCCCTCAGCTCGCGAGGACGGGGGCGTCTCAGGGGTTTCCTCGAGCTGCGGCGCCCGTGGGGGTTTTCTCCCGAGGCACGACGAGGATCTCAGGGAGCCTCTCGTGCGGCGCCAGGGAAGTCAGGTCTCCATGCGCGTGGCGAGGGGGAGCGCGTCCTGGCTCTCGAGTCACGGGAGGGGACTAGGGCCTCGAGACGCGTTGAAGAAGGACTCTCGAGGTCTTTGTCGGGGGGCGGCGGGAAACCCTCGTGTCCCTCGCCTTCTGCCGGGGACCTTAGGGAACTTCCCAGGGTGCCTCTGAGAGGCGAGGGATCCTGTGGAGGTGGCGGGGCCCCTCGGGACTCCGCTGGGTCTGGCGCAACGGAAGAGGGCCTCACCTCGAGGGGAGGCAGGCACCTCAGGCTTCCTCTGCGTTTCGGACTCCGACCGCAGGGTCCCTGCAGAGTTGGGACAGGAGAGTCAGGCCTCGTCTTGTCTGAGGAAGGGAACCCCGCTGGCCTCTCGAGTTGCTCGGGGGGTCTCAGGCCCCTCGTCGAGCTGTGTGTGGAACCCGCGGGTCTTTGCGGACGATGCACGGGGGTGGCAGTGCCCCTTCGTGTTGTGCCTTCACCCACAGGGTTGCCTTCGAAGAGGGGTCCGGGCCTCGGGTCCTTCTCAAGAGCGGACCGGGGAATCGGGGGCGTTCGGCCTGTGGCCCCACCCACGTGGCTCGTCTCGAATTTCCTCGTGAGACCGGCCTCATCCTGAGGTGCGCCGGGAAGGCCGGGAACCCCTTCCAGACCACGCAGGGGAATCGCCTCTCCTGTCGCGATCAGGAGGGGAGAAGGGGCTCAGAGGAAGCGGTGCCGGGACCCTCGGTGTTCCCCTCGGGGGAACCCGGCGTGTCGGGGGACTTTTGGGGGTCGCAGGAAGGCTGTCAGGGACCGTCTCGCCCTTCAGGGCGGAACAGGGGACTTCCCTTGAGACGCCGTCGCGGGCAAGGGCCTCATCTTGCCAAGCGGTGGGAACCACGTGGTTTTTCTCGAGTTGCGGCGGCATTCTCGAGTTACGACGGGGATCTCAGCCTTCCCCTTGGGTTGGCCCTGGGAAGCCCAATCTTCCCCTCGGGTTGCGAGGGAGAGGGAAAGCTGGGGGTGGCGCTCGAGTCACTGCAGGGCCTAAGAGACCTCACCTAAGCGTGTGTCCGGGACCTAATTTTCCTCTCCAGGGAAGGCAGGGATCTCGGGGCTGCATTCCAGGCTCCCCCGGGGAGTCAGGCCTCGTCTCGAGGGGAAGCCAAGGACTCCGCTCTCCTCTCGAGTCGCGACGCGGGTCTCTTGGAGCCCCCTGAGCGGCCTCAAGGGAGTCCAGCCTCCTCTTCCGTTTGGAGAGAGGACCCGGGATTGCTCTCCAGGCCATGCAGGAAAAGAAGGCCCTCAGCTCGCGAGGACGGGGGCGTCTCAGGGGTTTCCTCGAGCTGCGGCGCCCGTGGGGGTTTTCTCCCGAGGCACGACGAGGATCTCAGGGAGCCTCTCGTGCGGCGCCAGGGAAGTCAGGTCTCCATGCGCGTGGCGAGGGGGAGCGCGTCCTGGCTCTCGAGTCACGGGAGGGGACTAGGGCCTCGAGACGCGTTGAAGAAGGACTCTCGAGGTCTTTGTCGGGGGGCGGCGGGAAACCCTCGTGTCCCTCGCCTTCTGCCGGGGACCTTAGGGAACTTCCCAGGGTGCCTCTGAGAGGCGAGGGATCCTGTGGAGGTGGCGGGGCCCCTCGGGACTCCGCTGGGTCTGGCGCAACGGAAGAGGGCCTCACCTCGAGGGGAGGCAGGCACCTCAGGCTTCCTCTGCGTTTCGGACTCCGACCGCAGGGTCCCTGCAGAGTTGGGACAGGAGAGTCAGGCCTCGTCTTGTCTGAGGAAGGGAACCCCGCTGGCCTCTCGAGTTGCTCGGGGGGTCTCAGGCCCCTCGTCGAGCTGTGTGTGGAACCCGCGGGTCTTTGCGGACGATGCACGGGGGTGGCAGTGCCCCTTCGTGTTGTGCCTTCACCCACAGGGTTGCCTTCGAAGAGGGGTCCGGGCCTCGGGTCCTTCTCAAGAGCGGACCGGGGAATCGGGGGCGTTCGGCCTGTGGCCCCACCCACGTGGCTCGTCTCGAATTTCCTCGTGAGACCGGCCTCATCCTGAGGTGCGCCGGGAAGGCCGGGAACCCCTTCCAGACCACGCAGGGGAATCGCCTCTCCTGTCGCGATCAGGAGGGGAGAAGGGGCTCAGAGGAAGCGGTGCCGGGACCCTCGGTGTTCCCCTCGGGGGAACCCGGCGTGTCGGGGGACTTTTGGGGGTCGCAGGAAGGCTGTCAGGGACCGTCTCGCCCTTCAGGGCGGAACAGGGGACTTCCCTTGAGACGCCGTCGCGGGCAAGGGCCTCATCTTGCCAAGCGGTGGGAACCACGTGGTTTTTCTCGAGTTGCGGCGGCATTCTCGAGTTACGACGGGGATCTCAGCCTTCCCCTTGGGTTGGCCCTGGGAAGCCCAATCTTCCCCTCGGGTTGCGAGGGCGAGGGAAAGCTGGGGGTGGCGCTCGAGTCACTGCAGGGCCTAAGAGACCTCACCTAAGCGTGTGTCCGGGACCTAATTTTCCTCTCCAGGGAAGGCAGGGATCTCGGGGCTGCATTCCAGGCTCCCCCGGGGAGTCAGGCCTCGTCTCGAGGGGAAGCCAAGGACTCCGCTCTCCTCTCGAGTCGCGACGCGGGTCTCTTGGAGCCCCCTGAGCGGCCTCAAGGGAGTCCAGCCTCCTCTTCCGTTTGGAGAGAGGACCCGGGATTGCTCTCCAGGCCATGCAGGAAAAGAAGGCCCTCAGCTCGCGAGGACGGGGGCGTCTCAGGGGTTTCCTCGAGCTGCGGCGCCCGTGGGGGTTTTCTCCCGAGGCACGACGAGGATCTCAGGGAGCCTCTCGTGCGGCGCCAGGGAAGTCAGGTCTCCATGCGCGTGGCGAGGGGGAGCGCGTCCTGGCTCTCGAGTCACGGGAGGGGACTAGGGCCTCGAGACGCGTTGAAGAAGGACTCTCGAGGTCTTTGTCGGGGGGCGGCGGGAAACCCTCGTGTCCCTCGCCTTCTGCCGGGGACCTTAGGGAACTTCCCAGGGTGCCTCTGAGAGGCGAGGGATCCTGTGGAGGTGGCGGGGCCCCTCGGGACTCCGCTGGGTCTGGCGCAACGGAAGAGGGCCTCACCTCGAGGGGAGGCAGGCACCTCAGGCTTCCTCTGCGTTTCGGACTCCGACCGCAGGGTCCCTGCAGAGTTGGGACAGGAGAGTCAGGCCTCGTCTTGTCTGAGGAAGGGAACCCCGCTGGCCTCTCGAGTTGCTCGGGGGGTCTCAGGCCCCTCGTCGAGCTGTGTGTGGAACCCGCGGGTCTTTGCGGACGATGCACGGGGGTGGCAGTGCCCCTTCGTGTTGTGCCTTCACCCACAGGGTTGCCTTCGAAGAGGGGTCCGGGCCTCGGGTCCTTCTCAAGAGCGGACCGGGGAATCGGGGGCGTTCGGCCTGTGGCCCCACCCACGTGGCTCGTCTCGAATTTCCTCGTGAGACCGGCCTCATCCTGAGGTGCGCCGGGAAGGCCGGGAACCCCTTCCAGACCACGCAGGGGAATCGCCTCTCCTGTCGCGATCAGGAGGGGAGAAGGGGCTCAGAGGAAGCGGTGCCGGGACCCTCGGTGTTCCCCTCGGGGGAACCCGGCGTGTCGGGGGACTTTTGGGGGTCGCAGGAAGGCTGTCAGGGACCGTCTCGCCCTTCAGGGCGGAACAGGGGACTTCCCTTGAGACGCCGTCGCGGGCAAGGGCCTCATCTTGCCAAGCGGTGGGAACCACGTGGTTTTTCTCGAGTTGCGGCGGCATTCTCGAGTTACGACGGGGATCTCAGCCTTCCCCTTGGGTTGGCCCTGGGAAGCCCAGTCTTCCCCTCGGGTTGCGAGGGAAAGCTGGGGGTGGCGCTCGAGTCACTGCAGGGCCTAAGAGACCTCACCTAAGCGTGTGTCCGGGACCTAATTTTCCTCTCCAGGGAAGGCAGGGATCTCGGGGTTGCATTCCAGGCTCCCCCGGGGAGTCAGGCCTCGTCTCGAGGGGAAGCCAAGGACTCCGCTCTCCTCTCGAGTCGCGACGCGGGTCTCTTGGAGCCCCCTGAGCGGCCTCAAGGGAGTCCAGCCTCCTCTTCCGTTTGGAGAGAGGACCCGGGATTGCTCTCCAGGCCATGCAGGAAAAGAAGGCCCTCAGCTCGCGAGGACGGGGGCGTCTCAGGGGTTTCCTCGAGCTGCGGCGCCCGTGGGGGTTTTCTCCCGAGGCACGACGAGGATCTCAGGGAGCCTCTCGTGCGGCGCCAGGGAAGTCAGGTCTCCATGCGCGTGGCGAGGGGGAGCGCGTCCTGGCTCTCGAGTCACGGGAGGGGACTAGGGCCTCGAGACGCGTTGAAGAAGGACTCTCGAGGTCTTTGTCGGGGGGCGGCGGGAAACCCTCGTGTCCCTCGCCTTCTGCCGGGGACCTTAGGGAACTTCCCAGGGTGCCTCTGAGAGGCGAGGGATCCTGTGGAGGTGGCGGGGCCCCTCGGGACTCCGCTGGGTCTGGCGCAACGGAAGAGGGCCTCACCTCGAGGGGAGGCAGGCACCTCAGGCTTCCTCTGCGTTTCGGACTCCGACCGCAGGGTCCCTGCAGAGTTGGGACAGGAGAGTCAGGCCTCGTCTTGTCTGAGGAAGGGAACCCCGCTGGCCTCTCGAGTTGCTCGGGGGGTCTCAGGCCCCTCGTCGAGCTGTGTGTGGAACCCGCGGGTCTTTGCGGACGATGCACGGGGGTGGCAGTGCCCCTTCGTGTTGTGCCTTCACCCACAGGGTTGCCTTCGAAGAGGGGTCCGGGCCTCGGGTCCTTCTCAAGAGCGGACCGGGGAATCGGGGGCGTTCGGCCTGTGGCCCCACCCACGTGGCTCGTCTCGAATTTCCTCGTGAGACCGGCCTCATCCTGAGGTGCGCCGGGAAGGCCGGGAACCCCTTCCAGACCACGCAGGGGAATCGCCTCTCCTGTCGCGATCAGGAGGGGAGAAGGGGCTCAGAGGAAGCGGTGCCGGGACCCTCGGTGTTCCCCTCGGGGGAACCCGGCGTGTCGGGGGACTTTTGGGGGTCGCAGGAAGGCTGTCAGGGACCGTCTCGCCCTTCAGGGCGGAACAGGGGACTTCCCTTGAGACGCCGTCGCGGGCAAGGGCCTCATCTTGCCAAGCGGTGGGAACCACGTGGTTTTTCTCGAGTTGCGGCGGCATTCTCGAGTTACGACGGGGATCTCAGCCTTCCCCTTGGGTTGGCCCTGGGAAGCCCAATCTTCCCCTCGGGTTGCGAGGGAAAGCTGGGGGTGGCGCTCGAGTCACTGCAGGGCCTAAGAGACCTCACCTAAGCGTGTGTCCGGGACGTAATTTTCCTCTCCAGGGAAGGCAGGGATCTCGGGGTTGCATTCCAGGCTCCCCCGGGGAGTCAGGCCTCGTCTCGAGGGGAAGCCAAGGACTCCGCTCTCCTCTCGAGTCGCGACGCGGGTCTCTTGGAGCCCCCTGAGCGGCCTCAAGGGAGTCCAGCCTCCTCTTCCGTTTGGAGAGAGGACCCGGGATTGCTCTCCAGGCCATGCAGGAAAAGAAGGCCCTCAGCTCGCGAGGACGGGGGCGTCTCAGGGGTTTCCTCGAGCTGCGGCGCCCGTGGGGGTTTTCTCCCGAGGCACGACGAGGATCTCAGGGAGCCTCTCGTGCGGCGCCAGGGAAGTCAGGTCTCCATGCGCGTGGCGAGGGGGAGCGCGTCCTGGCTCTCGAGTCACGGGAGGGGACTAGGGCCTCGAGACGCGTTGAAGAAGGACTCTCGAGGTCTTTGTCGGGGGGCGGCGGGAAACCCTCGTGTCCCTCGCCTTCTGCCGGGGACCTTAGGGAACTTCCCAGGGTGCCTCTGAGAGGCGAGGGATCCTGTGGAGGTGGCGGGGCCCCTCGGGACTCCGCTGGGTCTGGCGCAACGGAAGAGGGCCTCACCTCGAGGGGAGGCAGGCACCTCAGGCTTCCTCTGCGTTTCGGACTCCGACCGCAGGGTCCCTGCAGAGTTGGGACAGGAGAGTCAGGCCTCGTCTTGTCTGAGGAAGGGAACCCCGCTGGCCTCTCGAGTTGCTCGGGGGGTCTCAGGCCCCTCGTCGAGCTGTGTGTGGAACCCGCGGGTCTTTGCGGACGATGCACGGGGGTGGCAGTGCCCCTTCGTGTTGTGCCTTCACCCACAGGGTTGCCTTCGAAGAGGGGTCCGGGCCTCGGGTCCTTCTCAAGAGCGGACCGGGGAATCGGGGGCGTTCGGCCTGTGGCCCCACCCACGTGGCTCGTCTCGAATTTCCTCGTGAGACCGGCCTCATCCTGAGGTGCGCCGGGAAGGCCGGGAACCCCTTCCAGACCACGCAGGGGAATCGCCTCTCCTGTCGCGATCAGGAGGGGAGAAGGGGCTCAGAGGAAGCGGTGCCGGGACCCTCGGTGTTCCCCTCGGGGGAACCCGGCGTGTCGGGGGACTTTTGGGGGTCGCAGGAAGGCTGTCAGGGACCGTCTCGCCCTTCAGGGCGGAACAGGGGACTTCCCTTGAGACGCCGTCGCGGGCAAGGGCCTCATCTTGCCAAGCGGTGGGAACCACGTGGTTTTTCTCGAGTTGCGGCGGCATTCTCGAGTTACGACGGGGATCTCAGCCTTCCCCTTGGGTTGGCCCTGGGAAGCCCAATCTTCCCCTCGGGTTGCGAGGGAAAGCTGGGGGTGGCGCTCGAGTCACTGCAGGGCCTAAGAGACCTCACCTAAGCGTGTGTCCGGGACCTAATTTTCCTCTCCAGGGAAGGCAGGGATCTCGGGGTTGCATTCCAGGCTCCCCCGGGGAGTCAGGCCTCGTCTCGAGGGGAAGCCAAGGACTCCGCTCTCCTCTCGAGTCGCGACGCGGGTCTCTTGGAGCCCCCTGAGCGGCCTCAAGGGAGTCCAGCCTCCTCTTCCGTTTGGAGAGAGGACCCGGGATTGCTCTCCAGGCCATGCAGGAAAAGAAGGCCCTCAGCTCGCGAGGACGGGGGCGTCTCAGGGGTTTCCTCGAGCTGCGGCGCCCGTGGGGGTTTTCTCCCGAGGCACGACGAGGATCTCAGGGAGCCTCTCGTGCGGCGCCAGGGAAGTCAGGTCTCCATGCGCGTGGCGAGGGGGAGCGCGTCCTGGCTCTCGAGTCACGGGAGGGGACTAGGGCCTCGAGACACGTTGAAGAAGGACTCTCGAGGTCTTTGTCGGGGGGCGGCGGGAAACCCTCGTGTCCCTCGCCTTCTGCCAGGGACCTTAGGGAACTTCCCAGGGTGCCTCTGAGAGGCGAGGGATCCTGTGGAGGTGGCGGGGCCCCTCGGGACTCCGCTGGGTCTGGCGCAACGGAAGAGGGCCTCACCTCGAGGGGAGGCAGGCACCTCAGGCTTCCTCTGCGTTTCGGACTCCGACCTCAGGGTCCCTGCAGAGTTGGGACAGGAGAGTCAGGCCTCGTCTTGTCTGAGGAAGGGAACCCCGCTGGCCTCTCGAGTTGCTCGGGGGGTCTCAGGCCCCTCGTCGAGCTGTGTGTGGAACCCGCGGGTCTTTGCGGACGATGCACGGGGGTGGCAGTGCCCCTTCGTGTTGTGCCTTCACCCACAGGGTTGCCTTCGAAGAGGGGTCCGGGCCTCGGGTCCTTCTCAAGAGCGGACCGGGGAATCGGGGGCGTTCGGCCTGTGGCCCCACCCACGTGGCTCGTCTCGAATTTCCTCGTGAGACCGGCCTCATCCTGAGGTGCGCCGGGAAGGCCGGGAACCCCTTCCAGATCACGCAGGGGAATCGCCTCTCCTGTCGCGATCAGGAGGGGAGAAGGGGCTCAGAGGAAGCGGTGCCGGGACCCTCGGTGTTCCCCTCGGGGGAACCCGGCATGTCGGGGGACTTTTGGGGGTCGCAGGAAGGCTGTCAGGGACCGTCTCGCCCTTCAGGGCGGAACAGGGGACTTCCCTTGAGACGCCGTCGCGGGCAAGGGCCTCATCTTGCCAAGCGGTGGGAACCACGTGGTTTTTCTCGAGTTGCGGCGGCATTCTCGAGTTACGACGGGGATCTCAGCCTTCCCCTTGGGTTGGCCCTGGGAAGCACAATCTTCCCCTCGGGTTGCGAGGGAAAGCTGGGGGTGGCGCTCGAGTCACTGCAGGGCCTAAGAGACCTCACCTAAGCGTGTGTCCGGGACCTAATTTTCCTCTCCAGGGAAGGCAGGGATCTCGGGGTTGCATTCCAGGCTCCCCCGGGGAGTCAGGCCTCGTCTCGAGGGGAAGCCAAGGACTCCGCTCTCCTCTCGAGTCGCGACGCGGGTCTCTTGGAGCCCCCTGAGCGGCCTCAAGGGAGTCCAGCCTCCTCTTCCGTTTGAAGAGAGGACCCGGGATTGCTCTCCAGGCCATGCAGGAAAAGAAGGCCCTCAGCTCGCGAGGACGGGGGCGTCTCAGGGGTTTCCTCGAGCTGCGGCGCCCGTGGGGGTTTTCTCCCGAGGCACGACGAGGATCTCAGGGAGGCTCTCGTGCGGCGCCAGGGAAGTCAGGTCTCCATGCGCGTGGCGAGGGGGAGCGCGTCCTGGCTCTCGAGTCACGGGAGGGGACTAGGGCCTCGAGACGCGTTGAAGAAGGACTCTCGAGGTCTTTGTCGGGGGGCGGCGGGAAACCCTCGTGTCCCTCGCCTTCTGCCGGGGACCTTAGGGAACTTCCCAGGGTGCCTCTGAGAGGCGAGGGATCCTGTGGAGGTGGCGGGGCCCCTCGGGACTCCGCTGGGTCTGGCGCAACGGAAGAGGGCCTCACCTCGAGGGGAGGCAGGCACCTCAGGCTTCCTCTGCGTTTCGGACTCCGACCGCAGGGTCCCTGCAGAGTTGGGACAGGAGAGTCAGGCCTCGTCTTGTCTGAGGAAGGGGAACCCCGCTGGCCTCTCGAGTTGCTCAGGGGGTCTCAGGCCCCTCGTCGAGCTGTGTGTGGAACCCGCGGGTCTTTGCGGACGATGCACGGGGGTGGCAGTGCCCCTTCGTGTTGTGCCTTCACCCACAGGGTTGCCTTCGAAGAGGGGTCCGGGCCTCGGGTCCTTCTCAAGAGCGGACCGGGGAATCGGGGGCGTTCGGCCTGTGGCCCCACCCACGTGGCTCGTCTCGAATTTCCTCGTGAGACCGGCCTCATCCTGAGGTGCGCCGGGAAGGCCGGGAACCCCTTCCAGACCACGCAGGGGAATCGCCTCTCCTGTCGCGATCAGGAGGGGAGAAGGGGCTCAGAGGAAGCGGTGCCGGGACCCTCGGTGTTCCCCTCGGGGGAACCCGGCGTGTCGGGGACTTTTGGGGGTCGCAGGAAGGCTGTCAGGGACCGTCTCGCCCTTCAGGGCGGAACAGGGGACTTCCCTTGAGACGCCGTCGCGGGCAAGGGCCTCATCTTGCCAAGCGGTGGGAACCACGTGGTTTTTCTCGAGTTGCGGCGGCATTCTCGAGTTACGACGGGGATCTCAGCCTTCCCCTTGGGTTGGCCCTGGGAAGCCCAGTCTTCCCCTCGGGTTGCGAGGGAAAGCTGGGGGTGGCGCTCGAGTCACTGCAGGGCCTAAGAGACCTCACCTAAGCGTGTGTCCGGGACCTAATTTTCCTCTCCAGGGAAGGCAGGGATCTCGGGGTTGCATTCCAGGCTCCCCCGGGGAGTCAGGCCTCGTCTCGAGGGGAAGCCAAGGACTCCGCTCTCCTCTCGAGTCGCGACGCGGGTCTCTTGGAGCCCCCTGAGCGGCCTCAAGGGAGTCCAGCCTCCTCTTCCGTTTGGAGAGAGGACCCGGGATTGCTCTCCAGGCCATGCAGGAAAAGAAGGCCCTCAGCTCGCGAGGACGGGGGCGTCTCAGGGGTTTCCTCGAGCTGCGGCGCCCGTGGGGGTTTTCTCCCGAGGCACGACGAGGATCTCAGGGAGCCTCTCGTGCGGCGCCAGGGAAGTCAGGTCTCCATGCGCGTGGCGAGGGGGAGCGCGTCCTGGCTCTCGAGTCACGGGAGGGGACTAGGGCCTCGAGACGCGTTGAAGAAGGACTCTCGAGGTCTTTATCGGGGGGCGGCGGGAAACCCTCGTGTCCCTCGCCTTCTGCCGGGGACCTTAGGGAACTTCCCAGGGTGCCTCTGAGAGGCGAGGGATCCTGTGGAGGTGGCGGGGCCCCTCGGGACTCCGCTGGGTCTGGCGCAACGGAAGAGGGCCTCACCTCGAGGGGAGGCAGGCACCTCAGGCTTCCTCTGCGTTTCGGACTCCGACCGCAGGGTCCCTGCAGAGTTGGGACAGGAGAGTCAGGCCTCGTCTTGTCTGAGGAAGGGAACCCCGCTGGCCTCTCGAGTTGCTCAGGGGGTCTCAGGCCCCTCGTCGAGCTGTGTGTGGAACCCGCGGGTCTTTGCGAACGATGCACGGGGGTGGCAGTGCCCCTTCGTGTTGTGCCTTCACCCACAGGGTTGCCTTCGAAGAGGGGTCCGGGCCTCGGGTCCTTCTCAAGAGCGGACCGGGGAATCGGGGGCGTTCGGCCTGTGGCCCCACCCACGTGGCTCGTCTCGAATTTCCTCGTGAGACCGGCCTCATCCTGAGGTGCGCCGGGAAGGCCGGGAACCCCTTCCAGACCACGCAGGGGAATCGCCTCTCCTGTCGCGATCAGGAGGGGAGAAGGGGCTCAGAGGAAGCGGTGCCGGGACCCTCGGTGTTCCCCTCGGGGGAACCCGGCATGTCGGGGGACTTTTGGGGGTCGCAGGAAGGCTGTCAGGGACCGTCTCGCCCTTCAGGGCGGAACAGGGGACTTCCCTTGAGACGCCGTCGCGGGCAAGGGCCTCATCTTGCCAAGCGGTGGGAACCATGTGGTTTTTCTCGAGTTGCGGCGGCATTCTCGAGTTACGACGGGGATCTCAGCCTTCCCCTTGGGTTGGCCCTGGGAAGCCCAATCTTCCCCTCGGGTTGCGAGGGAAAGCTGGGGGTGGCGCTCGAGTCACTGCAGGGCCTAAGAGACCTCACCTAAGCGTGTGTCCGGGACCTAATTTTCCTCTCCAGGGAAGGCAGGGATCTCGGGGTTGCATTCCAGGCTCCCCCGGGGAGTCAGGCCTCGTCTCGAGGGGAAGCCAAGGACTCCGCTCTCCTCTCGAGTCGCGACGCGGGTCTCTTGGAGCCCCCTGAGCGGCCTCAAGGGAGTCCAGCCTCCTCTTCCGTTTGGAGAGAGGACCCGGGATTGCTCTCCAGGCCATGCAGGAAAAGAAGGCCCTCAGCTCGCGAGGACGGGGGCGTCTCAGGGGTTTCCTCGAGCTGCGGCGCCCGTGGGGGTTTTCTCCCGAGGCACGACGAGGATCTCAGGGAGCCTCTCGTGCGGCACCAGGGAAGTCAGGTCTCCATGCGCGTGGCGAGGGGGAGCGCGTCCTGGCTCTCGAGTCACGGGAGGGGACTAGGGCCTCGAGACGCGTTGAAGAAGGACTCTCGAGGTCTTTGTCGGGGGGCGGCGGGAAACCCTCGTGTCCCTCGCCTTCTGCCGGGGACCTTAGGGAACTTCCCAGGGTGCCTCTGAGAGGCGAGGGATCCTGTGGAGGTGGCGGGGCCCCTCGGGACTCCGCTGGGTCTGGCGCAACGGAAGAGGGCCTCACCTCGAGGGGAGGCAGGCACCTCAGGCTTCCTCTGCGTTTCGGACTCCGACCGCAGGGTCCCTGCAGAGTTGGGACAGGAGAGTCAGGCCTCGTCTTGTCTGAGGAAGGGAACCCCGCTGGCCTCTCGAGTTGCTCGGGGGGTCTCAGGCCCCTCGTCGAGCTGTGTGTGGAACCCGCGGGTCTTTGCGGACGATGCACGGGGGTGGCAGTGCCCCTTCGTGTTGTGCCTTCACCCACAGGGTTGCCTTCGAAGAGGGGTCCGGGCCTCGGGTCCTTCTCAAGAGCGGACCGGGGAATCGGGGGCGTTCTGCCTGTGGCCCCACCCACGTGGCTCGTCTCGAATTTCCTCGTGAGACCGGCCTCATCCTGAGGTGCGCCGGGAAGGCCGGGAACCCCTTCCAGACCACGCAGGGGAATCGCCTCTCCTGTCGCGATCAGGAGGGGAGAAGGGGCTCAGAGGAAGCGGTGCCGGGACCCTCGGTGTTCCCCTCGGGGGAACCCGGCGTGTCGGGGGACTTTTGGGGGTCGCAGGAAGGCTGTCAGGGACCGTCTCGCCCTTCAGGGCGGAACAGGGGACTTCCCTTGAGACGCCGTCGCGGGCAAGGGCCTCATCTTGCCAAGCGGTGGGAACCACGTGGTTTTTCTCGAGTTGCGGCGGCATTCTCGAGTTACGACGGGGATCTCAGCCTTCCCCTTGGGTTGGCCCTGGGAAGCCCAATCTTCCCCTCGGGTTGCGAGGGAAAGCTGGGGGTGGCGCTCGAGTCACTGCAGGGCCTAAGAGACCTCACCTAAGCGTGTGTCCGGGACCTAATTTTCCTCTCCAGGGAAGGCAGGGATCTCGGGGTTGCATTCCAGGCTCCCCCGGGGAGTCAGGCCTCGTCTCGAGGGGAAGCCAAGGACTCCGCTCTCCTCTCGAGTCGCGACGCGGGTCTCTTGGAGCCCCCTGAGCGGCCTCAAGGGAGTCCAGCCTCCTCTTCCGTTTGGAGAGAGGACCCGGGATTGCTCTCCAGGCCATGCAGGAAAAGAAGGCCCTCAGCTCGCGAGGACGGGGGCGTCTCAGGGGTTTCCTCGAGCTGCGGCGCCCGTGGGGGTTTTCTCCCGAGGCACGACGAGGATCTCAGGGAGCCTCTCGTGCGGCACCAGGGAAGTCAGGTCTCCATGCGCGTGGCGAGGGGGAGCGCGTCCTGGCTCTCGAGTCACGGGAGGGGACTAGGGCCTCGAGACGCGTTGAAGAAGGACTCTCGAGGTCTTTGTCGGGGGGCGGCGGGAAACCCTCGTGTCCCTCGCCTTCTGCCGGGGACCTTAGGGAACTTCCCAGGGTGCCTCTGAGAGGCGAGGGATCCTGTGGAGGTGGCGGGGCCCCTCGGGACTCCGCTGGGTCTGGCGCAACGGAAGAGGGCCTCACCTCGAGGGGAGGCAGGCACCTCAGGCTTCCTCTGCGTTTCGGACTCCGACCGCAGGGTCCCTGCAGAGTTGGGACAGGAGAGTCAGGCCTCGTCTTGTCTGAGGAAGGGAACCCCGCTGGCCTCTCGAGTTGCTCGGGGGGTCTCAGGCCCCTCGTCGAGCTGTGTGTGGAACCCGCGGGTCTTTGCGGACGATGCACGGGGGTGGCAGTGCCCCTTCGTGTTGTGCCTTCACCCACAGGGTTGCCTTCGAAGAGGGGTCCGGGCCTCGGGTCCTTCTCAAGAGCGGACCGGGGAATCGGGGGCGTTCTGCCTGTGGCCCCACCCACGTGGCTCGTCTCGAATTTCCTCGTGAGACCGGCCTCATCCTGAGGTGCGCCGGGAAGGCCGGGAACCCCTTCCAGACCACGCAGGGGAATCGCCTCTCCTGTCGCGATCAGGAGGGGAGAAGGGGCTCAGAGGAAGCGGTGCCGGGACCCTCGGTGTTCCCCTCGGGGGAACCCGGCGTGTCGGGGGACTTTTGGGGGTCGCAGGAAGGCTGTCAGGGACCGTCTCGCCCTTCAGGGCGGAACAGGGGACTTCCCTTGAGACGCCGTCGCGGGCAAGGGCCTCATCTTGCCAAGCGGTGGGAACCACGTGGTTTTTCTCGAGTTGCGGCGGCATTCTCGAGTTACGACGGGGATCTCAGCCTTCCCCTTGGGTTGGCCCTGGGAAGCCCAATCTTCCCCTCGGGTTGCGAGGGAAAGCTGGGGGTGGCGCTCGAGTCACTGCAGGGCCTAAGAGACCTCACCTAAGCGTGTGTCCGGGACCTAATTTTCCTCTCCAGGGAAGGCAGGGATCTCGGGGTTGCATTCCAGGCTCCCCCGGGGAGTCAGGCCTCGTCTCGAGGGGAAGCCAAGGACTCCGCTCTCCTCTCGAGTCGCGACGCGGGTCTCTTGGAGCCCCCTGAGCGGCCTCAAGGGAGTCCAGCCTCCTCTTCCGTTTGGAGAGAGGACCCGGGATTGCTCTCCAGGCCATGCAGGAAAAGAAGGCCCTCAGCTCGCGAGGACGGGGGCGTCTCAGGGGTTTCCTCGAGCTGCGGCGCCCGTGGGGGTTTTCTCCCGAGGCACGACGAGGATCTCAGGGAGCCTCTCGTGCGGCGCCAGGGAAGTCAGGTCTCCATGCGCGTGGCAAGGGGGAGCGCGTCCTGGCTCTCGAGTCACGGGAGGGGACTAGGGCCTCGAGACGCATTGAAGAAGGACTCTCGAGGTCTTTGTCGGGGGGCGGCGGGAAACCCTCGTGTCCCTCGCCTTCTGCCGGGGACCTTAGGGAACTTCCCAGGGTGCCTCTGAGAGGCGAGGGATCCTGTGGAGGTGGCGGGGCCCCTCGGGACTCCGCTGGGTCTGGCGCAACGGAAGAGGGCCTCACCTCGAGGGGAGGCAGGCACCTCAGGCTTCCTCTGCGTTTCGGACTCCGACCGCAGGGTCCCTGCAGAGTTGGGACAGGAGAGTCAGGCCTCGTCTTGTCTGAGGAAGGGAACCCCGCTGGCCTCTCGAGTTGCTCGGGGGGTCTCAGGCCCCTCGTCGAGCTGTGTGTGGAACCCGCGGGTCTTTGCGGACGATGCACGGGGGTGGCAGTGCCCCTTCGTGTTGTGCCTTCACCCACAGGGTTGCCTTCGAAGAGGGGTCCGGGCCTCGGGTCCTTCTCAAGAGCGGACCGGGGAATCGGGGGCGTTCGGCCTGTGGCCCCACCCACGTGGCTCGTCTCGAATTTCCTCGTGAGACCGGCCTCATCCTGAGGTGCGCCGGGAAGGCCGGGAACCCCTTCCAGACCACGCAGGGGAATCGCCTCTCCTGTCGCGATCAGGAGGGGAGAAGGGGCTCAGAGGAAGCGGTGCCGGGACCCTCGGTGTTCCCCTCGGGGGAACCCGGCGTGTCGGGGGACTTTTGGGGGTCGCAGGAAGGCTGTCAGGGACCGTCTCGCCCTTCAGGGTGGAACAGGGGACTTCCCTTGAGACGCCGTCGCGGGCAAGGGCCTCATCTTGCCAAGCGGTGGGAACCACGTGGTTTTTCTCGAGTTGCGGCGGCATTCTCGAGTTACGACGGGGATCTCAGCCTTCCCCTTGGGTTGGCCCTGGGAAGCCCAATCTTCCCCTCGGGTTGCGAGGGAAAGCTGGGGGTGGCGCTCGAGTCACTGCAGGGCCGAAGAGACCTCACCTAAGCGTGTGTCCGGGACCTAATTTTCCTCTCCAGGGAAGGCAGGGATCTCGGGGTTGCATTCCAGGCTCCCCCGGGGAGTCAGGCCTCGTCTCGAGGGGAAGCCAAGGACTCCGCTCTCCTCTCGAGTCGCGACGCGGGTCTCTTGGAGCCCCCTGAGCGGCCTCAAGGGAGTCCAGCCTCCTCTTCCGTTTGGAGAGAGGACCCGGGATTGCTCTCCAGGCCATGCAGGAAAAGAAGGCCCTCAGCTCGCGAGGACGGGGGCGTCTCAGGGGTTTCCTCGAGCTGCGGCGCCCGTGGGGGTTTTCTCCCGAGGCACGACGAGGATCTCAGGGAGCCTCTCGTGCGGCGCCAGGGAAGTCAGGTCTCCATGCGCGTGGCGAGGGGGAGCGCGTCCTGGCTCTCGAGTCACGGGAGGGGACTAGGGCCTCGAGACGCGTTGAAGAAGGACTCTCGAGGTCTTTGTCGGGGGGCGGCGGGAAACCCTCGTGTCCCTCGCCTTCTGCCGGGGACCTTAGGGAACTTCCCAGGGTGCCTCTGAGAGGCGAGGGATCCTGTGGAGGTGGCGGGGCCCCTCGGGACTCCGCTGGGTCTGGCGCAACGGAAGAGGGCCTCACCTCGAGGGGAGGCAGGCACCTCAGGCTTCCTCTGCGTTTCGGACTCCGACCGCAGGGTCCCTGCAGAGTTGGGACAGGAGAGTCAGGCCTCGTCTTGTCTGAGGAAGGGAACCCCGCTGGCCTCTCGAGTTGCTCAGGGGGTCTCAGGCCCCTCGTCGAGCTGTGTGTGGAACCCGCGGGTCTTTGCGGACGATGCACGGGGGTGGCAGTGCCCCTTCGTGTTGTGCCTTCACCCACAGGGTTGCCTTCGAAGAGGGGTCCGGGCCTCGGGTCCTTCTCAAGAGCGGACCGGGGAATCGGGGGCGTTCGGCCTGTGGCCCCACCCACGTGGCTCGTCTCGAATTTCCTCGTGAGACCGGCCTCATCCTGAGGTGCGCCAGGAAGGCCGGGAACCCCTTCCAGACCACGCAGGGGAATCGCCTCCCCTGTCGCGATCAGGAGGGGAGAAGGGGCTCAGAGGAAGCGGTGCCGGGACCCTCGGTGTTCCACTCGGGGGAACCCGGCGTGTCGGGGGACTTTTGGGGGTCGCAGGAAGGCTGTCAGGGACCGTCTCGCCCTTCAGGGTGGAACAGGGGACTTCCCTTGAGACGCCGTCGCGGGCAAGGGCCTCATCTTGCCAAGCGGTGGGAACCACGTGGTTTTTCTCGAGTTGCGGCGGCATTCTCGAGTTACGACGGGGATCTCAGCCTTCCCCTTGGGTTGGCACTGGGAAGCCCAATCTTCCCCTCGGGTTGCGAGGGAAAGCTGGGGGTGGCGCTCGAGTCACTGCAGGGCCTAAGAGACCTCACCTAAGCGTGTGTCCGGGACCTAATTTTCCTCTCCAGGGAAGGCAGGGATCTCGGGGTTGCATTCCAGGCTCCCCCGGGGAGTCAGGCCTCGTCTCGAGGGGAAGCCAAGGACTCCGCTCTCCTCTCGAGTCGCGACGCGGGTCTCTTGGAGCCCCCTGAGCGGCCTCAAGGGAGTCCAGCCTCCTCTTCCGTTTGGAGAGAGGACCCGGGATTGCTCTCCAGGCCATGCAGGAAAAGAAGGCCCTCAGCTCGCGAGGACGGGGGCGTCTCAGGGGTTTCCTCGAGCTGCGGCGCCCGTGGGGGTTTTCTCCCGAGGCACGACGAGGATCTCAGGGAGCCTCTCGTGCGGCACCAGGGAAGTCAGGTCTCCATGCGCGTGGCGAGGGGGAGCGCGTCCTGGCTCTCGAGTCACGGGAGGGGACTAGGGCCTCGAGACGCGTTGAAGAAGGACTCTCGAGGTCTTTGTCGGGGGGCGGCGGGAAACCCTCGTGTCCCTCGCCTTCTGCCGGGGACCTTAGGGAACTTCCCAGGGTGCCTCTGAGAGGCGAGGGATCCTGTGGAGGTGGCGGGGCCCCTCGGGACTCCGCTGGGTCTGGCGCAACGGAAGAGGGCCTCACCTCGAGGGGAGGCAGGCACCTCAGGCTTCCTCTGCGTTTCGGACTCCGACCGCAGGGTCCCTGCAGAGTTGGGACAGGAGAGTCAGGCCTCGTCTTGTCTGAGGAAGGGAACCCCGCTGGCCTCTCGAGTTGCTCAGGGGGTCTCAGGACCCTCGTCGAGCTGTGTGTGGAACCCGCGGGTCTTTGCGGACGATGCACGGGGGTGGCAGTGCCCCTTCGTGTTGTGCCTTCACCCACAGGGTTGCCTTCGAAGAGGGGTCCGGGCCTCGGGTCCTTCTCAAGAGCGGACCGGGGAATCGGGGGCGTTCGGCCTGTGGCCCCACCCACGTGGCTCGTCTCGAATTTCCTCGTGAGACCGGCCTCATCCTGAGGTGCGCCAGGAAGGCCGGGAACCCCTTCCAGACCACGCAGGGGAATCGCCTCTCCTGTCGCGATCAGGAGGGGAGAAGGGGCTCAGAGGAAGCGGTGCCGGGACCCTCGGTGTTCCCCTCGGGGGAACCCGGCGTGTCGGGGGACTTTTGGGGGTCGCAGGAAGGCTGTCAGGGACCGTCTCGCCCTTCAGGGCGGAACAGGGGACTTCCCTTGAGACGCCGTCGCGGGCAAGGGCCTCATCTTGCCAAGCGGTGGGAACCACGTGGTTTTTCTCGAGTTGCGGCGGCATTCTCGAGTTACGACGGGGATCTCAGCCTTCCCCTTGGGTTGGCCCTGGGAAGCCCAATCTTCCCCTCGGGTTGCGAGGGAAAGCTGGGGGTGGCGCTCGAGTCACTGCAGGGCCGAAGAGACCTCACCTAAGCGTGTGTCCGGGACCTAATTTTCCTCTCCAGGGAAGGCAGGGATCTCGGGGTTGCATTCCAGGCTCCCCCGGGGAGTCAGGCCTCGTCTCGAGGGGAAGCCAAGGACTCCGCTCTCCTCTCGAGTCGCGACGCGGGTCTCTTGGAGCCCCCTGAGCGGCCTCAAGGGAGTCCAGCCTCCTCTTCCGTTTGGAGAGAGGACCCGGGATTGCTCTCCAGGCCATGCAGGAAAAGAAGGCCCTCAGCTCGCGAGGACGGGGGCGTCTCAGGGGTTTCCTCGAGCTGCGGCGCCCGTGGGGGTTTTCTCCCGAGGCACGACGAGGATCTCAGGGAGCCTCTCGTGCGGCGCCAGGGAAGTCAGGTCTCCATGCGCGTGGCGAGGGGGAGCGCGTCCTGGCTCTCGAGTCACGGGAGGGGACTAGGGCCTCGAGACGCGTTGAAGAAGGACTCTCGAGGTCTTTGTCGGGGGGCGGCGGGAAACCCTCGTGTCCCTCGCCTTCTGCCGGGGACCTTAGGGAACTTCCCAGGGTGCCTCTGAGAGGCGAGGGATCCTGTGGAGGTGGCGGGGCCCCTCGGGACTCCGCTGGGTCTGGCGCAACGGAAGAGGGCCTCACCTCGAGGGGAGGCAGGCACCTCAGGCTTCCTCTGCGTTTCGGACTCCGACCGCAGGGTCCCTGCAGAGTTGGGACAGGAGAGTCAGGCCTCGTCTTGTCTGAGGAAGGGAACCCCGCTGGCCTCTCGAGTTGCTCAGGGGGTCTCAGGCCCCTCGTCGAGCTGTGTGTGGAACCCGCGGGTCTTTGCGGACGATGCACGGGGGTGGCAGTGCCCCTTCGTGTTGTGCCTTCACCCACAGGGTTGCCTTCGAAGAGGGGTCCGGGCCTCGGGTCCTTCTCAAGAGCGGACCGGGGAATCGGGGGCGTTCGGCCTGTGGCCCCACCCACGTGGCTCGTCTCGAATTTCCTCGTGAGACCGGCCTCATCCTGAGGTGCGCCGGGAAGGCCGGGAACCCCTTCCAGACCACGCAGGGGAATCGCCTCTCCTGTCGCGATCAGGAGGGGAGAAGGGGCTCAGAGGAAGCGGTGCCGGGACCCTCGGTGTTCCCCTCGGGGGAACCCGGCGTGTCGGGGGACTTTTGGGGGTCGCAGGAAGGCTGTCAGGGACCGTCTCGCCCTTCAGGGCGGAACAGGGGACTTCCCTTGAGACGCCGTCGCGGGCAAGGGCCTCATCTTGCCAAGCGGTGGGAACCACGTGGTTTTTCTCGAGTTGCGGCGGCATTCTCGAGTTACGACGGGGATCTCAGCCTTCCCCTTGGGTTGGCCCTGGGAAGCCCAATCTTCCCCTCGGGTTGCGAGGGAAAGCTGGGGGTGGCGCTCGAGTCACTGCAGGGCCGAAGAGACCTCACCTAAGCGTGTGTCCGGGACCTAATTTTCCTCTCCAGGGAAGGCAGGGATCTCGGGGTTGCATTCCAGGCTCCCCCGGGGAGTCAGGCCTCGTCTCGAGGGGAAGCCAAGGACTCCGCTCTCCTCTCGAGTCGCGACGCGGGTCTCTTGGAGCCCCCTGAGCGGCCTCAAGGGAGTCCAGCCTCCTCTTCCGTTTGGAGAGAGGACCCGGGATTGCTCTCCAGGCCATGCAGGAAAAGAAGGCCCTCAGCTCGCGAGGACGGGGGCGTCTCAGGGGTTTCCTCGAGCTGCGGCGCCCGTGGGGGTTTTCTCCCGAGGCACGACGAGGATCTCAGGGAGCCTCTCGTGCGGCGCCAGGGAAGTCAGGTCTCCATGCGCGTGGCGAGGGGGAGCGCGTCCTGGCTCTCGAGTCACGGGAGGGGACTAGGGCCTCGAGACGCGTTGAAGAAGGACTCTCGAGGTCTTTGTCGGGGGGCGGCGGGAAACCCTCGTGTCCCTCGCCTTCTGCCGGGGACCTTAGGGAACTTCCCAGGGTGCCTCTGAGAGGCGAGGGATCCTGTGGAGGTGGCGGGGCCCCTCGGGACTCCGCTGGGTCTGGCGCAACGGAAGAGGGCCTCACCTCGAGGGGAGGCAGGCACCTCAGGCTTCCTCTGCGTTTCGGACTCCGACCGCAGGGTCCCTGCAGAGTTGGGACAGGAGAGTCAGGCCTCGTCTTGTCTGAGGAAGGGAACCCCGCTGGCCTCTCGAGTTGCTCAGGGGGTCTCAGGCCCCTCGTCGAGCTGTGTGTGGAACCCGCGGGTCTTTGCGGACGATGCACGGGGGTGGCAGTGCCCCTTCGTGTTGTGCCTTCACCCACAGGGTTGCCTTCGAAGAGGGGTCCGGGCCTCGGGTCCTTCTCAAGAGCGGACCGGGGAATCGGGGGCGTTCGGCCTGTGGCCCCACCCACGTGGCTCGTCTCGAATTTCCTCGTGAGACCGGCCTCATCCTGAGGTGCGCCGGGAAGGCCGGGAACCCCTTCCAGACCACGCAGGGGAATCGCCTCTCCTGTCGCGATCAGGAGGGGAGAAGGGGCTCAGAGGAAGCGGTGCCGGGACCCTCGGTGTTCCCCTCGGGGGAACCCGGCGTGTCGGGGGACTTTTGGGGGTCGCAGGAAGGCTGTCAGGGACCGTCTCGCCCTTCAGGGCGGAACAGGGGACTTCCCTTGAGACGCCGTCGCGGGCAAGGGCCTCATCTTGCCAAGCGGTGGGAACCACGTGGTTTTTCTCGAGTTGCGGCGGCATTCTCGAGTTACGACGGGGATCTCAGCCTTCCCCTTGGGTTGGCCCTGGGAAGCCCAATCTTCCCCTCGGGTTGCGAGGGAAAGCTGGGGGTGGCGCTCGAGTCACTGCAGGGCCTAAGAGACCTCACCTAAGCGTGTGTCCGGGACCTAATTTTCCTCTCCAGGGAAGGCAGGGATCTCGGGGTTGCATTCCAGGCTCCCCCGGGGAGTCAGGCCTCGTCTCGAGGGGAAGCCAAGGACTCCGCTCTCCTCTCGAGTCGCGACGCGGGTCTCTTGGAGCCCCCTGAGCGGCCTCAAGGGAGTCCAGCCTCCTCTTCCGTTTGGAGAGAGGACCCGGGATTGCTCTCCAGGCCATGCAGGAAAAGAAGGCCCTCAGCTCGCGAGGACGGGGGCGTCTCAGGGGTTTCCTCGAGCTGCGGCGCCCGTGGGGGTTTTCTCCCGAGGCACGACGAGGATCTCAGGGAGCCTCTCGTGCGGCGCCAGGGAAGTCAGGTCTCCATGCGCGTGGCGAGGGGGAGCGCGTCCTGGCTCTCGAGTCACGGGAGGGGACTAGGGCCTCGAGACGCGTTGAAGAAGGACTCTCGAGGTCTTTGTCGGGGGGCGGCGGGAAACCCTCGTGTCCCTCGCCTTCTGCCGGGGACCTTAGGGAACTTCCCAGGGTGCCTCTGAGAGGCGAGGGATCCTGTGGAGGTGGCGGGGCCCCTCGGGACTCCGCTGGGTCTGGCGCAACGGAAGAGGGCCTCACCTCGAGGGGAGGCAGGCACCTCAGGCTTCCTCTGCGTTTCGGACTCCGACCGCAGGGTCCCTGCAGAGTTGGGACAGGAGAGTCAGGCCTCGTCTTGTCTGAGGAAGGGAACCCCGCTGGCCTCTCGAGTTGCTCAGGGGGTCTCAGGCCCCTCGTCGAGCTGTGTGTGGAACCCGCGGGTCTTTGCGGACGATGCACGGGGGTGGCAGTGCCCCTTCGTGTTGTGCCTTCACCCACAGGGTTGCCTTCGAAGAGGGGTCCGGGCCTCGGGTCCTTCTCAAGAGCGGACCGGGGAATCGGGGGCGTTCGGCCTGTGGCCCCACCCACGTGGCTCGTCTCGAATTTCCTCGTGAGACCGGCCTCATCCTGAGGTGCGCCGGGAAGGCCGGGAACCCCTTCCAGACCACGCAGGGGAATCGCCTCTCCTGTCGCGATCAGGAGGGGAGAAGGGGCTCAGAGGAAGCGGTGCCGGGACCCTCGGTGTTCCCCTCGGGGGAACCCGGCGTGTCGGGGGACTTTTGGGGGTCGCAGGAAGGCTGTCAGGGACCGTCTCGCCCTTCAGGGCGGAACAGGGGACTTCCCTTGAGACGCCGTCGCGGGCAAGGGCCTCATCTTGCCAAGCGGTGGGAACCACGTGGTTTTTCTCGAGTTGCGGCGGCATTCTCGAGTTACGACGGGGATCTCAGCCTTCCCCTTGGGTTGGCCCTGGGAAGCCCAATCTTCCCCTCGGGTTGCGAGGGAAAGCTGGGGGTGGCGCTCGAGTCACTGCAGGGCCGAAGAGACCTCACCTAAGCGTGTGTCCGGGACCTAATTTTCCTCTCCAGGGAAGGCAGGGATCTCGGGGTTGCATTCCAGGCTCCCCCGGGGAGTCAGGCCTCGTCTCGAGGGGAAGCCAAGGACTCCGCTCTCCTCTCGAGTCGCGACGCGGGTCTCTTGGAGCCCCCTGAGCGGCCTCAAGGGAGTCCAGCCTCCTCTTCCGTTTGGAGAGAGGACCCGGGATTGCTCTCCAGGCCATGCAGGAAAAGAAGGCCCTCAGCTCGCGAGGACGGGGGCGTCTCAGGGGTTTCCTCGAGCTGCGGCGCCCGTGGGGGTTTTCTCCCGAGGCACGACGAGGATCTCAGGGAGCCTCTCGTGCGGCGCCAGGGAAGTCAGGTCTCCATGTGCGTGGCGAGGGGGAGCGCGTCCTGGCTCTCGAGTCACGGGAGGGGACTAGGGCCTCGAGACGCGTTGAAGAAGGACTCTCGAGGTCTTTGTCGGGGGGCGGCGGGAAACCCTCGTGTCCCTCGCCTTCTGCCGGGGACCTTAGGGAACTTCCCAGGGTGCCTCTGAGAGGCGAGGGATCCTGTGGAGGTGGCGGGGCCCCTCGGGACTCCGCTGGGTCTGGCGCAACGGAAGAGGGCCTCACCTCGAGGGGAGGCAGGCACCTCAGGCTTCCTCTGCGTTTCGGACTCCGACCGCAGGGTCCCTGCAGAGTTGGGACAGGAGAGTCAGGCCTCGTCTTGTCTGAGGAAGGGAACCCCGCTGGCCTCTCGAGTTGCTCAGGGGGTCTCAGGCCCCTCGTCGAGCTGTGTGTGGAACCCGCGGGTCTTTGCGGACGATGCACGGGGGTGGCAGTGCCCCTTCGTGTTGTGCCTTCACCCACAGGGTTGCCTTCGAAGAGGGGTCCGGGCCTCGGGTCCTTCTCAAGAGCGGACCGGGGAATCGGGGGCGTTCGGCCTGTGGCCCCACCCACGTGGCTCGTCTCGAATTTCCTCGTGAGACCGGCCTCATCCTGAGGTGCGCCGGGAAGGCCGGGAACCCCTTCCAGACCACGCAGGGGAATCGCCTCTCCTGTCGCGATCAGGAGGGGAGAAGGGGCTCAGAGGAAGCGGTGCCGGGACCCTCGGTGTTCCCCTCGGGGGAACCCGGCGTGTCGGGGGACTTTTGGGGGTCGCAGGAAGGCTGTCAGGGACCGTCTCGCCCTTCAGGGCGGAACAGGGGACTTCCCTTGAGACGCCGTCGCGGGCAAGGGCCTCATCTTGCCAAGCGGTGGGAACCACGTGGTTTTTCTCGAGTTGCGGCGGCATTCTCGAGTTACGACGGGGATCTCAGCCTTCCCCTTGGGTTGGCCCTGGGAAGCCCAATCTTCCCCTCGGGTTGCGAGGGAAAGCTGGGGGTGGCGCTCGAGTCACTGCAGGGCCTAAGAGACCTCACCTAAGCGTGTGTCCGGGACCTAATTTTCCTCTCCAGGGAAGGCAGGGATCTCGGGGTTGCATTCCAGGCTCCCCCGGGGAGTCAGGCCTCGTCTCGAGGGGAAGCCAAGGACTCCGCTCTCCTCTCGAGTCGCGACGCGGGTCTCTTGGAGCCCCCTGAGCGGCCTCAAGGGAGTCCAGCCTCCTCTTCCGTTTGGAGAGAGGACCCGGGATTGCTCTCCAGGCCATGCAGGAAAAGAAGGCCCTCAGCTCGCGAGGACGGGGGCGTCTCAGGGGTTTCCTCGAGCTGCGGCGCCCGTGGGGGTTTTCTCCCGAGGCACGACGAGGATCTCAGGGAGCCTCTCGTGCGGCGCCAGGGAAGTCAGGTCTCCATGCGCGTGGCGAGGGGGAGCGCGTCCTGGCTCTCGAGTCACGGGAGGGGACTAGGGCCTCGAGACGCGTTGAAGAAGGACTCTCGAGGTCTTTGTCGGGGGGCGGCGGGAAACCCTCGTGTCCCTCGCCTTCTGCCGGGGACCTTAGGGAACTTCCCAGGGTGCCTCTGAGAGGCGAGGGATCCTGTGGAGGTGGCGGGGCCCCTCGGGACTCCGCTGGGTCTGGCGCAACGGAAGAGGGCCTCACCTCGAGGGGAGGCAGGCACCTCAGGCTTCCTCTGCGTTTCGGACTCCGACCGCAGGGTCCCTGCAGAGTTGGGACAGGAGAGTCAGGCCTCGTCTTGTCTGAGGAAGGGAACCCCGCTGGCCTCTCGAGTTGCTCAGGGGGTCTCAGGCCCCTCGTCGAGCTGTGTGTGGAACCCGCGGGTCTTTGCGGACGATGCCCGGGGGTGGCAGTGCCCCTTCGTGTTGTGCCTTCACCCACAGGGTTGCCTTCGAAGAGGGGTCCGGGCCTCGGGTCCTTCTCAAGAGCGGACCGGGGAATCGGGGGCGTTCGGCCTGTGGCCCCACCCACGTGGCTCGTCTCGAATTTCCTCGTGAGACCGGCCTCATCCTGAGGTGCGCCGGGAAGGCCGGGAACCCCTTCCAGACCACGCAGGGGAATCGCCTCTCCTGTCGCGATCAGGAGGGGAGAAGGGGCTCAGAGGAAGCGGTGCCGGGACCCTCGGTGTTCCCCTCGGGGGAACCCGGCGTGTCGGGGGACTTTTGGGGGTCGCAGGAAGGCTGTCAGGGACCGTCTCGCCCTTCAGGGCGGAACAGGGGACTTCCCTTGAGACGCCGTCGCGGGCAAGGGCCTCATCTTGCCAAGCGGTGGGAACCACGTGGTTTTTCTCGAGTTGCGGCGGCATTCTCGAGTTACGACGGGGATCTCAGCCTTCCCCTTGGGTTGGCCCTGGGAAGCCCAATCTTCCCCTCGGGTTGCGAGGGAAAGCTGGGGGTGGCGCTCGAGTCACTGCAGGGCCTAAGAGACCTCACCTAAGCGTGTGTCCGGGACCTAATTTTCCTCTCCAGGGAAGGCAGGGATCTCGGGGTTGCATTCCAGGCTCCCCCGGGGAGTCAGGCCTCGTCTCGAGGGGAAGCCAAGGACTCCGCTCTCCTCTCGAGTCGCGACGCGGGTCTCTTGGAGCCCCCTGAGCGGCCTCAAGGGAGTCCAGCCTCCTCTTCCGTTTGGAGAGAGGACCCGGGATTGCTCTCCAGGCCATGCAGGAAAAGAAGGCCCTCAGCTCGCGAGGACGGGGGCGTCTCAGGGGTTTCCTCGAGCTGCGGCGCCCGTGGGGGTTTTCTCCCGAGGCACGACGAGGATCTCAGGGAGCCTCTCGTGCGGCGCCAGGGAAGTCAGGTCTCCATGCGCGTGGCGAGGGGGAGCGCGTCCTGGCTCTCGAGTCACGGGAGGGGACTAGGGCCTCGAGACGCGTTGAAGAAGGACTCTCGAGGTCTTTGTCGGGGGGCGGCGGGAAACCCTCGTGTCCCTCGCCTTCTGCCGGGGACCTTAGGGAACTTCCCAGGGTGCCTCTGAGAGGCGAGGGATCCTGTGGAGGTGGCGGGGCCCCTCGGGACTCCGCTGGGTCTGGCGCAACGGAAGAGGGCCTCACCTCGAGGGGAGGCAGGCACCTCAGGCTTCCTCTGCGTTTCGGACTCCGACCGCAGGGTCCCTGCAGAGTTGGGACAGGAGAGTCAGGCCTCGTCTTGTCGGAGGAAGGGAACCCCGCTGGCCTCTCGAGTTCCTCGGGGGGTCTCAGGCCCCTCGTCGAGCTGTGTGTGGAACCCGCGGGTCTTTGCGGACGATGCACGGGGGTGGCAGTGCCCCTTCGTGTTGTGCCTTCACCCACAGGGTTGCCTTCGAAGAGGGGTCCGGGCCTCGGGTCCTTCTCAAGAGCGGACCGGGGAATCGGGGGCGTTCGGCCTGTGGCCCCACCCACGTGGCTCGTCTCGAATTTCCTCGTGAGACCGGCCTCATCCTGAGGTGCGCCGGGAAGGCCGGGAACCCCTTCCAGACCACGCAGGGGAATCGCCTCTCCTGTCGCGATCAGGAGGGGAGAAGGGGCTCAGAGGAAGCGGTGCCGGGACCCTCGGTGTTCCCCTCGGGGGAACCCGGCGTGTCGGGGGACTTTTGGGGGTCGCAGGAAGGCTGTCAGGGACCGTCTCGCCCTTCAGGGCGGAACAGGGGACTTCCCTTGAGACGCCGTCGCGGGCAAGGGCCTCATCTTGCCAAGCGGTGGGAACCACGTGGTTTTTCTCGAGTTGCGGCGGCATTCTCGAGTTACGACGGGGATCTCAGCCTTCCCCTTGGGTTGGCCCTGGGAAGCCCAATCTTCCCCTCGGGTTGCGAGGGAAAGCTGGGGGTGGCGCTCGAGTCACTGCAGGGCCTAAGAGACCTCACCTAAGCGTGTGTCCGGGACCTAATTTTCCTCTCCAGGGAAGGCAGGGATCTCGGGGTTGCATTCCAGGCTCCCCCGGGGAGTCAGGCCTCGTCTCAAGGGGAAGCCAAGGACTCCGCTCTCCTCTCGAGTCGCGACGCGGGTCTCTTGGAGCCCCCTGAGCGGCCTCAAGGGAGTCCAGCCTCCTCTTCCGTTTGGAGAGAGGACCCGGGATTGCTCTCCAGGCCATGCAGGAAAAGAAGGCCCTCAGCTCGCGAGGACGGGGGCGTCTCAGGGGTTTCCTCGAGCTGCGGCGCCCGTGGGGGTTTTCTCCCGAGGCACGACGAGGATCTCAGGGAGCCTCTCGTGCGGCGCCAGGGAAGTCAGGTCTCCATGCACGTGGCGAGGGGGAGCGCGTCCTGGCTCTCGAGTCACGGGAGGGGACTAGGGCCTCGAGACGCGTTGAAGAAGGACTCTCGAGGTCTTTGTCGGGGGGCGGCGGGAAACCCTCGTGTCCCTCGCCTTCTGCCGGGGACCTTAGGGAACTTCCCAGGGTGCCTCTGAGAGGCGAGGGATCCTGTGGAGGTGGCGGGGCCCCTCGGGACTCCGCTGGGTCTGGCGCAACGGAAGAGGGCCTCACCTCGAGGGGAGGCAGGCACCTCAGGCTTCCTCTGCGTTTCGGACTCCGACCGCGGGGTCCCTGCAGAGTTGGGACAGGAGAGTCAGGCCTCGTCTTGTCTGAGGAAGGGAACCCCGCTAGCCTCTCGAGTTGCTCAGGGGGTCTCAGGCCCCTCGTCGAGCTGTGTGTGGAACCCGCGGGTCTTTGCGGACGATGCACGGGGGTGGCAGTGCCCCTTCGTGTTGTGCCTTCACCCACAGGGTTGCCTTCGAAGAGGGGTCCGGGCCTCGGGTCCTTCTCAAGAGCGGACCGGGGAATCGGGGGCGTTCGGCCTGTGGCCCCACCCACGTGGCTCGTCTCGAATTTCCTCGTGAGACCGGCCTCATCCTGAGGTGCGCCGGGAAGGCCGGGAACCCCTTCCAGACCACGCAGGGGAATCGCCTCTCCTGTCGCGATCAGGAGGGGAGAAGGGGCTCAGAGGAAGCGGTGCCGGGACCCTCGGTGTTCCCCTCGGGGGAACCCGGCGTGTCGGGGGACTTTTGGGGGTCGCAGGAAGGCTGTCAGGGACCGTCTCGCCCTTCAGGGCGGAACAGGGGACTTCCCTTGAGACGCCGTCGCGGGCAAGGGCCTCATCTTGCCAAGCGGTGGGAACCACGTGGTTTTTCTCGAGTTGCGGCGGCATTCTCGAGTTACGACGGGGATCTCAGCCTTCCCCTTGGGTTGGCCCTGGGAAGCCCAATCTTCCCCTCGGGTTGCGAGGGAAAGCTGGGGGTGGCGCTCGAGTCACTGCAGGGCCTAAGAGACCTCACCTAAGCGTGTGTCCGGGACCTAATTTTCCTCTCCAGGGAAGGCAGGGATCTCGGGGTTGCATTCCAGGCTCCCCCGGGGAGTCAGGCCTCGTCTCGAGGGGAAGCCAAGGACTCCGCTCTCCTCTCGAGTCGCGACGCGGGTCTCTTGGAGCCCCCTGAGCGGCCTCAAGGGAGTCCAGCCTCCTCTTCCGTTTGGAGAGAGGACCCGGGATTGCTCTCCAGGCCATGCAGGAAAAGAAGGCCCTCAGCTCGCGAGGACGGGGGCGTCTCAGGGGTTTCCTCGAGCTGCGGCGCCCGTGGGGGTTTTCTCCCGAGGCACGACGAGGATCTCAGGGAGCCTCTCGTGCGGCGCCAGGGAAGTCAGGTCTCCATGCGCGTGGCGAGGGGGAGCGCGTCCTGGCTCTCGAGTCACGGGAGGGGACTAGGGCCTCGAGACGTGTTGAAGAAGGACTCTCGAGGTCTTTGTCGGGGGGCGGCGGGAAACCCTCGTGTCCCTCGCCTTCTGCCGGGGACCTTAGGGAACTTCCCAGGGTGCCTCTGAGAGGCGAGGGATCCTGTGGAGGTGGCGGGGCCCCTCGGGACTCCGCTGGGTCTGGCGCAACGGAAGAGGGCCTCACCTCGAGGGGAGGCAGGCACCTCAGGCTTCCTCTGCGTTTCGGACTCCGACCGCAGGGTCCCTGCAGAGTTGGGACAGGAGAGTCAGGCCTCGTCTTGTCTGAGGAAGGGAACCCCGCTGGCCTCTCGAGTTCCTCGGGGGGTCTCAGGCCCCTCGTCGAGCTGTGTGTGGAACCCGCGGGTCTTTGCGGACGATGCACGGGGGTGGCAGTGCCCCTTCGTGTTGTGCCTTCACCCACAGGGTTGCCTTCGAAGAGGGGTCCGGGCCTCGGGTCCTTCTCAAGAGCGGACCGGGGAATCGGGGGCGTTCGGCCTGTGGCCCCACCCACGTGGCTCGTCTCGAATTTCCTCGTGAGACCGGCCTCATCCTGAGGTGCGCCGGGAAGGCCGGGAACCCCTTCCAGACCACGCAGGGGAATCGCCTCTCCTGTCGCGATCAGGAGGGGAGAAGGGGCTCAGAGGAAGCGGTGCCGGGACCCTCGGTGTTCCCCTCGGGGGAACCCGGCGTGTCGGGGGACTTTTGGGGGTCGCAGGAAGGCTGTCAGGGACCGTCTCGCCCTTCAGGGCGGAACAGGGGACTTCCCTTGAGACGCCGTCGCGGGCAAGGGCCTCATCTTGCCAAGCGGTGGGAACCACGTGGTTTTTCTCGAGTTGCGGCGGCATTCTCGAGTTACAACGGGGATCTCAGCCTTCCCCTTGGGTTGGCCCTGGGAAGCCCAATCTTCCCCTCGGGTTGCGAGGGAAAGCTGGGGGTGGCGCTCGAGTCACTGCAGGGCCTAAGAGACCTCACCTAAGCGTGTGTCCGGGACCTAATTTTCCTCTCCAGGGAAGGCAGGGATCTCGGGGTTGCATTCCAGGCTCCCCCGGGGAGTCAGGCCTCGTCTCGAGGGGAAGCCAAGGACTCCGCTCTCCTCTCGAGTCGCGACGCGGGTCTCTTGGAGCCCCCTGAGCGGCCTCAAGGGAGTCCAGCCTCCTCTTCCGTTTGGAGAGAGGACCCGGGATTGCTCTCCAGGCCATGCAGGAAAAGAAGGCCCTCAGCTCGCGAGGACGGGGGCGTCTCAGGGGTTTCCTCGAGCTGCGGCGCCCGTGGGGGTTTTCTCCCGAGGCACGACGAGGATCTCAGGGAGCCTCTCGTGCGGCGCCAGGGAAGTCAGGTCTCCATGCGCGTGGCGAGGGGGAGCGCGTCCTGGCTCTCGAGTCACGGGAGGGGACTAGGGCCTCGAGACGTGTTGAAGAAGGACTCTCGAGGTCTTTGTCGGGGGGCGGCGGGAAACCCTCGTGTCCCTCGCCTTCTGCCGGGGACCTTAGGGAACTTCCCAGGGTGCCTCTGAGAGGCGAGGGATCCTGTGGAGGTGGCGGGGCCCCTCGGGACTCCGCTGGGTCTGGCGCAACGGAAGAGGGCCTCACCTCGAGGGGAGGCAGGCACCTCAGGCTTCCTCTGCGTTTCGGACTCCGACCGCAGGGTCCCTGCAGAGTTGGGACAGGAGAGTCAGGCCTCGTCTTGTCTGAGGAAGGGAACCCCGCTGGCCTCTCGAGTTCCTCGGGGGGTCTCAGGCCCCTCGTCGAGCTGTGTGTGGAACCCGCGGGTCTTTGCGGACGATGCACGGGGGTGGCAGTGCCCCTTCGTGTTGTGCCTTCACCCACAGGGTTGCCTTCGAAGAGGGGTCCGGGCCTCGGGTCCTTCTCAAGAGCGGACCGGGGAATCGGGGGCGTTCGGCCTGTGGCCCCACCCACGTGGCTCGTCTCGAATTTCCTCGTGAGACCGGCCTCATCCTGAGGTGCGCCGGGAAGGCCGGGAACCCCTTCCAGACCACGCAGGGGAATCGCCTCTCCTGTCGCGATCAGGAGGGGAGAAGGGGCTCAGAGGAAGCGGTGCCGGGACCCTCGGTGTTCCCCTCGGGGGAACCCGGCGTGTCGGGGGACTTTTGGGGGTCGCAGGAAGGCTGTCAGGGACCGTCTCGCCCTTCAGGGCGGAACAGGGGACTTCCCTTGAGACGCCGTCGCGGGCAAGGGCCTCATCTTGCCAAGCGGTGGGAACCACGTGGTTTTTCTCGAGTTGCGGCGGCATTCTCGAGTTACAACGGGGATCTCAGCCTTCCCCTTGGGTTGGCCCTGGGAAGCCCAATCTTCCCCTCGGGTTGCGAGGGAAAGCTGGGGGTGGCGCTCGAGTCACTGCAGGGCCTAAGAGACCTCACCTAAGCGTGTGTCCGGGACCTAATTTTCCTCTCCAGGGAAGGCAGGGATCTCGGGGTTGCATTCCAGGCTCCCCCGGGGAGTCAGGCCTCGTCTCGAGGGGAAGCCAAGGACTCCGCTCTCCTCTCGAGTCGCGACGCGGGTCTCTTGGAGCCCCCTGAGCGGCCTCAAGGGAGTCCAGCCTCCTCTTCCGTTTGGAGAGAGGACCCGGGATTGCTCTCCAGGCCATGCAGGAAAAGAAGGCCCTCAGCTCGCGAGGACGGGGGCGTCTCAGGGGTTTCCTCGAGCTGCGGCGCCCGTGGGGGTTTTCTCCCGAGGCACGACGAGGATCTCAGGGAGCCTCTCGTGCGGCGCCAGGGAAGTCAGGTCTCCATGCGCGTGGCGAGGGGGAGCGCGTCCTGGCTCTCGAGTCACGGGAGGGGACTAGGGCCTCGAGACGCGTTGAAGAAGGACTCTCGAGGTCTTTGTCGGGTGGCGGCGGGAAACCCTCGTGTCCCTCGCCTTCTGCCGGGGACCTTAGGGAACTTCCCAGGGTGCCTCTGAGAGGCGAGGGATCCTGTGGAGGTGGCGGGGCCCCTCGGGACTCCGCTGGGTCTGGCGCAACGGAAGAGGGCCTCACCTCGAGGGGAGGCAGGCACCTCAGGCTTCCTCTGCGTTTCGGACTCCGACCGCAGGGTCCCTGCAGAGTTGGGACAGGAGAGTCAGGCCTCGTCTTGTCTGAGGAAGGGAACCCCGCTGGCCTCTCGAGTTCCTCGGGGGGTCTCAGGCCCCTCGTCGAGCTGTGTGTGGAACCCGCGGGTCTTTGCGGACGATGCACGGGGGTGGCAGTGCCCCTTCGTGTTGTGCCTTCACCCACAGGGTTGCCTTCGAAGAGGGGTCCGGGCCTCGGGTCCTTCTCAAGAGCGGACCGGGGAATCGGGGGCGTTCGGCCTGTGGCCCCACCCACGTGGCTCGTCTCGAATTTCCTCGTGAGACCGGCCTCATCCTGAGGTGGCCGGGAAGGCCGGGAACCCCTTCCAGACCACGCAGGGGAATCGCCTCTCCTGTCGTGATCAGGAGGGGAGAAGGGGCTCAGAGGAAGCGGTGCCGGGACCCTCGGTGTTCCCCTCGGGGGAACCCGGCGTGTCGGGGGACTTTTGGGGGTCGCAGGAAGGCTGTCAGGGACCGTCTCGCCCTTCAGGGCGGAACAGGGGACTTCCCTTGAGACGCCGTCGCGGGCAAGGGCCTCATCTTGCCAAGCGGTGGGAACCACGTGGTTTTTCTCGAGTTGCGGCGGCATTCTCGAGTTACGACGGGGATCTCAGCCTTCCCCTTGGGTTGGCCCTGGGAAGCCCAATCTTCCCCTCGGGTTGCGAGGGAAAGCTGGGGGTGGCGCTCGAGTCACTGCAGGGCCGAAGAGACCTCACCTAAGCGTGTGTCCGGGACCTAATTTTCCTCTCCAGGGAAGGCAGGGATCTCGGGGTTGCATTCCAGGCTCCCCCGGGGAGTCAGGCCTCGTCTCGAGGGGAAGCCAAGGACTCCGCTCTCCTCTCGAGTCGCGACGCGGGTCTCTTGGAGCCCCCTGAGCGGCCTCAAGGGAGTCCAGCCTCCTCTTCCGTTTGGAGAGAGGACCCGGGATTGCTCTCCAGGCCATGCAGGAAAAGAAGGCCCTCAGCTCGCGAGGACGGGGGCGTCTCAGGGGTTTCCTCGAGCTGCGGCGCCCGTGGGGGTTTTCTCCCGAGGCACGACGAGGATCTCAGGGAGCCTCTCGTGCGGCGCCAGGGAAGTCAGGTCTCCATGCGCGTGGCGAGGGGGAGCGCGTCCTGGCTCTCGAGTCACGGGAGGGGACTAGGGCCTCGAGACGCGTTGAAGAAGGACTCTCGAGGTCTTTGTCGGGGGGCGGCGGGAAACCCTCGTGTCCCTCGCCTTCTGCCGGGGACCTTAGGGAACTTCCCAGGGTGCCTCTGAGAGGCGAGGGATCCTGTGGAGGTGGCGGGGCCCCTCGGGACTCCGCTGGGTCTGGCGCAACGGAAGAGGGCCTCACCTCGAGGGGAGGCAGGAACCTCAGGCTTCCTCTGCGTTTCGGACTCCGACCGCAGGGTCCCTGCAGAGTTGGGACAGGAGAGTCAGGCCTCGTCTTGTCTGAGGAAGGGAACCCCGCTGGCCTCTCGAGTTGCTCGGGGGGTCTCAGGCCCCTCGTCGAGCTGTGTGTGGAACCCGCGGGTCTTTGCGGACGATGCACGGGGGTGGCAGTGCCCCTTCGTGTTGTGCCTTCACCCACAGGGTTGCCTTCGAAGAGGGGTCCGGGCCTCGGGTCCTTCTCAAGAGCGGACCGGGGAATCGGGGGCGTTCGGCCTGTGGCCCCACCCACGTGGCTCGTCTCGAATTTCCTCGTGAGACCGGCCTCATCCTGAGGTGCGCCGGGAAGGCCGGGAACCCCTTCCAGACCACGCAGGGGAATCGCCTCTCCTGTCGCGATCAGGAGGGGAGAAGGGGCTCAGAGGAAGCGGTGCCGGGACCCTCGGTGTTCCCCTCGGGGGAACCCGGCGTGTCGGGGGACTTTTGGGGGTCGCAGGAAGGCTGTCAGGGACCGTCTCGCCCTTCAGGGCGGAACAGGGGACTTCCCTTGAGACGCCGTCGCGGGCAAGGGCCTCATCTTGCCAAGCGGTGGGAACCACGTGGTTTTTCTCGAGTTGCGGCGGCATTCTCGAGTTACGACGGGGATCTCAGCCTTCCCCTTGGGTTGGCCCTGGGAAGCCCAATCTTCCCCTCGGGTTGCGAGGGAAAGCTGGGGGTGGCGCTCGAGTCACTGCAGGGCCGAAGAGACCTCACCTAAGCGTGTGTCCGGGACCTAATTTTCCTCTCCAGGGAAGGCAGGGATCTCGGGGTTGCATTCCAGGCTCCCCCGGGGAGTCAGGCCTCGTCTCGAGGGGAAGCCAAGGACTCCGCTCTCCTCTCGAGTCGCGACGCGGGTCTCTTGGAGCCCCCTGAGCGGCCTCAAGGGAGTCCAGCCTCCTCTTCCGTTTGGAGAGAGGACCCGGGATTGCTCTCCAGGCCATGCAGGAAAAGAAGGCCCTCAGCTCGCGAGGACGGGGGCGTCTCAGGGGTTTCCTCGAGCTGCGGCGCCCGTGGGGGTTTTCTCCCGAGGCACGACGAGGATCTCAGGGAGCCTCTCGTGCGGCGCCAGGGAAGTCAGGTCTCCATGCGCGTGGCGAGGGGGAGCGCGTCCTGGCTCTCGAGTCACGGGAGGGGACTAGGGCCTCGAGACGCGTTGAAGAAGGACTCTCGAGGTCTTTGTCGGGGGACGGCGGGAAACCCTCGTGTCCCTCGCCTTCTGCCGGGGACCTTAGGGAACTTCCCAGGGTGCCTCTGAGAGGCGAGGGATCCTGTGGAGGTGGCGGGGCCCCTCGGGACTCCGCTGGGTCTGGCGCAACGGAAGAGGGCCTCACCTCGAGGGGAGGCAGGCACCTCAGGCTTCCTCTGCGTTTCGGACTCCGACCGCAGGGTCCCTGCAGAGTTGGGACAGGAGAGTCAGGCCTCGTCTTGTCGGAGGAAGGGAACCCCGCTGGCCTCTCGAGTTCCTCGGGGGGTCTCAGGCCCCTCGTCGAGCTGTGTGTGGAACCCGCGGGTCTTTGCGGACGATGCACGGGGGTGGCAGTGCCCCTTCGTGTTGTGCCTTCACCCACAGGGTTGCCTTCGAAGAGGGGTCCGGGCCTCGGGTCCTTCTCAAGAGCGGACCGGGGAATCGGGGGCGTTCGGCCTGTGGCCCCACCCACGTGGCTCGTCTCGAATTTCCTCGTGAGACCGGCCTCATCCTGAGGTGCGCCGGGAAGGCCGGGAACCCCTTCCAGACCACGCAGGGGAATCGCCTCTCCTGTCGCGATCAGGAGGGGAGAAGGGGCTCAGAGGAAGCGGTGCCGGGACCCTCGGTGTTCCCCTCGGGGGAACCCGGCGTGTCGGGGGACTTTTGGGGGTCGCAGGAAGGCTGTCAGGGACCGTCTCGCCCTTCAGGGCGGAACAGGGGACTTCCCTTGAGACGCCGTCGCGGGCAAGGGCCTCATCTTGCCAAGCGGTGGGAACCACGTGGTTTTTCTCGAGTTGCGGCGGCATTCTCGAGTTACGACGGGGATCTCAGCCTTCCCCTTGGGTTGGCCCTGGGAAGCCCAATCTTCCCCTCGGGTTGCGAGGGAAAGCTGGGGGTGGCGCTCGAGTCACTGCAGGGCCTAAGAGACCTCACCTAAGCGTGTGTCCGGGACCTAATTTTCCTCTCCAGGGAAGGCAGGGATCTCGGGGTTGCATTCCAGGCTCCCCCGGGGAGTCAGGCCTCGTCTCAAGGGGAAGCCAAGGACTCCGCTCTCCTCTCGAGTCGCGACGCGGGTCTCTTGGAGCCCCCTGAGCGGCCTCAAGGGAGTCCAGCCTCCTCTTCCGTTTGGAGAGAGGACCCGGGATTGCTCTCCAGGCCATGCAGGAAAAGAAGGCCCTCAGCTCGCGAGGACGGGGGCGTCTCAGGGGTTTCCTCGAGCTGCGGCGCCCGTGGGGGTTTTCTCCCGAGGCACGACGAGGATCTCAGGGAGCCTCTCGTGCGGCGCCAGGGAAGTCAGGTCTCCATGCGCGTGGCGAGGGGGAGCGCGTCCTGGCTCTCGAGTCACGGGAGGGGACTAGGGCCTCGAGACGCGTTGAAGAAGGACTCTCGAGGTCTTTGTCGGGGGGCGGCGGGAAACCCTCGTGTCCCTCGCCTTCTGCCGGGGACCTTAGGGAACTTCCCAGGGTGCCTCTGAGAGGCGAGGGATCCTGTGGAGGTGGCGGGGCCCCTCGGGACTCCGCTGGGTCTGGCGCAACGGAAGAGGGCCTCACCTCGAGGGGAGGCAGGCACCTCAGGCTTCCTCTGCGTTTCGGACTCCGACCGCGGGGTCCCTGCAGAGTTGGGACAGGAGAGTCAGGCCTCGTCTTGTCTGAGGAAGGGAACCCCGCTAGCCTCTCGAGTTGCTCAGGGGGTCTCAGGCCCCTCGTCGAGCTGTGTGTGGAACCCGCGGGTCTTTGCGGACGATGCACGGGGGTGGCAGTGCCCCTTCGTGTTGTGCCTTCACCCACAGGGTTGCCTTCGAAGAGGGGTCCGGGCCTCGGGTCCTTCTCAAGAGCGGACCGGGGAATCGGGGGCGTTCGGCCTGTGGCCCCACCCACGTGGCTCGTCTCGAATTTCCTCGTGAGACCGGCCTCATCCTGAGGTGCGCCGGGAAGGCCGGGAACCCCTTCCAGACCACGCAGGGGAATCGCCTCTCCTGTCGCGATCAGGAGGGGAGAAGGGGCTCAGAGGAAGCGGTGCCGGGACCCTCGGTGTTCCCCTCGGGGGAACCCGGCGTGTCGGGGGACTTTTGGGGGTCGCAGGAAGGCTGTCAGGGACCGTCTCGCCCTTCAGGGCGGAACAGGGGACTTCCCTTGAGACGCCGTCGCGGGCAAGGGCCTCATCTTGCCAAGCGGTGGGAACCACGTGGTTTTTCTCGAGTTGCGGCGGCATTCTCGAGTTACGACGGGGATCTCAGCCTTCCCCTTGGGTTGGCCCTGGGAAGCCCAATCTTCCCCTCGGGTTGCGAGGGAAAGCTGGGGGTGGCGCTCGAGTCACTGCAGGGCCTAAGAGACCTCACCTAAGCGTGTGTCCGGGACCTAATTTTCCTCTCCAGGGAAGGCAGGGATCTCGGGGTTGCATTCCAGGCTCCCCCGGGGAGTCAGGCCTCGTCTCGAGGGGAAGCCAAGGACTCCGCTCTCCTCTCGAGTCGCGACGCGGGTCTCTTGGAGCCCCCTGAGCGGCCTCAAGGGAGTCCAGCCTCCTCTTCCGTTTGGAGAGAGGACCCGGGATTGCTCTCCAGGCCATGCAGGAAAAGAAGGCCCTCAGCTCGCGAGGACGGGGGCGTCTCAGGGGTTTCCTCGAGCTGCGGCGCCCGTGGGGGTTTTCTCCCGAGGCACGACGAGGATCTCAGGGAGCCTCTCGTGCGGCGCCAGGGAAGTCAGGTCTCCATGCGCGTGGCGAGGGGGAGCGCGTCCTGGCTCTCGAGTCACGGGAGGGGACTAGGGCCTCGAGACGTGTTGAAGAAGGACTCTCGAGGTCTTTGTCGGGGGGCGGCGGGAAACCCTCGTGTCCCTCGCCTTCTGCCGGGGACCTTAGGGAACTTCCCAGGGTGCCTCTGAGAGGCGAGGGATCCTGTGGAGGTGGCGGGGCCCCTCGGGACTCCGCTGGGTCTGGCGCAACGGAAGAGGGCCTCACCTCGAGGGGAGGCAGGCACCTCAGGCTTCCTCTGCGTTTCGGACTCCGACCGCAGGGTCCCTGCAGAGTTGGGACAGGAGAGTCAGGCCTCGTCTTGTCTGAGGAAGGGAACCCCGCTGGCCTCTCGAGTTCCTCGGGGGGTCTCAGGCCCCTCGTCGAGCTGTGTGTGGAACCCGCGGGTCTTTGCGGACGATGCACGGGGGTGGCAGTGCCCCTTCGTGTTGTGCCTTCACCCACAGGGTTGCCTTCGAAGAGGGGTCCGGGCCTCGGGTCCTTCTCAAGAGCGGACCGGGGAATCGGGGGCGTTCGGCCTGTGGCCCCACCCACGTGGCTCGTCTCGAATTTCCTCGTGAGACCGGCCTCATCCTGAGGTGCGCCGGGAAGGCCGGGAACCCCTTCCAGACCACGCAGGGGAATCGCCTCTCCTGTCGCGATCAGGAGGGGAGAAGGGGCTCAGAGGAAGCGGTGCCGGGACCCTCGGTGTTCCCCTCGGGGGAACCCGGCGTGTCGGGGGACTTTTGGGGGTCGCAGGAAGGCTGTCAGGGACCGTCTCGCCCTTCAGGGCGGAACAGGGGACTTCCCTTGAGACGCCGTCGCGGGCAAGGGCCTCATCTTGCCAAGCGGTGGGAACCACGTGGTTTTTCTCGAGTTGCGGCGGCATTCTCGAGTTACAACGGGGATCTCAGCCTTCCCCTTGGGTTGGCCCTGGGAAGCCCAATCTTCCCCTCGGGTTGCGAGGGAAAGCTGGGGGTGGCGCTCGAGTCACTGCAGGGCCTAAGAGACCTCACCTAAGCGTGTGTCCGGGACCTAATTTTCCTCTCCAGGGAAGGCAGGGATCTCGGGGTTGCATTCCAGGCTCCCCCGGGGAGTCAGGCCTCGTCTCGAGGGGAAGCCAAGGACTCCGCTCTCCTCTCGAGTCGCGACGCGGGTCTCTTGGAGCCCCCTGAGCGGCCTCAAGGGAGTCCAGCCTCCTCTTCCGTTTGGAGAGAGGACCCGGGATTGCTCTCCAGGCCATGCAGGAAAAGAAGGCCCTCAGCTCGCGAGGACGGGGGCGTCTCAGGGGTTTCCTCGAGCTGCGGCGCCCGTGGGGGTTTTCTCCCGAGGCACGACGAGGATCTCAGGGAGCCTCTCGTGCGGCGCCAGGGAAGTCAGGTCTCCATGCGCGTGGCGAGGGGGAGCGCGTCCTGGCTCTCGAGTCACGGGAGGGGACTAGGGCCTCGAGACGCGTTGAAGAAGGACTCTCGAGGTCTTTGTCGGGTGGCGGCGGGAAACCCTCGTGTCCCTCGCCTTCTGCCGGGGACCTTAGGGAACTTCCCAGGGTGCCTCTGAGAGGCGAGGGATCCTGTGGAGGTGGCGGGGCCCCTCGGGACTCCGCTGGGTCTGGCGCAACGGAAGAGGGCCTCACCTCGAGGGGAGGCAGGCACCTCAGGCTTCCTCTGCGTTTCGGACTCCGACCGCAGGGTCCCTGCAGAGTTGGGACAGGAGAGTCAGGCCTCGTCTTGTCTGAGGAAGGGAACCCCGCTGGCCTCTCGAGTTCCTCGGGGGGTCTCAGGCCCCTCGTCGAGCTGTGTGTGGAACCCGCGGGTCTTTGCGGACGATGCACGGGGGTGGCAGTGCCCCTTCGTGTTGTGCCTTCACCCACAGGGTTGCCTTCGAAGAGGGGTCCGGGCCTCGGGTCCTTCTCAAGAGCGGACCGGGGAATCGGGGGCGTTCGGCCTGTGGCCCCACCCACGTGGCTCGTCTCGAATTTCCTCGTGAGACCGGCCTCATCCTGAGGTGGCCGGGAAGGCCGGGAACCCCTTCCAGACCACGCAGGGGAATCGCCTCTCCTGTCGTGATCAGGAGGGGAGAAGGGGCTCAGAGGAAGCGGTGCCGGGACCCTCGGTGTTCCCCTCGGGGGAACCCGGCGTGTCGGGGGACTTTTGGGGGTCGCAGGAAGGCTGTCAGGGACCGTCTCGCCCTTCAGGGCGGAACAGGGGACTTCCCTTGAGACGCCGTCGCGGGCAAGGGCCTCATCTTGCCAAGCGGTGGGAACCACGTGGTTTTTCTCGAGTTGCGGCGGCATTCTCGAGTTACGACGGGGATCTCAGCCTTCCCCTTGGGTTGGCCCTGGGAAGCCCAATCTTCCCCTCGGGTTGCGAGGGAAAGCTGGGGGTGGCGCTCGAGTCACTGCAGGGCCTAAGAGACCTCACCTAAGCGTGTGTCCGGGACCTAATTTTCCTCTCCAGGGAAGGCAGGGATCTCGGGGTTGCATTCCAGGCTCCCCCGGGGAGTCAGGCCTCGTCTCGAGGGGAAGCCAAGGACTCCGCTCTCCTCTCGAGTCGCGACGCGGGTCTCTTGGAGCCCCCTGAGCGGCCTCAAGGGAGTCCAGCCTCCTCTTCCGTTTGGAGAGAGGACCCGGGATTGCTCTCCAGGCCATGCAGGAAAAGAAGGCCCTCAGCTCGCGAGGACGGGGGCGTCTCAGGGGTTTCCTCGAGCTGCGGCGCCCGTGGGGGTTTTCTCCCGAGGCACGACGAGGATCTCAGGGAGCCTCTCGTGCGGCGCCAGGGAAGTCAGGTCTCCATGCGCGTGGCGAGGGGGAGCGCGTCCTGGCTCTCGAGTCACGGGAGGGGACTAGGGCCTCGAGACGCGTTGAAGAAGGACTCTCGAGGTCTTTGTCGGGGGGCGGCGGGAAACCCTCGTGTCCCTCGCCTTCTGCCGGGGACCTTAGGGAACTTCCCAGGGTGCCTCTGAGAGGCGAGGGATCCTGTGGAGGTGGCGGGGCCCCTCGGGACTCCGCTGGGTCTGGCGCAACGGAAGAGGGCCTCACCTCGAGGGGAGGCAGGAACCTCAGGCTTCCTCTGCGTTTCGGACTCCGACCGCAGGGTCCCTGCAGAGTTGGGACAGGAGAGTCAGGCCTCGTCTTGTCTGAGGAAGGGAACCCCGCTGGCCTCTCGAGTTGCTCGGGGGGTCTCAGGCCCCTCGTCGAGCTGTGTGTGGAACCCGCGGGTCTTTGCGGACGATGCACGGGGGTGGCAGTGCCCCTTCGTGTTGTGCCTTCACCCACAGGGTTGCCTTCGAAGAGGGGTCCGGGCCTCGGGTCCTTCTCAAGAGCGGACCGGGGAATCGGGGGCGTTCGGCCTGTGGCCCCACCCACGTGGCTCGTCTCGAATTTCCTCGTGAGACCGGCCTCATCCTGAGGTGCGCCGGGAAGGCCGGGAACCCCTTCCAGACCACGGAGGGGAATCGCCTCTCCTGTCGCGATCAGGAGGGGAGAAGGGGCTCAGAGGAAGCGGTGCCGGGACCCTCGGTGTTCCCCTCGGGGGAACCCGGCGTGTCGGGGGACTTTTGGGGGTCGCAGGAAGGCTGTCAGGGACCGTCTCGCCCTTCAGGGCGGAACAGGGGACTTCCCTTGAGACGCCGTCGCGGGCAAGGGCCTCATCTTGCCAAGCGGTGGGAACCACGTGGTTTTTCTCGAGTTGCGGCGGCATTCTCGAGTTACGACGGGGATCTCAGCCTTCCCCTTGGGTTGGCCCTGGGAAGCCCAATCTTCCCCTCGGGTTGCGAGGGAAAGCTGGGGGTGGCGCTCGAGTCACTGCAGGGCCTAAGAGACCTCACCTAAGCGTGTGTCCGGGACCTAATTTTCCTCTCCAGGGAAGGCAGGGATCTCGGGGTTGCATTCCAGGCTCCCCCGGGGAGTCAGGCCTCGTCTCGAGGGGAAGCCAAGGACTCCGCTCTCCTCTCGAGTCGCGACGCGGGTCTCTTGGAGCCCCCTGAGCGGCCTCAAGGGAGTCCAGCCTCCTCTTCCGTTTGGAGAGAGGACCCGGGATTGCTCTCCAGGCCATGCAGGAAAAGAAGGCCCTCAGCTCGCGAGGACGGGGGCGTCTCAGGGGTTTCCTCGAGCTGCGGCGCCCGTGGGGGTTTTCTCCCGAGGCACGACGAGGATCTCAGGGAGCCTCTCGTGCGGCGCCAGGGAAGTCAGGTCTCCATGCGCGTGGCGAGGGGGAGCGCGTCCTGGCTCTCGAGTCACGGGAGGGGACTAGGGCCTCGAGACGCGTTGAAGAAGGACTCTCGAGGTCTTTGTCGGGGGGCGGCGGGAAACCCTCGTGTCCCTCGCCTTCTGCCGGGGACCTTAGGGAACTTCCCAGGGTGCCTCTGAGAGGCGAGGGATCCTGTGGAGGTGGCGGGGCCCCTCGGGACTCCGCTGGGTCTGGCGCAACGGAAGAGGGCCTCACCTCGAGGGGAGGCAGGCACCTCAGGCTTCCTCTGCGTTTCGGACTCCGACCGCAGGGTCCCTGCAGAGTTGGGACAGGAGAGTCAGGCCTCGTCTTGTCTGAGGAAGGGAACCCCGCTGGCCTCTCGAGTTCCTCGGGGGGTCTCAGGCCCCTCGTCGAGCTGTGTGTGGAACCCGCGGGTCTTTGCGGACGATGCACGGGGGTGGCAGTGCCCCTTCGTGTTGTGCCTTCACCCACAGGGTTGCCTTCGAAGAGGGGTCCGGGCCTCGGGTCCTTCTCAAGAGCGGACCGGGGAATCGGGGGCGTTCGGCCTGTGGCCCCACCCACGTGGCTCGTCTCGAATTTCCTCGTGAGACCGGCCTCATCCTGAGGTGCGCCGGGAAGGCCGGGAACCCCTTCCAGACCACGCAGGGGAATCGCCTCTCCTGTCGCGATCAGGAGGGGAGAAGGGGCTCAGAGGAAGCGGTGCCGGGACCCTCGGTGTTCCCCTCGGGGGAACCCGGCGTGTCGGGGGACTTTTGGGGGTCGCAGGAAGGCTGTCAGGGACCGTCTCGCCCTTCAGGGCGGAACAGGGGACTTCCCTTGAGACGCCGTCGCGGGCAAGGGCCTCATCTTGCCAAGCGGTGGGAACCACGTGGTTTTTCTCGAGTTGCGGCGGCATTCTCGAGTTACGACGGGGATCTCAGCCTTCCCCTTGGGTTGGCCCTGGGAAGCCCAATCTTCCCCTCGGGTTGCGAGGGAAAGCTGGGGGTGGCGCTCGAGTCACTGCAGGGCCTAAGAGACCTCACCTAAGCGTGTGTCCGGGACCTAATTTTCCTCTCCAGGGAAGGCAGGGATCTCGGGGTTGCATTCCAGGCTCCCCCGGGGAGTCAGGCCTCGTCTCGAGGGGAAGCCAAGGACTCCGCTCTCCTCTCGAGTCGCGACGCGGGTCTCTTGGAGCCCCCTGAGCGGCCTCAAGGGAGTCCAGCCTCCTCTTCCGTTTGGAGAGAGGACCCGGGATTGCTCTCCAGGCCATGCAGGAAAAGAAGGCCCTCAGCTCGCGAGGACGGGGGCGTCTCAGGGGTTTCCTCGAGCTGCGGCGCCCGTGGGGGTTTTCTCCCGAGGCACGACGAGGATCTCAGGGAGCCTCTCGTGCGGCGCCAGGGAAGTCAGGTCTCCATGCGCGTGGCGAGGGGGAGCGCGTCCTGGCTCTCGAGTCACGGGAGGGGACTAGGGCCTCGAGACGCGTTGAAGAAGGACTCTCGAGGTCTTTGTCGGGTGGCGGCGGGAAACCCTCGTGTCCCTCGCCTTCTGCCGGGGACCTTAGGGAACTTCCCAGGGTGCCTCTGAGAGGCGAGGGATCCTGTGGAGGTGGCGGGGCCCCTCGGGACTCCGCTGGGTCTGGCGCAACGGAAGAGGGCCTCACCTCGAGGGGAGGCAGGCACCTCAGGCTTCCTCTGCGTTTCGGACTCCGACCGCAGGGTCCCTGCAGAGTTGGGACAGGAGAGTCAGGCCTCGTCTTGTCTGAGGAAGGGAACCCCGCTGGCCTCTCGAGTTCCTCGGGGGGTCTCAGGCCCCTCGTCGAGCTGTGTGTGGAACCCGCGGGTCTTTGCGGACGATGCACGGGGGTGGCAGTGCCCCTTCGTGTTGTGCCTTCACCCACAGGGTTGCCTTCGAAGAGGGGTCCGGGCCTCGGGTCCTTCTCAAGAGCGGACCGGGGAATCGGGGGCGTTCGGCCTGTGGCCCCACCCACGTGGCTCGTCTCGAATTTCCTCGTGAGACCGGCCTCATCCTGAGGTGCGCCGGGAAGGCCGGGAACCCCTTCCAGACCACGCAGGGGAATCGCCTCTCCTGTCGTGATCAGGAGGGGAGAAGGGGCTCAGAGGAAGCGGTGCCGGGACCCTCGGTGTTCCCCTCGGGGGAACCCGGCGTGTCGGGGGACTTTTGGGGGTCGCAGGAAGGCTGTCAGGGACCGTCTCGCCCTTCAGGGCGGAACAGGGGACTTCCCTTGAGACGCCGTCGCGGGCAAGGGCCTCATCTTGCCAAGCGGTGGGAACCACGTGGTTTTTCTCGAGTTGCGGCGGCATTCTCGAGTTACGACGGGGATCTCAGCCTTCCCCTTGGGTTGGCCCTGGGAAGCCCAATCTTCCCCTCGGGTTGCGAGGGAAAGCTGGGGGTGGCGCTCGAGTCACTGCAGGGCCGAAGAGACCTCACCTAAGCGTGTGTCCGGGACCTAATTTTCCTCTCCAGGGAAGGCAGGGATCTCGGGGTTGCATTCCAGGCTCCCCCGGGGAGTCAGGCCTCGTCTCGAGGGGAAGCCAAGGACTCCGCTCTCCTCTCGAGTCGCGACGCGGGTCTCTTGGAGCCCCCTGAGCGGCCTCAAGGGAGTCCAGCCTCCTCTTCCGTTTGGAGAGAGGACCCGGGATTGCTCTCCAGGCCATGCAGGAAAAGAAGGCCCTCAGCTCGCGAGGACGGGGGCGTCTCAGGGGTTTCCTCGAGCTGCGGCGCCCGTGGGGGTTTTCTCCCGAGGCACGACGAGGATCTCAGGGAGCCTCTCGTGCGGCGCCAGGGAAGTCAGGTCTCCATGCGCGTGGCGAGGGGGAGCGCGTCCTGGCTCTCGAGTCACGGGAGGGGACTAGGGCCTCGAGACGCGTTGAAGAAGGACTCTCGAGGTCTTTGTCGGGGGGCGGCGGGAAACCCTCGTGTCCCTCGCCTTCTGCCGGGGACCTTAGGGAACTTCCCAGGGTGCCTCTGAGAGGCGAGGGATCCTGTGGAGGTGGCGGGGCCCCTCGGGACTCCGCTGGGTCTGGCGCAACGGAAGAGGGCCTCACCTCGAGGGGAGGCAGGCACCTCAGGCTTCCTCTGCGTTACGGACTCCGACCGCAGGGTCCCTGCAGAGTTGGGACAGGAGAGTCAGGCCTCGTCTTGTCTGAGGAAGGGAACCCCGCTGGCCTCTCGAGTTGCTCGGGGTGTCTCAGGCCCCTCGTCGAGCTGTGTGTGGAACCCGCGGGTCTTTGCGGACGATGCACGGGGGTGGCAGTGCCCCTTCGTGTTGTGCCTTCACCCACAGGGTTGCCTTCGAAGAGGGGTCCGGGCCTCGGGTCCTTCTCAAGAGCGGACCGGGGAATCGGGGGCGTTCGGCCTGTGGCCCCACCCACGTGGCTCGTCTCGAATTTCCTCGTGAGACCGGCCTCATCCTGAGGTGCGCCGGGAAGGCCGGGAACCCCTTCCAGACCACGCAGGGGAATCGCCTCTCCTGTCGCGATCAGGAGGGGAGAAGGGGCTCAGAGGAAGCGGTGCCGGGACCCTCGGTGTTCCCCTCGGGGGAACCCGGCGTGTCGGGGGACTTTTGGGGGTCGCAGGAAGGCTGTCAGGGACCGTCTCGCCCTTCAGGGCGGAACAGGGGACTTCCCTTGAGACGCCGTCGCGGGCAAGGGCCTCATCTTGCCAAGCGGTGGGAACCACGTGGTTTTTCTCGAGTTGCGGCGGCATTCTCGAGTTACGACGGGGATCTCAGCCTTCCCCTTGGGTTGGCCCTGGGAAGCCCAATCTTCCCCTCGGGTTGCGAGGGAAAGCTGGGGGTGGCGCTCGAGTCACTGCAGGGCCGAAGAGACCTCACCTAAGCGTGTGTCCGGGACCTAATTTTCCTCTCCAGGGAAGGCAGGGATCTCGGGGTTGCATTCCAGGCTCCCCCGGGGAGTCAGGCCTCGTCTCGAGGGGAAGCGAAGGACTCCGCTCTCCTCTCGAGTCGCGACGCGGGTCTCTTGGAGCCCCCTGAGCGGCCTCAAGGGAGTCCAGCCTCCTCTTCCGTTTGGAGAGAGGACCCGGGATTGCTCTCCAGGCCATGCAGGAAAAGAAGGCCCTCAGCTCGCGAGGACGGGGGCGTCTCAGGGGTTTCCTCGAGCTGCGGCGCCCGTGGGGGTTTTCTCCCGAGGCACGACGAGGATCTCAGGGAGCCTCTCGTGCGGCGCCAGGGAAGTCAGGTCTCCATGCGCGTGGCGAGGGGGAGCGCGTCCTGGCTCTCGAGTCACGGGAGGGGACTAGGGCCTCGAGACGCGTTGAAGAAGGACTCTCGAGGTCTTTGTCGGGGGGCGGCGGGAAACCCTCGTGTCCCTCGCCTTCTGCCGGGGACCTTAGGGAACTTCCCAGGGTGCCTCTGAGAGGCGAGGGATCCTGTGGAGGTGGCGGGGCCCCTCGGGACTCCGCTGGGTCTGGCGCAACGGAAGAGGGCCTCACCTCGAGGGGAGGCAGGCACCTCAGGCTTCCTCTGCGTTTCGGACTCCGACCGCAGGGTCCCTGCAGAGTTGGGACAGGAGAGTCAGGCCTCGTCTTGTCTGAGGAAGGGAACCCCGCTGGCCTCTCGAGTTGCTCGGGGGGTCTCAGGCCCCTCGTCGAGCTGTGTGTGGAACCCGCGGGTCTTTGCGGACGATGCACGGGGGTGGCAGTGCCCCCTTCGTGTTGCGCCTTCACCCACAGGGTTGCCTTCGAAGAGGGGTCCGGGCCTCGGGTCCTTCTCAAGAGCGGACCGGGGAATCGGGGGCGTTCGGCCTGTGGCCCCACCCACGTGGCTCGTCTCGAATTTCCTCGTGAGACCGGCCTCATCCTGAGGTGCGCCGGGAAGGCCGGGAACCCCTTCCAGACCACGCAGGGGAATCGCCTCTCCTGTCGCGATCAGGAGGGGAGAAGGGGCTCAGAGGAAGCGGTGCCGGGACCCTCGGTGTTCCCCTCGGGGGAACCCGGCGTGTCGGGGGACTTTTGGGGGTCGCAGGAAGGCTGTCAGGGACCGTCTCGCCCTTCAGGGCGGAACAGGGGACTTCCCTTGAGACGCCGTCGCGGGCAAGGGCCTCATCTTGCCAAGCGGTGGGAACCACGTGGTTTTTCTCGAGTTGCGGCGGCATTCTCGAGTTACGACGGGGATCTCAGCCTTCCCCTTGGGTTGGCGCTGGGAAGCCCAATCTTCCCCTCGGGTTGCGAGGGAAAGCTGGGGGTGGCGCTCGAGTCACTGCAGGGCCTAAGAGACCTCACCTAAGCGTGTGTCCGGGACCTAATTTTCCTCTCCAGGGAAGGCAGGGATCTCGGGGTTGCATTCCAGGCTCCCCCGGGGAGTCAGGCCTCGTCTCGAGGGGAAGCCAAGGACTCCGCTCTCCTCTCGAGTCGCGACGCGGGTCTCTTGGAGCCACCTGAGCGGCCTCAAGGGAGTCCAGCCTCCTCTTCCGTTTGGAGAGAGGACCCGGGATTGCTCTCCAGGCCATGCAGGAAAAGAAGGCCCTCAGCTCGCGAGGACGGGGGCGTCTCAGGGGTTTCCTCGAGCTGCGGCGCCCGTGGGGGTTTTCTCCCGAGGCACGACGAGGATCTCAGGGAGCCTCTCGTGCGGCGCCAGGGAAGTCAGGTCTCCATGCGCGTGGCGAGGGGGAGCGCGTCCTGGCTCTCGAGTCACGGGAGGGGACTAGGGCCTCGAGACGCGTTGAAGAAGGACTCTCGAGGTCTTTGTCGGGGGGCGGCGGGAAACCCTCGTGTCCCTCGCCTTCTGCCGGGGACCTTAGGGAACTTGCCAGGGTGCCTCTGAGAGGCGAGGGATCCTGTGGAGGTGGCGGGGCCCCTCGGGACTCCGCTGGGTCTGGCGCAACGGAAGAGGGCCTCACCTCGAGGGGAGGCAGGCACCGCAGGCTTCCTCTGCGTTTCGGACTCTGACCGCAGGGTCCCTGCAGAGGTGGGACAGGAGAGTCAGGCCTCGTCTTGTCTGAGGAAGGGAACCCCGCTGGCCTCTCGAGTTGCTCGGGGGGTCTCAGGCCCCTCGTCGAGCTGTGTGTGGAACCCGCGGGTCTTTGCGGACGATGCACGGGGGTGGCAGTGCCCCTTCGTGTTGTGCCTTCACCCACAGGGTTGCCTTCGAAGAGGGGTCCGGGCCTCGGGTCCTTCTCAAGAGCGGACCGGGGAATCGGGGGCGTTCGGCCTGTGTCCCCACTCACGTGGCTCGTCTCGAATTTCCTCGTGAGACCGGCCTCATCCTGAGGTGCGCCGGGAAGGCCGGGAACCCCTTCCAGACCACGCAGGGGAATCGCCTCTCCTGTCGCGATCAGGAGGGGAGAAGGGGCTCAGAGGAAGCGGTGCCGGGACCCTCGGTGTTCCCCTCGGGGGAACCCGGCGTGTCGGCGGACTTTTGGGGGTCGCAGGAAACTGTCAGGGACCGTCTCGCCCTTCAGGGCGGAACAGGGGACTTCCCTTGAGACGCCGTCGCGGGCAAGGGCCTCATCTTGCCAAGCGGTGGGAACCACGTGGTTTTTCTCGAGTTGCGGCGGCATTCTCGAGTTACGACGGGGATCTCAGCCTTCCCCTTGGGTTGGCCCTGGGAAGCCCAGTCTTCCCCTCGGGTTGCGAGGGAAAGCTGGGGGTGGCGCTCGAGTCACTGCAGGGCCTAAGAGACCTCACCTAAGCGTGTGTCCGGGACCTAATTTTCCTCTCCAGGGAAGGCAGGGATCTCGGGGTTGCATTCCAGGCTCCCCCGGGGAGTCAGGCCTCGTCTCGAGGGGAAGCCAAGGACTCCGCTCTCCTCTCGAGTCGCGACGCGGGTCTCTTGGAGCCCCCTGAGCGGCCTCAAGGGAGTCCAGCCTCCTCTTCCGTTTGGAGAGAGGACCCGGGATTGCTCTCCAGGCCATGCAGGAAAAGAAGGCCCTCAGCTCGCGAGGACGGGGGCGTCTCAGGGGTTTCCTCGAGCTGCGGCGCCCGTGGGGGTTTTCTCCCGAGGCACGACGAGGATCTCAGGGAGCCTCTCGTGCGGCGCCAGGGAAGTCAGGTCTCCATGCGCGTGGCGAGGGGGAGCGCGTCCTGGCTCTCGAGTCACGGGAGGGGACTAGGGCCTCGAGACGCGTTGAAGAAGGACTCTCGAGGTCTTTGTCGGGGGGCGGCGGGAAACCCTCGTGTCCCTCGCCTTCTGCCGGGGACCTTAGGGAACTTCCCAGGGTGCCTCTGAGAGGCGAGGGATCCTGTGGAGGTGGCGGGGCCCCTCGGGACTCCGCTGGGTCTGGCGCAACGGAAGAGGGCCTCACCTCGAGGGGAGGCAGGCACCTCAGGCTTCCTCTGCGTTTCGGACTCCGACCGCAGGGTCCCTGCAGAGTTGGGACAGGAGAGTCAGGCCTCGTCTTGTCTGAGGAAGGGAACCCCGCTGGCCTCTCGAGTTGCTCAGGGGGTCTCAGGCCCCTCGTCGAGCTGTGTGTGGAACCCGCGGGTCTTTGCGGACGATGCACGGGGGTGGCAGTGCCCCTTCGTGTTGTGCCTTCACCCACAGGGTTGCCTTCGAAGAGGGGTCCGGGCCTCGGGTCCTTCTCAAGAGCGGACCGGGGAATCGGGGGCGTTCGGCCTGTGGCCCCACCCACGTGGCTCGTCTCGAATTTCCTCGTGAGACCGGCCTCATCCTGAGGTGCGCCGGGAAGGCCGGGAACCCCTTCCAGACCACGCAGGGGAATCGCCTCTCCTGTCGCGATCAGGAGGGGAGAAGGGGCTCAGAGGAAGCGGTGCCGGGACCCTCGGTGTTCCCCTCGGGGGAACCCGGCGTGTCGGGGGACTTTTGGGGGTCGCAGGAAGGCTGTCAGGGACCGTCTCGCCCTTCAGGGCGGAACAGGGGACTTCCCTTGAGACGCCGTCGCGGGCAAGGGCCTCATCTTGCCAAGCGGTGGGAACCACGTGGTTTTTCTCGAGTTGCGGCGGCATTCTCGAGTTACGACGGGGATCTCAGCCTTCCCCTTGGGTTGGCCCTGGGAAGCCCAATCTTCCCCTCGGGTTGCGAGGGAAAGCTGGGGGTGGCGCTCGAGTCACTGCAGGGCCTAAGAGACCTCACCTAAGCGTGTGTCCGGGACCTAATTTTCCTCTCCAGGGAAGGCAGGGATCTCGGGGTTGCATTCCAGGCTCCCCCGGGGAGTCAGGCCTCGTCTCGAGGGGAAGCCAAGGACTCCGCTCTCCTCTCGAGTCGCGACGCGGGTCTCTTGGAGCCCCCTGAGCGGCCTCAAGGGAGTCCAGCCTCCTCTTCCGTTTGGAGAGAGGACCCGGGATTGCTCTCCAGGCCATGCAGGAAAAGAAGGCCCTCAGCTCGCGAGGACGGGGGCGTCTCAGGGGTTTCCTCGAGCTGCGGCGCCCGTGGGGGTTTTCTCCCGAGGCACGACGAGGATCTCAGGGAGCCTCTCGTGCGGCACCAGGGAAGTCAGGTCTCCATGCGCGTGGCGAGGGGGAGCGCGTCCTGGCTCTCGAGTCACGGGAGGGGACTAGGGCCTCGAGACGCGTTGAAGAAGGACTCTCGAGGTCTTTGTCGGGGGGCGGCGGGAAACCCTCGTGTCCCTCGCCTTCTGCCGGGGACCTTAGGGAACTTCCCAGGGTGCCTCTGAGAGGCGAGGGATCCTGTGGAGGTGGCGGGGCCCCTCGGGACTCCGCTGGGTCTGGCGCAACGGAAGAGGGCCTCACCTCGAGGGGAGGCAGGCACCTCAGGCTTCCTCTGCGTTTCGGACTCCGACCGCAGGGTCCCTGCAGAGTTGGGACAGGAGAGTCAGGCCTCGTCTTGTCTGAGGAAGGGAACCCCGCTGGCCTCTCGAGTTGCTCGGGGGGTCTCAGGCCCCTCGTCGAGCTGTGTGTGGAACCCGCGGGTCTTTGCGGACGATGCACGGGGGTGGCAGTGCCCCTTCGTGTTGTGCCTTCACCCACAGGGTTGCCTTCGAAGAGGGGTCCGGGCCTCGGGTCCTTCTCAAGAGCGGACCGGGGAATCGGGGGCGTTCGGCCTGTGGCCCCACCCACGTGGCTCGTCTCGAATTTCCTCGTGAGACCGGCCTCATCCTGAGGTGCGCCGGGAAGGCCGGGAACCCCTTCCAGACCACGCAGGGGAATCGCCTCTCCTGTCGCGATCAGGAGGGGAGAAGGGGCTCAGAGGAAGCGGTGCCGGGACCCTCGGTGTTCCCCTCGGGGGAACCCGGCGTGTCGGGGGACTTTTGGGGGTCGCAGGAAGGCTGTCAGGGACCGTCTCGCCCTTCAGGGCGGAACAGGGGACTTCCCTTGAGACGCCGTCGCGGGCAAGGGCCTCATCTTGCCAAGCGGTGGGAACCACGTGGTTTTTCTCGAGTTGCGGCGGCATTCTCGAGTTACGACGGGGATCTCAGCCTTCCCCTTGGGTTGGCCCTGGGAAGCCCAATCTTCCCCTCGGGTTGCGAGGGAAAGCTGGGGGTGGCGCTCGAGTCACTGCAGGGCCTAAGAGACCTCACCTAAGCGTGTGTCCGGGACCTAATTTTCCTCTCCAGGGAAGGCAGGGATCTCGGGGTTGCATTCCAGGCTCCCCCGGGGAGTCAGGCCTCGTCTCGAGGGGAAGCCAAGGACTCCGCTCTCCTCTCGAGTCGCGACGCGGGTCTCTTGGAGCCCCCTGAGCGGCCTCAAGGGAGTCCAGCCTCCTCTTCCGTTTGGAGAGAGGACCCGGGATTGCTCTCCAGGCCATGCAGGAAAAGAAGGCCCTCAGCTCGCGAGGACGGGGGCGTCTCAGGGGTTTCCTCGAGCTGCGGCGCCCGTGGGGGTTTTCTCCCGAGGCACGACGAGGATCTCAGGGAGCCTCTCGTGCGGCGCCAGGGAAGTCAGGTCTCCATGCGCGTGGCAAGGGGGAGCGCGTCCTGGCTCTCGAGTCACGGGAGGGGACTAGGGCCTCGAGACGCGTTGAAGAAGGACTCTCGAGGTCTTTGTCGGGGGGCGGCGGGAAACCCTCGTGTCCCTCGCCTTCTGCCGGGGACCTTAGGGAACTTCCCAGGGTGCCTCTGAGAGGCGAGGGATCCTGTGGAGGTGGCGGGGCCCCTCGGGACTCCGCTGGGTCTGGCGCAACGGAAGAGGGCCTCACCTCGAGGGGAGGCAGGCACCTCAGGCTTCCTCTGCGTTTCGGACTCCGACCGCAGGGTCCCTGCAGAGTTGGGACAGGAGAGTCAGGCCTCGTCTTGTCTGAGGAAGGGAACCCCGCTGGCCTCTCGAGTTGCTCGGGGGGTCTCAGGCCCCTCGTCGAGCTGTGTGTGGAACCCGCGGGTCTTTGCGGACGATGCACGGGGGTGGCAGTGCCCCTTCGTGTTGTGCCTTCACCCACAGGGTTGCCTTCGAAGAGGGGTCCGGGCCTCGGGTCCTTCTCAAGAGCGGACCGGGGAATCGGGGGCGTTCGGCCTGTGGCCCCACCCACGTGGCTCGTCTCGAATTTCCTCGTGAGACCGGCCTCATCCTGAGGTGCGCCGGGAAGGCCGGGAACCCCTTCCAGACCACGCAGGGGAATCGCCTCTCCTGTCGCGATCAGGAGGGGAGAAGGGGCTCAGAGGAAGCGGTGCCGGGACCCTCGGTGTTCCCCTCGGGGGAACCCGGCGTGTCGGGGGACTTTTGGGGGTCGCAGGAAGGCTGTCAGGGACCGTCTCGCCCTTCAGGGTGGAACAGGGGACTTCCCTTGAGACGCCGTCGCGGGCAAGGGCCTCATCTTGCCAAGCGGTGGGAACCACGTGGTTTTTCTCGAGTTGCGGCGGCATTCTCGAGTTACGACGGGGATCTCAGCCTTCCCCTTGGGTTGGCCCTGGGAAGCCCAATCTTCCCCTCGGGTTGCGAGGGAAAGCTGGGGGTGGCGCTCGAGTCACTGCAGGGCCTAAGAGACCTCACCTAAGCGTGTGTCCGGGACCTAATTTTCCTCTCCAGGGAAGGCAGGGATCTCGGGGTTGCATTCCAGGCTCCCCCGGGGAGTCAGGCCTCGTCTCGAGGGGAAGCCAAGGACTCCGCTCTCCTCTCGAGTCGCGACGCGGGTCTCTTGGAGCCCCCTGAGCGGCCTCAAGGGAGTCCAGCCTCCTCTTCCGTTTGGAGAGAGGACCCGGGATTGCTCTCCAGGCCATGCAGGAAAAGAAGGCCCTCAGCTCGCGAGGACGGGGGCGTCTCAGGGGTTTCCTCGAGCTGCGGCGCCCGTGGGGGTTTTCTCCCGAGGCACGACGAGGATCTCAGGGAGCCTCTCGTGCGGCGCCAGGGAAGTCAGGTCTCCATGCGCGTGGCGAGGGGGAGCGCGTCCTGGCTCTCGAGTCACGGGAGGGGACTAGGGCCTCGAGACGCGTTGAAGAAGGACTCTCGAGGTCTTTGTCGGGGGGCGGCGGGAAACCCTCGTGTCCCTCGCCTTCTGCCGGGGACCTTAGGGAACTTCCCAGGGTGCCTCTGAGAGGCGAGGGATCCTGTGGAGGTGGCGGGGCCCCTCGGGACTCCGCTGGGTCTGGCGCAACGGAAGAGGGCCTCACCTCGAGGGGAGGCAGGCACCTCAGGCTTCCTCTGCGTTTCGGACTCCGACCGCAGGGTCCCTGCAGAGTTGGGACAGGAGAGTCAGGCCTCGTCTTGTCTGAGGAAGGGAACCCCGCTGGCCTCTCGAGTTGCTCAGGGGGTCTCAGGCCCCTCGTCGAGCTGTGTGTGGAACCCGCGGGTCTTTGCGGACGATGCACGGGGGTGGCAGTGCCCCTTCGTGTTGTGCCTTCACCCACAGGGTTGCCTTCGAAGAGGGGTCCGGGCCTCGGGTCCTTCTCAAGAGCGGACCGGGGAATCGGGGGCGTTCGGCCTGTGGCCCCACCCACGTGGCTCGTCTCGAATTTCCTCGTGAGACCGGCCTCATCCTGAGGTGCGCCAGGAAGGCCGGGAACCCCTTCCAGACCACGCAGGGGAATCGCCTCTCCTGTCGCGATCAGGAGGGGAGAAGGGGCTCAGAGGAAGCGGTGCCGGGACCCTCGGTGTTCCCCTCGGGGGAACCCGGCATGTCGGGGGACTTTTGGGGGTCGCAGGAAGGCTGTCAGGGACCGTCTCGCCCTTCAGGGTGGAACAGGGGACTTCCCTTGAGACGCCGTCGCGGGCAAGGGCCTCATCTTGCCAAGCGGTGGGAACCACGTGGTTTTTCTCGAGTTGCGGCGGCATTCTCGAGTTACGACCGGGATCTCAGCCTTCCCCTTGGGTTGGCCCTGGGAAGCCCAATCTTCCCCTCGGGTTGCGAGGGAAAGCTGGGGGTGGCGCTCGAGTCACTGCAGGGCCTAAGAGACCTCACCTAAGCGTGTGTCCGGGACCTAATTTTCCTCTCCAGGGAAGGCAGGGATCTCGGGGTTGCATTCCAGGCTCCCCCGGGGAGTCAGGCCTCGTCTCGAGGGGAAGCCAAGGACTCCGCTCTCCTCTCGAGTCGCGACGCGGGTCTCTTGGAGCCCCCTGAGCGGCCTCAAGGGAGTCCAGCCTCCTCTTCCGTTTGGAGAGAGGACCCGGGATTGCTCTCCAGGCCATGCAGGAAAAGAAGGCCCTCAGCTCGCGAGGACGGGGGCGTCTCAGGGGTTTCCTCGAGCTGCGGCGCCCGTGGGGGTTTTCTCCCGAGGCACGACGAGGATCTCAGGGAGCCTCTCGTGCGGCACCAGGGAAGTCAGGTCTCCATGCGCGTGGCGAGGGGGAGCGCGTCCTGGCTCTCGAGTCACGGGAGGGGACTAGGGCCTCGAGACGCGTTGAAGAAGGACTCTCGAGGTCTTTGTCGGGGGGCGGCGGGAAACCCTCGTGTCCCTCGCCTTCTGCCGGGGACCTTAGGGAACTTCCCAGGGTGCCTCTGAGAGGCGAGGGATCCTGTGGAGGTGGCGGGGCCCCTCGGGACTCCGCTGGGTCTGGCGCAACGGAAGAGGGCCTCACCTCGAGGGGAGGCAGGCACCTCAGGCTTCCTCTGCGTTTCGGACTCCGACCGCAGGGTCCCTGCAGAGTTGGGACAGGAGAGTCAGGCCTCGTCTTGTCTGAGGAAGGGAACCCCGCTGGCCTCTCGAGTTGCTCAGGAGGTCTCAGGCCCCTCGTCGAGCTGTGTGTGGAACCCGCGGGTCTTTGCGGACGATGCACGGGGGTGGCAGTGCCCCTTCGTGTTGTGCCTTCACCCACAGGGTTGCCTTCGAAGAGGGGTCCGGGCCTCGGGTCCTTCTCAAGAGCGGACCGGGGAATCGGGGGCGTTCGGCCTGTGGCCCCACCCACGTGGCTCGTCTCGAATTTCCTCGTGAGACCGGCCTCATCCTGAGGTGCGCCAGGAAGGCCGGGAACCCCTTCCAGACCACGCAGGGGAATCGCCTCTCCTGTCGCGATCAGGAGGGGAGAAGGGGCTCAGAGGAAGCGGTGCCGGGACCCTCGGTGTTCCCCTCGGGGGAACCCGGCGTGTCGGGGGACTTTTGGGGGTCGCAGGAAGGCTGTCAGGGACCGTCTCGCCCTTCAGGGCGGAACAGGGGACTTCCCTTGAGACGCCGTCGCGGGCAAGGGCCTCATCTTGCCAAGCGGTGGGAACCACGTGGTTTTTCTCGAGTTGCGGCGGCATTCTCGAGTTACGACGGGGATCTCAGCCTTCCCCTTGGGTTGGCCCTGGGAAGCCCAATCTTCCCCTCGGGTTGCGAGGGAAAGCTGGGGGTGGCGCTCGAGTCACTGCAGGGCCTAAGAGACCTCACCTAAGCGTGTGTCCGGGACCTAATTTTCCTCTCCAGGGAAGGCAGGGATCTCGGGGTTGCATTCCAGGCTCCCCCGGGGAGTCAGGCCTCGTCTCGAGGGGAAGCCAAGGACTCCGCTCTCCTCTCGAGTCGCGACGCGGGTCTCTTGGAGCCCCCTGAGCGGCCTCAAGGGAGTCCAGCCTCCTCTTCCGTTTGGAGAGAGGACCCGGGATTGCTCTCCAGGCCATGCAGGAAAAGAAGGCCCTCAGCTCGCGAGGACGGGGGCGTCTCAGGGGTTTCCTCGAGCTGCGGCGCCCGTGGGGGTTTTCTCCCGAGGCACGACGAGGATCTCAGGGAGCCTCTCGTGCGGCGCCAGGGAAGTCAGGTCTCCATGCGCGTGGCGAGGGGGAGCGCGTCCTGGCTCTCGAGTCACGGGAGGGGACTAGGGCCTCGAGACGCGTTGAAGAAGGACTCTCGAGGTCTTTGTCAGGGGGCGGCGGGAAACCCTCGTGTCCCTCGCCTTCTGCCGGGGACCTTAGGGAACTTCCCAGGGTGCCTCTGAGAGGCGAGGGATCCTGTGGAGGTGGCGGGGCCCCTCGGGACTCCGCTGGGTCTGGCGCAACGGAAGAGGGCCTCACCTCGAGGGGAGGCAGGCACCTCAGGCTTCCTCTGCGTTTCGGACTCCGACCGCAGGGTCCCTGCAGAGTTGGGACAGGAGAGTCAGGCCTCGTCTTGTCTGAGGAAGGGAACCCCGCTGGCCTCTCGAGTTGCTCAGGGGGTCTCAGGCCCCTCGTCGAGCTGTGTGTGGAACCCGCGGGTCTTTGCGGACGATGCACGGGGGTGGCAGTGCCCCTTCGTGTTGTGCCTTCACCCACAGGGTTGCCTTCGAAGAGGGGTCCGGGCCTCGGGTCCTTCTCAAGAGCGGACCGGGGAATCGGGGGCGTTCGGCCTGTGGCCCCACCCACGTGGCTCGTCTCGAATTTCCTCGTGAGACCGGCCTCATCCTGAGGTGCGCCGGGAAGGCCGGGAACCCCTTCCAGACCACGCAGGGGAATCGCCTCTCCTGTCGCGATCAGGAGGGGAGAAGGGGCTCAGAGGAAGCGGTGCCGGGACCCTCGGTGTTCCCCTCGGGGGAACCCGGCGTGTCGGGGGACTTTTGGGGGTCGCAGGAAGGCTGTCAGGGACCGTCTCGCCCTTCAGGGCGGAACAGGGGACTTCCCTTGAGACGCCGTCGCGGGCAAGGGCCTCATCTTGCCAAGCGGTGGGAACCACGTGGTTTTTCTCGAGTTGCGGCGGCATTCTCGAGTTACGACGGGGATCTCAGCCTTCCCCTTGGGTTGGCCCTGGGAAGCCCAATCTTCCCCTCGGGTTGCGAGGGAAAGCTGGGGGTGGCGCTCGAGTCACTGCAGGGCCTAAGAGACCTCACCTAAGCGTGTGTCCGGGACCTAATTTTCCTCTCCAGGGAAGGCAGGGATCTCGGGGTTGCATTCCAGGCTCCCCCGGGGAGTCAGGCCTCGTCTCGAGGGGAAGCCAAGGACTCCGCTCTCCTCTCGAGTCGCGACGCGGGTCTCTTGGAGCCCCCTGAGCGGCCTCAAGGGAGTCCAGCCTCCTCTTCCGTTTGGAGAGAGGACCCGGGATTGCTCTCCAGGCCATGCAGGAAAAGAAGGCCCTCAGCTCGCGAGGACGGGGGCGTCTCAGGGGTTTCCTCGAGCTGCGGCGCCCGTGGGGGTTTTCTCCCGAGGCACGACGAGGATCTCAGGGAGCCTCTCGTGCGGCGCCAGGGAAGTCAGGTCTCCATGCGCGTGGCGAGGGGGAGCGCGTCCTGGCTCTCGAGTCACGGGAGGGGACTAGGGCCTCGAGACGCGTTGAAGAAGGACTCTCGAGGTCTTTGTCGGGGGGCGGCGGGAAACCCTCGTGTCCCTCGCCTTCTGCCGGGGACCTTAGGGAACTTCCCAGGGTGCCTCTGAGAGGCGAGGGATCCTGTGGAGGTGGCGGGGCCCCTCGGGACTCCGCTGGGTCTGGCGCAACGGAAGAGGGCCTCACCTCGAGGGGAGGCAGGCACCTCAGGCTTCCTCTGCGTTTCGGACTCCGACCGCAGGGTCCCTGCAGAGTTGGGACAGGAGAGTCAGGCCTCGTCTTGTCTGAGGAAGGGAACCCCGCTGGCCTCTCGAGTTCCTCGGGGGGTCTCAGGCCCCTCGTCGAGCTGTGTGTGGAACCCGCGGGTCTTTGCGGACGATGCACGGGGGTGGCAGTGCCCCTTCGTGTTGTGCCTTCACCCACAGGGTTGCCTTCGAAGAGGGGTCCGGGCCTCGGGTCCTTCTCAAGAGCGGACCGGGGAATCGGGGGCGTTCGGCCTGTGGCCCCACCCACGTGGCTCGTCTCGAATTTCCTCGTGAGACCGGCCTCATCCTGAGGTGCGCCGGGAAGGCCGGGAACCCCTTCCAGACCACGCAGGGGAATCGCCTCTCCTGTCGCGATCAGGAGGGGAGAAGGGGCTCAGAGGAAGCGGTGCCGGGACCCTCGGTGTTCCCCTCGGGGGAACCCGGCGTGTCGGGGGACTTTTGGGGGTCGCAGGAAGGCTGTCAGGGACCGTCTCGCCCTTCAGGGCGGAACAGGGGACTTCCCTTGAGACGCCGTCGCGGGCAAGGGCCTCATCTTGCCAAGCGGTGGGAACCACGTGGTTTTTCTCGAGTTGCGGCGGCATTCTCGAGTTACGACGGGGATCTCAGCCTTCCCCTTGGGTTGGCCCTGGGAAGCCCAATCTTCCCCTCGGGTTGCGAGGGAAAGCTGGGGGTGGCGCTCGAGTCACTGCAGGGCCTAAGAGACCTCACCTAAGCGTGTGTCCGGGACCTAATTTTCCTCTCCAGGGAAGGCAGGGATCTCGGGGTTGCATTCCAGGCTCCCCCGGGGAGTCAGGCCTCGTCTCGAGGGGAAGCCAAGGACTCCGCTCTCCTCTCGAGTCGCGACGCGGGTCTCTTGGAGCCCCCTGAGCGGCCTCAAGGGAGTCCAGCCTCCTCTTCCGTTTGGAGAGAGGACCCGGGATTGCTCTCCAGGCCATGCAGGAAAAGAAGGCCCTCAGCTCGCGAGGACGGGGGCGTCTCAGGGGTTTCCTCGAGCTGCGGCGCCCGTGGGGGTTTTCTCCCGAGGCACGACGAGGATCTCAGGGAGCCTCTCGTGCGGCGCCAGGGAAGTCAGGTCTCCATGCGCGTGGCGAGGGGGAGCGCGTCCTGGCTCTCGAGTCACGGGAGGGGACTAGGGCCTCGAGACGCGTTGAAGAAGGACTCTCGAGGTCTTTGTCGGGGGGCGGCGGGAAACCCTCGTGTCCCTCGCCTTCTGCCGGGGACCTTAGGGAACTTCCCAGGGTGCCTCTGAGAGGCGAGGGATCCTGTGGAGGTGGCGGGGCCCCTCGGGACTCCGCTGGGTCTGGCGCAACGGAAGAGGGCCTCACCTCGAGGGGAGGCAGGCACCTCAGGCTTCCTCTGCGTTTCGGACTCCGACCGCAGGGTCCCTGCAGAGTTGGGACAGGAGAGTCAGGCCTCGTCTTGTCTGAGGAAGGGAACCCCGCTGGCCTCTCGAGTTGCTCAGGGGGTCTCAGGCCCCTCGTCGAGCTGTGTGTGGAACCCGCGGGTCTTTGCGGACGATGCACGGGGGTGGCAGTGCCCCTTCGTGTTGTGCCTTCACCCACAGGGTTGCCTTCGAAGAGGGGTCCGGGCCTCGGGTCCTTCTCAAGAGCGGACCGGGGAATCGGGGGCGTTCGGCCTGTGGCCCCACCCACGTGGCTCGTCTCGAATTTCCTCGTGAGACCGGCCTCATCCTGAGGTGCGCCGGGAAGGCCGGGAACCCCTTCCAGACCACGCAGGGGAATCGCCTCTCCTGTCGCGATCAGGAGGGGAGAAGGGGCTCAGAGGAAGCGGTGCCGGGACCCTCGGTGTTCCCCTCGGGGGAACCCGGCGTGTCGGGGGACTTTTGGGGGTCGCAGGAAGGCTGTCAGGGACCGTCTCGCCCTTCAGGGCGGAACAGGGGACTTCCCTTGAGACGCCGTCGCGGGCAAGGGCCTCATCTTGCCAAGCGGTGGGAACCACGTGGTTTTTCTCGAGTTGCGGCGGCATTCTCGAGTTACGACGGGGATCTCAGCCTTCCCCTTGGGTTGGCCCTGGGAAGCCCAATCTTCCCCTCGGGTTGCGAGGGAAAGCTGGGGGTGGCGCTCGAGTCACTGCAGGGCCTAAGAGACCTCACCTAAGCGTGTGTCCGGGACCTAATTTTCCTCTCCAGGGAAGGCAGGGATCTCGGGGTTGCATTCCAGGCTCCCCCGGGGAGTCAGGCCTCGTCTCGAGGGGAAGCCAAGGACTCCGCTCTCCTCTCGAGTCGCGACGCGGGTCTCTTGGAGCCCCCTGAGCGGCCTCAAGGGAGTCCAGCCTCCTCTTCCGTTTGGAGAGAGGACCCGGGATTGCTCTCCAGGCCATGCAGGAAAAGAAGGCCCTCAGCTCGCGAGGACGGGGGCGTCTCAGGGGTTTCCTCGAGCTGCGGCGCCCGTGGGGGTTTTCTCCCGAGGCACGACGAGGATCTCAGGGAGCCTCTCGTGCGGCGCCAGGGAAGTCAGGTCTCCATGCGCGTGGCGAGGGGGAGCGCGTCCTGGCTCTCGAGTCACGGGAGGGGACTAGGGCCTCGAGACGCGTTGAAGAAGGACTCTCGAGGTCTTTGTCGGGGGGCGGCGGGAAACCCTCGTGTCCCTCGCCTTCTGCCGGGGACCTTAGGGAACTTCCCAGGGTGCCTCTGAGAGGCGAGGGATCCTGTGGAGGTGGCGGGGCCCCTCGGGACTCCGCTGGGTCTGGCGCAACGGAAGAGGGCCTCACCTCGAGGGGAGGCAGGCACCTCAGGCTTCCTCTGCGTTTCGGACTCCGACCGCAGGGTCCCTGCAGAGTTGGGACAGGAGAGTCAGGCCTCGTCTTGTCTGAGGAAGGGAACCCCGCTGGCCTCTCGAGTTGCTCAGGGGGTCTCAGGCCCCTCGTCGAGCTGTGTGTGGAACCCGCGGGTCTTTGCGGACGATGCACGGGGGTGGCAGTGCCCCTTCGTGTTGTGCCTTCACCCACAGGGTTGCCTTCGAAGAGGGGTCCGGGCCTCGGGTCCTTCTCAAGAGCGGACCGGGGAATCGGGGGCGTTCGGCCTGTGGCCCCACCCACGTGGCTCGTCTCGAATTTCCTCGTGAGACCGGCCTCATCCTGAGGTGCGCCGGGAAGGCCGGGAACCCCTTCCAGACCACGCAGGGGAATCGCCTCTCCTGTCGCGATCAGGAGGGGAGAAGGGGCTCAGAGGAAGCGGTGCCGGGACCCTCGGTGTTCCCCTCGGGGGAACCCGGCGTGTCGGGGGACTTTTGGGGGTCGCAGGAAGGCTGTCAGGGACCGTCTCGCCCTTCAGGGCGGAACAGGGGACTTCCCTTGAGACGCCGTCGCGGGCAAGGGCCTCATCTTGCCAAGCGGTGGGAACCACGTGGTTTTTCTCGAGTTGCGGCGGCATTCTCGAGTTACGACGGGGATCTCAGCCTTCCCCTTGGGTTGGCCCTGGGAAGCCCAATCTTCCCCTCGGGTTGCGAGGGAAAGCTGGGGGTGGCGCTCGAGTCACTGCAGGGCCTAAGAGACCTCACCTAAGCGTGTGTCCGGGACCTAATTTTCCTCTCCAGGGAAGGCAGGGATCTCGGGGTTGCATTCCAGGCTCCCCCGGGGAGTCAGGCCTCGTCTCGAGGGGAAGCCAAGGACTCCGCTCTCCTCTCGAGTCGCGACGCGGGTCTCTTGGAGCCCCCTGAGCGGCCTCAAGGGAGTCCAGCCTCCTCTTCCGTTTGGAGAGAGGACCCGGGATTGCTCTCCAGGCCATGCAGGAAAAGAAGGCCCTCAGCTCGCGAGGACGGGGGCGTCTCAGGGGTTTCCTCGAGCTGCGGCGCCCGTGGGGGTTTTCTCCCGAGGCACGACGAGGATCTCAGGGAGCCTCTCGTGCGGCGCCAGGGAAGTCAGGTCTCCATGCGCGTGGCGAGGGGGAGCGCGTCCTGGCTCTCGAGTCACGGGAGGGGACTAGGGCCTCGAGACGCGTTGAAGAAGGACTCTCGAGGTCTTTGTCGGGGGGCGGCGGGAAACCCTCGTGTCCCTCGCCTTCTGCCGGGGACCTTAGGGAACTTCCCAGGGTGCCTCTGAGAGGCGAGGGATCCTGTGGAGGTGGCGGGGCCCCTCGGGACTCCGCTGGGTCTGGCGCAACGGAAGAGGGCCTCACCTCGAGGGGAGGCAGGCACCTCAGGCTTCCTCTGCGTTTCGGACTCCGACCGCAGGGTCCCTGCAGAGTTGGGACAGGAGAGTCAGGCCTCGTCTTGTCTGAGGAAGGGAACCCCGCTGGCCTCTCGAGTTCCTCGGGGGGTCTCAGGCCCCTCGTCGAGCTGTGTGTGGAACCCGCGGGTCTTTGCGGACGATGCACGGGGGTGGCAGTGCCCCTTCGTGTTGTGCCTTCACCCACAGGGTTGCCTTCGAAGAGGGGTCCGGGCCTCGGGTCCTTCTCAAGAGCGGACCGGGGAATCGGGGGCGTTCGGCCTGTGGCCCCACCCACGTGGCTCGTCTCGAATTTCCTCGTGAGACCGGCCTCATCCTGAGGTGCGCCGGGAAGGCCGGGAACCCCTTCCAGACCACGCAGGGGAATCGCCTCTCCTGTCGCGATCAGGAGGGGAGAAGGGGCTCAGAGGAAGCGGTGCCGGGACCCTCGGTGTTCCCCTCGGGGGAACCCGGCGTGTCGGGGGACTTTTGGGGGTCGCAGGAAGGCTGTCAGGGACCGTCTCGCCCTTCAGGGCGGAACAGGGGACTTCCCTTGAGACGCCGTCGCGGGCAAGGGCCTCATCTTGCCAAGCGGTGGGAACCACGTGGTTTTTCTCGAGTTGCGGCGGCATTCTCGAGTTACGACGGGGATCTCAGCCTTCCCCTTGGGTTGGCCCTGGGAAGCCCAATCTTCCCCTCGGGTTGCGAGGGAAAGCTGGGGGTGGCGCTCGAGTCACTGCAGGGCCTAAGAGACCTCACCTAAGCGTGTGTCCGGGACCTAATTTTCCTCTCCAGGGAAGGCAGGGATCTCGGGGTTGCATTCCAGGCTCCCCCGGGGAGTCAGGCCTCGTCTCAAGGGGAAGCCAAGGACTCCGCTCTCCTCTCGAGTCGCGACGCGGGTCTCTTGGAGCCCCCTGAGCGGCCTCAAGGGAGTCCAGCCTCCTCTTCCGTTTGGAGAGAGGACCCGGGATTGCTCTCCAGGCCATGCAGGAAAAGAAGGCCCTCAGCTCGCGAGGACGGGGGCGTCTCAGGGGTTTCCTCGAGCTGCGGCGCCCGTGGGGGTTTTCTCCCGAGGCACGACGAGGATCTCAGGGAGCCTCTCGTGCGGCGCCAGGGAAGTCAGGTCTCCATGCGCGTGGCGAGGGGGAGCGCGTCCTGGCTCTCGAGTCACGGGAGGGGACTAGGGCCTCGAGACGCGTTGAAGAAGGACTCTCGAGGTCTTTGTCGGGGGGCGGCGGGAAACCCTCGTGTCCCTCGCCTTCTGCCGGGGACCTTAGGGAACTTCCCAGGGTGCCTCTGAGAGGCGAGGGATCCTGTGGAGGTGGCGGGGCCCCTCGGGACTCCGCTGGGTCTGGCGCAACGGAAGAGGGCCTCACCTCGAGGGGAGGCAGGCACCTCAGGCTTCCTCTGCGTTTCGGACTCCGACCGCGGGGTCCCTGCAGAGTTGGGACAGGAGAGTCAGGCCTCGTCTTGTCTGAGGAAGGGAACCCCGCTAGCCTCTCGAGTTGCTCAGGGGGTCTCAGGCCCCTCGTCGAGCTGTGTGTGGAACCCGCGGGTCTTTGCGGACGATGCACGGGGGTGGCAGTGCCCCTTCGTGTTGTGCCTTCACCCACAGGGTTGCCTTCGAAGAGGGGTCCGGGCCTCGGGTCCTTCTCAAGAGCGGACCGGGGAATCGGGGGCGTTCGGCCTGTGGCCCCACCCACGTGGCTCGTCTCGAATTTCCTCGTGAGACCGGCCTCATCCTGAGGTGCGCCGGGAAGGCCGGGAACCCCTTCCAGACCACGCAGGGGAATCGCCTCTCCTGTCGCGATCAGGAGGTGAGAAGGGGCTCAGAGGAAGCGGTGCCGGGACCCTCGGTGTTCCCCTCGGGGGAACCCGGCGTGTCGGGGGACTTTTGGGGGTCGCAGGAAGGCTGTCAGGGACCGTCTCGCCCTTCAGGGCGGAACAGGGGACTTCCCTTGAGACGCCGTCGCGGGCAAGGGCCTCATCTTGCCAAGCGGTGGGAACCACGTGGTTTTTCTCGAGTTGCGGCGGCATTCTCGAGTTACGACGGGGATCTCAGCCTTCCCCTTGGGTTGGCCCTGGGAAGCCCAATCTTCCCCTCGGGTTGCGAGGGAAAGCTGGGGGTGGCGCTCGAGTCACTGCAGGGCCTAAGAGACCTCACCTAAGCGTGTGTCCGGGACCTAATTTTCCTCTCCAGGGAAGGCAGGGATCTCGGGGTTGCATTCCAGGCTCCCCCGGGGAGTCAGGCCTCGTCTCGAGGGGAAGCCAAGGACTCCGCTCTCCTCTCGAGTCGCGACGCGGGTCTCTTGGAGCCCCCTGAGCGGCCTCAAGGGAGTCCAGCCTCCTCTTCCGTTTGGAGAGAGGACCCGGGATTGCTCTCCAGGCCATGCAGGAAAAGAAGGCCCTCAGCTCGCGAGGACGGGGGCGTCTCAGGGGTTTCCTCGAGCTGCGGCGCCCGTGGGGGTTTTCTCCCGAGGCACGACGAGGATCTCAGGGAGCCTCTCGTGCGGCGCCAGGGAAGTCAGGTCTCCATGCGCGTGGCGAGGGGGAGCGCGTCCTGGCTCTCGAGTCACGGGAGGGGACTAGGGCCTCGAGACGTGTTGAAGAAGGACTCTCGAGGTCTTTGTCGGGGGGCGGCGGGAAACCCTCGTGTCCCTCGCCTTCTGCCGGGGACCTTAGGGAACTTCCCAGGGTGCCTCTGAGAGGCGAGGGATCCTGTGGAGGTGGCGGGGCCCCTCGGGACTCCGCTGGGTCTGGCGCAACGGAAGAGGGCCTCACCTCGAGGGGAGGCAGGCACCTCAGGCTTCCTCTGCGTTTCGGACTCCGACCGCAGGGTCCCTGCAGAGTTGGGACAGGAGAGTCAGGCCTCGTCTTGTCTGAGGAAGGGAACCCCGCTGGCCTCTCGAGTTGCTCGGGGGGTCTCAGGCCCCTCGTCGAGCTGTGTGTGGAACCCGCGGGTCTTTGCGGACGATGCACGGGGGTGGCAGTGCCCCTTCGTGTTGTGCCTTCACCCACAGGGTTGCCTTCGAAGAGGGGTCCGGGCCTCGGGTCCTTCTCAAGAGCGGACCGGGGAATCGGGGGCGTTCGGCCTGTGGCCCCACCCACGTGGCTCGTCTCGAATTTCCTCGTGAGACCGGCCTCATCCTGAGGTGCGCCGGGAAGGCCGGGAACCCCTTCCAGACCACGCAGGGGAATCGCCTCTCCTGTCGCGATCAGGAGGGGAGAAGGGGCTCAGAGGAAGCGGTGCCGGGACCCTCGGTGTTCCCCTCGGGGGAACCCGGCGTGTCGGGGGACTTTTGGGGGTCGCAGGAAGGCTGTCAGGGACCGTCTCGCCCTTCAGGGTGGAACAGGGGACTTCCCTTGAGACGCCGTCGCGGGCAAGGGCCTCATCTTGCCAAGCGGTGGGAACCACGTGGTTTTTCTCGAGTTGCGGCGGCATTCTCGAGTTACGACGGGGATCTCAGCCTTCCCCTTGGGTTGGCCCTGGGAAGCCCAATCTTCCCCTCGGGTTGCGAGGGAAAGCTGGGGGTGGCGCTCGAGTCACTGCAGGGCCTAAGAGACCTCACCTAAGCGTGTGTCCGGGACCTAATTTTCCTCTCCAGGGAAGGCAGGGATCTCGGGGTTGCATTCCAGGCTCCCCCGGGGAGTCAGGCCTCGTCTCGAGGGGAAGCCAAGGACTCCGCTCTCCTCTCGAGTCGCGACGCGGGTCTCTTGGAGCCCCCTGAGCGGCCTCAAGGGAGTCCAGCCTCCTCTTCCGTTTGGAGAGAGGACCCGGGATTGCTCTCCAGGCCATGCAGGAAAAGAAGGCCCTCAGCTCGCGAGGACGGGGGCGTCTCAGGGGTTTCCTCGAGCTGCGGCGCCCGTGGGGGTTTTCTCCCGAGGCACGACGAGGATCTCAGGGAGCCTCTCGTGCGGCGCCAGGGAAGTCAGGTCTCTATGCGCGTGGCGAGGGGGAGCGCGTCCTGGCTCTCGAGTCACGGGAGGGGACTAGGGCCTCGAGACGCGTTGAAGAAGGACTCTCGAGGTCTTTGTCGGGGGGCGGCGGGAAACCCTCGTGTCCCTCGCCTTCTGCCGGGGACCTTAGGGAACTTCCCAGGGTGCCTCTGAGAGGCGAGGGATCCTGTGGAGGTGGCGGGGCCCCTCGGGACTCCGCTGGGTCTGGCGCAACGGAAGAGGGCCTCACCTCGAGGGGAGGCAGGCACCTCAGGCTTCCTCTGCGTTTCGGACTCCGACCGCAGGGTCCCTGCAGAGTTGGGACAGGAGAGTCAGGCCTCGTCTTGTCTGAGGAAGGGAACCCCGCTGGCCTCTCGAGTTGCTCAGGGGGTCTCAGGCCCCTCGTCGAGCTGTGTGTGGAACCCGCGGGTCTTTGCGGACGATGCACGGGGGTGGCAGTGCCCCTTCGTGTTGTGCCTTCACCCACAGGGTTGCCTTCGAAGAGGGGTCCGGGCCTCGGGTCCTTCTCAAGAGCGGACCGGGGAATCGGGGGCGTTCGGCCTGTGGCCCCACCCACGTGGCTCGTCTCGAATTTCCTCGTGAGACCGGCCTCATCCTGAGGTGCGCCAGGAAGGCCGGGAACCCCTTCCAGACCACGCAGGGGAATCGCCTCTCCTGTCGCGATCAGGAGGGGAGAAGGGGCTCAGAGGAAGCGGTGCCGGGACCCTCGGTGTTCCCCTCGGGGGAACCCGGCATGTCGGGGGACTTTTGGGGGTCGCAGGAAGGCTGTCAGGGACCGTCTCGCCCTTCAGGGTGGAACAGGGGACTTCCCTTGAGACGCCGTCGCGGGCAAGGGCCTCATCTTGCCAAGCGGTGGGAACCACGTGGTTTTTCTCGAGTTGCGGCGGCATTCTCGAGTTACGACGGGGATCTCAGCCTTCCCCTTGGGTTGGCCCTGGGAAGCCCAATCTTCCCCTCGGGTTGCGAGGGAAAGCTGGGGGTGGCGCTCGAGTCACTGCAGGGCCTAAGAGACCTCACCTAAGCGTGTGTCCGGGACCTAATTTTCCTCTCCAGGGAAGGCAGGGATCTCGGGGTTGCATTCCAGGCTCCCCCGGGGAGTCAGGCCTCGTCTCGAGGGGAAGCCAAGGACTCCGCTCTCCTCTCGAGTCGCGACGCGGGTCTCTTGGAGCCCCCTGAGCGGCCTCAAGGGAGTCCAGCCTCCTCTTCCGTTTGGAGAGAGGACCCGGGATTGCTCTCCAGGCCATGCAGGAAAAGAAGGCCCTCAGCTCGCGAGGACGGGGGCGTCTCAGGGGTTTCCTCGAGCTGCGGCGCCCGTGGGGGTTTTCTCCCGAGGCACGACGAGGATCTCAGGGAGCCTCTCGTGCGGCACCAGGGAAGTCAGGTCTCCATGCGCGTGGCGAGGGAGAGCGCGTCCTGGCTCTCGAGTCACGGGAGGGGACTAGGGCCTCGAGACGCGTTGAAGAAGGACTCTCGAGGTCTTTGTCGGGGGGCGGCGGGAAACCCTCGTGTCCCTCGCCTTCTGCCGGGGACCTTAGGGAACTTCCCAGGGTGCCTCTGAGAGGCGAGGGATCCTGTGGAGGTGGCGGGGCCCCTCGGGACTCCGCTGGGTCTGGCGCAACGGAAGAGGGCCTCACCTCGAGGGGAGGCAGGCACCTCAGGCTTCCTCTGCGTTTCGGACTCCGACCGCAGGGTCCCTGCAGAGTTGGGACAGGAGAGTCAGGCCTCGTCTTGTCTGAGGAAGGGAACCCCGCTGGCCTCTCGAGTTGCTCAGGGGGTCTCAGGCCCCTCGTCGAGCTGTGTGTGGAACCCGCGGGTCTTTGCGGACGATGCACGGGGGTGGCAGTGCCCCTTCGTGTTGTGCCTTCACCCACAGGGTTGCCTTCGAAGAGGGGTCCGGGCCTCGGGTCCTTCTCAAGAGCGGACCGGGGAATCGGGGGCGTTCGGCCTGTGGCCCCACCCACGTGGCTCGTCTCGAATTTCCTCGTGAGACCGGCCTCATCCTGAGGTGCGCCAGGAAGGCCGGGAACCCCTTCCAGACCACGCAGGGGAATCGCCTCTCCTGTCGCGATCAGGAGGGGAGAAGGGGCTCAGAGGAAGCGGTGCCGGGACCCTCGGTGTTCCCCTCGGGGGAACCCGGCGTGTCGGGGGACTTTTGGGGGTCGCAGGAAGGCTGTCAGGGACCGTCTCGCCCTTCAGGGCGGAACAGGGGACTTCCCTTGAGACGCCGTCGCGGGCAAGGGCCTCATCTTGCCAAGCGGTGGGAACCACGTGGTTTTTCTCGAGTTGCGGCGGCATTCTCGAGTTACGACGGGGATCTCAGCCTTCCCCTTGGGTTGGCCCTGGGAAGCCCAATCTTCCCCTCGGGTTGCGAGGGAAAGCTGGGGGTGGCGCTCGAGTCACTGCAGGGCCTAAGAGACCTCACCTAAGCGTGTGTCCGGGACCTAATTTTCCTCTCCAGGGAAGGCAGGGATCTCGGGGTTGCATTCCAGGCTCCCCCGGGGAGTCAGGCCTCGTCTCGAGGGGAAGCCAAGGACTCCGCTCTCCTCTCGAGTCGCGACGCGGGTCTCTTGGAGCCCCCTGAGCGGCCTCAAGGGAGTCCAGCCTCCTCTTCCGTTTGGAGAGAGGACCCGGGATTGCTCTCCAGGCCATGCAGGAAAAGAAGGCCCTCAGCTCGCGAGGACGGGGGCGTCTCAGGGGTTTCCTCGAGCTGCGGCGCCCGTGGGGGTTTTCTCCCGAGGCACGACGAGGATCTCAGGGAGCCTCTCGTGCGGCGCCAGGGAAGTCAGGTCTCCATGCGCGTGGCGAGGGGGAGCGCGTCCTGGCTCTCGAGTCACGGGAGGGGACTAGGGCCTCGAGACGCGTTGAAGAAGGACTCTCGAGGTCTTTGTCGGGGGGCGGCGGGAAACCCTCGTGTCCCTCGCCTTCTGCCGGGGACCTTAGGGAACTTCCCAGGGTGCCTCTGAGAGGCGAGGGATCCTGTGGAGGTGGCGGGGCCCCTCGGGACTCCGCTGGGTCTGGCGCAACGGAAGAGGGCCTCACCTCGAGGGGAGGCAGGCACCTCAGGCTTCCTCTGCGTTTCGGACTCCGACCGCAGGGTCCCTGCAGAGTTGGGACAGGAGAGTCAGGCCTCGTCTTGTCTGAGGAAGGGAACCCCGCTGGCCTCTCGAGTTGCTCAGGGGGTCTCAGGCCCCTCGTCGAGCTGTGTGTGGAACCCGCGGGTCTTTGCGGACGATGCACGGGGGTGGCAGTGCCCCTTCGTGTTGTGCCTTCACCCACAGGGTTGCCTTCGAAGAGGGGTCCGGGCCTCGGGTCCTTCTCAAGAGCGGACCGGGGAATCGGGGGCGTTCGGCCTGTGGCCCCACCCACGTGGCTCGTCTCGAATTTCCTCGTGAGACCGGCCTCATCCTGAGGTGCGCCGGGAAGGCCGGGAACCCCTTCCAGACCACGCAGGGGAATCGCCTCTCCTGTCGCGATCAGGAGGGGAGAAGGGGCTCAGAGGAAGCGGTGCCGGGACCCTCGGTGTTCCCCTCGGGGGAACCCGGCGTGTCGGGGGACTTTTGGGGGTCGCAGGAAGGCTGTCAGGGACCGTCTCGCCCTTCAGGGCGGAACAGGGGACTTCCCTTGAGACGCCGTCGCGGGCAAGGGCCTCATCTTGCCAAGCGGTGGGAACCACGTGGTTTTTCTCGAGTTGCGGCGGCATTCTCGAGTTACGACGGGGATCTCAGCCTTCCCCTTGGGTTGGCCCTGGGAAGCCCAATCTTCCCCTCGGGTTGCGAGGGAAAGCTGGGGGTGGCGCTCGAGTCACTGCAGGGCCTAAGAGACCTCACCTAAGCGTGTGTCCGGGACCTAATTTTCCTCTCCAGGGAAGGCAGGGATCTCGGGGTTGCATTCCAGGCTCCCCCGGGGAGTCAGGCCTCGTCTCGAGGGGAAGCCAAGGACTCCGCTCTCCTCTCGAGTCGCGACGCGGGTCTCTTGGAGCCCCCTGAGCGGCCTCAAGGGAGTCCAGCCTCCTCTTCCGTTTGGAGAGAGGACCCGGGATTGCTCTCCAGGCCATGCAGGAAAAGAAGGCCCTCAGCTCGCGAGGACGGGGGCGTCTCAGGGGTTTCCTCGAGCTGCGGCGCCCGTGGGGGTTTTCTCCCGAGGCACGACGAGGATCTCAGGGAGCCTCTCGTGCGGCGCCAGGGAAGTCAGGTCTCCATGCGCGTGGCGAGGGGGAGCGCGTCCTGGCTCTCGAGTCACGGGAGGGGACTAGGGCCTCGAGACGCGTTGAAGAAGGACTCTCGAGGTCTTTGTCGGGGGGCGGCGGGAAACCCTCGTGTCCCTCGCCTTCTGCCGGGGACCTTAGGGAACTTCCCAGGGTGCCTCTGAGAGGCGAGGGATCCTGTGGAGGTGGCGGGGCCCCTCGGGACTCCGCTGGGTCTGGCGCAACGGAAGAGGGCCTCACCTCGAGGGGAGGCAGGCACCTCAGGCTTCCTCTGCGTTTCGGACTCCGACCGCAGGGTCCCTGCAGAGTTGGGACAGGAGAGTCAGGCCTCGTCTTGTCTGAGGAAGGGAACCCCGCTGGCCTCTCGAGTTGCTCAGGGGGTCTCAGGCCCCTCGTCGAGCTGTGTGTGGAACCCGCGGGTCTTTGCGGACGATGCACGGGGGTGGCAGTGCCCCTTCGTGTTGTGCCTTCACCCACAGGGTTGCCTTCGAAGAGGGGTCCGGGCCTCGGGTCCTTCTCAAGAGCGGACCGGGGAATCGGGGGCGTTCGGCCTGTGGCCCCACCCACGTGGCTCGTCTCGAATTTCCTCGTGAGACCGGCCTCATCCTGAGGTGCGCCGGGAAGGCCGGGAACCCCTTCCAGACCACGCAGGGGAATCGCCTCTCCTGTCGCGATCAGGAGGGGAGAAGGGGCTCAGAGGAAGCGGTGCCGGGACCCTCGGTGTTCCCCTCGGGGGAACCCGGCGTGTCGGGGGACTTTTGGGGGTCGCAGGAAGGCTGTCAGGGACCGTCTCGCCCTTCAGGGCGGAACAGGGGACTTCACTTGAGACGCCGTCGCGGGCAAGGGCCTCATCTTGCCAAGCGGTGGGAACCACGTGGTTTTTCTCGAGTTGCGGCGGCATTCTCGAGTTACGACGGGGATCTCAGCCTTCCCCTTGGGTTGGCCCTGGGAAGCCCAATCTTCCCCTCGGGTTGCGAGGGAAAGCTGGGGGTGGCGCTCGAGTCACTGCAGGGCCTAAGAGACCTCACCTAAGCGTGTGTCCGGGACCTAATTTTCCTCTCCAGGGAAGGCAGGGATCTCGGGGTTGCATTCCAGGCTCCCCCGGGGAGTCAGGCCTCGTCTCGAGGGGAAGCCAAGGACTCCGCTCTCCTCTCGAGTCGCGACGCGGGTCTCTTGGAGCCCCCTGAGCGGCCTCAAGGGAGTCCAGCCTCCTCTTCCGTTTGGAGAGAGGACCCGGGATTGCTCTCCAGGCCATGCAGGAAAAGAAGGCCCTCAGCTCGCGAGGACGGGGGCGTCTCAGGGGTTTCCTCGAGCTGCGGCGCCCGTGGGGGTTTTCTCCCGAGGCACGACGAGGATCTCAGGGAGCCTCTCGTGCGGCGCCAGGGAAGTCAGGTCTCCATGCGCGTGGCGAGGGGGAGCGCGTCCTGGCTCTCGAGTCACGGGAGGGGACTAGGGCCTCGAGACGCGTTGAAGAAGGACTCTCGAGGTCTTTGTCGGGGGGCGGCGGGAAACCCTCGTGTCCCTCGCCTTCTGCCGGGGACCTTAGGGAACTTCCCAGGGTGCCTCTGAGAGGCGAGGGATCCTGTGGAGGTGGCGGGGCCCCTCGGGACTCCGCTGGGTCTGGCGCAACGGAAGAGGGCCTCACCTCGAGGGGAGGCAGGCACCTCAGGCTTCCTCTGCGTTTCGGACTCCGACCGCAGGGTCCCTGCAGAGTTGGGACAGGAGAGTCAGGCCTCGTCTTGTCTGAGGAAGGGAACCCCGCTGGCCTCTCGAGTTGCTCAGGGGGTCTCAGGCCCCTCGTCGAGCTGTGTGTGGAACCCGCGGGTCTTTGCGGACGATGCACGGGGGTGGCAGTGCCCCTTCGTGTTGTGCCTTCACCCACAGGGTTGCCTTCGAAGAGGGGTCCGGGCCTCGGGTCCTTCTCAAGAGCGGACCGGGGAATCGGGGGCATTCGGCCTGTGGCCCCACCCACGTGGCTCGTCTCGAATTTCCTCGTGAGACCGGCCTCATCCTGAGGTGCGCCGGGAAGGCCGGGAACCCCTTCCAGACCACGCAGGGGAATCGCCTCTCCTGTCGCGATCAGGAGGGGAGAAGGGGCTCAGAGGAAGCGGTGCCGGGACCCTCGGTGTTCCCCTCGGGGGAACCCGGCGTGTCGGGGGACTTTTGGGGGTCGCAGGAAGGCTGTCAGGGACCGTCTCGCCCTTCAGGGCGGAACAGGGGACTTCCCTTGAGACGCCGTCGCGGGCAAGGGCCTCATCTTGCCAAGCGGTGGGAACCACGTGGTTTTTCTCGAGTTGCGGCGGCATTCTCGAGTTACGACGGGGATCTCAGCCTTCCCCTTGGGTTGGCCCTGGGAAGCCCAATCTTCCCCTCGGGTTGCGAGGGAAAGCTGGGGGTGGCGCTCGAGTCACTGCAGGGCCTAAGAGACCTCACCTAAGCGTGTGTCCGGGACCTAATTTTCCTCTCCAGGGAAGGCAGGGATCTCGGGGTTGCATTCCAGGCTCCCCCGGGGAGTCAGGCCTCGTCTCGAGGGGAAGCCAAGGACTCCGCTCTCCTCTCGAGTCGCGACGCGGGTCTCTTGGAGCCCCCTGAGCGGCCTCAAGGGAGTCCAGCCTCCTCTTCCGTTTGGAGAGAGGACCCGGGATTGCTCTCCAGGCCATGCAGGAAAAGAAGGCCCTCAGCTCGCGAGGACGGGGGCGTCTCAGGGGTTTCCTCGAGCTGCGGCGCCCGTGGGGGTTTTCTCCCGAGGCACGACGAGGATCTCAGGGAGCCTCTCGTGCGGCGCCAGGGAAGTCAGGTCTCCATGCGCGTGGCGAGGGGGAGCGCGTCCTGGCTCTCGAGTCACGGGAGGGGACTAGGGCCTCGAGACGCGTTGAAGAAGGACTCTCGAGGTCTTTGTCGGGGGGCGGCGGGAAACCCTCGTGTCCCTCGCCTTCTGCCGGGGACCTTAGGGAACTTCCCAGGGTGCCTCTGAGAGGCGAGGGATCCTGTGGAGGTGGCGGGGCCCCTCGGGACTCCGCTGGGTCTGGCGCAACGGAAGAGGGCCTCACCTCGAGGGGAGACAGGCACCTCAGGCTTCCTCTGCGTTTCGGACTCCGACCGCAGGGTCCCTGCAGAGTTGGGACAGGAGAGTCAGGCCTCGTCTTGTCTGAGGAAGGGAACCCCGCTGGCCTCTCGAGTTCCTCGGGGGGTCTCAGGCCCCTCGTCGAGCTGTGTGTGGAACCCGCGGGTCTTTGCGGACGATGCACGGGGGTGGCAGTGCCCCTTCGTGTTGTGCCTTCACCCACAGGGTTGCCTTCGAAGAGGGGTCCGGGCCTCGGGTCCTTCTCAAGAGCGGACCGGGGAATCGGGGGCGTTCGGCCTGTGGCCCCACCCACGTGGCTCGTCTCGAATTTCCTCGTGAGACCGGCCTCATCCTGAGGTGCGCCGGGAAGGCCGGGAACCCCTTCCAGACCACGCAGGGGAATCGCCTCTCCTGTCGCGATCAGGAGGGGAGAAGGGGCTCAGAGGAAGCGGTGCCGGGACCCTCGGTGTTCCCCTCGGGGGAACCCGGCGTGTCGGGGGACTTTTGGGGGTCGCAGGAAGGCTGTCAGGGACCGTCTCGCCCTTCAGGGCGGAACAGGGGACTTCCCTTGAGACGCCGTCGCGGGCAAGGGCCTCATCTTGCCAAGCGGTGGGAACCACGTGGTTTTTCTCGAGTTGCGGCGGCATTCTCGAGTTACGACGGGGATCTCAGCCTTCCCCTTGGGTTGGCCCTGGGAAGCCCAATCTTCCCCTCGGGTTGCGAGGGAAAGCTGGGGGTGGCGCTCGAGTCACTGCAGGGCCTAAGAGACCTCACCTAAGCGTGTGTCCGGGACCTAATTTTCCTCTCCAGGGAAGGCAGGGATCTCGGGGTTGCATTCCAGGCTCCCCCGGGGAGTCAGGCCTCGTCTCAAGGGGAAGCCAAGGACTCCGCTCTCCTCTCGAGTCGCGACGCGGGTCTCTTGGAGCCCCCTGAGCGGCCTCAAGGGAGTCCAGCCTCCTCTTCCGTTTGGAGAGAGGACCCGGGATTGCTCTCCAGGCCATGCAGGAAAAGAAGGCCCTCAGCTCGCGAGGACGGGGGCGTCTCAGGGGTTTCCTCGAGCTGCGGCGCCCGTGGGGGTTTTCTCCCGAGGCACGACGAGGATCTCAGGGAGCCTCTCGTGCGGCGCCAGGGAAGTCAGGTCTCCATGCGCGTGGCGAGGGGGAGCGCGTCCTGGCTCTCGAGTCACGGGAGGGGACTAGGGCCTCGAGACGCGTTGAAGAAGGACTCTCGAGGTCTTTGTCGGGGGGCGGCGGGAAACCCTCGTGTCCCTCGCCTTCTGCCGGGGACCTTAGGGAACTTCCCAGGGTGCCTCTGAGAGGCGAGGGATCCTGTGGAGGTGGCGGGGCCCCTCGGGACTCCGCTGGGTCTGGCGCAACGGAAGAGGGCCTCACCTCGAGGGGAGGCAGGCACCTCAGGCTTCCTCTGCGTTTCGGACTCCGACCGCGGGGTCCCTGCAGAGTTGGGACAGGAGAGTCAGGCCTCGTCTTGTCTGAGGAAGGGAACCCCGCTAGCCTCTTGAGTTGCTCAGGGGGTCTCAGGCCCCTCGTCGAGCTGTGTGTGGAACCCGCGGGTCTTTGCGGACGATGCACGGGGGTGGCAGTGCCCCTTCGTGTTGTGCCTTCACCCACAGGGTTGCCTTCGAAGAGGGGTCCGGGCCTCGGGTCCTTCTCAAGAGCGGACCGGGGAATCGGGGGCGTTCGGCCTGTGGCCCCACCCACGTGGCTCGTCTCGAATTTCCTCGTGAGACCGGCCTCATCCTGAGGTGCGCCGGGAAGGCCGGGAACCCCTTCCAGACCACGCAGGGGAATCGCCTCTCCTGTCGCGATCAGGAGGTGAGAAGGGGCTCAGAGGAAGCGGTGCCGGGACCCTCGGTGTTCCCCTCGGGGGAACCCGGCGTGTCGGGGGACTTTTGGGGGTCGCAGGAAGGCTGTCAGGGACCGTCTCGCCCTTCAGGGCGGAACAGGGGACTTCCCTTGAGACGCCGTCGCGGGCAAGGGCCTCATCTTGCCAAGCGGTGGGAACCACGTGGTTTTTCTCGAGTTGCGGCGGCATTCTCGAGTTACGACGGGGATCTCAGCCTTCCCCTTGGGTTGGCCCTGGGAAGCCCAATCTTCCCCTCGGGTTGCGAGGGAAAGCTGGGGGTGGCGCTCGAGTCACTGCAGGGCCTAAGAGACCTCACCTAAGCGTGTGTCCGGGACCTAATTTTCCTCTCCAGGGAAGGCAGGGATCTCGGGGTTGCATTCCAGGCTCCCCCGGGGAGTCAGGCCTCGTCTCGAGGGGAAGCCAAGGACTCCGCTCTCCTCTCGAGTCGCGACGCGGGTCTCTTGGAGCCCCCTGAGCGGCCTCAAGGGAGTCCAGCCTCCTCTTCCGTTTGGAGAGAGGACCCGGGATTGCTCTCCAGGCCATGCAGGAAAAGAAGGCCCTCAGCTCGCGAGGACGGGGGCGTCTCAGGGGTTTCCTCGAGCTGCGGCGCCCGTGGGGGTTTTCTCCCGAGGCACGACGAGGATCTCAGGGAGCCTCTCGTGCGGCGCCAGGGAAGTCAGGTCTCCATGCGCGTGGCGAGGGGGAGCGCGTCCTGGCTCTCGAGTCACGGGAGGGGACTAGGGCCTCGAGACGTGTTGAAGAAGGACTCTCGAGGTCTTTGTCGGGGGGCGGCGGGAAACCCTCGTGTCCCTCGCCTTCTGCCGGGGACCTTAGGGAACTTCCCAGGGTGCCTCTGAGAGGCGAGGGATCCTGTGGAGGTGGCGGGGCCCCTCGGGACTCCGCTGGGTCTGGCGCAACGGAAGAGGGCCTCACCTCGAGGGGAGGCAGGCACCTCAGGCTTCCTCTGCGTTTCGGACTCCGACCGCAGGGTCCCTGCAGAGTTGGGACAGGAGAGTCAGGCCTCGTCTTGTCTGAGGAAGGGAACCCCGCTGGCCTCTCGAGTTCCTCGGGGGGTCTCAGACCCCTCGTCGAGCTGTGTGTGGAACCCGCGGGTCTTTGCGGACGATGCACGGGGGTGGCAGTGCCCCTTCGTGTTGTGCCTTCACCCACAGGGTTGCCTTCGAAGAGGGGTCCGGGCCTCGGGTCCTTCTCAAGAGCGGACCGGGGAATCGGGGGCGTTCGGCCTGTGGCCCCACCCACGTGGCTCGTCTCGAATTTCCTCGTGAGACCGGCCTCATCCTGAGGTGCGCCGGGAAGGCCGGGAACCCCTTCCAGACCACGCAGGGGAATCGCCTCTCCTGTCGCGATCAGGAGGGGAGAAGGGGCTCAGAGGAAGCGGTGCCGGGACCCTCGGTGTTCCCCTCGGGGGAACCCGGCGTGTCGGGGGACTTTTGGGGGTCGCAGGAAGGCTGTCAGGGACCGTCTCGCCCTTCAGGGCGGAACAGGGGACTTCCCTTGAGACGCCGTCGCGGGCAAGGGCCTCATCTTGCCAAGCGGTGGGAACCACGTGGTTTTTCTCGAGTTGCGGCGGCATTCTCGAGTTACGACGGGGATCTCAGCCTTCCCCTTGGGTTGGCCCTGGGAAGCCCAATCTTCCCCTCGGGTTGCGAGGGAAAGCTGGGGGTGGCGCTCGAGTCACTGCAGGGCCTAAGAGACCTCACCTAAGCGTGTGTCCGGGACCTAATTTTCCTCTCCAGGGAAGGCAGGGATCTCGGGGTTGCATTCCAGGCTCCCCCGGGGAGTCAGGCCTCGTCTCGAGGGGAAGCCAAGGACTCCGCTCTCCTCTCGAGTCGCGACGCGGGTCTCTTGGAGCCCCCTGAGCGGCCTCAAGGGAGTCCAGCCTCCTCTTCCGTTTGGAGAGAGGACCCGGGATTGCTCTCCAGGCCATGCAGGAAAAGAAGGCCCTCAGCTCGCGAGGACGGGGGCGTCTCAGGGGTTTCCTCGAGCTGCGGCGCCCGTGGGGGTTTTCTCCCGAGGCACGACGAGGATCTCAGGGAGCCTCTCGTGCGGCGCCAGGGAATTCAGGTCTCCATGCGCGTGGCGAGGGGGAGCGCGTCCTGGCTCTCGAGTCACGGGAGGGGACTAGGGCCTCGAGACGCGTTGAAGAAGGACTCTCGAGGTCTTTGTCGGGGGGCGGCGGGAAACCCTCGTGTCCCTCGCCTTCTGCCGGGGACCTTAGGGAACTTCCCAGGGTGCCTCTGAGAGGCGAGGGATCCTGTGGAGGTGGCGGGGCCCCTCGGGACTCCGCTGGGTCTGGCGCAACGGAAGAGGGCCTCACCTCGAGGGGAGGCAGGCACCTCAGGCTTCCTCTGCGTTTCGGACTCCGACCGCAGGGTCCCTGCAGAGTTGGGACAGGAGAGTCAGGCCTCGTCTTGTCTGAGGAAGGGAACCCCGCTGGCCTCTCGAGTTCCTCGGGGGGTCTCAGGCCCCTCGTCGAGCTGTGTGTGGAACCCGCGGGTCTTTGCGGACGATGCACGGGGGTGGCAGTGCCCCTTCGTGTTGTGCCTTCACCCACAGGGTTGCCTTCGAAGAGGGGTCCGGGCCTCGGGTCCTTCTCAAGAGCGGACCGGGGAATCGGGGGCGTTCGGCCTGTGGCCCCACCCACGTGGCTCGTCTCGAATTTCCTCGTGAGACCGGCCTCATCCTGAGGTGCGCCGGGAAGGCCGGGAACCCCTTCCAGACCACGCAGGGGAATCGCCTCTCCTGTCGCGATCAGGAGGGGAGAAGGGGCTCAGAGGAAGCGGTGCCGGGACCCTCGGTGTTCCCCTCGGGGGAACCCGGCGTGTCGGGGGACTTTTGGGGGTCGCAGGAAGGCTGTCAGGGACCGTCTCGCCCTTCAGGGCGGAACAGGGGACTTCCCTTGAGACGCCGTCGCGGGCAAGGGCCTCATCTTGCCAAGCGGTGGGAACCACGTGGTTTTTCTCGAGTTGCGGCGGCATTCTCGAGTTACGACGGGGATCTCAGCCTTCCCCTTGGGTTGGCCCTGGGAAGCCCAATCTTCCCCTCGGGTTGCGAGGGAAAGCTGGGGGTGGCGCTCGAGTCACTGCAGGGCCGAAGAGACCTCACCTAAGCGTGTGTCCGGGACCTAATTTTCCTCTCCAGGGAAGGCAGGGATCTCGGGGTTGCATTCCAGGCTCCCCCGGGGAGTCAGGCCTCGTCTCGAGGGGAAGCCAAGGACTCCGCTCTCCTCTCGAGTCGCGACGCGGGTCTCTTGGAGCCCCCTGAGCGGCCTCAAGGGAGTCCAGCCTCCTCTTCCGTTTGGAGAGAGGACCCGGGATTGCTCTCCAGGCCATGCAGGAAAAGAAGGCCCTCAGCTCGCGAGGACGGGGGCGTCTCAGGGGTTTCCTCGAGCTGCGGCGCCCGTGGGGGTTTTCTCCCGAGGCACGACGAGGATCTCAGGGAGCCTCTCGTGCGGCGCCAGGGAAGTCAGGTCTCCATGCGCGTGGCGAGGGGGAGCGCGTCCTGGCTCTCGAGTCACGGGAGGGGACTAGGGCCTCGAGACGCGTTGAAGAAGGACTCTCGAGGTCTTTGTCGGGTGGCGGCGGGAAACCCTCGTGTCCCTCGCCTTCTGCCGGGGACCTTAGGGAACTTCCCAGGGTGCCTCTGAGAGGCGAGGGATCCTGTGGAGGTGGCGGGGCCCCTCGGGACTCCGCTGGGTCTGGCGCAACGGAAGAGGGCCTCACCTCGAGGGGAGGCAGGCACCTCAGGCTTCCTCTGCGTTTCGGACTCCGACCGCAGGGTCCCTGCAGAGTTGGGACAGGAGAGTCAGGCCTCGTCTTGTCTGAGGAAGGGAACCCCGCTGGCCTCTCGAGTTGCTCGGGGGGTCTCAGGCCCCTCGTCGAGCTGTGTGTGGAACCCGCGGGTCTTTGCGGACGATGCACGGGGGTGGCAGTGCCCCTTCGTGTTGTGCCTTCACCCACAGGGTTGCCTTCGAAGAGGGGTCCGGGCCTCGGGTCCTTCTCAAGAGCGGACCGGGGAATCGGGGGCGTTCGGCCTGTGGCCCCACCCACGTGGCTCGTCTCGAATTTCCTCGTGAGACCGGCCTCATCCTGAGGTGCGCCGGGAAGGCCGGGAACCCCTTCCAGACCACGCAGGGGAATCGCCTCTCCTGTCGCGATCAGGAGGGGAGAAGGGGCTCAGAGGAAGCGGTGCCGGGACCCTCGGTGTTCCCCTCGGGGGAACCCGGCGTGTCGGGGGACTTTTGGGGGTCGCAGGAAGGCTGTCAGGGACCGTCTCGCCCTTCAGGGCGGAACAGGGGACTTCCCTTGAGACGCCGTCGCGGGCAAGGGCCTCATCTTGCCAAGCGGTGGGAACCACGTGGTTTTTCTCGAGTTGCGGCGGCATTCTCGAGTTACGACGGGGATCTCAGCCTTCCCCTTGGGTTGGCCCTGGGAAGCCCAATCTTCCCCTCGGGTTGCGAGGGAAAGCTGGGGGTGGCGCTCGAGTCACTGCAGGGCCGAAGAGACCTCACCTAAGCGTGTGTCCGGGACCTAATTTTCCTCTCCAGGGAAGGCAGGGATCTCGGGGTTGCATTCCAGGCTCCCCCGGGGAGTCAGGCCTCGTCTCGAGGGGAAGCCAAGGACTCCGCTCTCCTCTCGAGTCGCGACGCGGGTCTCTTGGAGCCCCCTGAGCGGCCTCAAGGGAGTCCAGCCTCCTCTTCCGTTTGGAGAGAGGACCCGGGATTGCTCTCCAGGCCATGCAGGAAAAGAAGGCCCTCAGCTCGCGAGGACGGGGGCGTCTCAGGGGTTTCCTCGAGCTGCGGCGCCCGTGGGGGTTTTCTCCCGAGGCACGACGAGGATCTCAGGGAGCCTCTCGTGCGGCGCCAGGGAAGTCAGGTCTCCATGCGCGTGGCGAGGGGGAGCGCGTCCTGGCTCTCGAGTCACGGGAGGGGACTAGGGCCTCGAGACGCGTTGAAGAAGGACTCTCGAGGTCTTTGTCGGGGGGCGGCGGGAAACCCTCGTGTCCCTCGCCTTCTGCCGGGGACCTTAGGGAACTTCCCAGGGTGCCTCTGAGAGGCGAGGGATCCTGTGGAGGTGGCGGGGCCCCTCGGGACTCCGCTGGGTCTGGCGCAACGGAAGAGGGCCTCACCTCGAGGGGAGGCAGGCACCTCAGGCTTCCTCTGCGTTTCGGACTCCGACCGCAGGGTCCCTGCAGAGTTGGGACAGGAGAGTCAGGCCTCGTCTTGTCTGAGGAAGGGAACCCCGCTGGCCTCTCGAGTTGCTCGGGGGGTCTCAGGCCCCTCGTCGAGCTGTGTGTGGAACCCGCGGGTCTTTGCGGACGATGCACGGGGGTGGCAGTGCCCCTTCGTGTTGTGCCTTCACCCACAGGGTTGCCTTCGAAGAGGGGTCCGGGCCTCGGGTCCTTCTCAAGAGCGGACCGGGGAATCGGGGGCGTTCGGCCTGTGGCCCCACCCACGTGGCTCGTCTCGAATTTCCTCGTGAGACCGGCCTCATCCTGAGGTGCGCCGGGAAGGCCGGGAACCCCTTCCAGACCACGCAGGGGAATCGCCTCTCCTGTCGCGATCAGGAGGGGAGAAGGGGCTCAGAGGAAGCGGTGCCGGGACCCTCGGTGTTCCCCTCGGGGGAACCCGGCGTGTCGGGGGACTTTTGGGGGTCGCAGGAAGGCTGTCAGGGACCGTCTCGCCCTTCAGGGCGGAACAGGGGACTTCCCTTGAGACGCCGTCGCGGGCAAGGGCCTCATCTTGCCAAGCGGTGGGAACCACGTGGTTTTTCTCGAGTTGCGGCGGCATTCTCGAGTTACGACGGGGATCTCAGCCTTCCCCTTGGGTTGGCCCTGGGAAGCCCAATCTTCCCCTCGGGTTGCGAGGGAAAGCTGGGGGTGGCGCTCGAGTCACTGCAGGGCCGAAGAGACCTCACCTAAGCGTGTGTCCGGGACCTAATTTTCCTCTCCAGGGAAGGCAGGGATCTCGGGGTTGCATTCCAGGCTCCCCCGGGGAGTCAGGCCTCGTCTCGAGGGGAAGCCAAGGACTCCGCTCTCCTCTCGAGTCGCGACGCGGGTCTCTTGGAGCCCCCTGAGCGGCCTCAAGGGAGTCCAGCCTCCTCTTCCGTTTGGAGAGAGGACCCGGGATTGCTCTCCAGGCCATGCAGGAAAAGAAGGCCCTCAGCTCGCGAGGACGGGGGCGTCTCAGGGGTTTCCTCGAGCTGCGGCGCCCGTGGGGGTTTTCTCCCGAGGCACGACGAGGATCTCAGGGAGCCTCTCGTGCGGCGCCAGGGAAGTCAGGTCTCCATGCGCGTGGCGAGGGGGAGCGCGTCCTGGCTCTCGAGTCACGGGAGGGGACTAGGGCCTCGAGACGCGTTGAAGAAGGACTCTCGAGGTCTTTGTCGGGGGGCGGCGGGAAACCCTCGTGTCCCTCGCCTTCTGCCGGGGACCTTAGGGAACTTCCCAGGGTGCCTCTGAGAGGCGAGGGATCCTGTGGAGGTGGCGGGGCCCCTCGGGACTCCGCTGGGTCTGGCGCAACGGAAGAGGGCCTCACCTCGAGGGGAGGCAGGCACCTCAGGCTTCCTCTGCGTTTCGGACTCCGACCGCAGGGTCCCTGCAGAGTTGGGACAG